>NC_080385.1:147509251-148150471 GCF_014773155.1 Arachis stenosperma
CCCTCATCTCTCTCTCTCTCTCTCTCTTCCTTTCTCCCCTCTCCCTCTCTCTCTCTCTCTCCTCTTCCTTTCTCTCTCTTTCCTCTTTTTCCCTCTTTACCCTTTTGTTCTCTCCTCTGCCTTCTCTCCCACCTCCGCTCTCTCATCCTCTTTTCTCTCTTCATTTTCTCTTTTTCTTTCTCTTTCCTATTCTTCTCTCTCTCCTTCCCTTATTTCTCTCTCTCATTCCCTTCTTTCTCTCTCTTTTTTCTCCTTTCTCTCTCTCCTTATTCTCTTTCTCTCCTTTTTTTCTCTCTTTTTTCTTTCTCTCTCATTCTTTTCTCACTCTATATCCCTCTTCTCTTTCTTTTTTTTCCAAAATAAGAGAGAGAAGGAGGAGAGAGAGAAGAGGAAGAGGAGAGAGAGGAAGAGAGAGAAGAGAGGGGGAAAAAGAGCGCAAGAAAAGAGAGAAGGAGGAAGAAAGAGGGAGAAAAATTGAGAGAGACAGAGAGAAGGAGAGAGAGAAAGAGAGAGAAAGAAATGGGAGAGAGGGATATGGGAGAGAGAAAAATGAGAGAAATGGATAGAGAGGGAGAAAAGGAGAGCGAAAGAAAGGGGAGGGGAAGAAAGAGCGGCAGAGGAGAGAGAGAGAGAATGGAGTGAGAGAGAGATGGAGATAGGGAGAGAGAGGGGAAGAGAGAGAAAAGAAAAAGGTGGAGAGAGAGAGGAAGACAAAGAGAGGGAGGGGGAGAAAGAAGGGGAGCGAGAGAGAAGAGGAAGAGAGAGGAGGGAGAGAGAGAGGAGAGAGAGAGAGCAAAGAAGAGAAAGAGAGGAAGAGGGAAATGAGAGAGAAAAAGAGAGAGAGAGAGGAGGGAGAGAAGGCGAGAGGGAAAGAGGACGGAGAGAGAGGGAGAGAGAAGAGAGAGAGGGGGAAGAGAGAGAGGGGGAGAGGAAAGGAGAGAGAGAGAGAGGAAGAGGGATAGGGGAGAGAGAGAATGAGAGAAAAGGGATAGAGAGGGAGAAAAGGGAGAGAGAAGGGGGAGAGAGGGAGAAAGAGAGAAAGACAAAGAGAGGGGAGGGGAGAGAGAGGGGAAGGAGAGAGAGAGGGGGAAAAGGAAAATAGAGAGGAGGAAGAGAGAGAAAGGAGGGGGAGAAAGGGAGAGAAGAAGATAGAGAAAGAAAGAGAGAAAGGAGAGAGAGGGAGAGGAGAAGAGAGAGAAAAAAGAGAGAAAGAAGAGAGATGGGAGAAGGAGAGAGTGAGGGAAGAAGAGAGAGAGAGAGAGCAGAAGAGGAAAAGGAGAGAGAGAGAGAGAGAGAGAGAGAAGGAGGGAGGGAGAGAGAGAGAGGGGGAGGGAGAGAGAGAGGGAGAGAGAGAGAGGGGAGGGAGAGGAAAGACAGAGTGTGAGAGGGGAGAGAGAGAGGGAAAGAAAGAGGGAGAGTGTGAAAACTAGTTTTAGCCTATAAACCAGTTTAAACTGGTTTTTTTAATTAAAACCAATTTTATTTTTATGAACTGGTTTAAACTGGTGCACTGTATTATAAACTGGTTTAGAACCAGTTTTATATATGACAAAGTAGTTTGGTTCAGTTTTTAAACTATTTAAAATGGTTTAGTGCAGTTTCAGTTCAGTTTATAGAAAAACTGAACCATGCACACCCCTACCCCTAAGATTGAGGATGATGACTCCTCGGGTGTGTGTGATTCAAGTATTACTTTCTTACAAAGATTTCATTCCCATGGGAATCAAAGATACCCAAGGGAAATATGGGAATTGAAATGATGGTATTCTGATTTCCTTGAATCAAACTTGCTTAGAATAGCTTTTCAAACTTTGAATCAAACATGAGAATATGATATTCCTATCTTAAAATTCCTAGAAATTATAATAATTTCTCCAACCACACACACCTCTCGGGTGACGAGTCGCCGGCTTCGCATTCCGACTCTGACAACGATAATGAAGCCAGTGGGAAGAAATCAAAAGGTATTTGATTGAATGAATTGGTGACATGTATGATGAAGTTCTGATCTTATGAAAAGTTCTTGATTGAATGATAGGTGCAGATTGTATCTAGGCTGAATCTATGTGTCACACTGTGACTCCCTTCATTTCAAACTAAAAGGTCGATTTGAATGAATGATAGGTGCAGATTGTACAAATTGCATACTAGAAAAATTAAAACGACTTGTATGAAATGGAGGGAGTAGATTCTGAAGAGTATCCTAGTTTTGTTGAAAGATGAATGTGGCAATGCACATAGATGGTTGTTATGATTATGTACAAAAACTGTGTTTTAAGCTGTGCGACGGTAGTAAATATCCCAACATATATATTATTCACAATGTATCTCATGGTTTTATTCTCTATATTTGCTTCAACTCTAGTGTGTGTATCAACTTCCATTCTAGTTGTGAAACCTTGATATGGTTCTTTCAGGTTTTGTTTTGAATATTTCTGAGCACAAAAACAAAAAAATGGAACATTCCTTGATGATCATATCGTTGTTGGCAACTGATAGAGTAGAATTTCTCATGGTATGTTCTAACCAAACATACCCTAAAGTTGAGAGATGGTTGAGAAACAATTTATGGAAGAGAGGTTGCACAATTTGATGATGCTGCATTCTCAAATAGGTTGTTTCTTCTTGTTAATGTGGATAGTAATTAATAATCTAGTGATAATGTTGAGGATTGCATACCAAGCAATTACTGATGACTATATAATTATGGTCTTCCAAAGGATGTTACGTTACCTAATGTCGTGATCCATGTCGTGAAATGTTAGATTACTTATTAGAAGAATTGATTGAGATCTATACATGCATAAAAAAGATTGATAAATGTGAGTATACAATCAACTATGACAAATGTGATTCCAGTTATGGTTTCTTTACCTTCTAGAATAACAGATATTTGGGCAAATTATGACGACCTTCACTCAGGTTTGGCAAAATTCATCGTGATTCTCATCTATTTGTCTAGGTGACATTGACCTTTCTGATGTTACTGTCTTGTTTATAGGGTCTTAGTATCATATTATAAAAAATACGAAAGTATCAAGTGTATTACTACTCAAATCTATGGATAGGATAATCAATAATGTGTGATTTTAGAAAGAAGTTGGATTTCATGAAACCTGGGGAGACGCCGGTATAATTCGCCCTAGATATTTTCAATTGAACTTAAATGAGAAACATTGGGATCTTTAGCACGATTGGTGAGTGTTGTTGGTTCATGAAGCTCCTAGTTTCCATAACCAATATTATTATTATTGCTTCATACTTGGTGCTTTTAAAAAGTTGACATATTGAAATTTGCTCACTATTTTGATTGCAATATGATTTTTCTGTACATGTCTGCAGGAAAATCTGGGAAGCAGAAAAGTGCTGCAATTGATTTTGAGGCTCTGAGGTGGCATGGATATAAAGGTGGACCGTCGGTATTGAAGGTACCCCCGCCGAAAGAAGGCGACACAAAGCAAGATTGGCCTTGGTCCACTGGAAAAGACAAGCGTGACAACAAGGAAACTGAAGAATCATACGAATAGCGACAGAAAACAAGAGAGGCTATATCGATTGGAGAGCAGCTGGCGACTGTTCAGACTCGGAACGATAAGAAGAATCTTTCATTCTTTCAGAAGGAAAAGAGGAAAAGGGAACTTGGTCAGGCAAGTAGAGGGAAAAGTTATGTTGAAGAAGAGAAGAGGTTGTTGAGGGAAAGTGGTATATATTCTGGTTTTGATTCTTGATTTGCTAGGGTAGAATCCACTTCATCATGTAGAAAAAAGTTCACTGTCATCTGTGGTTTTTGTTGTAATGAAAAAGATTTGTTTTTAGTAACTTGAAAGTGTGAAACATCAAACATATGAATTAGAGGGAAGTTTTTATGGTTTTAACTTTTAAGAAATATCTGTGGTGTCAAGATTGTATTTTGGGAAGGCAATTCTATCTGCCCCATGTTAAATGGAGCGGATTTGGTCGACCTGATTGTTTTTTGTTTGGGTATGGGGCAATATGTCCCATTATCTCCAAAATTTATAACTCGAATGTCATAGTTTTTCATGGTTACTTATAGATTTTAGATTCGAATTTCACTCTTAACTTTAAAAATAAAATAATAATAAAAAAATGCTCTTAGTCCTTCTCACCCAGACTTAGAAATCCTAATGCGCCTCCCTCCTCTTCCTCTTATCAAAGATGTTTTTAAGATATCATTTTGAGGTACTGATACTAGAAGACTGTGATTCAGTATCATGTTTGTTAGTTCAGAGACTGGTACTAAAATTTCTGTCTCTGTCTCTAAAATTTCAGTATTTCAGTACCTCTAAAAAGGGAAGACATAGGAGACTAAAATTTTTAGAGATAGAGACTGAAAATTTAATAATATTTTATTTTTAAAATATGTTTATTTCAATTTATTAATTCCAATTTTACCTTTTGTACAAATTAAATTAGAATTTCATTCTTGTTTCAATTTCTGTCTCCCACTTTGCACTAAATAGAATACTGAGATTTATTTCAATTTCTGTTTCTTAGTCTTTGTCTTTCAGTCCCAGTCTTTCCATTTTTGTCTCTCCACCAAATGCTACCTAATAGATTAAAGCAGCGAGACACCAAGTATAAGGCTTTACCTATTGAAAGGAAGGAAATTGCAAGGTAAGTTTGCAATAGCTTAAAAGTTTTCTTTAATGTGACTGAGATGTTTTCACGAACTAAATATCCCGCTCCTAATTTATATTTTTCTCGAATATGTGAGGTTAAATTATCATTGATGGAGTCGTTGCAATTTCCAATTGAGATAATAAAGAGGATAATAACATCTATGTTAGAGAAATTTGACAAATATTGGGATGTATGACTATCAAATACGACTTCAAGAAAGCCTATGATCGTTTAAGATGGAGCTTTTTAAAAGAATATTTACTGAAATTTGGTTTAGGAAGGAAGTTCATCCAGCTCATTATGGAATGTGTTTTCATCTGTCAATTTTGATGTGCTGTGGAATAGAGGGGGGACAAAGATTTTCTCCTCCATAAGAGGAATAAGGCAAGGGAATCCGCTATTCCCTTACCTTTTTGTCATAACTATAGATAGATTGTCTCATCTCATAGAAGAGAAGGTAGAGAAGGATATATGGAGACCTATGCGGGTTGGTAGAGATGGACCGAAAATATCACACCTCTTATTCGCAGATGACTTACTTATATTTGCAGAAGCGTCAGAGAACCAAATGAAGAAAGTGAATAATTGCATGAAAACATTCTGCGAGGTGTCGGGATTAAAAATAAGTGAAGCCAAGACCTAGTTATCTTTTCAAGCAATGTAAAAAGAGAAGAGAGAAACCAGATAATGGGATTGAACAAGTATGAAGAGAAGACTAGCATAAGGAGATATCTAGGTGCTATGTTAACCAACCAGAGGAAAGAAATGGATAAATTCAAAAAGGATTGGATTCTCTAAAGTTTAAATTTCACTTTAGAAAGTAAAGTGTGATCTCTCACCATTTATTTTATAGGTGGGACTAAAAATAAATATGAGAGAGAAACCATTCAAGGGTAGAAGATCACACTTTACCCTCTAAAGTACAAATTTAAAATTTAAAAGAAAGGGATAAATTAAAAAACGTTCTGGAAAGAGTACAAAATAAACTAAAAGGATGAAAAATGCAGTTCTTATCCTTGGATGGGAGAGTCACAATTACAAAGTCAAATTTTAATCCAATTGCAAATTTTGAGATGCAACACACCAAAATTCCCAAAGGCATATGTGAGCAGATTGAAAAAAATCTAGAGATGCTTTATCTGGGGGTGAGAATCAAGGTTAGAGAAAGGTACATCATGTGGGGTGGAACATGCTATGCAAGCCAAAAATGCAAGGAGGAATAGGTCTGAGAAAGATGAGCAGCATGAATGAAGCTTTCCTCATAAAAGTTCTTTGGAGACTCATAACAGAGCCAGAATCTCTATGGACGAAGGGTCTAAAAAGTCAATACATAAATAAGAGATAGAAAATTAAATCACTTATCTCAAAGAAAAAAAATACTCTTTTCTGACAGGAAGATTGGGTCCCAAATGAAAATAAGCTGTCTAATTATACGCTAAAACCTATCTCAGATGAGGAAAGGGAGGCAGCAGTGGCTGACTACGTGGGAGAAAGAGGAGAATGGACATAATTAGTTCAATCACAGGCCTTGGCTATCTTCTTTGGAGTTAAATCTAAAAAACAACATCGACATCTCATCTAAACACCAATCAAAAGATACCTTTTTTGTTGTATGCTGGTAGATCACAGTAGTCCTTGACAAAATTAAAAAGACTTTATACAAGGATGAACCGTATAAGACGACAACAAAAGAGACGAATAAAGACATCAAATAGAACCCACCTATACAAGGTTAGGTGAAATTAAACACTGATAGATCAGTTAAGAATGAATCTGGAGGACTATTAAGAACATACAAGGGAGAATAGATTAGTGGTTTCGTAGCCTGAAACTTGGGGGATGAGATCAAAAAAGTAGTGATTCAATGGGGATAATAGAAAAAATCAATAGGGAATTAAATGGTGGAACTCACTATA
Source organism: Arachis stenosperma (assembly GCF_014773155.1). Classification (NCBI taxonomy): domain Eukaryota; kingdom Viridiplantae; phylum Streptophyta; class Magnoliopsida; order Fabales; family Fabaceae; genus Arachis; species Arachis stenosperma. Next base: position 147,515,809 of record NC_080385.1, read on the forward strand.
ATTCAGATTTGCGAGATGAAGAATAGACTATGAAAAATCTCATTCCAACATACACGGAGGGAGAGGAATGAATGCGCTGACTGGCTAGCCAAGCGAAGTTTCAAGTTCAACCACGGATCACTTTCCTTGACAACCCACCTGATGACTTAAAGGAGCAGTTAATTAGAGAAGGAAGAAAAAGGTGCCTCCAATGTAATGTCTGATTTGTTTTTTTTTTTCGGGCTTAGGCCTTGTACTCTAACAAAAAAAACCACTTATATTATTTTATGGTAATAAAAATGCTATAGACTATTATAGGTGAAATCAATAAATGATAAATAAAAAAATATTAAAACTATTAGAATTTATTATTTTTATTTATTATCTAATTTTTTTAGTTTAACTCTTTTAATTTAGTAATGTTACGATGGGTAACCGGAGATTAACGAGCTGGACTCGTTAGGTTGGCCCAATCGCTTGAAGGAGGGAGCCCTTTGATTAGGTTCGCATATGGGAGCCTCCGTCCGACTTGTGTGCGTGTGAGAGAATGGGGGGTGGTATCTGTAAAGACACTCCGATGCCTAAATCAGCAAGAGTGTAAGCAAGTTTGAAGAATATTGGAACTTAGAGATACCTGAGGGATGTTAGTGTATTTATAGTGGTGAACCAATAACCACCGTTGGAGTAGTTCCACCTTTTAAGGAGGATAACCGTCCCTTTATCTTAGGGAAGTTAAGGTATGGCTCTTGGAAGTGGGTTGAGAGATTTTGGGGGTAGTTACTTGTTCGAATAAGTATTATCTGCCAGCTAACCCTTGTTCCCAACTTCCTTAGGGTGGAGCCTGTGTCGAATCTGACCTCTCAGGAGGAGGTCGGTTACGTGGGAAGGCCAATCTATGGATTGGGCCTTTTTATCTTATTTGGACCTGGGCCTTAGTGTTGGGCCAAGGTATGAACAGTGCCCCTACTCGAGTCCAAGCTCTTTCATTTATGAGTTGGGCTCAAGTATTGAACTCGGGCTCGTAGCCGACTTGGTGAGGAACTGACGTGATTTTTCAAAAAACCGACGTGATTCAAAATTCCTCAACCGTCGCGTCTAATCAAACGTCGCGTCTCTCTTTAATGATTATGTCATTTTACTACTATGCCCCTAGTGTGTTTATAAATACTTTTCCCTCTCTTTCTTTGTTTCGTTTCTGAAAATTTTCTCACTTGCACTCTCTGTTCGAAAGAAAAACTCCTTCCTTCTTTGAGTGCTCTGACTGTTTGTCGCATCTACTTTCTTCGCAAGCGAAAGATCAATTCCTTTTTCTTTTCCTCTTTTACAAATGCTTTTATTTGCATATTTTTTGTTTAGAGGATTGTTGACTGTAGGCCTACTGACTTTGTTTTATTGAGAAACTTACTTTAGGCCCTTTAGAGACCCTGTTTTTTATTCTTTTTCCTTTTTTCTTTGTAGGATTCATCACCTTTTTACAAAAGATGTCTTCTTTAGAGTCACTTTCACTGTGGGTGGATGACACCATTCTTGGGGAGAGCCCATTGGTAGATACCAACTATATTACCGACCTGCGTACCCATCATAGAATCTGTGCTTTTGACGAGGATGAGCCAAAATATGAATTGATTGCCCCGGGTCCAGAAGACCGGGTTTGTTTTGGAAGGGTTTATAATGCGGACTCCCATTTCTTTTTTATGTATGAGAGCCTTTTTACTTGCCTGGGTATTTTTCTTCCTTTTTCTGATTTTGAGATAGCGGTTTTATCTCACTGCCGTATTGCTCCCACCCAACTTCATCCCAACTCTTGGGGTTTCATGAAAATTTACCAATTCATTAGCCGTGAATTAGATTTTCCAACTTCTTTGAAGATTTTCTTCTTTCTCTTTCATATGACCAAGCCCTTCAGTGGCCAAAATAATAAACAACAATGGGTATCTGTCCGGGCCATTCAAGGTCAGAGAGTTTTTATCCTTTTTGATGAATCTTTCCATGACCTCAAGAATTTCTTTTTTAAATTTCAATCCGTAGAAGGTCACCACCCCTTTTTTTTGGACGAAAATTCTTCTCCCCGTTTTCCTCTTTACTGGTCAGAGGCCTCTCCTGTAGAGAAATATAGCCTGGATGATTTGGACGAGGTAGAGGAGGCTATTATGGGATTCTTTCGAGAAGTTTGGAGAAGAGCCCCTTATCTTGATACAAAAAAGTTTCTTCAGGGGTCCCCGACTTTTGTACGAACTCAATTAGGTAGCTTTTGTTTTTTTATTAATTTCCGACTTGATTTTGCTACTTCCGACTTTGATTTCTTTTCGAGCTGTTATCTCTAACTTGTAGGCTGATTCTTTTATTACTTTATGGTTTTTATAGAAATGGTGAAGAAGAATTCCAGCTCCTCCTATTAGAGGGTCCAAGATGCCAAGACGAGATCTCGTGCCCGAGTGAATGCTGCCAGGACTGTTGGCACTCTTCCTCCTCCTCCTCCCCTTCCTCCCCCTCCTCCTCCTCCTTACAACTTGGGGACCCTCTCTCGACCTATTATGATATCCTCTTCTACTTCTTATCTTCCTTCTCCTCCACCCCGATCTTCCCCTAAACCAGAAAAGAAGAAGTGCAGGACTTCAGAGTCTGGCTCTTCTCTTGATGGTGAGGCTAAATTTAATGGCCCACAATTCGTTCAGAATCATGTCTATCCTCATACTCGAATAAGTATGGATGATGCTTCCGTGCGAAACCATCTTAACATTCTAGTCCAGAGGAGCGTCTGTACGGCTAGATTATGCACCAAATTGCTTGATATTTTTGAAAAGACTCCCCTCAGCTCTTTGGGTTCTTCCCAAAAGGTTAAGGAGCTGGAGGGGAGAAGAAGAAGAGAAGAGGCTTAGGGAGGAGGTCGCCGAGTTGAAGGAGGAAAGAGGTCGTCTCCAGGAGAGGGAGAAGAGGTTGATGGGCCAGTGCGCCATGGCGGAGGGCTTCAAGGAGAAGGCGGAGCAGAACTATATTAGGCTTTTCGGGGAGAATCGGGACTTAAAAAAGGAGCTGGCGGGATGTCGGGAGGCCTTCCAGGACCTGGAGGACTCTGTAGCTGAAGGTTTCGAGGAGGCGTGGAGGATCTTCAAGGAATAGGTCGGGGTTATTGCTTCCAACCTGGATCTTTCTCCGCTGGACCCCGACAAGATCGTAGTTGATGGGACCATTGTCTTTCCTCCCCGTCCTGAGACCGACTCCGACTTGAAGACGAGGGGACAAAGGATAGTGGAGTCCCCTCCTCGCCAAGATAAAGACCTGCCAAGTTCGTCTGAGGTTCCTTCTCAGGGTCCCGAACAGTCTGCTCCATCCTCCCCTGGTGCTGCTCCAACTTCTCACCCTATAGATCCTTCTGGTGGTTATGGTTCTTCTCCTGGTGGTAGTGATCTCCCTTCCTCTAACTGATTATGGCTATATGGGGGCCCGACCTGTGGGTCCCCTGTTTTTAAACAATTTTATATTTTGTTTCATGTGGTGGTTGGTACTTAACATTTTCTGGCCCTTTGTGGCCGTAAATAAATTATTTAAAAATACCCTTTTTTGGATAAGGGTTTAGGATATCCTTTTTGCGTGCATGCTTTCTATTTAGGTTTTGAGAAACCTTTTTGATCATTTTGTTCTGAAAATATTTTATCTTGGCTGGCTGTCTTTTGTTTGAGTTTTCTCAAACGACTTAGGACAGCCTCCGCCTTTGATTTTTTTCATGGATTTTCTTATCTCTTTTTTGGTATTCCTCGTACTCAATTTTTGTTTTATTGAGTTTCCGTAACTTAGGTTATTTTCGCGATGCATTTCCTTTCTTCTCGGTTTATCCGACTTGTAGGTCGATTAATTTCCGAGTTTATCATGATCTACTTTTATAACCTCTTTACACCGACCTATACCTCGTCGTTTTATCCTGACGACCATCTAGGTCGGTTCATGGGATTTTCACGTTTTGTCGAGCTTAAGTTGGCGCGTTTCGTAAAAAAGTGAAAATAACGCAAAAGGAATTTATAAAGAGATGTGAAAAAGATCTTTATTTATTCACGAAAGGTACTTTTTGCTACTAAGGGTTTTGACAATTCGTTGGCCCTTAGTCCCCACTTTGATGCCTCGTTAAAAACCCCCCTTCAGGAAAACCTTTCTTTGGGAAAAAACCATGAAGTTGGGAAAAGAGTACATCAGGGAGTGGAGTTCGCTTTTAACTATAGTACCTTTTCATATTACAAGCATGCCACGACCTAGGTAGCTCGGTGCCATTTAAGTCGGTCACCTTATAGTAGCATTTCCCTAAGACCTCACTAATTTTGTATGGTCCTTCCCAATTGGCAGCAAGCTCTCCATTGGCAGCAAGCTTTCCATCCCCAGATTTGTTGACTCCAGTGTCGTTTCTAATCAAAATCTGGTCGTTTGGAGTGAAACTTCTTCGAATGACCTTTTTATTATATCTATTTGTCATCCTCTATTTCAATGCTGATTCTCTTATTTGGGCTTGTTCTCGGACTTTAGGGAGTAGTTCAAGCTCTTCTTTGTGCCCCTGTATGTTTTCCACCTCGTCGTAGAAGCTTACCCTCAGAATTTGCTCATTAATTTCAACTGGTATCATGGTTTCTACGCCATAAGCAAGTCGGAAGGGTGTTTTCCCTGTGGCAGACTGAGGTGTATTCCGATAAGCCCAAAGTACTTGGGGGAGTTCTTCAGCCCAGACTCCCTTTGCATCTTGCAACCTTTTCTTCAATCCTGTCAGTATGACTTTGTTAGCTGCCTCAATTTGCCCATTTGCTTGTGGATGTTCTACCGAGGTAAACTGATGTTTGATCTTCATATTGGCTACTAGGTTTCTAAAGGTTGAGTCGGTGAACTGAGTGCTATTATCAATGGTAATGGAGTGAGGTACTCTATAGCTTGTGATAATGTTTTTGTAGAGAAACTTCCGACTTCTCTGGACAGTGATGGTGGCCAATGGTTTTGTCTCGATCCACTTTGTAAAGTAATCTACCCCCATTATTAGGTATTTTACTTGTCCAGGCGCATGGAGAAAGGGTCCTAACAAATCCAATCCCCATTTTGTGAAAGGCCATGGAGAAGTTATACTAATGAGCTCCTCAGGGGGAGCGACGTGGAAGTTTGCATGCATTTGGTACGGCTGGCACTTCTTCACGAATTCTGTGGCATCTTTCTGTAAGGTTGGCCAGTAGAACCCAGCTCGGATGACCTTTCTGGCTAATGACCTAGCTCCGAGATGGTTTCCGCAGATACCATTGTGGACTTCTTCTAAGACTTCTATTGTCCTTGAGGTTGGGACGCACTTTAATAATGGTGTTGATATTCCCTTTTATAGAGGATATTTTTTACAGAGTGTAGTTTTGTGCTTCCCTCCGAATTTTTTTGGCCTCTTTTTCCTCCTTGGGTAGGATGTCAAATTTTAGGTATTCGATTAAAGGGTTCATCCATCTGAGGTCTAATCCAGAGACTTGAAGGACATCTTGCTTGGCCTCTATTTTTACCACAGAGGGCTCTTGGAGAGTTTCTTAGATCAGACTTCTATTATTCCCCCTGGCTTGGTACTTGCTAGCTTGGAAAGGGCGTCTGCTCTGCTGTTGAGATCCTGAGTTATATGCTTGACCTCGGTTTCTGCGAAGCGCCTAAGATGCTCCAAGATTTTGTCTAAGTATCTCTTTATGTTGGGGTCTTTAGCCTGATACTCTCCGTTTATTTGGAGGTCACCACCTGAGAGTTGCTGAATATCACCACTTTTGTTGCACCGATTTCTTCTGCCAGCTTTAATCCTGTAATCAAGGCTTCATATTCTGCCTGCTTGTTGGAAGCTGGGAATTCAAATTTGAGGGAGACTTCTATTTGCGTTCTCCCTTTGTTGACCAGTATTATCCTTGCACCGCTTCCTACTTTATTTGAGGATCCATATACATATAGCTCCCATGTAGCGGATTTTTCCTCTTGATCTCCTGCATACTCTGCTACGAAGTCGGTGAGATATTGGGCTTTGATTGCCGTCCGAGTTTCGTACTTTAGGTCGAACTTGGAGAGCTCTATTGCCCATTGAACCATTCTGCCCGCAATATCCGTCTTCTGAAGGATTTACTTCATGGGCTGGATTGTTCGTACCCTTACTGTATGGTTTTGGAAATAAAGCCGTAGCCTTCGTGAGGCTACCACTAAGGAGTACGCAAACTTCTCCAGTTTTTGATACCTCAGTTCAGGGCCTTGTAGAACTTTACTGGTGAAGTATACAGGATGCTGCCCGACCTCATCCTTGATGCGTGAGCATCTTGTCTATCTTTTCCTAGTGAATTTGCATCTAATTTGTTAAGTTTAATTAAGAATTAATTATATTTTAGCCACTATGGATGCTATTTTGAGTTTTGTGCAATTTTATTTAGTTTAGGTAGCATTCGGCTGGATTTGATGGAGTTTATGCAGCATAAGAAACCAAGGAGATGACCAGCGAATACCGATGCGGACGCATGGCTCATGCGATCGCGCGAAATGGAGAAAACCGCAATGACGCGATCGCGTGCCTGACGCGAAGGCATGGACTGGAATATGCACAAATGACGCGAATGCGTGGACGATGCAGACGCTTCACATGCGCGATCTGCAGAATTAACAGAAATAGCTAGGGCCGATTTCTGGGCTGTTTTGACCCAGTTTTCAACCCAGAAAACACAGATTAGAAGCTGCAGAATGGACAAATCAAGTGGTCCCCACCCATCAACTGAAGACCTGTTAATTAATTCGAATTTAAATTCAAATCTTATCTTTTAGGAAAAGATATTATTTTTAATTTTAGATAAATAGATTTTTTAATTAAATAGGGAATATATATAAAAAGGGGATTCTATTCACATGCCATCAGATTGGAACTCTGTACATTTGATCACAATCCTAGTTTTTCTCTGAACCATGAGCAACTAATCCTCCACTGTTAAGGTTAGGAGCTCTGTCTATTTGTATGGATTGATTTATTTGCTCTTTCTATTTTAATTTATGTTTTGGATTTATATTTAAGAATTATTTTCGTTCTTTATCTTATGAATTTGGGTGGAACGGAAGTATGGCCCTCTTTCTATTTGAGTTCCTGTAAAACTTGGAAAAGCTCTTTACTTGAACAACAGCTTGAAAACAAATTCTCCTAAATTTTAATTATCTGAAATTAACACGATACATGACATATAATCCTTTTATTTCTTGGGTAATTAGAGTTTTTGTGGCATATAAACTAGAAATTAATTATCACCCTCTAATTGGAATTAATTAACCAAGGAATTGGCAGTTAATAAATTTTTAGAGGAGACTAGAAAGGTCTAAGGAATTAGGGTCTAGTCACATATAATTTGCCATAAATTAAATCCTACATAATTAAAATAGTTAGTAAGAAAAGTTAATCCGGAAAAATAGATAACTCTGAAACCTTAACTGCCTTCTTAATATTTTATTCCCAACTTATTTATTTAACTATCCTTTTGATATTCTGAGTTCGAACTTAAACCTTTTGGAAATCTCAAAACCATTTTATGCTTGTCTAACTAAGTAAATCATTTAACCATTGTTGCTTAGTCTATCAATCCTCGTGGGATCGACCCTTACTCACGTAAGGTATTACTTAGTACGACCCGGTGCACTTGCTAGATAGTTTGTGGGTTATAAAATACCGCACCAATCCTCCCGTATTAGAGTTGATGCTACAACTTTGTCTGCTATGAACAAATACAGGACGAGTTCTTTCCCGACTATAGGTTGGGTCAGAATTGGAGGTTGGCTTAAAAACCTTTTGAACTCTTAAAATGCTTCTTCGCACTCAAGAGTCCATTCGAACTGGCATCCTTTCCTTAGTAGAGAGAAGAGAGGTAGGGATCTTAGTGCTGATCCTGCCAAGAACCTGGAGAGAGCAGCAAGTCGGCCATTCAACTGTTGGACCTCCTTTAGGCAAGTCGGGCTTTTCATTTCTTGGATTGCTTTGCACTTGTCGGGGTTTGCTTCAATCCCCCTTTGTGTCAGCATAAATCCCAGAAATTTTCCAGCCTCTACCGCGAAGGTGCACTTTGCGGGATTCAACCTCATCCCATGCAACCTTATGGTGTTGAAGACATGCGAGAGATCTGTCAAGAGGTCGGTCTCTTCCTTGGTTTTACTAGCATGTCGTCTACATAGACTTCCATTAAATTCCCAAGGTGGGGAGCGAACACCTTATTCATCAGCCTTTGATATGTGGCTCCGGCATTTTTCAACCCAAAAGGCATGACCATATAGCAATAGTTTGCTCTAGGCGTGATGAAGGATGTTTTTTCTTGATCTGGCTTTGTACATTGGGATTTGATTGTATCCCGAGTATGCATCTATGAACGACAAGTATTGGTACCCCGAGTTGGAGTCTACCAAGGTATCAATATTTGGAAGTAGATATGGGTCTTTGGGGGCACGCCTTGTTCAGGTCAGTGTAGTGGACGCACATCCTCCGCTTGCCATTTTGCTTCTTGACCAGCACTACATTTGCCAGCCATGCCGGATACTTGACCTTTTTGATGAAGCCAGCTTCTAAGAGGGCTTGTACTTGTTCTTCCAACACTTGAGCCCGTTCTGGTTCGAGCTTCCGTCTTTGTTGCTGAACAGGTTATGATCTGGGATACACTGAAAGTTTGTGAGACATGAGTTCGAGATCTATCCCTGGCATGTCAGAAGCTTTCTAGGCAAAGAGGTCGGAATTGTCTTGTAGGAGCTTTATCAGCCTATGTTTCAGGTCTTCCCCTAGGCTGTCCCCTATATTGGTGTTTTTTCCTTCCTCCTTTCCAACCTGTACTTCTTCAGTTTTTCCCCTGGTTGCGGCCGCAGCTCTTCTTTAGCTCTGACTCCGCCGAAATGCGTGAACTTCTTTGCCCTTTCCTCTCAGGTTCATGCTTTCATTGTAGTATTTTCTTGCCAATTTCTAGTCTCCCCTGATGGTTGCTATTCCCTATGGTGTTGGGAATTTCATGCAAATATGAGGGGTGGATACCACTGTTTCGAGCCGATTTAGGGTAGTTCTGCCGATTAAGGCATTGTAGGTTGACCCCACATCGACGACTATAAAGTTGATTCTTAGAGTTTTGAATTTTCCCCCTTTCCCAAAAGTTGTGTAGAGGGGTATGAATCATAATGGTTTTATTGGTGTATCCCCCAGTCCATACAGGGTGTCAAGGTAAGCTCTTAACTCCTTTTCATCCAACTCCAGCTTATCAAACACTGGCTTGAAAAGGATGTCGGCTGAGCTTCCCTGATCTACCAGGGTTCTGTGAAGATAGGAGTTGGCTAGGACCATAGTTATCACTATTGGATCGTCATGTCCAGGAATGATTCCTTGCCCATCCTCTTTGGTGAATGAGATGGTGGGAAGGTCGGGAGCCTCGCCCCTGACCTGGTAGACTTCCTTCAAATGCCTCTTGCGAGATGACTTTGTGAGGCCGCCTCCACCGAATCCTCCCGAGATCTTATATATATATATGTGTGTGTGTGTGTGTGTGTGTGTGTGTGTGTGTGTGTGTGTGTGTGTGTGTCTTTTTGGGGTCTAAGATGGTGGGTCCCTTCGGTCATCGTCATCTCGCTTTCTTTTTCCGTGATTGTCTGACCTTTCCATGAGATATCTATCAAGCCGACCTTCTCTGGCCAGCTTTTCTATCACATTTTTAAGGTCGTAACAATCATTTGTTGAGTGACCATATATCTTATGGTACTCACAGTAGTCGTCATGACTCCCCCCTTTTTATTTTTGATGGGTCTAAGGGGTGGTAGCCTTTCCGTAATGCAAATTTCCCTGTATACATCAACTAGGAAAACTCTTAGAGGAGTATAGGAGTGATATCTCCTAGGGCTTTCGAGACCAACTTCTTCTTTTTTCTTAGGCTCTCTTTCTTTCTCTTTCAATGAGTGAGAGTGTCCAGGTCGCCAGCTCGGTGATCGAAGCCTGGAGTTTTCCTCCATGTTGATGTATTTCTTAGCTCTTTCCTGTACATCACTCAGAGAAGTCGGGTGCCTTTTTGATATGGACTTCGAGAAGGGGCCTTCTCGAAGTCCATTTACTAGGCCCATAATTACTGCCTCTGTGGGCAGGTCTTGAATCTCCAAGCACGCTTTATTGAACCTTTCCATGTAGTCCCTTAAAGGTTCTCTGACCTTCTGTTTTACTCCCATGAGGCTCGGTGCGTGCTTTACTTTATCCTTCTGGATGGAGAATCGCATCAGGAACTTCCGCGAGAGGTCGTCGAATCTGGTGACCGACCTTGGGGAAAGACTGTCGAGCTACTTCATCGCTGCTTTCATCAAGGTGGTCGGGAAAGCCTTGCAGCGAGTGGCATTAGAAGCGTCGGCCAGGTACATCCGACTTTTGAAGTTGCTTAAATGATGCTTTGAATCAGGGGTTCCATCGTAGAGGTCCATATAAGGGCTTTTAAAGTTTCTTGGAACTTTAGCCCTCATGATATCCTCGCTAAACGGGTCTTCTCCTCCCAAGGGAGAATCTTCCCGGTCGTTGCGGGAGCTTCGACTTTTGAGAGTGGAGTCTAGCTTTAAGAGTTTTTCTTCTAACTCTTTTCGTCGCTCTATCTCGTTCCTCAAGTTTCTCTCTTCCTCTCGCTGTCACTCTAACTCTTGCTTCAACTATTCCAGGCGCCCTTGGTGGCCATGGAACAATCTCATGAAATCGGCTGCATGGGTTTGTCCTTCTTTTTTGATTCGTGCCCTTCAAAGGAGTTTGCTTTTAGGTCTTTTAACCCAGAGGTACCCTCTCTATGCTGGTTGGTCGCCCCCTGGTGGATGGCTATGTCAGCGTTGTCGTTCCCAATGTCCAGATTCTCTTGCTCAGAATCAGACGCTGTGTGGCCATCTTTGGGTGAATGGTCCGCCATCACTGGTCGATCTCTCAGATCCTTGACAACGGCGCCAATGTTACGATAAGTAACCGAAGATTAACGAGTTGGACTCGTTGGGTTGGCCCAATCGCTTGAAGAAAAGAGCCATCTAACTAGGTTCGCGCATGGGAGCCTCCGTCCGACTTGTGTGCATGCGAGAGAATGGAGGGTAGTACCTGCAAAGACACTCCGATGCCTAAGTCAGCAAGAGTCTAAGTAAGTTTGGAGAATATTGGAACTTAGAGATACCTGAGGGATGTCAGTGTATTTATAGTGGTGAACTAATAACCACCGTTGGAGTAGTTCCACCTTTTAAGGAGGATAACTGTCCCTTTATCTTAGGGAAGTTAAGGTATGGCTCTTGGAAGTGGGTTGAGAGATTTTAGGGGCAGTTATTTATTTGAATAAGTGTTATCTGCCAGTTAACCCTCGTTCCCGACTTCCTTAGGGTAGAGCCTGTGTCAAATCCGACCTTTCGGGAGGAGGTCGGTTACGTGGGAAGGCAATCTATGGATTGGGCCTTTTTATCTTATTTGGACCTGGGCCTTAGTGTTGGGTCAGGGTATGAACAAGTAATATAACAACATACTTTATTTCATATTTTTAAAATATTAATGACTAATTACTAACCAAAAATAATAAATCTTCATGACTCTCAGTATTTCTCAATAAAAACTATTGTGTATTTATATATGTTAGATTAGGAAGGAGATAAAAATTGCGTCAAAAATTTGTATAGATGTTGATTTGGGTTGCCTTAGTGATGTGCCTCTTCCTTTTCTGAATGAGGAAGCTTGCAATAATCTTACGACACCAGTTACTCTGGAGGAAGTCAGAACATCTGTTTTTCACATGAACTCCTTTAAAGCTCCGGGTCCTGATGGGTTTCAAGCTTTCTTCTTCAAAAAATATTAGGAGATCATTGGTCTTGATGTTTGGAAGATGGTTAAGCAGGCATTCTCCGGTATTACTCTTGATCCAAGAATGATAGAGACTTTACTGGTTCTTATTCCAAAGGTTGAATCACCGGTATCTATGAAATATTTTAGGCCAATTAGTCTTTGCAATGTAGTTTACAAGATCATCACGAACGTCCTTATTAATAGGCTTCATCCTCATCTTGTGGAGATTGTTGGCCCGCTTCAAGGAGGATTTATTCCGGGACGAGAAACTCTTGACAACATCATTATTGCTCAAGAAGACCTCCACTTTATGAAGAAGACTAAATCAAAGAAAGGCACACTGGCCTTTAAGATTTATCTAGAGAAAGCTTATGACAGAGTTGATTGGAGGTTTTTAGCTCATACCCTTAAGAGCTTTGGTTTTCCTATTCCTACAATTAATTTGATTATGAATTGTGTCACTGCTTCCTCCATATCTATTCTTTGGAATGGGAATCGTCTGAATGACTTTACTCCTAGCCAGGGTCTTAGACAAGGAGATCCTATGTCACCCTATCTTTTTGTGTTGTGTATGGAATGATTGGCATGCTTTATTAGTCATCAGGTGGATTTGGGCTTGTGGGAGCCAGTTGCTGTTTCTAGAGGAGGGCCAAGAATATCCCACTTAATATTTGTGGATGACTTGCTTGTATTCTGTAAAGCTACAAAGAGACAAGTGTAAAATGTGATGTTGGTTTTAGAGACTTTTTGCAAAGCATCTGGGATAAAGATTAATGTGGAGAAGTCTAAAGCGCTTTGCTCCAAGAATGTCTCTGCAATGAGGAAAGAGGGTTTTACTGGGGTATCCTCTATCAGATTTGTCCAGGACTTGGGCAAGTATCTTGGGGTTACCCTTAGCCATTCTAGGGTGACCCGTTTAGCTTTCAATGGTGTATGTCCTAGATAAGATTCGAAGTAGATAGTCCACGAAATTGCAATCACACTTTTGCAATCCGCACAACTAACCAGCAAGTGCACTGGGTCATCCAAGTAATACCTTACGTGAGTAAGGGTCGATCCCACGAAGATTGTTAGTTTGAAGCAAGCTATGTTTATTTTATTATTCTTAGTCAGGAGATCAATTATAATTATTAGTTTGAATTACTAAAAAAAATAGAAGAGCGTGAAATAATTACTTGTTGTGCAATAATGGAGAATATGTTGGAGTTTTGGAGATGTTTTGTCTTCTGAATTCCTGTAATGTAATATTCAACTCATGCAAAAGTGCAAAGTTCCTTCCATGGCAAGCTCTATGTAGGGTGTCACCGTTGTCAATGGCTACTTCCCATCCTCTCAGTGAAAATGGTCCAAATGCTCTGTCACAGCACGGCTAATCAGCTGTTGGTTCTCGATCATGTCGGAATAGAATCCATTGATTCTTTTGCGTTTGTCATCACGCCCAACACTCGCGGGTTTGAAGCTCGTCACAGTCATCCAATCCCAGAATCCTACTCGGAATACCACAGACAAGGTTTAGACTTTCCGGATTCTCATGAATGCCGCCATCAATTCTAGCTTATACCACGAAGATTCTGATTAAGGAATCTAAGAGATACTCATTCAATCTGATATAGAAAGGAGGTGGTTGTCAGACACATGTTCATGGATTGAGGAAGGTGATGAGTGTCACGGATCGCCACCTTCTCCATAGTTAAGCGCGAATGAACATCTTAGATAGGAACACGCATGTTTGAATGGAAAAATATAAATAATTGCATTAATTCATCGAGACGCTGCAGAGCTCCTCACCCCCAACAATGGAGTTTAGAGACTCATGCCATCAAAGAGTATAAAATTCAGATCTAAAAATGTCATGAGGTCCAAAATAAGTCTCTAAAAGTTGTTTAAATACTAAACTAGTAACCTAGGTTTACAGAAAATGAGTAAACTAAGATAATTGGTGCAGAAATCCACTTCTGGGGCCCACTTGGTGTGTGCTGGGGCTGAGACTTAAGCTTCTCACGTGCCTGGGCTATTTCTGGAGTTGAACGCCAGGTTGTAACGTGTTTTTGGCATTGAACTCCAAATTGTAACCTGTTTCTGGCGCTGGACGCCAGACTGCAGCATGGAACTGGCGTTGAATGCCAGTTTACGTCGTCTATCTTCACGCAAAGTATGGACTATTATATATTTCTGGAAAGCCCTGGATGTCTACTTTCCAACCCAATTGAGAGCGCGCCAATTGGACTCCTGTAGCTCAAAAAAATCCATTCCAAGTGCAGGGAGGTCAGAATCCAACAGCATCAGCAGTCCTTTTTCAGCCTAAATCAGATTTTTGCTTAGCTCCCTCAATTTCAGCCAGAAAATACCTGAAATCATAGAAAAACACACAAACTCATAGTAAAGTCCAGAAATATGATTTTTGCTTAAAAACTAATAAAATTCTATTAAAAACTAATTAAAACATACTAAAATCTATATGAAATTACCCCCAAAAAGCGTATAAAATATCCGCTCATCACAACACCAAACTTAAACTGTTGCTTGTCCCCAAGCAACTAGATAAATAAAATAGGATAAAAAGAAATTAAGAAGCAATAATATCTCAGAGTTTTAAGTGATGCTCAGATTCTAATTTAGATGAGCGAGGCTAGTAGCTTTTTGTTTCTGAACAGTTTTGGCATCTCACTTTATCCTTTGAAATTCAGAATGATTGGCATCTATAGGAACTCAGAATTCAGATAGTATTATTGATTCTCTTAGTGTAGTATGTTGATTCTTGAACGCAGCTACTTTATGAGTCTTGGCCGTGACCCTAAGCACTTTGTTTTCCAGTATTACCACCGGATACATAAATGCCACAAACACATAACTGGGTGAACCTTTTCAGATTGTGACTTAGCTTTGCTCAAGTCCCCAATTAGAGGTGTCCAGAGTTCTTAAGCACACTCTTTTGCCTTAGATCATGACTTTAACCACTCAGTCTCAAGCTTTTCACTTGGACCTGCATGCCACAAGCATATGGTTAGGGACAGCTTGATTTAGCCGCTTAGGCCTGGATTTATTTCCTTGGGCCCTCCTATCCATTGATGCTCAAAGCCTTGGATCATTTTCACCCTTGCCTTTTGGTTTAAAGGGCTATTGGCTTTTTCTACCTCTTGTTTTTTTTTCACTGCTTTTTCTTGCTTCAAGAATCAAATTCATAATTTTTCATATCAGCAATAATATTTCTCGTGTTCCTCATTCTTTCAAGAGCCAATAATTTTAACATTCATAAAATTCAAGATAAAAAATATGCACTATTCAAGCATTCATTCAGAAGACAAAAAGTATTGCCACCACATATAATTAATTATAATTTTTCTTATTAAGAACTCGAAAGATATAAATTACCTCTTTATTTTAAAAATCTACTATTTTATTCATGTTTGATGATGATGAGAAAAATAAATTATAACTTAATTGGAAATAAAGTCAAAATAGAGATACTAATTACTACTACTAATATGTAGCTTCTAAGGTAAATTCATAATAAGAACAGTTATCACAGAGTTAAGGCAAAGATTAGGACTCAACAACCTTTATTTTGGGAAGTGGGTGTTCCTCTAGTTTGTGGGGTGCTTGATCCTTCAAGAGATAATTTCTGACGCTTCAGTTCCTTCAAGTCACATCCTTGCTCTTCCTGTTCCCTTAGGTGCCATAATCTTGATGAGTTTTAGCTCAGTGATCATGGCAAATCACACCAAACTTAAAGGTTTGCTTGTCCTCAAGCAAAAGAAAGAAAAGGAGAGGAATAGAGGGAGAGGCAATTTAGAAATTCAAAAGATAGGATGAGTTGAAAAATATTTGAAAAAGAGTTGGATTGGATTGGAAAAAGATTTGTGTTTATAGATTAAGATACATTTGATATTTTTGAAAAAGAGATTTTAGAAATTAGGATTAAAATTTTTGGAATTGAAGAATGAGAGTTTGTAACATGTTTATGCAAGAAATCATGATTTGAAACGTAAAAAAATTTAAAAAATTGTGAAGTAAAAACGAATTTACCTCCTCCCCACCATCCTGGCGTTAAACACCCAAACGCTGCATGTTTTGGGCGTTTAACGCCCAAACGCTGCTTCTCCTGGGCGTTCAACGCCCAGCTGTTGCTTCTTTCTGGCGTTGAATGCCAGGAAGTCTTTTGTCACTGGGCGTTTTTCTGAATGCCCAGGACGCTGTAAATCTGGCATTAAACTCCCAGAAGGTGCTTCTTTCTGGCGTTCAACACCCAGAAGATGTTTCTTTCTGGCGTTTAACGCCCAGATGGCTATCCTTATTGGCATCGAACACCCAGTGGATGCTTCTTTTGGGCGTTCAACGCCCAAAATAGCTTTTACTGGCTTTTTCGCACCAGTGAGCTTCCTTTTTGCTGTTTTATCCTTCGAATCCTTCTTTAACTCTGTGAACTTAAGTAATTGCTATTTTACCTTGAAGATACTTGACATATACCTGTAAAAATCAATTAATTAACAAATAAACTTTGTAAATGGCTGGGTTGCCTCCCAGCAAGCGCTTCTTTATTGTCTTTAGCTGGACTATTACTGAGCTTTAATCAAGCCTCAGTTTTGAGCATTCTTGCTCAAAATTGCTTTCAAGATAATGTTTAACTTTCTGTCCATTAACAATAAACTTTTTGTTAGAATCATTATCCTGAAGCTCTACGTATCCATATGGTGACACACTTGTAATCACATATGGTCCTCTCTACCGGGATTTCAATTTCCCGGAGAATAATCTGAGCCTAGAATTAAATAGTAGAACTTTCTGCCTTGGCTCAAAGACTCTGGATGACAGTTTCTTATCATGCCATCTTTTTGCTTTCTCTTTGTAAATTTTTGCATTCTCGAAAGCATTGAGTCTAAATTCCTCTAGCTCATTTAACTGGAGCAATCGTTTTTCTCCAGCTAACTTGGCATCAAGGTTCAGGAATCTGGTTGCCCAATAGGCCTTATGTTCCAGTTCCACTGGCAAGTGACATGCCTTTCCATACACAAGCTGGTATGGAGAGGTCCCTATAGGGGTCTTGAATGCTATTCAGTATGCCCACAGAGCATCATCCAAGCTTCTTGCCCAATCCTTTCTACGGTTAATCACAGTCCGTTCCAGGATTCTTTTAAGTTCTCTATTAGAGACTTCAGCTTGCCCATTTGTCTGTGGATGATATGGAGTGGCCACCCTGTGGCTAACTCCATATCGAACCAAAGCAGAGTAAAGCTGTTTATTGCAGAAATGAGTGCCCCATCACTGATTAATACTCTAGGAGTACCAAATCTGCTGAAGATGTGTTTCGGGAGGAATTTCAGCACTATCTTATTATCATTAGTGGGTGTTGCTATAGCTTCTACCCATTTGGATACATAATCCACTGCCACCAGAATATAAGTGTTTGAGTATGATTGTGGGAATGGCCCCATGAAGTCAATACCCCACACATCAAACAACTCGATCTCCAAGATCCCTTGTTGAGGCATGGCATAACTGTGAGGCAGATTGCCAGATCTTTGGTAACTGTCACAATTGAGTACAAACACTCGAGAGTCTTTATAGAGAGTAGGCCAGTAAAAGCCACATTGGAGGACTCTTGTGGCTGTTCGCTCACTTCCAAAATGTCCTCCATACTGTGATCCATGGCAGTGCCAAAGGATCTTCTGTGCTTCTTCTTTAGGCACACATCTACGGATTACTCCGTCTGCACATCTCTTGAAGAGATATGGTTCATCCCAAAGATAGTACTTTGCATCTGTGATCAATTTCTTTGATTGCTGCCTACTGTACTCTTTGGGTATGATCCTCACTGCCTTGTGGTTTACAATGTCTGCAAACCATGGCACTTCCTGGATGGCAAAGAGTTGCTCATCCAGAAAGGTTTCAGAGATCTCAGTAAGAGGGAGGGATGCCCCTTCTACTGGTTCTATTCGGGACAGGTAATCTGCTACTTTGTTCTCTGTCCCTTTTCTGTCTCTTATTTCTATATCAAACTCTTGCAGAAGCAACACCCATCTGATGAGTCTGGGTTTTAAATCCTGCTTTGTGAGTAGATATTTAAGAGCAGTATAATCAGTGTATACAATTACTTTTGATCCTACTAAATAGGATCTAAACTTGTCAATGGCGTAAACCACTGCAAGTAACTCTTTTTCTGTGGTTGTGTAATTCTTCTGTGCGTCATTTAAAACACGACTGGCATAGTAAATAACGTGCAGAAGCTTGTCATGCCTTTGTCCCAACACTGCACCAATGGCATGGTCACTGGCATCACACATTAATTCAAATGGTAATGTCCAGTCTGGTGCAGAGATGACTGGTGCTGTGACCAGCTTAGCTTTCAGAGTCTCAAACGCATGCAGACACTCCTGATCAAAGATAAATGGTGTGTCAGCAGCTAGCAGATTACTTAGAGGTTTGGCAATTTTTGAAAAATCCTTTATAAACCTCCTATAGAATCCTGCATGCCCCAGAAAACTTCTGATTGCCTTAACATTGGCTGGTGGTGGTAATTTTTCAATTACCTCTACCTTAGCTTGATCCACTTCTATTCCTTTGTTCGAAATTTTGTGTCCAAGGACAATTCCTTCAGTCACCATAAAGTGACATTTCTCCCAGTTTAAAACCAGGTTAGTCTCTTGGCACCTCTTTAAAACAAGTGCTAGATGGTCAAGACAGGAGCTGAATGAGTCTCCAAATACTGAGAAGTCATCCATGAAGACTTCCAGAAATTTTTCCACCATATCAGAGAAAATTGAAAGCATGCACCTTTGAAAGGTTGCAGGTGCATTGCACAGACCAAATGGCATCCTTCTGTATGCAAATACTCCAGATGGACATGTGAATGTTGTTTTCTCTTGATCCTGGGGATCTACTGCAATTTGATTATAACCTGAATATCCATCCAGGAAGCAGTAGTATTCATGACCTGCTAGTCTTTCTAGCATCTGGTCTATGAATGGTAAAGGAAAATGATCCTTTCTGGTAGCTGTATTGAGCTTTCTGTAATTAATACATATACGCCACCCTGTACTTGTTCTTGTAGGAACCAGTTCATTTTTTTCATTATGGACCACTGTCATGCCGCCTTTCTTAGGGACGACTTGGACAGGGCTTACCCAGGGACTATTAGAAATGGGATAAATAATCCCAGCCTCTAGTAATTTAGTGACCTCCTTTTGCACCACCTCCTTCATGGCTGGATTCAGCCGCCTTTGTGGTTGAACCACTGACTTAGCGTCACCCTCCAATAAAATCTTGTGCATGCATCTGGCTGGGCTAATGCCCTTAAGATCACTGATGGACCACCCAAGAGCTGTCTTGTGTGTCTTTAGCACTTGGATTTGTGCTTCCTCTTCCTGTGGCTCTAAGGTAGAGCATATGATTATAGGAAAGGTATCACTTTCTCCCAGAAATGCATATTTCAGGGATGGTGGTAATGGTTTGAGCTTAGGTTTAGGAGGTTTCTCCTCTTCCTAAGGGATTTTCAGAGGTTCTATTATTCTCTCTGATTCCTTCAGATCAGGCTGAACATCTTTAAAGATATCCTCCAGCTCTGATTCGAGACTCTCAGCCATATTGACTTCTTTTACCAAAGAGTCAATAATATCAACACTCATGCAGTCATTTTGGGTGTCTGGATACTGCATGGCTTTGACAACATTCAACTTGAACTTATCCTCATTGACTCTCAGGGTTACTTCCCCTTTTTGAACATCAATGAGGGTTCGGCCAGTTGCTAGGAAAGGTCTTCCCAGAATGAGAGTTGCACTCTTATGCTCCTCCATTTCCAGCACCACAAAGTCAGTAGGAAAGGCAAATGGCCCAACCTTGACAATCATGTCTTCAATCACGCCTGATGGGTATTTAATGGAGCCATCAGCAAGTTAGAGACATATCCGGGTTGGTTTAACTTCATCAGTCAACCCAAGCTTTTTGATAGTAGCTGCAGGTATTAGGTTAATACTTGCCCCAAGATCACATAGAGCTTGCTTGGTACAAGTACCTTCTAATGTGCATGGTATCATGAAGCTTTCCGGATCTTTAAGCTTCTCAGGTAAGCTTTTCAGAATGACTGCACTGCATTCTTCAGTGAGGTAAACTTTTTTAGTTTTCCTCCAATCCTTCTTATGACTTAAGATTTCTTTCATGAACTTAGCATAAGAGGGTATTTGCTCAAGTGCCTCTGCAAACAGAATCTTTATTTCAAGAGTCCTGAGATAGTCTGCAAAGCGGGCAAATTGCTTATCCTGTTCCGCTTGGCGAAGTTTCTGAGGATAAGGCATTTTGGCTTTGTATTCCTCAACCTTAGTTGCTGCAGATTTATTGCCTACAGATGTGGGTTAAGAAGCCTTTTTAGATGGGTTATTATCAGCACTTGTATGTGTCTGATCCCCCACTGGTATTTGAATGCCAGGGGTGGAAGCTGGAGTGGCGTTAGACGCCAACTCCTTACTTGCTTCTGGCGTTTGAACGCCAGAACTATGCTCCCTTTGGGCATTCAACGCCAACTCCTTGCTTGTTTCTGGCGTTGAACGCCAGGACTGAGCATGGTTTGGGCGTTTAACGCCAGCTTTCCACCCATTTTCCGGCGTTTGAGCGCCAGAATTATTCCTCTCTGGGCTCTTACTGTCCTCAGATGGATTTTGGGTAGTTTGCTCATTCCTTGGCTTCCTACTACCTTGAAGTGAGGTATTTAACATTTTCCCACTTCTTAATTGAACTGCTTGGCATTCTTCTGTTATTTGTTTTGATAACTGCTGTTTTGTTTGCTTCAATTGCACTTCCATATTCATATTAGCCATTCTTGTTTCTTGTAATATCTCTTTGAATTCGGCTAACTGTTTTGTTAGAAAATCCAATTGCTGATTGAATTCTGTAACTTGTTCTGCAGGACTCATTTCAGCAGTTACTGTTTTAGCCTCTTCTTTCATGGAAGGTTCACTGCTTAGGTACAGATGCTGATTTCTGGCAACTGTATCAATGAGCTCTTGAGCTTCTTCTATTGTCTTTCTCATGTATATAGATCCACCAGCTGAGTGGTCTAGAGAAATCTGAGCTCTTTCTGTAAGCCCATAGTAGAAGATGTCTAACTGCACCCACTCTGAAAATATTTCAGAGGGGCATTTTCTTAGCATCTCTCTGTATCTCTCCCAGGCATCATAGAGAGATTCATTATCTCCTTGTTTGAAGCCTTGGATGCTCAGCCTTAGCTGTGTCATCCGTTTCGGAGGAAAATAGTGATTCAGGAATTTTTCTGACAGCTGTTTCCATGTCTTTATGCTGTCTTTAGGTTGGTTATTTAACCACCTCTTAGCTTGGTCTTTTACAGCAAATGGGAACAGTAATAGCCTGTAGACATCCTGATCTACCTCCTTATCATGTACTGTGTCAGCAATTTGTAAAAACTGTGCCAGAAACTCTGTAGGTTCTTCTTGTGGAAGATCGGAATACTGGCAACTTTGCTGCACCATGATAATGAGCTGAGGATTCAACTCAAAACTACTAACTCCAATGGAAGGTATACATATACTACTCCCATATGAATCAATAATGGGGTTAGCATATGACCCCAGAATCCTTCTGGACTGTTCATTTCCACTTATGTCCATGTTGGAGTAAAGGAGATGATATGGATGTAAATATTATTTATTTTATTATATATAAAAATTTATTTTCGAAATAATAAAATAAAATAAAATAAGATAAAATAAAAACGAAATAAAAATAAAAAATTTTAAAATGTTTTGTGAAGATTTTCGAAAAAGTTGAGGAGAGAGAAAGTGGTTAGGATATTTTTGAAAAAGATAATAAAATATTATTATTATTTTTTTTAAATCTTAAAAGGATAAGATTTGAAAAATTTTGAAATTGAAATCTGAATTTTTTTAAAAAAAATTTCGAAAAAGTAGCTTAAAAATAGTTAGAAAAGATATTTTTTTGAATTTTGAATTTTATGATGAAAGAGAAAAACACACAAAAGGCACAAGACTTAAAATTTTTAGATCTAATGCTCATTGTTTTCGAAAATTTTGGAGGAAAAACACCAAGGAACACCAAACTTAAAAATTTTAAGATCAAAACATAAAGAAGACTCAAGAACACTTTGAAGATTCACAAGAACACCAAGAACAAAAGAAAGAATACCAAACTTAAAATTTTTGGGAAAATGGTGGACGAAAATTGTGATCCTTATTCTTTAAGTTACACTCCTTATAAAATTATGGAATTTAAGAAATTGGCACGAGTGAACACAACTCCGTTCAACTAACCAGCAAGTGTACTGGGTCGTCCAAGTAATAAACCTTACGTGAGTAAGGGTCGATCCCACAGAGATTGTTGGTATGAAGCAAGCTATGGTCACCTTGTAAATCTCAGTTAGGCAGATTAAAATTGTTTATGGTTTCGGAAATTAATAATAAGAAAATAGATGAAATAATAAAAGGGATAGAATACTTATGCAGATTCATTGGTGGGAATTTCAGATAAGCATATGGAGATGCTGTATGGCTCAAGGACGCCTGCTCTCCTACTGCTTCAACTCAATCCTTCTTACTCCTTTCCATGGCAAGCTGTATGTAGGGCATCACCGTTGTCAGTGGCTACATCCCATCCTCTCAGTGAAAATGGTCCTCTGCGGCTGTCACTCGCATGGCTAATCATCTGTCGGTTCTCAATCAGGTTGGAATAGAATCCATTGATTCTTTTGCGCTTGTCATCACGCCCAGCCTTCAGGAGTTTGAAGCTCGTCACAGTCATTCAATCCCAGAATCCTACTCGGAATACCATAGACAATGTTTAGACTTTCCGGATTCTCATGAATGCCGCCATCTATCTAGCTTATACCACGAAGATTCTGTTGGGGAATCTAAGAGATACACATTCAAGCTCTGTTGCATGTAGAACGGAAGTGGTTGTCAATCACGCGCGTTCATAAGTGAGAATGATAATGAGGGTTATCTAATCATCACATTCATCATGTTCTTGGGTGCGAATGAATATCTTGGAATAAGAATAAAAGAGAATTGAATAAAAGAAAATAGAATTGCATTAATACTTTGAGGTACAGCAGAGCTCCACACCCTTAATCTATGGTGTGCAGAAACTCCACCGTTGAAAATACATAAGTAAAGGGTTCAGGCATGGCCGAATGGCCAGCCCCCATGGTCTGAGAACTATGCGTTCAAAGATGATCTCCAGATCTAAAGTGATCAAAAGATGTCTAATACATTAGTTAAATGTTCTATTTATAATAAACTAGCTCCTAGGGTTTACATGAGTAAGTAATTGATGCATAAATCCACTTCCGGGGCCCACTTGGTGTATGCTTGGGCTGAGCTTGATCAATCCACGAGCTGAGGCTTCTCTTGGAGTTGAACTCCGAGTTATGACGTGTTTTGGGCGTTCAACTCCGGATCATGACGTTTTTCTGGCGTTTAACTCCAGACAGCAGCATGAACTTGGCGTTCAACGCCAAGTTACGTCGTCAATTTCCGAGTAAAGTATGGACTATTATATATTGCTGGAAAGCCCTGGATGTCTACTTTCCAACGCCGTTGAGAGCGCGCCAATTGGAGTTCTGTAGCTCCAGAAAATCCATTTCGAGTGCAGGGAGGTCAGATTCCAACAGCATCAGCAGTCCTTTTGTCAGCCTTTTTCAGAGTTTTGCTCAAATCCCTCAATTTCAGTCAGAAATTACCTGAAATCACAGAAAAACACACAAACTCATAGTAAAGTCCAGAAATGTGAATTTAACATAAAAACTACTGAAAACATCCCTAAAAGTAGCTTAAACTTACTAAAAACTACCTAAAAACAATGCCAAAAAGCGTATAAATTATCCGCTCATCACAACACCAAACTTAAATTGTTGCTTGTCCCCAAGCAACTGAAAATCAAATAGGATAAAAAGAAGAGAATATACTATAAATTAGAAAATATAATTGAATATTAATTATAATTAGATGAGCGGGACTTGTAGCTTTTTGCTTCTGAACAGTTTTGGCATCTCACTTTTTCCTTTGAAATTTAGAATGATTGGCTTCTCTAGGAACTTAGAATTTCGGATGGTGTTATTGATTCTCCTAGTTAAGTATGTTGATTCTTGAACACAGCTACTTATGAGTCTTGGCTGTGGCCCTAAGCATTTTGTTTTCCAGTATTACCACCGGATACATAAATGCCACAGACACATAACTGGGTGAACCTTTTCAGATTGTGACTCAGCTTTGCTAGAGTCCCCAGTTAGAGGTGTCCAGAGCTCTTAAGCACACTCTTTTGCTTTGGATCATGACTTTAACCACTCAGTCTCAAGCTTTTTCACTTGGACCTTCATGACACAAGCACATGGTTAGGGACAGCTTGATTTAGCCGCTTAGGCCTGGATTTTATTTCCTTGGGCCCTCCTATCCATTGATGCTCAAAGCCTTGGATCCTTTTTACCCTTGCCTTTTTGGTTTTAAGGGCTATTGGCTTTTTCTACTGCTTCTTCTTTTTTCTATATACTCTTTTTTTTTTTCCGCAAGCTTTTGCTATTCACTGCTTTTTCTTGCTTCAAGAATCAATTTCATGATTTTTCAGATCATCAATAACATTTCTCTTTGTTCATCATTCTTTCAAGAGCCAACAGTTTTAACATTCATAAACAACAAGATCAAAAGACATATGCACTGTTCAAGCATTCATTCAGAAAACAAAAAGTATTGTCGCCACATCAATATAATTAAATTAAATTCAAGGATAAATTCGAAATTCATGTACTTCTTGTTCTTTTGAATTAAAACATTTTTCTTTTAAGAGAGGTGAAGGATTAATGGAATTTATTTATAGCTTTAAGGCATGGTTACATACTAATGATCATGAAATAAAGACACAAAACATAGATAAACACAATACTAAAAACCAAAAACAAAAAGAAATAAAGAACAAGGAATGAATCCACCTCTAGTGGCGTCTTCTTCTTGAAGGACCAATGATGTTCTTTAGCTCTTCTATGTCCCTTCCTTGCCTTTGTTGCTCCTCCCTCATTGCTCTTTGATCTTCTCTTATTTCTTGGAGAATGATGGAGTGCTCATGATGTTCCACCCTTAATTGTTCCACATTGTGACTCAAACCTTCTAAGGAAGTGTTGAGTTGCTCCCAATAGTTGTTTGGAGGAAAGTGCATCCCTTGAGGCATCTCAGGGATTTCTTGATGATGAGCTTCCTCATGCACCTCTTGAGAACCGTGAGGGGCTTCTCTAGCTTGCTCCATCCTTTTCTTGGTGATGGGCTTGTCTTCCTCAATGGAGACATCTCCTTCTATGATAACTCCAGCTGAGTAACATAGATGGCAAATAAGGTGAGGAAAAGCTAGCCGTGCCATAGGTGAGGGCTTGTCGGCTATTTTGTAGATTTCATTGGAGATGACCTCATGAACTTCTACTTCCTCTCCAATCATGATGCCATGAATCATGATGGCCCGATCCACAGTAACTTCAGATCGGTTGCTAGTAGGAATGATGGAGCGTTGAATGAACTCCAACCATCCTCTAGCTATAGGCTTGAGGTCCAGTCTTCTTAGTTGGACTGGCTTGCCTTTGGAGTCTCTCTTCCATTGAGCTCCTTCCACACAAATGTCCATAAGGACTTGGTCCAACCTCTGATCAAAGTTGACCCTTCTAGTGTAGGGGCGTTCATCTCCTTGCATCATAGGCAAGTGGAATGCCAACCTTACATTTTCCGGACTGAAATCCAAGTATTTCCCCCTAACCATTGTGAGATCATTCTTTGGACTTGGGTTCATACCTTGGTCATGGTTCCTAGTGATCCATGCATTGGCATAGAACTCTTGAACCATCAATATTCCGACTTGTTGCATGGGGTTGGTTAAGACTTCCCAACCTCTTCTTTGAACTTCATGTCGGATCTCCGGATACTCATTTTTCTTGAGCTTGAAAGGGACCTCAGGGATCACCTTCTTCTTTGCCACAACATCATAGAAGTGGTCTTGATGGCTCTTGGAGATGAATCTTTCCATCTCCCATGACTCGGAGGTAGAAGCTTTTGTCTTCCCTTTTCCTTTTCTAGAGGATACTCCGGCCTTAGGTGCCATTGATGGTAATGGAAAAACAAAAAGCTTATGCTTTTTACCACACCAAACTTAAAATTTTGCTCGTCCTCGAGCAAGAAAGAAAAGAAGAGTAGAAGAAGAAGAAGAAAATATGGTAGAGAGGGAGAGAGGTAGGTTCGGCTATGAGGGAGAAGAAGGGGTTGTGTTGTGTGAAAATGAAGTAGAATGGAAGGGTATTTATAGGGAAAGAGGAGGGTGGGTGTTCGGCCAAATTGGGTGGGAATGGGTGGGAAATTGAATTTGAATTTTATGAAGGTAGGTGGGGTTTATGGGGAAGGGTGGTTTGATGTGAATGGTGAATGGGGTAATTGGGAAGAGGAATTGAGGTGATTGGTGAGGAGTGTTGGGATTTGTGACATGGGGGATACCAATCACAAAAATAGGATTAAGAGGTAAGGTGGGAATATAGTAGGTGGGAATCCTGTGGGGTCCACAGATCCTGAGGTGATCCTGTGGGGTCCACAGATCCTGAGGTGTCAAGAAATACCATTCCTTCACCATATAGGCATGTAAAATGCCTTCGTGCACCATTCTGGCGTTTAAACGCCCATTGGTGCATGTTCTGGGCGTTCAACGCCCATGTAAAGCATGTTTCTGGCGTTGAACGCCAGTTTCATGCTTGTTACTGGCGTTCAGCGCCAGCTTTTCTCCTCTAGGCACATTCCTGGCGTTCAGCGCCAGGATGTTGCTTGTTTCTGGCGTTCAGCGCCAGAATGGTGCTCTGTTCTGGCGTTGAACGCCAGCCAGATGCATCTTACTGGCGTTGAACGCCAGCCTGTGCGTCCTCCAGGGTGAAAAATTTTTTCTTCTGTTTTTTCTTCTGTTTTTAATTTTTTTTTTATTTTTTTCGTGACTCCTCATGATCATGTACCTAATAAAACACAAAATAACAATAATATAAAATAAAATAAAGATTAGATAAATAAAATTGGGTTGCCTCCCAACAAGCGCTTCTTTAATGTCAATAGCTTGACAGTGGCTCTCATGGAGCCACAAGGTGATCAGGTCAATTTTAGTGTAGTCCCAACACCAAACTTAGAGTTTGGATATGGGGTCTTAACACCAAACTTAGAGTTTGGTTGTGGCCTCACAACACCAAACTTAGAGTTTGACTGTGGGGGCTCTTCTTCTTGACTCTGAACTGAGAGAAGCTCTTCATGCTTACTCTCTTTTGTCACAGAGGGATGGCCATGTGCCTTAAACACAAGGTAGTCTCCATTTAATTGAAGAGCTAATTCACCTCTGTTGACATCTATCACAGCTCCTGCTGTGGCTAGGAAAGGTCTTCCAAGGATGATGCAATCATCCTCTTCCTTCCTAGTGTCTAAGATTATGAAATCAGCAGGGATGTAAAGGCCTTCAACCTTTACTAACACGTCCTCTACTATTCCATAAGCTTGTCTCAATGACTTGTCTGCCAGTTGTAATGAGAACAAGGCAGGTTGTACCTCAATGATCCCCAGCTTCTCCATTACAGAGAGTGGCATAAGATTTATCCCTGACCCCAGATCACACAGAGCCTTTTCAAAGATCATGGTGCCTATGGTACAGGGTATTAAGAACTTGCCAGGATCTTGTTTCTTTTGAGGTAGAATTTTCTGAATCCAAGTATCCAGTTCATTAATGAGCAAGGGAGGTTCACTTTCCCAAGTCTCATTACCAAATAACTTGGCATTCAGCTTCATGATGGTTCCTAAATATTAAGCAACTTGCTCTCCAGTTACATCTTCATCCTCTTCAGAGGATGAATAGTCTTCAGAGCTCATGAATGGCAGAAGGAGATTCAATGGAATCTCTATGGTCTCTGTATGAGCCTCGGATTCCTTTGGATCCTTAATAGGGAACTCCTTCTTGCTTGAGGGACGTCCCTGGAGGTCTTCCTCACTAGGATTTTCGTCCTCCTCCCCCCTTGTGCATTCGGCCACATTGATCACATCAATGGCCTTGCACTCTCCTTTTGGATTCTCTTCTGTATTGCTTGGGAGAATACTGGGAGGAATTTCAATGACTTTCTTACTCAGCTGGCCCACTTGTGCCTCCAAATTTCTAATGGAGGATCTTGTTTCATTCATGAAACTGAAAGTGGCCTTTGACAGATCAGAGACTACATTGGCTAAATTAGAAGTGTTTTGTTCAGAAATCTCTGTCTGTTGCTGAGAAGATGATGGATATGGCTTGCTATTGCCCAGCCTGTTGCGTCCACCATTGTTAAAACCTTGTTGAGGTTTTTGTTGATCCTTCCATGAGAAATTTGGATGATTTCTCCATGATGAGTTATAGGTGTTTCCATAAGGTTCACCCATGTAATTAACCTCTGCCATGGCAGGGTTCTCAGGATCATAAGCTTCTTCAGAAGCTGCCTCTCTAGTACTGTTGGATGCATGTTGCAATCCATTCAGATTTTGAGAGATCATGTTGACCTGTTGAGTCAACACTTTGTTCTGAGCCAATATGGCATTCAGAGTATCAATTTCAAGAACTCCTTTCTTTAGAGGTATCCCATTGTTCACGGAATTCCTCTCAGAAGTGTATATGAATTGGTTGTTTGCAACCATGTCAATGAGTTCTTGAGCCTCTTCAGGCGTTTTCTTCAGGTGAATAGATCCACCTGCAGAATGATCCAATGACATTTTCGAAAATTCAGAGAGACCATAATAGAATATATCTAATATGGTCCATTCTGAAAACATGTCAGATGGACATCTCTTGGTCAGCTGCTTGTATCTTTCCCAAGCTTCATAGAGGGATTCACCATCTTTTTGTTTGAAGGTTTGAACATCCACTCTCAGCTTGCTCAGCTTTTGAGGAGGAAAGAATTTATCCAAGAAGGCAGTGACCAGCTTATCCCATGAGTCCAGGCTATCCTTAGGCTGTGAATCCAACCATATTCTAGCTCTGTCTCTTACAGCAAAAGGGAAAAGCATGAGTCTGTAGACTTCAGGATCAACTCCATTCGTCTTTACAGTCTCACAGATCTGCAAGAACTCAGTTAAAAACTGATAAGGATCTTCAGATGGAAGTCCATAAAACTTACAGTTTTGTTGCATTAAAGCAACTAGTTGAGGCTTAAGCTCAAAGTTATTGGCTCCAATGGCAGGAATGGAGATGCTTCTTCCATCAAACTTGGACGTTGGCCTTGTGAAGTCACCAAGCATTCTCCTTGCATTATTATTATTATTTTCGGCTGCCATCTCTTTCTCTTGTTCGAAAATTTCTAAAAGGTTGCTTCTGGATTGTTGTAATTTAGCTTCTCTTAATTTTCTCTTCAGAGTCCTTTCAGGTTCTGGATCAATTTCAACAAGAGTGCCTTTATCCCTGTTCTTGCTCATATGAAAGAGAAGAGAACAAGAAAAGAGAGAGGAATCTTCTATGTCACAGTATAGAGATTCCTTTATGTTAGTAGAAAAAGAAAGGGGTAGAAGAATGAAGAGGGAGATTCGGATTTTTGGATGAAGAGAGGTGAAGAGAAGTGTTAGTAATTAAATAATTAAATAGAAGAAGAAAAGAGAAGAAAAATTTCGAAAATAATTTTGAAAAAGAGGTTAGTAATTTTCGAAAATTAGAGATAAATGTAATTAAAATTAAAACATGAAACAATTAGTTAATTAAAAAGAATTTTTGAAAAAGAGAGAGATATTTTCGAAAATAGAAGAGGGAGAAGTAGTTAGGTGGTTTTGAAAAAGATAAGAAACAAACAAAAAGTTAGTTAGTTGATTGAAAAAGATTTGAAATCAAAATTGAAAAAGATAAGAAGATAGCAAGTTAGATAAGATATTTTGAAATCAAATTTTAAAAAAGATAAAATTTTTGAAAAAGATCAAATAAAAGATAAAAGGATTTAATTTAAAAAAAAAATTTGAAATTATTTACTTCACTAACAAGAAACTACAATATAAGATTCTAGAACTTAAAGATTGAACCTTTCTTAACAAGAAAGTAACAAACTTCAAATTTTTGAACCAATCACATTAATTGTTAGCTACTTTTCGAAAAATTGATATAAAGATAAGAAAAAGATTTTGAAAATAATTTTGAAAAATATTTTTGAAATTTTCGAAAAATAGAAAAAATGAAAAAGATATGATTTTTGAAAAAGATTTTGAAAAGATAAGATTTTTAAAATTGAAATTTTGACTTGACTTGTAAGAAACAACTAATTTTAAAAATTTTTGACCAAGTCAACCCAAAATTTCGAAAATTTGGAGGGAAATAAGGAAAAGATATTTTTTTGATTTTTGAATTTTTAATTATGAGAGAGAAAAACAACAAAATTGCTCAATGCATGAAATTTTTAGATCAAAACAATGAATGCATGCAAAAATGCTATGAATGTCAAGATGAACACCAAGAACACTTTGAAGATCATGATGAACATCAAGAACATATTTTTAAAAAATTTTTAATGCAAATAAAACATGCAAGACACCAAACTTAGAAATTTTTAATGCATGGAAAATATGAATGCAAAAATGCACATGAAAAACAACAAACACCACAAAACAAGAAATCATCAAGATCAAACAAGAGGACTTATCAAGAACAACTTGAAGATCATGAAGAACACTATGAATGCATGGGATTTTCGAAAAAATGCAAGAAAAATTTTAAAAGCATGCAATTGACACCAAACTTAAAAATTGACTCAAGACTCAAACAAGAAACACAAGATATTTTTGATTTTTATGATTTTCTAAATTTTTTTTGTATTTTTATTAATTTTTTTCGAAAATAATGTTTAGAAAAACGAAAAATAAAAGAAAAATTTTGAAAAAGATTTTTGAAAAGAAAATTACCTAATCTGAGCAACAAGATGAACCGTCAGTTGTCCATACTCGAACAATCCCCGGCAACGGTGCCAAAAACTTGGTGGACGAAAATTGTGATCCTTATTCTTTAAGTTGCACTCCTTGTAAAATTATGGAATTTAAGAAATTGGCACGAGTGAACACAACTCCGTTCAACTAACCAGCAAGTGTACTGGGTCGTCCAAGTAATAAACCTTACGTGAGTAAGGGTCGATCCCACAGAGATTGTTGGTATGAAGCAAGCTATGGTCACCTTGTAAATCTCAGTTAGGCAGATTAAAATTGTTTATGGTTTCGGAAATTAATAATAAGAAAATAGATGAAATAATAAAAGGGATAGAATACTTATGCAGATTCATTGGTGGGAATTTTAGATAAGCATATGGAGATGCTGTATGGCTCAAGGACGCCTGCTCTCCTACTGCTTCAACTCAATCCTTCTTACTCCTTTCCATGGCAAGCTGTATGTAGGGCATCACCGTTGTCAGTGGCTACATCCCATCCTCTCAGTGAAAATGGTCCTCTGCGGCTGTCACTCGCATGGCTAATCATCTGTCGGTTCTCAATCAGGTTGGAATAGAATCCATTGATTCTTTTGCGCTTGTCATCACGCCCAGCCTTCAGGAGTTTGAAGCTCGTCACAGTCATTCAATCCCAGAATCCTACTCGGAATACCATAGACAAGGTTTAGAATTTCTGGATTCTCATGAATGCCGCCATCTATCTAGCTTATACCACGAAGATTCTGTTGGGGAATCTAAGAGATACATATTCAAGCTCTGTTGCATGTAGAACGGAAGTGGTTGTCAATCACGCGCGTTCATAAGTGAGAATGATAATGAGGGTTATCTAATCATCACATTCATCATGTTCTTGGGTGCGAATGAATATCTTGGAATAAGAATAAAAGAGAATTGAATAAAAGAAAATAGAATTGCATTAATACTTTGAGGTACAGCAGAGCTCCACACCCTTAATCTATGGTGTGCAGAAACTCCACCGTTGAAAATACATAAGTAAAGGGTTCAGGCATGGCCGAATGGCCAGCCCCCATGGTCTGAGAACTATGCGTTCAAAGATGATCTCCAGATCTAAAGTGATCAAAAGATGTCTAATACATTAGTTAAATGTTCTATTTATAATAAACTAGCTCCTAGGGTTTACATGAGTAAGTAATTGATGCATAAATCCACTTCCGGGGCCCACTTGGTGTATGCTTGGGCTGAGCTTGATCAATCCACGAGCTGAGGCTTCTCTTGGAGTTGAACTCCGAGTTATGACGTGTTTTGGGCGTTCAACTCCGGATCATGACGTTTTTCTGGCGTTTAACTCCAGACAGCAGCATGAACTTGGCGTTCAACGCCAAGTTACGTCGTCAATTTCCGAGTAAAGTATGGACTATTATATATTGCTGGAAAGCCCTGGATGTCTACTTTCCAACTCCGTTGAGAGCGCGCCAATTGGAGTTCTGTAGCTCCAGAAAATCCATTTCGAGTGCAGGGAGGTCAGATTCCAACAGCATCAGCAGTCCTTTTGTCAGCCTTTTTCAGAGTTTTGCTCAAATCCCTCAATTTCAGTCAGAAATTACCTGAAATCACAGAAAAACACACAAACTCATAGTAAAGTCCAGAAATGTGAATTTAACATAAAAACTACTGAAAACATCCCTAAAAGTAGCTTAAACTTACTAAAAACTACCTAAAAACAATGCCAAAAAGCGTATAAATTATCCGCTCATCAGAAAACTAAAATAAATTTTCGAAAATTATAAAAAGATTAACAAGAAGATACCAAACTTAAAGTTTGGCACAAGAATTAATCAAAGAAAAATTATTTTTGAAAAAATTTTAAAAAGAAGATACCCAATTGCCAAGAACATAAGCCAACGCTCTAGCCAACTGAGCTATAAATGTAACGCGTTTTAAAAATGTATTATTTTTATAGATAAAAATAATTTTTTTTGAAAACTAATGTTTTGAAAAAGCACAAGAAAAACAAGAAAAGACACAGAATAAGACAAACCAAAGATCAAACAAGAAAAATTGACAAGAACAATTTGAAGATCAAGGAAAAACAAAGAACACTAATTCGAAAATTTAAAGGAAAATACAAGATATGCAATTGACACCAAACTTAGAACAAGACACTAAACCCACGAAAAATTAAAAATTAATAAGGACAAGTAATATTTTCGAAAATTTTTTGAAGAAAAATTAAAAGACTCAAATTTAATGACTCTATAGCATCAATACTATATTCCTAATCTAAGCAACAAAATAAACCTTTAGTTGTTCAAACTCAAACAATCCCCGGCAACGGCGCCAAAAACTTGGTGCACGAAATTGCAATCACACTTTTGCAATCCGCACAACTAACCAGCAAGTGCACTGGGCCGTCCAAGTAATACCTTACGTGAGTAAGGGTCGATCCCACGGAGATTGTTGGTTTGAAGCAAGCTATGTTTATTTTATTATTCTTAGTCAGGAGATCAATTATAATTATCAGTTTGAATTACTAAAAAAATAGAAGAGCGTGAAATAATTACTTGTTGTGCAATAATGGAGAATATGTTGGAGTTTTGGAGTTGCTTTGTCTTCTGAATTCCTGTAATGTAATATTCAACTCATGCAAAAGTGCAAAGTTCCTTCCATGGCAAGCTCTATGTAGGGTGTCACCATTGTCAATGGCTACTTCCCATCCTCTCGGTGAAAATGGTCTAAATGCTCTGTCACAGCATGGCTAATCAGCTGTTGGTTCTCGATCATGTCGGAATAGAATCCATTGATTCTTTTGCGTTTGTCATCACGCCCAACACTCACAATTTTGAAGCTCGTCACAGTCATCCAATCCCAGAATCCTACTCGGAATACCACAGACAAGGTTTAGACTTTCAGGATTCTCATGAATGCCGCCATCAATTCTAGCTTATACCACGAAGATTTTGATTAAGGAATCTAAGAGATACTCATTCAATCTGATATAAAACGGAGGTGGTTGTCAGACACACGTTCATGGATTGAGGAAGGTGATGAGTGTCACGGATCACCACCTTCTCCATAGTTAAGCGCGAATGAACATCTTAGATAGGAACACGCATGTTTGAATGGAAAAATATAAATAATTGCATTAATTCATCGGGACGCTGCAGAGCTCCTCACTCCCAACAATGGAGTTTAGAGACTCATGCCGTCAAAGAGTATAAAATTCAGATCTAAAAATGTCATGAGGTCCAAAATAAGTCTCTAAAAGTTGTTAAATACTAAACTAGTAACCTAGGTTTACAGAAAATGAGTAAACTAAGATAATTGGTGCAAAAATCCACTTTTGGGGCCCACTTGGTGTGTGCTGGGGCTGAGACTTAAACTTCTCACGTGCCTGGGCTGTTTCTGGAGTTGAACGCCAGGTTGTAACGTGTTTTTGGCGTTGAACTCCAACTTGTAACTTGTTTCTGGCGCTAGACGCCAGACTGCAGCATGGAACTGGTGTTGAACGCCAGTTTACGTCGTCTATCTTCACGCAAAGTATGGACTATTATATATTGCTGGAAAGCTCTGGATGTATACTTTCCAACCCAATTGAGAGCGCGCCAATTGGACTTCTGTAGCTCAAAAAAATCCATTCCGAGTGCAGGAAAGTCAAAATCCAACAGCATCAGCAGTCCTTTTTCAGCCTAAATCAGATTTTTGCTCAGCTCCCTCAATTTCAGCCAGAAAATACCTGAAATCACAGAAAAATACACAAACTCATAGTAAAGTCCAAAAATATGTTTTTTGCTTAAAAACTAATAAAATTCTATTAAAAAATAATTAAAACATGCTAAAATCTATATGAAATTACCCCCAAAAAGCGTATAAAATATCCGCTCATCAGTAGACTAGCAAGCTGGAAAGAGAGTTTGCTCAATCGGGTTGGTAGACTCTGCTTGGTTAATTATGTTGCAGCCGCTATTCCCATGTACCAGATGCAGGTCTCTAATTTTCCCAAAGAAATCATTAGTAAATTGGAGTCTATGATGAGAAATTTTCTTTGGAAAGGACAAGTTGATAGAAGAGGATTGAATCTTGTTAGTTGGAAGGTACTAGTTACTCCAAAAAAATATGGAGGTTTGTTGATTAGAGATCCTTATTGTGTGAATATTGCTTTTCTTGGGAAGCTAATTTGGACTTTTTTCCAACAGCCAAACAAGTTATGGGTCCAATTGTTGGATGCCAAATACCGATCCTCTCTATATAACTGTTTTAGTTGTTCTAAGAACAAGGGCTCTCCCATTTGGAGGAGTCTTTGCAAGGCTTGGGAAGTGTTGAAGGATGGATTTGCTTGGTGTATTGGAGATTTGAACCAGAATTTTTGGTTTTTTAGCTGGAGGAGAGAAGGACGGTTATTTAACGAGATGGATTATGTTCACATTTCTAATTCGAATCTCCGAATACAGGATATTTGGTCGGTTGGTAGATGGCATTTGGATACTCTTTATTCTCCTTTATCTCAAAATCTGAAAGGTAATATTCTCTCTTACATTCCAGATGTGCAAGCAGGTCCGGAAGTGGGTTGGTATTGGTTTTGGTCTACGGCCAAAGTCTACGACTCACGCAATGGTTACTTGTGGTTGTGTAAGAAGCTTTTTGGTTGGGAGGAGCGGGAGTATTGGCTTTGACTTTAGCATCAGCTTGTTCCAGAAAAGCACAAGTTTTTGGCTTGGTTGTGTCTTAAGGAGGCTCTTCCTACTGCAAGTTTTTTCTTTAGAAGAGGGATGTTGTCATCGGATAGGTGCCCAAGATGTCTTTCTAACCAGGAATCGATTTTACATTATAGTCGGGATTACCCGGAAGCTCAGCTTGTATGGCATAGGTTGAATATTTCTTGTCATCCTTTGGATTTGAAGAACTGGTTCTTGTATCATAGCAGAGAGCATCCGTTCAAGTTCTTTTCGGGACTTTGGTGGATATGGCGAGTAAGGAATAATGACATCTTTAATCCTCATAAAACTTGGCCTCCGAAAAAAGTGATTTATCTGGCATTAACTTCAGAAAAGGAGCTTATGAATATTTTTGAATTACAACGTATGTCCTTTCCCTCTACTCTAAATAGTTTTTGGAATCCCCCATCCATTGGTACTTTCAAGATTAATTGTGATGCTAGTTATCTTGGTTCGGGTGATAGTGTTGGTTTTGCTTGTATTATTAGAGATTGTAATGGGAGTTGGCAAATGGGGTGTTTGGGAATGATTGAGAGTAATAATATTCTTCAAGGGGAATTATTTGCTATTTGGAGAGGATATCTCTTAGCTTGGGATGTGGGTCAACGAGATGTTATTTGTGAGATGAATTGTGTGGAAGTATTTAATTTTGTTACTAATCACCAAGATGATTTTGGGTTTATTGATCCATTGGTGCTCAAAATAAGAGATATCATGCATTGAAATTGACGTGTTGACTTTCGTTTAATTATGAGAGATGCAAATACGGTGACAGATACTATGAAAAGATGGCGATGAAATTATAACTTTCTCATGTAGAGCTTCTTTCACCTTGAGAGGAGTTTTAGAATAGTTTTAAAAAGGACTGCCCTCTATTTAAACCGATCTTTTATTTTATTTTTCTTTATTTAATTTATTTCGGTAAAAAAAAAAAAAATACAGTTACTTGTTCTATTTCTTAGAAAGGAAGAATGCGGATTATTTAATACAATATAATAATAGTGGTCACACTCTTTCAAAACCTTAGATGTTATCTGATCTCCCACTTAATTTCATAATCAACTCGTTTCTCACTTAGCTTACACTGTAATGTCACTCACACTCACAGTGTGTACGAAAGTCCACATCATCATATTATTATTGACAAAAAGAATTCCATTGATGCAATTGCTAGTACGTCATAATAATGTTCATTAATTGGATTGATGACTAACTAAAATGATTTCCTTTGTATAGATCTAATAGATAAGAAAGTAACGTTACTCCAATGACAGCACAACTGGTCACACAATTTTCATCCTATAATTAATTAATTAATTAATCTATATATATTATTAATTATGATTATATTTTTGAAAATTTTCATAATCTACCGTATGAAATGCTCATAGTTTAGAAAATTAAAATTGACAATAAAAATGTTTGCATATAGAAGTTCTTATGTGTGATAAGCATGTTTACATCAAAAACCTTTATGCATTTTTAAAAGTCTTGAAATAATGAGATCCTAAATCAACACTCACATCTGAGTATTAATCACTGAAAAATTCTTCTGTGACATAAATAATACTGAAAGAAGGCATGAGTTAACCCATGCTCTAATTTCTCTTTCTGAAGTTAACTTGAGGATGAAAGGCAATTAAAAGTTGAAGAAGGACATTTAAAATTTTGTAATGTTGGTTATTTTATTGAATTAATTAACTCCAGTGAAAATTCTACAAATAAAGCACCCAAAAAAAAGTTAAAAAACAAAATAAATAAGAACATATAGATTTGGTTTTAGTCTATGACAATGCATGCTTAATGAGCTGTTGGTATTCTGCAAAGTGTTAATTTAGATAAAAAAAATATTAAATGTGTCATTTTAATTTCTTTAGGTGGTATATATATATGATTTTTAAGTCAATGTAAATATGTAAAACTAACAATCTGATTAATGTAATAATGATTATAGCTAGATTGTTGTATGTATAAAAATTGTAGAGCTATTTAAATATAGAAATATGATTTTAAATTTTTGTTTTTATGAATTGTGTTTGATAGTTTAATTTGATGTCACATTCACACTTTGAGTGGTTTCCTGTTCCTTGGCATCATTTTCTAAATACTTTAGAAAGTTCTGGAAAGCAAGACATCAAAATGGGGAAATGAAACCTGAAATTTGTGAGTTAGTTGCATTCACCACATACAACTGGTCAGAGACATATATGAATAAATAAGTAAAAATAAAGAGAAGAGAGTGAGAGTGGCAGACGGAACCACAAGAAGTCCATGGAATGCATGTGTTGTTGCTCATGCAGTTGCAGCCATCACATAATGCCAAAAAGCATCGCACTTAATAATAATAGTAATAATTTAATTTTGATATACTGTGAATATAAAATAATTTTATACGCACACTGAGTTACATATACGATTAAATGTCTATGTAAGACAATTATCAAAATTAAACTAATTAAATTCTAATAATGATAATCATATGTATTTTGGTTTCTTAATTAACAGTTTAGACTTGAATTCTTAAAATTTTCATCTCTTATAGGAGACCTTCATTGAGTCAGGACTCAATCCAAATATATAATAAAAAAAAGAAAATAAAAAAGAAAGGGGAAGATTAAGGCAAATGAAGAAGGAGAAAGCAACGCAGATTCCGTGGTTCCAGGCTTGCATTCCAATCATGTAATATTTATCAGATACACAAACCGTTGAAACAAAGTAATGCATTTTCTCT
The DNA here is from genome assembly GCF_014773155.1 of Arachis stenosperma. NCBI lineage: Eukaryota > Viridiplantae > Streptophyta > Magnoliopsida > Fabales > Fabaceae > Arachis > Arachis stenosperma. Next base: position 147,553,938 of record NC_080385.1, read on the forward strand.
ATTGTCTATGCCCTATTGCTTCCATCCTTCCTCATTATTCCCTTCCTTCACCTCTTCTTCAACGCCATCATAATAATACATACAAAACTATAATATAATATATAATAAAATCATACACAACAAAAATGATCACCACATATTCAGTATTATAAAAGAAATTGATTATATTATATATAATAAAAAAATTAATAACTTTATTACAAGTTTAATTATATATTTATATGTTGATATTAGTGTTAATTTAAGTAAAAAAATTCTTGAGAGTAAGCTATATTTAATATTTTTTGTTATTATTTGACTAACACAAACATTAAATTATTTTTAATAAATAAATTTTATTTATTTATGTGTATAAATTCTAAAAAATATTAGATATAAATTATATTGATTTTCATGGTACAAAAATTTTAGTAAATATAGGTACAAAATTCCTTAAATATGAGAGTAAATTATTGATGATCAAATACTGACAAAAGAGTAATGCTAGGAATATAAAAAAAAAGTCAGAACTTATAATGTTATTTTTGACTAATTTTTTTTGTTATTAAATTATTTATTCTTGAATAAATTCATAAAAAGAATAAAAAAATTTAAAATTTTCAAAAAATAAATCGTTGTCACAATCTTTCAAAACTCAAATTAGAATTTAACAAACTTTTTTAGTGACTAAACTGAAAATATATGCATTATTATACTATACCAGTGGATGAAATGACTAATTTAGTCAATTACCAATTATTACCCTCTATTTGTTAATTTATTTAAGCTGCTTCAAGTAATGAATGTACTTACTATTTACTGCCACCACCACCTTCCTACCCTAATATTTTGATGGGGTGGATTGTTTCTATAGATAGCTTGCATGTGACTCCAGCCTCTCAAAATGTTGCTTTATTTTTATTTTTTATATTTTTTTCACTGACTTGGATATGTAACCACACAATTGGGGTTTGCTGTGTTGTAATTTGCACCATTTTATGCAAACCACTAAAAACAAAAGGAGAAAAAGAATGCACCCTAAATTTCATGCTACAAAAATTGAAGCAGCTTTCTTCTAACTTTTCACTAACTTGGTGATCTAAGCCACCGAAAGCTTTGATGTACTTCTATGTTTGTAACTTGCACCATTTGGTCTGTATTTTAAACCACTTGAAGATGGAATCCCACATAAGTGAAATTATATCAATTTTAACCTTTTTTTTTAGAAAAGTAACAATTATTCACATAATGAGCTTCTTCAATTTGAATCAAATTATTTATGTACATAATTAGGATAAAATGACATCAAAATTAATTTAAATAAATACTATATAGTTAAATAATTTTTTATTTGTGTAATTTTAAAAAAAAATCAACCAATAAATTAAAAATTTATAATTATAAATCATTTTTAGAAAGTTTCATTTAAATCCAAAATAGTTTGTTGTGATTTTTATATTCTTTAAAAATCAACGTAATAAATTTGTTCAAAATATATATAAACAAATGATTCTTCAATTCCATATTTATTAATGTCTTTTTTTAATATAAAATATGGTGTAGATGTTTTCCAATATATACTATTGTGATTTAATAGTTGAATCGATGAAATATACATCTTATAAAAATGGTAATGTCAGAAAAATGAAAAATAATAAGTCCAAACAGCTTAAATTTATTTATTACAGAATATATTAAATAAAATAAAAAATAATAAATTTTGTCGATTTTTGACTAATATTTTTTAATTATCAAATATTTTCGATAATTAATTTGGCCTATTGTAATTTACACGTTAACTAAATTAGTCTCTCCAAATTAATTAATATTATTCATCAGCGTAGGTCAAACTAATTTGACTGGCACATACAATTTGAGAAACCAAATTAAATATTTAATGGGATGTATTTTTTGAAGGAGCAAATAAATAAGTAGTATAATGAAAATAAATAGAAGAGAAGAATGGTTGAGTTAGTTTGATTGATATGGTGGAAGTGCGTTGGCAAAGTGTGAGAAAGAGAGTGTGGGACGGACTATGTGCTGAAGAAACCAGTCCTTCAATTTTCTTGTCTTCCAATCTGTTAACACTAACCATATTTGGTCACTTTCTGTTAATCACGTTTATTTTTGGCTCTATCCTTAGAGTGCTATATTCCCTCCCCTCTCAATTCCTAAATCATTCTATAATTAAACATCTCCCACATAGCATAACTTAGATATTGCACGCCTAATTCACACTCACTTTGACTCATCCCTTAAACACATATCATCAATATATAAATAACCAACCCCTTAAACTCTTGTTTTCCTCTGCTTCCTTACAACTCTCCTAGCCTCTCTTCTCTTCTCTTTTCTCTCTTCTCTCTTCTCTCTATCTCTCTTTCTTTTAAGGTTTCTCTTCCTTCCCCACGGTGAGGACCATCATGGAAACACCAGAGGAACTCACCTTGGGTTCCAAAGACCATACCAACATCGTCAAAGGCAAGAGAACAAAGAGGGTACGGCCTCAATCCCCCATCCCCTTCTCCATCGCGGCAGCAGAAGAAGAAGGAGGGGAGAATAATATACCATCGCAACAACAAGAAGAAGAAAAAGAAGATATTATTTACAATGCGAATGCGAATGGCAACACAGCAACTACTTCTTCCGTGGGTCCACGAGACAGCACGGAAGAAGAGGAGGACATGGCCAACTGCCTCATCCTGTTAGCACAAGGACAATCCAGGGAATCCCCAAGACGCCCGGCCGCCGTAGCAGAAGAAGAAGGAGGAGGAACAAGCTACAACAAGTACAGCAGTAGGAAGTTTCTAGAAGCTGCCGGAGTCGGCGTTGGGTACGGAGGAGGAAGAACAGGAGGATATTATGTATACGAGTGCAAAACATGTAACAGGACATTTCCGTCTTTTCAAGCACTTGGTGGACACAGGGCAAGCCACAAGAAACCCAAGGCCGCCATTCCTGCAATCTCCATTCACCAAGAAAGAAAACAACCACCGCCATTGTTCTCCTCCGACGAAGAAGAGTTCCAATTCAAGAACACCACCGCCAACAAATCAAGCTTCCTCCAGTTGAACACAAGAGGGAATAATTTGTATAGCAATAACAATAACAAATCCAAGGTTCACGAATGTTCCATTTGCGGAGCTGAATTTACATCTGGACAGGCACTTGGTGGACATATGAGGCGGCACCGAGCTCCGGTGGGGACTAACACTAACACCAACACTAACACCACGCTTTCGCTGACCACCACCACCACGGCGGCCGCGATGGAAGCAGATGAGGAGCAGCCTAAGAAGAAGACGAAGGTTTTGTCTTTGGATTTGGATCTCAACCTTCCGGCACCGGAAGATCAAGATCAAAGGGAATCCAAGTTTGCCTTTGTATCCAAGCAACCACCAACGCAACCGCAACCGCAACCGCAGAAGCAGCAACCACAAACAAGTCTTGTCTTCTCTACTACACCAGCTTTGGTGGATTGTCATTACTGAACAGGGAAACTAAAAAGTTTGAAAATTTATTGGCATTCATTCAATTCATTCATCATGTGAAAGAATTAAGAACAACATTTTTTTTTGTTTAGCAATACATTATTGATTTGTTTGTATGTATGTATGATTAACTGATTATACACATACACATTTGAAAAGATTTTACAATCATTCCTTTGATCCTTTACCAACTTAAATTAAGCACCTGGAATAATCATTATGGTGACTTCATCAGTTGTTTAATTCATTGCAAGTTTTAAAAAAAAATCATAATTTTTGTTCTCTGGATAAGTCCTCTATACAACTCATGGATAGCTCATGTTGGCTACTCTCTTTTTTTCTGTTTTTTATTTTCTTTTTTTGGCTATTTTTCAGTGCCACAGAATATGATGTATTAAATATTAATACCCTTATTGTTACTACAAAGAGAGAGATAGAGGCATATAGCTCATAGGTTATTGGTACTGTCCCAAAAGTCTCTGTTTAATTTTCATTGTTATTGTGCACAAGAAACCTTTTCTACTCTCTGTTTGGATAAATAGCTGCATATTCATTAATTCATTTATTATATTTTTATTTCTAGTGTTTAAAAGTTATATATAAATCAATAATAAGTAACTGTAAATATAATTAGAATGTGTATATATTAAATATGATTTAGAAGTGAGTGTCCTCTTGGTCATGGAAATAGAATAAAAATATGGAAAGCCAGTGAGTAAATGCTATTCTCACATGAATCCTAACAGTCCTTTCTCTTCCTTTATAACATTATGTTGCCATTAATCTTTTTCGAAAAAAATAATGTTACTCGGTCTTATTTTATTCAGTTATTTTTGTTGTTTTCTTTTGCTTGCTTCTTCTCTTGTGCTAGTTAATTGCCTAATCATTACACCTCAGCATGAAACCACATCCATCACACTTCACAATTCACAAGCCTATAAATTTCTCCACTGGATTCTGATCTCAACCTTGCCTTAAATATACAGCTAATAAATACATGTACCAAAGTTGAATCATTAGATCAAACCCACAAGCTATGAGAAAGTAGTTAATAAGATTCGAGTCATTATTTAATTTTTAAAATTTTTTTATGCTGATGATTTCCCTTTCTTTTCGATAAAGTAAGAAGAGAAAGGCGTTGAAGAAAACTTAATTCCTCATCCACAAGTAGAGATTTACACTCAACCTATTATTATTATTAGTAGGGCCATTGTGTTTTAGAAGTTCAATATTCAAAAGGCTTCATATCCATAAAGAGCTTTTTATATTTCGTTAAATGCATCAAAAGTCAGAATTCATGTTGCATGAGATTATGTAAGTGCAATTAAGTTGAGGTATTGAGGATTTAATTTATCTAATTACTAATCAAATATTGAACAAATTAAAAGAAATAAAATGAAAGAAGAGATTGGAGCGAGCATGATGGGGGCAAAGGGTTTTTAACTAGTTTAGTTAATTGGTTTTCAATTTGGAAAAGTACACCAGCCACCAGCTAAGAATTGAATAACTCAATTAATAATGATTAATTTTAAATTTTTTTTAAATTTAAATTTTGATTTTTTTGGTGACTTTGTATTTTTTGATGACTAATTTAAATTTTGATTAATTAACATTAATAGCATTTTTGAATCAAAACTTACCCTGATTTATTTTTACTTTCACTCACCATTCACTACACAAAACCACAAATCCTAATCCTTCTTTCTAATGTCCCACACTGTCGCAGTTTCGTCCTCGCGCCGCTAGCGTTGCCGCAACACCGTCCTTGCACGCCATCGCCAGTTATCCTTGCATCCTTCTCCACCACCTCATTTGCCGTTCGTGCAGGAAAGACAGCCACCATTGCGCTTCTACTTCACCCTCCTCGCGTCCCATCGCGACTCCTTATCGCTCGCCACTCGCACCCCACGACTCTTCATCCGTCGTGACGCAGCCACCACCAGGTCCCCATTCGCGACGTGCGATTAACTACTCTGATCCATATGGCAACTCCTCCACTCGTCGCAATACGCCACCGCGAGTCCTCCCAATATCCACTCAACGCCGTCCAAGACATCGTCGCCGGCCACCCTGCGGCTCTTCTTCTCCTTCTCCTATTTGGTTTTGAATGATTTTTTTAACTAATTTTTTATATTTCTTTTTTCTACATTTCAGATGATTCTTTTTATTAGTTTTGGATGATTCTTTTTCCTATGTTTTGTATTTTTTTCTTAGGATTTGGATGATTCTTTTTATTAGTTTTGGATGATTCTTTTTTCTATGTTTTGTATGTTTTTTTCTTAGTATTTGGATGATTCTTTTTATTAGTTTGGATGATTTTTTTTTTTATGTTTTGTATATTTTTTTTCTTAGGATTTGGATGATTCTTTATCTTATGTTTTGGTGCTTTTTATTTTTTGGAGTTTCGAAGTTTTTTTTTTTGAAAAGAGGAATTAGTGTTTGCGTAATAAATAGTAAAAGGTAAGTTAGAGTAAGAAGAGATAATTAATAATCATTAATTTTATATCTTTTAAAAAAATTTAAATAACCACTAATTAATGACAATTAATGTTATTAATTAATATATAATATAATTCAAAAATATTTGTTGGCTAGACCCTTTTTGGTTTTCTAGCGGGATTCTATCATTTTAATATGGTTGTGGAATTTAAATTAATTTTTCAATTGACGTGTCAATAATCTCTTATAATAAACCATCTTACTGCAAGTTTTCGCTTTAGAAGAGGGATGTCGTCATCGGATAGGTGCCCAAGATGTCTTTCTAATCAGGAATCGGTTTTACATTATATTTGGGATGCCCAGAAGCTCAGTTTGTATGGCATAGGGTGGATATTTCTTGTCATCCTTTAGATTTGAAGAACTGGTTCTTGTTTCATAGCAGAAAGCATCCGTTCAAGTTCTTTTGGGGACTTTGGTGGATATGGCGAGTTAGGAATAATGACATCTTTAATTCTCATGAAACTTGGCTTCCGAAAAAAGTGATTTGTCTGGCATTAACTTCAGAAAAAGAGTTTAGGAATATTTTTGAATTACAACGTATGTCCCTTTCCTCTACTCTAAATGATTTTTGGAATTTTCCATCCATTAGTACTTTCAAGATTAATTGTGATGCTAGTTATCTTAGTTTGGGTGATAGTGTTGGTTTTGCTTGTGTTATTAGAGACTATAATGGAAGTTGGCAAAGGGAGTATTTGGAAATGATTGAGAGTAATAGTATTTTTCAAGGGGAATTGTTTGCTATTTGGAGAGGATATCTCTTAGTTTGGGATGTGAGTCAACGAGATGTTATTTGTGAGACGGATTGTGTAGAAGCATTTAATCTTGTTACTAATCACTGATGAGCGGATAATTTGTACCCTTTTTGGCATTGTTTTTAGTATATTTTTAGTAGTTTTAGTTGAGTTCTTAGTATATTTTTATTAGTTTTTAGTTAAAATTCACTTTTCTGGACTTTACTATGAGTTTGTGTGTTTTTCTGTAATTTCAGGTATTTTCTGGCTGAAATTGAGGGACCTGAGCAAAAATCTGATTCAGAGACTGAAAAGGACTGCAGATGCTGTTGGATTCTGACCTCCCTGCACTCGAAGTGGATTTTCTAGAGCTACAGAAGCCCAATTGGCGCGCTCTCAACGGCGTTGGAAAGTAGACATCCTGGGCTTTCCAGAAATATATGATAGTCCATACTTTGCCCAAGATTTGATGGCCCAAACCGGCGTTCAAAGTCACCTACAGAAATTCCAGCGTTAAACGCCAGAACTGGCACCTAAATGGGAGTTAAACGCCCAAACTGGCACCAAAGCTGGCGTTTAACTCCAAGAAGAGTCTCTACACGAAAATGCTTCATTGCTCAGCCCAAGCACACACCAAGTGGGCCCGGAAGTGGATTTCTATGACATTTACTCATCTTTGTACACCCTAGGCTACTAGTTTTCTATAAGTAGGACCTTTTACTATTGTATTATATATCTTGGGATCTTAGATCATCTTTAGGTCTTTGAATCCTTTGATCACTTTGGGAGGCTGGCCATTCGGCCATACCTAGACCTTGTTCTTATGTATTTTCAACGGTGGAGTTTCTACACACCATAGATTAAGGTGTGGAGCTCTGCTGTACCTCGAGTATTAATGCAATTACTATTGTTCTTCTATTCAATTCCGCTTGTTCTTTGTCCAAGATATCACTTGTTCTTCAACTTGATGAATGTGAGGATCCGTGACACTCATCATCATTCTCACTTATGAACAAAGTGACTGACAACCACTTCTGTTCTACAAGCAAACAAGGCTCTAGTGTTTATCTCTTGGATTCCTGATACACGATGCATGGTTGATCGCCTGACAACCGAGCGCTCGCTTGACAAACGAGCCAGCTATTCCGTGAGATCAGAGTCTTCGTGGTATAGGCGAGAACTGATGGCGACATTCAAGAGAATCCGGAAGGTCTAACCTTGTCTGTGGTATTCTGAGTAGGATTCAATGATTGAATGACTGTGACGTGCTTCAAACTCCTAGCAGGCGGGGCGTTAGTGACAGACGCAAAAGAATCACTGGATTCCATTCCGGCCTGACCGAGAACCGACAGCTGATTAGCCATATGCTGTGACAGAGCATAGGAACATTTTCACTGAGAGGATGGGAGGTAGCCACTGACAACGGTGAAATCCTTGCATAAGCTTGCCATGGAAAGGAGTAAGAAGGATTGGATGAAGACAGTAAGAAAGCAGAGAGACGGAAGGGACAAGCATCTTCATACGCTTATCTGAAGCTCTCACCAATGATATACATAAGTATCTCTATCTTTATCTTTATGTTTTATTCATCATCTATACCCATTTGAGTCTGCCTGACTAAGATTTACAAGGTGACCATAGCTTGCTTCATAGCAACAATCTCCGTGGGATCGACCCTTACTCGCGTAAGGTTTATTACTTGGACGACCCAGTGCACTTGCTGGTTAGTTGTGCGAAGTTGTGTTTATGCCATGGTATTGAGCACCAAGTCTTTGGAGCCATTACCGGGGATTGTTTTGTGTAAAAGTAGTGATCACAATTTCGTGCACCAAGTTTTTGGCGCCATTGCCGGGGATTGTTTTCGTGTATGGACAACTGACGGTTCATCTTGTTGCTTAGATTAGGTATTTTTTTCAGAGTTCTTAAAAATGAATTCTAGTGTTTCATGGTGATCTGTTGAAATCTGGCTGGCTGAGAAGCCATGTCTAATCTTATTGGACCGAGGTTTCAACTTATCATCACAATAGCTTGTTGATTTCCATCAATCTTGCTATTGGAGCAATGATCTGCTAAGGCTTGGCTGGCCATTGGCCATGTCTAGTGTTTTGGACCGAAGCTTTCTTTGAAAGCTTGGCTGGCTGTGAAGCCATGTCTAATTCCTGGACCGGAGTCTTAGACTAGCATTGCAACGATTCCTGGAATCCAAATTGAGAATTCTGAAACCTTTACTTTCTTTTCATATAATTTTCGAAAAAAAAATTTTTTTACAAAATCATAAAAACCAAAAAATATTTTATGTTTCTTGTTTGAGTCTAGTGTCTAATTTTAAGTTTGGTGTCTTTCATGCATTGTTTATTTGATCTTGGTTCTATTTTCAAGTCAATAGTACAGGGGACTGAAGATTCAGAACATGCAGCAGAGGAATTACACAGAAAAAGCTGGGCGTTCAAAACGCCCAGTGAAGAAGGACAGACTGGCGTTTAAACGCCAGCCAGGGTACCTGGTTGGGCGTTTAACGCCCAAAAAGGTAGCATTTTGGGCGTTAAACGCCAGAATGGATACCATTCTGGGCGTTTAACGCCAGGATGGCACAAGGGGAAAGATTTTGTTTTCAAATCAAATTTTTTTTTCAAGTTTTCAAAGTTTTTCAAAATCAAATCTTTTTCAAATCAAATCTTTTCAATCAAATGTTTTCAAAATCAATTTCTTTCCTTTTTCAAAGATACTTACTAACAATTAATGATTTGATTGAACATCTCAAGTATATTGCCTTTTCTGTTGAGAGAGGTTAAATGTTTGAATCATATCTTTTCTTGTTAGGCAAGTCATTAATTTTTAAAATCAAATCTTTTTAAAATTGTTTTCAAATCATATCTTCTCAATCACATCTTTTTAAAACCATAACTTTTCAATCATATCTTTTTAATCACATCTTTTTCAAAATAAGTTTTCAATCAAATCTTTTTGACTTCTAATTTCAAAATCTTTTCAAAAATTACTTAATTTTTTTCTTTCCCACTCTTATTTTCGAAAATCAATTAGTGTTTCTCAAAATGTTTTCAAAATCTTTTACTTAATTTTCGAAAAATACTTCCCTTCTTCTCACATCCTCCTATTTATGGAGTATCACTCCTTCTTAATGCACAATTCGAACTCTATCTGATCAAGTTCGAATTCTTCTACCTCTTTCTTCTGTTTTTCGTTTCCTCTGACACCTCAAGGAGTCTCTATACTGTGACATAGAGGATTCCACATTTTCTTGTTCTCTTCTCTTTCATATGAGCAGGAACAAAGACAAAGGCATTCTTGTTGAAGCTGACCCTGAACCTGAAAGGACCTTGAAGCGAAAGCTAAGAGAAGCTAAGGCACAACTCTCTGTAGAGGACCTAACAGAAATCTTCAAAGAAGAAGAACCCATGGCAGCCGAAAACAACAATAATGCAAGGAAGGTGCTGGGTGACTTTACTGCACCTACTCCCGACTTCTATGGGAGAAGCATCTCTATCCCTGCCATTGGAGCAAACAACTTTGAGCTTAAGCCTCAATTAGTTTCTCTAATGCAACAGAATTGCAAGTTCCATGGACTTCCATTGGAAGATCCTCATCAGTTCTTAGCTGAATTCTTGCAAATCTGTGACACAGTCAAGACTAATGGGGTTGACCCTGAGGTCTACAGACTGATGCTATTCCCTTTTGCTGTAAGAGACAGAGCTAGGACATGGTTGGACTCACAACCTAAAGAAAGCCTGGACTCATGGGAAAAGCTAGTCAATGCCTTCTTGGCAAAGTTCTTTCCACCTCAAAAATTGAGTAAGCTTAGAGTGGAAGTCCAAACCTTCAGACAGAAGGATGGAGAATCCCTCTATGAAGCTTGGGAAAGATACAAACAATTAATCAGAAAATGTCCTTCAGACATGCTTTCTGAATGGAGCATCATAGGTATTTTCTATGATGGTCTCTCTGAACTATCCAAGATGTCTTTGGATAGCTCTGCTGGAGGATCTCTTTATCTGAAGAAGACGCCTACAGAAGCTCAAGAGCTCATTGAAATGGTTGCAAATAACCAATTCATGTACACTTCTGAAAGGAATCCTGTGAACAATGGGACAAGTCAGAAGAAAGGAGTTCTTGAGATTGATGCTCTGAATGCCATACTGGCTCAGAACAAGATATTGACTCAACAAGTCAATTTGATTTCTCAAAGTCTATCTGGAATGCAAAATGCACCAAGCAGTACTAAGGATACTTCATCTGAAGAAGAAGCTTATGATCCTGAGAACCCTTCAATGGAAGAGGTGAATTACTTAGGAGAACCCTATGGAAACACCTATAATTCTTCATGGAGGAATCACCCAAATTTCTCATGGAAGAATCAAGAGAAACCTCAACAAGGTTTCAACAACAACAATGGTGGAAGAAACAGGTTTAGCAATGGCAAGCCTTTTCCATCATCTTCTCAGCAACAGACAGAGAATTCTAAGCAGAACCCCTCTGACTTAGCAACCATGGTCTCTGATCTAATCAAAACTACTCAAAGTTTCATGACTGAAACAAGGTCCTCCATTAGGAATTTGGAGGCACAAGTGGGACAGCTGAGTAAGAAAGTTACTGAACTCCCTCCAAGTACTCTTCCAAGCAATACAGAAGAAAATCCAAAAGAAGAGTGCAAGGCCATAAACATGGCCGAATTTGGAGAGGAAGGAGAGGAAGTGAACGCCACTGAGGAAAACCTCAATGGGCGTGCACTGACCTCCACTGAGTTCCCTAATGAGGAACCATGGGAATCTGAGGCTCAAAATGAGACCATAGAGATTCCATTGGACTTACTTCTGCCTTTCATGAGCTCTGATGAGTATTCTTCCTCTGAAGAGGATGAGTATGTCACTGAAGAGCAAGTTGCTAAATACCTTGGAGCAATCATGAAGCTAAATGACAAGTTGTTTGGAAATGAGACTTGGGAGAATGAACCTCCTTTGCTCACCAAAGAACTGGATGACTTGTCTAGGCAGAAATTACCTCAAAAGAGACAAGATCCTGGGAAGTTTTCAATACCTTGTACCATAGGCACCATGACCTTCAAGAAGGCTCTATGTGACTTAGGGTCAAGTGTAAACCTCATGCCTCTCTCTGTAATGGAGAAGCTAGGGATCTTTGAGGTACAAGCTGCAAAAATCTCATTAGAGATGGCAGACAATTCAAAGAAACAAGCTTATGGACTTGTAGAGAATGTTTTGGTGAAGATTGAAGACCATTACATCCCTACTGATTTCATAGTCCTAGAGACTGGGAAGTGCATGGATGAATCCATCATCCTTGGCAGACCCTTCCTAGCCACAGCAAAGGCTGTGATTGATGTTGATGGAGGTGAACTGATCATTCAAGTGAATGAAGAATCCTTTGTGTTTAAGACTCAAGGATATCCCTCTGTCACCATGGAGAGGAAGCATGAAGAGCTTCTCTCAATTCAGAGTCAAACAGAGCCTCCACAGTCAAACTCTAAGTTTGGTGTTGGGAGGCCACAACCAAACTCTAAGTTTGGTGTTGAACCCCCACACTCAAACTCTAAGTTTGGTGTTGGGAGGTTCCAACATTGCTCTGAGTATCTGTGAGGCTCCATGAGAGCCCTCTGTCAAGCTACTGACATTAAAGAAGCGCTTGTTGGGAGGCAACCCAATGTTATATTTTATCTATTTTCTTTTGTTATTCTATTTTATTTTGTAGGTTGATGATCATGAGAAGTCACAAAATCAATTGAAAAAGCAAAAAAAGAATGAAAAACAGGAAGAAAAATAGAACACCCTGGAGGAAGAACTTACTGGCGTTTAAACGCCAGTAAGGCTAGCAGGTGGGCATTTAACGCCCAGTCTGGCACCATTCTGGGCGTTTAACGCCAGAAAGGGGCACCAGACTGGCGTTAAACGCCAGAAATGGGCACCAGCCCGGCATTTAACGCCAGAATTGGCTCAAAACGTGATTTTGCATGCCATTTGGTGCAGGGATGACTTTTCCTTGACACCTCAGGATCTGTGGACCCCATAGGATCCCCACCAACGCCACCACTCTCTCTCTCTTCTTCACCCATTCACCAATCACCTCAACTCCTCTTCCCCAAAAACCCTTCACCTATCAAATCCCATCTTTCTCTTCACCACTCACATCCATCCTCCATAAAACCCCACCTACCTCACCATTCAAATTCAAACCACTTTCCCTCCCAAACACACCCATAAATGACCGAACCATAACCCCCCTCTCCTATATAAACCCTTCTTCACCCCTTCATTTTCACACAACCTAAACACCACTTCTCCCCCTCCTTGGCCGAACACAAAGCCACTCCCTTCTTCCTCATTTCTTCTTCTTCTACTCTTTTCTTTTTTCTTTTGCTCGAGGACGAGCAAACCTTTTAAGTTTGGTGTGGTAAAAGCATTGCTTTTTGTTTTTCCATAACCATTTATGGCATCCAAGGCCGGAGAAACCTCTAGAAAGAGGAAAGGGAAGGCAAAAGCTTCCACCTCCGAGTCATGGGAGATGGATAGATTCATCTCAAGGGTGCATCAAGACCACTTCTATGAAGTTGTGGCCTTGAAGAAGGTGATTCCCGAGGTCCCCTTTTCACTCAAAAAGGGTGAATATCCGGAGATCCGCCATGAGATCCGAAGAAGAGGTTGGGAAGTGCTTACCAACCCCATTCAACAAGTCGGAATCTTGATGGTTCAAGAGTTCTATGCCAATGCATGGATCACCAAGAACCATGATCAAAGTGTGAACCCGGATCCAAATGATTGGCTTACAATGGTTCGGGGGAAATACTTGGATTTTAGTCCGGAAAATGTAAGGTTAGCATTCAACTTGCCCATGATGCAAGGAGATGAACATCCTTACACTAGAAGGGTCAACTTTAATCAAAGGTTGGACCAAGTCCTCTACCTTAGCAAGGTTAGCCTTTCCTCACCTCATTTGTCACCTCTGTTATTCAGTGGGAGTTGACATAGAGGGAGACACCCCCATTGATGAGGATAAGCCCATCACTAAGAAAAGAATGGAGCAAACAAGAGACCCCTCTCATCATGAGAACCCTGAGATGCCTCAAGGGATGCACTTTCCTCCACAAGACTATTGGGAGCAACTAAACACCTTCCTAGGAGAATTGAGTTCCAACATGGGACAACTAAGGGTGGAGCACCAAGAACATTCCATCCTCCTCCATGAAATTAGAGAAGATCAAAGAATCATGAGAGAGGAGCAACAAAGACAAGGAAGAGACATTGAGGAGCTCAAGCACTCCATAAGACCTTCAAGAGGAAGAACAAGCCGCCATCACTAAGGTGGACCCGTTCTTTAATCTCCTTGCTCTTTAATTTTCTGTTTTTCGAATTTTAGTGCTTATGTTTATCTATGTTTGTGTCTTATGATCATTAGTGTCTTAGTGTCTATGCCTTAAAGTTATGAATGTCCTATGAATCCATCACCTTTCTTGAATAAACAATGTTCTTAATTGAAAAAGATAAGAATTGCATGAATTTTGAATTTTATAACAGTTTAATTATATTGATGTGGTGGCAATACTTTTGTTTTCTGAATGTATGCTTAAACAGTGCATATGTCTTTTGAATTTGTGGTTCATGAATGTTGGCTCTTGAAAGAATGATGAAAACGGAGACATGTTACTGAGGATCTGAAAAATCATAAAAATGATTCTTGAAGCAAGAAAAAGCAGTGAATACAAAAAAAAAAAGCAAGTGAAAAAAAAAGAGAAGAAAAAACGAAAAAGAAAGAAAAAGAAAGAAATAAAGTTGTGATCCAAGGCAATAAGAGTGTGCTTAAGAACCCTGGACACCTCTAATTGGGGACTCTAGCAAAGCTGAGTCACAATCTGAAAAGGTTCACCCAATTATGTGTCTGTGGCATGTATGTATCCGGTGGTAATACTGGAAGACAGAGTGCTTTGGGCCACGGCCAAGACTCAATAAGTAGCTGTGATCAAGAATCATCATACTTAACTAGGAGAATCAATAACACTATCTGGATTCTGAGTTCCTAAAGAAGCCAATCATTCTGAGTTCCAAAGGATAAAGTGAGATGCCAAAACTGTTCAGAGGCAAAAAGCTAAAAGCCCCGCTCATCTAATTAATACTGATCTTCATAGATGTTTTTGGAGTTCATTGCATATTCTCTTCTTTTATCTTATTTGATCCTCAGTTGCTTGGGGACAAGCAACAATTTAAGTTTGGTGTTGTGATGAGCGGATAATTTGTACCCTTTTTGGCATTGTTTTTAGTATGTTTTTAGTAGTTTTAGTTGAGTTCTTAGTATATTTTTATTAGTTTTTAGTTAAAATTCACTTTTCTGGACTTTACTATGAGTTTGTGTGTTTTTCTGTGATTTCAGGTATTTTCTGGCTGAAATTGAGGGACCTGAGGAAAAATCTGATTCAGAGACTGAAAAGGACTGCAGATGCTGTTGGATTCTGACCTCCCTGCACTCGAAGTGGATTTTCTAGAGCTACAGAAGCCCAATTGGCGCGCTCTCAACAGCGTTGGAAAGTAGACATCCTGGGCTTTCCAGCAATATATGATAGTCCATACTTTGCCCAAGATTTGATGGCCCAAACCGGCGTTCAAAGTCACCTACAGAAATTCCAGCGTTAAACGCCGGAACTGGCACCTAAATGGGAGTTAAACGCCCAAACTGGCACCAAAGCTGGCGTTTAACTCCAAGAAGAGTCTCTACACGAAAATGCTTCATTGCTCAGCCCAAGCACACACCAAGTGGGCCCGGAAGTGGATTTCTATGACATTTACTCATCTTTGTACACCCTAGGCTACTAGTTTTCTATAAGTAGGACCTTTTACTATTGTATTATATATCTTGGGATCTTAGATCATCTTTAGGTCTTTGAATCCTTTGATCACTTTGGGAGGCTGGCCATTCGGCCATGCCTAGACCTTGTTCTTATGTATTTTCAACGGTGGAGTTTCTACACACCATAGATTAAGGTGTGGAGCTCTGCTGTACCTCGAGTATTAATACAATTACTATTGTTCTTCTATTCAATTCCGCTTGTTCTTTGTCCAAGATATCACTTGTTCTTCAACTTGATGAATGTGATGATCCGTGACACTCATCATCATTCTCACTTATGAACAAAGTGACTGACAACCACTTCTGTTCTACAAGCAAACAAGGCTCTAGTGTTTATCTCTTGGATTCCTGATACACGATGCATGGTTGATCGCCTGACAACCGAGCGCTCGCCTAACAAACGAGCCAGCCATTCCGTGAGATCAGAGTCTTCGTGGTATAGGCGAGAACTGATGGCGGCATTCAAGAGAATCCGGAAGGTCTAACCTTGTCTGTGGTATTCTGAGTAGGATTCAATGATTGAATGACTGTGACGTGCTTCAAACTCCTAGCAGGCGGGGCGTTAGTGACAGACGCAAAAGAATCACTGGATTCCATTCCGGCCTGACCGAGAACCGACAGCTGATTAGCCATATGCTGTGACAGAGCATAGGAACATTTTCACTGAGAGGATGGGAGGTAGCCACTGACAACGGTGAAATCCTTGCATAAGCTTGCCATGGAAAGGAGTAAGAAGGATTGGATGAAGACAGTAAGAAAGCAGAGAGACGGAAGGGACAAGCATCTTCATACGCTTATCTGAAGCTCTCACCAATGATATACATAAGTATCTCTATCTTTATCTTTATGTTTTATTCATCATCTATACCCATTTGAGTCTGCCTGACTAAGATTTACAAGGTGACCATAGCTTGCTTCATAGCAACAATCTCCGTGGGATCGACCCTTACTCGCGTAAGGTTTATTACTTGGACGACCCAGTGCACTTGCTGGTTAGTTGTGCGAAGTTGTGTTTATGCCATGGTATTGAGCACCAAGTCTTTGGAGCCATTACCGGGGATTGTTTTGTGTAAAAGTAGTGATCACAATTTCGTGCACCAATCACCAAGATGATTTTGGGTTTATTGATCCATTGATACTCAAAATAAGAGATATCATGCATTGGAATTAGCGTGCTGACTTTCGTTTGATTATGAAAGATACAAACACGGTGGCAGATAATATAGCAAAGATGACGATAAAATTACAATTTTCTCATGCAGAGCTTCTTTCACTTTGGGAAGAATTTAAAAGTAGTCTTAAAAAAAACTATCCCTCTATTTAAACATATCCTTTGTTTTGTTTTATTTTATTTAATTTATTTCAGTTAAAAAAAACCATCAAGTTTCCTTTAAAAAAATGGTGAACAATGAAATGAAAAAAAAAAGAATAATTTTTATGATTTTTGAGAGTGGGATGAAATTGACCAATTCTTCGATCGGATTATAACTAGAAATGGGCTATTAAATTAGGCTACTTTTAGCTAAATTCGATTGTTAGTCAATCAATTAAAAATAAAAAAATAATAAATTAATTGAACCATTTGATTTTTTAAATGATTAACCGGTTTAAATTAATAAAATAAAAAATTTATTTTTTTAAAATATTATATAAATATATTATTTTATTGTATTTAATTAGTTAGTTTGGTTTACTTGTTTATTTGTCTAATGATAAATAAATTAACTATTTAGTTCAAATTAATTAATTACTATCACCGCAAACTTTATGTAACAGATTTCAAAAATATTATTTTGTATATTAAAATTAGTCACAAATATATTTGTATATAAATATATGGATAATTTAATTTATTTTTAATATATATTTATATTTTAATATATATTTTATATTAATAAATAATTTTAATAGTTGATTTCAATATACATATGTGGAACAGATTTTAATCTATGTATGTCAATAGTCAAGTTCTCCTTTTGATTCATCAAGTTCATCTGCAGAGAGTGCTCAGTACTTTACCTTAAATGAATATATTCAACTACTACATACATAAATTAAATTCTCCAAGCTAATTAAGGAGCATGAACCCATCTTTTATTAAGAATATTTTCACTCTCGTATTTATTTGGTTGACCAAGCATTTTGCTTTTCAATAGAAAACCCTAGTTGCACTGCTATTGCAGACCTTGCTTGCTCGTGCACACTGCACTTGCAGCTATAAGCCATTACTAATATTTTAATTTATTATTTTATAGTAGACAAAAGCTTAATTTTGAAGCACACTTTGCCTTTAGGTTTATTATTATTTAGATTACAATATATATAGATATATAACTAGAAAACGAGTATACCCATAACTACTTGTAGTGGCAAAGGGTAATATATACGTAGAGTATACACAATACAACAGTCTTCAATATACTTTGCCTCTACCCGACTTTACCTCCTTTATCTGTTACTTCCAAGTTTACTACGAACATGATTCTCCATATCCTAACTAAACATTTAGTTAATCATTGCTTACGTAATAGATTTTTCTTAATTATATTTTCATCCCAAACTACCCAATCTTGAGTTTTTTTTTCTCTCTTCTTTGCTGTGTTTATGGTTCTTATTATGCTAAACAGACAATCAATTTAGTCTTTAAAATAATATTGTTAATATAAATAATGCTAAAAAAATCTAGCACTATAACCGTTAATTTCAGTTAATATTATACCAAGTTATCAAATAAGTTCATTATAAAACTCACTAAAGAAATTTTTATTGAGTTTGAATTTTAAATATTTTTTCTAATTGAATATCAAATTTTTTGTCTTAAAAATTTGGGATTCTTTTTCAGTTTTTCTTGTGTTGAATGTTTGTTATAACGTTGATTCCAAAGATTTTTTCTATTAATAATCATATTAAAATATATTGTTGATGACACGTCTTGTGTAACTTTCTTTTCCAAAATGTGTGAACTATCATAAAATAAATATTTTCTTTTAACATGAGAAAAACAAAACAGTTTACATTATTAGATGGTTTAGAACGATGATTAGCGGATATGATTACTCAACAAATATTTTTTAAGGAGATTTTTTTATTATTTTTAATAATGAAAAAAATTTATTTTTCTCTTTTTCTTAATCCATTCTGATTCATTAAACCATCAACATCACAGTTTGAACAGTTTAGGGCATAAAATTTTTTTCCTGGTATGGTGAGCGTGGAGAACCACTAAGCTGTGATTCAAATTGAAAAAGTTGTGAATTAAGATCTAATCCAATTTTGCTATTTTCTTTCTTTCCTTACTTTTTCTTTTAACATTTTCTTTTTCCATTTTTACCTCTTCCTTCAAACTCATCAAATAGAGTTTGATGAGAGGCTATTTCTCAAGATTATTCTTTCTTGGTGAACAAAGCTGTTCCGATCAACGAGTTGGAAGGAAGAAGATCTGAATCCTTATTACTCTGTGATTCATTGATTTCTTAAAATAGCAAACATGGTAAACACATCCGTGAATGATGATTTTCAATATCAATCAAATCCTATTTTTTCCATCCTAGAAAATATCTAGATAGTAGAGATCGTGGAACTACATTGGCATGCTCTCATTGTAACAAGAAAGGCCATACAGAAGATGTGTGCTATAAGAAGCAGGGTACTCCTCTCATTTCTATCAACGGCAGCAACATAACACCACCATTAATCACGTGATCACTAAGGGGCATGATGCTATACAATGACAAACAATCCTAGCTCAATTGTCTCCAAAAGAACACTGGAATATCAATATCTGAATTCACTCCAGAGTAAAGATTTGTCTTGTTAGAGTTGATCAAAGACAAGAGTAAGCAGCAACAACCTTATAATACAAACCAAATTTTGACTAATTCGATTCAGACCTCCACTCCAGGTAAAATCATTACATTACATTTTAATGTGAGAATTATGAGCATTATCACTCCAAAATCTGCACTATGGGTCATTGACTCCGATGCAATAGAGCATGTAACTTTTGACTTAAAAGATTTTGCAAACTTTCAAAATATTGATCCAATCAATGTGATATTGCCAAATGGGACCAAAACTGTTAGCACCATCATTGGCACAATCACATTCTCTAAATTTTTTTTTCTCAAAAATGTTTTATACATTCCTTCTTTTGATTTTAAATTGATCTTTGTGTCGAAATTAACCTCAAAATTACATTGTCAACTGTTAAATGATAAGTATTGTGAGACGATCCACATAAAAAAATAATTGACATTGCTGATTGTATAGAAGGGTTATATACAATGAATAGAGAACTAGAGTTCTCTCACTTTCCCCTTCCTCTAACAAAACAAGCTTCATTAGCGGCAATTACGACTACTACTCATGCCACAACACCTTCACACAATGAGCCCAACAATAGATTTTACTGAAGAAGTATTATCCTTTTATAGACTGTATTAATATTGCTTCAAAACTTCCTTGTGACTTATGTCATTTTGCAAAACAAAAGAAATTATCTTTTGATCTTAGTACAACTGAAATAAAAGATTGTTTTGACTTAGTTCATATGGATATCTGGGGTCCTATTTCTGTTTCTTCCAATAAAGGACATAGGTATTTTTTTACTGTGGTGGATGGCAAGAACAGATTTTTACTTGAATTTTTTTTATGAAAATCAAATCTGAAGCATCACAATTGGTTATTAATTTTGTGAATTTTGGCAAAGTCCAATTTGAAAAACAAGTTAAATGTATAAGAACTGACAATGGGCCATAATTCACTCAAATTCTTTTTTGCATCAACTAGAATTTTACACCAAACTTGTTGTGTAGAAACACCAGAGCAAAACGGGATTGTAAAGAGAAAACACCAGCATATTTTAGGTGTTGCTAGATCACTGCTATTTCAATAAGGAATTTCACATTGTTTTTGGCAATAAACAGTTGCTTATGCTATTCACCTAATTAATAGGCTGCCCAACACTAAACTGGATAATGCTAGTCCTTACAAGTTTTTGTATGGTAACTTACCTGACCTTTCATATTTAAGAGTATTTGGTTATCTTACATATGCCTCCATATTAACAAATTCAAGAACAAAATTAGACCCAAGAGCCAGAAAAACAGCTTTTCTCAGTTTTAAATTAAGAACAAAGGGCTTTCGACTTATTGATTTAAAATAAAAAGAAATTTTCATATCCAACAACGTAACTTTCTATGAAACTCAATTTCCATTTTTACACTCCACTAGCACTGACATTTCTGCAGTACCCGCTCGTACTCCACAATGCATTGATCTTTTTCAATATGATACACTATCCACACATCATTCGCAATCACCCACACATACCACACTCACATATTCAAATGAACATTTCTCAAGCTCAATACACTCACCAATTTTCTCCCACACCATTGCACCCATTACCACACCATACACTAACAATACACCTGTATCACAACACTCTGACATCACACATGACTGTATCACTAGAAAATCTGAAACAGTCAAAAAATTGCCTGCTTATTTGAAGGACTATCATTGTATAATAACCCACGCAGCTCACTCTAGCAGCTTTGCCAACTCTAACTCTTTATATCCTATCTCACAACACTTGTCATATGATAAACTAACCCCAAAATATAAGTCAATTTCTCTAGCCATCACCTCAAATCTAGAACCTAGTACTTATGAGGAAGCAGCTGCACGTGAATGTTGGAGAAAGACAATACAAGATGAATTGACAGCTCTAGATCAGAACAAAACTTGGTGTCTCACTGAACTCCTAAAAGGCAAGAAAGTTGTGGGTTGCAAATGGATTTTTCGGGTAAAATTCAATCCCGATGGTGCCATAGAAAGGCACAAAGCGAGGCTAGTTGTAAAAGGATTCACTCAAGTGCAAGGAGTAGATTATGGTGATACTTTTAGTCTAGTTGTCAAAATGACTACCCTACAAGTAATGTTAGCATTAGCAGCCGCAAAGAAATGGCATTTGAAATAGCTGGACGTCAATACTATCTTCCTTCATGGAGATTTGGACAAGAAAGTTTATATGAAGATACCACCCGGTTTGGCTGTGTCACAACCAGGTTTGGTTTGTAAATTACAAAAGTCTCTATATTGGCTTAAGCAAGCAAGTAGGCAATGGAATATTAAGCTCACTCAGATTCTTGTGGATGCTGGTTATAAGCAATTTTTTTATGATTATTCACTCTTCATCAAGAAATAATCTGAAAGCTTCACTGCCATTCTAGTATATGTTGATGACTTAGTTTTAATCGGGAATGACATTGGCGAAATCAATTCCATCAAGCAAAATTTGGATGACAAATTCAAAATAAAGGATCTTGGTGATCTCAAATACTTCTTGAAAATTGGAAGTAGCACGCTCTAACTCTGGAATTCATATTTATCAGCGGAAGTACGCCATGGACCTTCTCAGGGATTTTGGTTATCTAGATTGCAAGCCTCTCTTTATCCCATTTGATTATAGTTAGAAACTCTCAAAGGAATCAGCTACCATTTTAACAGACAACACTATTTACAGATAACTTATCGGCCGACTCCTTTACCTCACAAATACTAGATCCGATATCTCTTATGCTGTGGGACGTTTGAGCCAATTTTTGGACTATGCAACCACCACTTTCCACTTATAGACTGCTTTTTACGTACTTTGATATTTAAAAGGCCGAGCTGCAACCGGTCTATTCTTCTCCTATACTTCTAATCTGCATTTCACTGGATTTGTTGACGCTAGGCTACCTGTGCCGATACTCGTCGCTCCGTTTTCAGTTATTGCTTCATGCTTGAGAACTCTCGTTAGCTGGGAGAGTAAGAAGCAAACCACAGTTACCAAGTCCTCTGCAAAATCTGAATATATGTCTCTTGCTATTGCCACTTGTGAAACTAGTTGGTTATCTTTTTTAATGGATTTCATTAGTTTGCCACTTCAAAAGTCTATCACTTTATTCTATAACAACTAGTCAGTCATTCACATTGCCAATTATCCCATCTTTCATGAAAGAACCAAAAACATTGAAGTGGACTACCATATTGTTCGTGAAAAGTATTTATCTGGTCTCATCCATCTTATGCCAGTTCATTCCAAAGATCAACTTGCTTATTTTCTTACCAAAGCTCTGCCACCGGGTCCTTTTCTTGTAAATATTTCCAAGCTAGAATTGTTAGATTTACACAATTCTAACTTGAGGGAGGGTGTTACCTAGATTATTTTTTTTAATCAATAATAGGCCTACCATTATAATTTTTTAGTGAGAGTACATAAAGAGTACATAGTATATAAGGTGTAATAACTCAATAAATATTTTTCAAGAAAATTTTTCATTCTCTTCAACTTATTTTTTTTCTTCTTCTTCCTCCTTCTACTCTCTTCACCCTTCTATAATTTCTCTTCCTTAATTCTCTAACATGTTGGAATACTTAGATGAACTTCTCTACGGAATGGTGGCTTGGTACGATAAAAATCGCGGAAGAAAAATAATATCCTACAACAAGAGGACCATCTCCACTGTAAGCATCAACTTGATAATCAGATTCTTAGGATTTTTATGGAGGTTCAATATACTCTTCGCCAAGAGAATACGGACATCAACATTTCCGTACTCGACTGAAAGAGTGCCATTTGACCATGTCAAAGAGTATTGTAACATTGATCCCAAAGAAATATAGGCTTCCGCCAAAGCATGCTACAGAAGACTCTTTTTTGGTGTTATCTTTAGTGCTTTGATTTATGTTATGGCAAATAGTTTAATTTGGTACAAGTAGTTTTTGTTATTTGTATGTCTTTTCTAACTTCGATTAGTTTTTTAGGAATAGTACTTTCTAGAAATTTTGGTTTGCATATGACTTGAAAAATATTTGTTGAATTATTACACTTTATATATTATGTATTTTTTTATGTACTCTCACTACAAAAATTACAATAATAACCCTATTATTGATAAAAAAAATTTAGGTAACAATGTAATTTTTCTGCCCTGAATGCGTAAATTGCTTATCAAAGTAATTTTAAATTTTGGTATGGTGCAACGAACTAGTTTAGATATGGACATGATTGTAACTAAGTACTTTGAATTTTTCTCTTCCGTTTGGGTCGAGAGTTTATAATTAACAAAAAAATTAAGATTTAATTTGATAAAAATCTTATTTTTAAAAATAGTTTATAAAAATTAATTTTAAAATAATTTTTTAAAATTATAGTACTTATGTTTAGTATATTAAATTAAAATAATTTTTAATAAGTATAAGTAATAACAAATATTTTTGATAAAATAATTTTTAAAATTTAAAAATATTATAAAAGATATTAATAAAAGAATAAAATTTGAAAATGAATTAATATATATATATAAAATTATATTAGATTTTTTAATTTTGATAAGTATATATAAGTCATCTTTAAAAAGTTTTACCTTAAGTATTTTTAAAAGTATCTCTATTTTTTAAAAACTACAAACATAAGTACGTTATCTTTTCGATTTATCAAACATAAAATAAAAAAACTTATGCTTTTAAAAAAACACAAATACATTTTTAAAAAGTTTTACCAAACCAAATTTAAATAAAAATTTTATTATTTACTTTTCTAAAGAATATACAAATACTTTTGTAAATATTACTATTGGTATAAGTTGTAAGGAGACAATTACGACGCAAATTTCATTTTGCGAAATATTAATTTGGGCAACGGATTCCTTACTTCCACTTTTGTGTGGGAGTACCATTAACCATAGTAAAAATATTTACGAATAGAACCCCACTTTTTTATTTTTGAATGAACTAAAAATAAGACATTTACCCCTTCATATTTTTAGTTTTTCAGAATCTCTCCTTTCCTTTAACGTCCTCATGTTAGCTACTAATACCATCGCGCCGCACTACACTTTCAGTTCGGTCTGTGTTCTTGTTCTTCACTATCACGTTAATCTGCTAGGTTTCTCGAGTATCGTCACCAATTCTATTCCTAAAGTAGCCGCACCATGCATCGTCATTGCCTACGGGCCCAGGACAGCGTCCTCACCTGCGTGGCAACCGGTGCCATCAGTGTCAGTGAGGATTTCATTACCTTGTTCTCTATTTGACTTTCATACCAAAACATACGATTTTTTTGTTGTGTCCTTCACTTAGCAAAACATGCCACAATTTTCTTTCTCTTTCTTAGGTTTTCAGTTACTAATAATGATGTGTGTATTTTAAAACTTCTATTATATATGCAGGTACTGTTTATGGGACATATGATACGATTTTGCTGAGTCCTTGATTATGATTAAATTATTGAATTTAATTGTTGTGATTTCGTTGGTAGAAACTATTTTAATTTCTAATTGAATAAAGTTTCTATTTTTTTTCTTATTTGAAGTTTAACCTCTGTTGTGGAAGTAGAACAATAGTTGTGAAGAACTAAAATACAATACATGGTGTCTTATCTGAGAAAACTCATTGGATTAGGAGTAAATTTTAGAGATTGTATAAGTAGGAAGTTAAAGATGTTTCTGAGGATGCTGATTTGCTGAGTAAAATAAAATAAAATAAGAAAGATGAATGAGGGAAGGGATTTGTTGATTTTATCTCATGATGCCTTTTGTAACTTGTTAGTTTAAACTTCAACAATTTTTAAATTTTAGGAACGTGATGTTGAATGCATATTTATTTTCTCTCTCTCTTTTATAATTGGAACTCCTATGTATTATTGTACTTTTGTTGTAATTCTTTATTTTTTATAGCATTTTGGTTCTGGCACAAAACTTTGTCTATACTATTGTAGCTGGTTGTTTGTTTTGCATTTAAAAATTAATAAGATTAATTGCTTGTCAAAACAAGATTTAAGACCAATTTCTTTAGTGATGTACAACTTGCCAAATTGTTTTTGAGTTTGTTCTATATTAGCAATCATGGAGTTAATTTTTCTATATTCTATCATGTCATACTCCAAAAGTTTGTTTAAGAAACTCAATGGTCACAAATTTGTGGGGTGTTCAATGCCTTGTGTATTCAGATAACAAGACTATAATATGCCAAGAAAGCAAAGCACATGTGGTGGTGATACCAAACTTTAATAAGGACAAGTTTGTTGATTTTCTAAACGTGTTTGTGGAGAAGCATACTCAATGGTTCAAAGATTGCTAGTTTCAACAATATTGCATTACAGTGAAACTTGTTGCTTTTGCCATTTAAACAAGTTTTAACAGATTTCAATCTTGAGTCCAAGGTTTTAATTGGTTTATAGGGGGGCATATCCTATGCTTTATTGAGATTTTGAGGCACTTGAGATTTGAGAACCGGTTGGTTTCTTCTGTTATTGACATTTTTATTTGCACTTGATAGAAACTAGTTCTTGGAGAATTTTATATATAGCTTGTTACGTACATTAATTAAAAAAAAAACTTACTCTTTAGTATCCTAAATGGGGACACGGTGCTTTGGCAGAGTAATGTATGTTTTTTCAACTTTTTTTTAGTTTTTGTAATTTCTATCGTATTTGATTTTTATAATTTAAGGATGATTAGCTTTTGTAATTTCTATCATTTTTAAACTTTAAAATTTTTACTCGTGTTTTAACAAGCAGTAATTGGTTGATGAAATCATTAATAATTTTTTTAACAAGCTATTGTGGATGGCATGATTCAATTCTTTGGATATCTAAACTAACATTGATATTGAATCCAAGATTAAGGAACTAGAAACGTGAATCAAGCTAAGCAAGTACAACATGCTCGCATATATAATTGCCACTATAGCTGATTTCAGCTCAATTTCCAGGTTTTTTTTCAAACATAAAAAAACTAATAATCAACATTACACATTTGTTTTCAGAGAACACCAGCTTGTCTCTTACAACACTGAAAAACCACTCATTAATCACAATACATTTATACTCATCATTTTAACGATGTAAAGGTCGTGCCACACCATCAAAACTCAACTATAGTTAGCTTAAAAAAATAGAATCTCAAAATATAACCAAAGACATAATTATGCACAGGCGCACAGTAGTGCCAATCACAACTACATTTAGGCTAAGCTTTTCACATGATATCCGACAATTTCGCGTGAGATAGTTTGGTGTCTCTAAGTTCACATACAGGCCCTATATCCTCGGCAAGAGGGAGTATCGTCGACAGTCAAGTCTTTTACCTTACGGTTCTAACTCTACCTGAGAAAATTAAATTATCACTTACAATGGAGCAATCAACTACCTACAATGAAAATCACAAGCATGCATAGTAGACTTATTGGTCACAACAACAAAGCAATAAGCAATATAAATCACATTACCCTGCAAAGAAACAAAGCTTGGTCTAAAGAAAATAACCAAAACTAATTGGAGTAAAAAATGTAAGGTCATGAAAGAATTGCTCCTATACATATGTATGTAAACAGTAAATGTAATAAATATAACAGTAACATCCCAAGTAGATACCTAGTAATGCTTAGTTAAAAAAAAGTAGATTATACTTTGTAGCATACTCAATAAGTAGAGCCTAGGAGCTAAGATCCCAAAAATTACATGAAGTTGAATAAAGGTTACTTGATCATGCAAGAGAGAATAAATGAATCCATAATAAAAAAATTACTTGAAAGTTGAAAAGATACATCTTACTGTCTTCTTACCTTTATGCAATGTATCAACAAAAATAATAATTATCCTATATCCCACCCAATGAGAGTCTGCTACATGGACGAAATAGTGACATTACACCCTCAAATTTGAATATACTTTAATCCCCAACAACCATATTAAAAAGAAAGAGACTCATCTCAAACTATGAATCATCACGTTTAAATATTCAATGTATTTTTTTTATCTCATTATCCACAAGTAAAATATGACTACACTAGAAAAATATGACTTTATTGATTTTATAAATATGAGCAAGTTAGAGATATGATACACATATAATTACATAAAAACAAGTAATAGTCATAATACAAAAGTTAAAGTTCTTACTTGTAGACAGCGAGGACCTTGGGGAGAAGTGATAGGAGAGAAAAGGTCTTCTCAACACCCTTGGCAGACTTAAAGAGCAGCAAGTATGAAACTACACCAATGAGGACAGGGACAATTTCAACAAGCAGCTGAGTAAAAGAAATAGATACTCAATCACAATGTAAATAATTTGATGTGCATAAACATGTGAAAATGCTAAGAATTGTGTTTTGAATATAATGATCCACCCAAGTAGCAAGACAATGTCAAACACAAGAATCAAGAATAATTTCCAATTCAACTTAATGAATGAATATTGAATAGAGTTGAAAAAAAAATTAAAAAAAATTTGCTAGTTGTTACTTCTGATGCAAATCATGTTAAGAGTGAGGTATAAGCCACATTTGGCAATTTTTCATAATCTAACTTAATCAATTTATGTCAACTATAAGAATCAATAACAGAACACTGGAATTAGCTACTCTCCTAGGAATTAGAATTAAATATTCTCCCTTAAAGCACATAACTTTTAAAACGCAGAAATTCTTAGATTATTTACTTGCAAAGTGGAACAATATCTCGTTCAATTTCTCGAGTCCAAAGAGACCACTTCAATTGTACGGCTATAATAGGACGATGAATAACTTACTTCAAATAGGAGAAGAAATAGAGTTTCGTCTTCGACGGAGACGACAGCGAGACACGGCGAGATCACCCAACAGCGACAGTGAGATATAGCAAGACACGGTGAGGAGTAGATTATCAGCGACAGCTGCAAGACAAGGTGAGGAGTAAACTATCAGTGACAACTCACGGCGAAGAACAGATAACGAGCGATAACGCAGGGTGGAGTGCAGAAAACGAGCAATGACGCAGGGCGAGGAGCATAGAACCAACGACCGCAGAAGGAGAGGAAGAGAGAACGAGTGGCGGTGATTGAAAGGGAGGAACCCTAACTGAGCAGAAGTGTCTTTTTTCTTTAAAATTCTGATTTAAGAGGAAAAGGAAGAATGTCTAAAAAGAAAAAAATATTGGTGCAAATATCTAATTATTGATTTAAAAAAAACGGGGTTCTATTCTTAAATATTTTTACTATGGTTAATGATACTCCCATATAAAATTGGGAGTAACGAATCCGTTGCCATTAATTTGAATTTGTTGATAGCGACAAACTTTTATTTATGTCCTTTTAAAAATATTATATTTTTCCAAAGCAAAGGAACTTTTATTTTTAGGCATTTTTTGCTGTATATTATTGTGATTTTTTAAGTTTTAATTAATTTTTTATTAAAAAATGAAATATTAACAATTTCATTGCATTAAAAAAAAATAAACAGATCTTAATAAATATTCTTACAACACATATTAGTAGCACCACATTACAATATATAATAAGTTTCTATGAAATAGCATTGTAATAAAACTTTTCATTTTTCAGCAATTATTAATGAAGTCTTGTGTACAGTAGACTTAAACCTTAAAATGGTCTTTGAGACTGTCATCGTGCACTAAAATCATCTTTAAGATTCTAATTGTATTAATTATGTTCCTGAGATTGACAAAAGTGACATTAGTCTCTATCTCATTTTTCATTAATGACATGATGACATAGTTTGATGACGTAGACTGTTAGTAACACATGTCAATCCATAGCTTAGACACGTGTAATAGTATGATGATGTAGTGACCAGTGACACGTGGCATGCAGATGTGGGTTGTGCCACGTGTCACAATGTTATTTGGCCACGTGTCCATTTATGCCACGTGTCGCAACAGTATTCGTCTATGTGTCGTCCATTATGTCATCATTGTAGATACACTAAATTAGTCTCTCACTTTGTATTAAGTGACTCATTTTAGTCCCTGAAATTGAATGTCGTATACCAAACTAGTCATTTCACCAGTTTTTCTTTTTTTAATTTAAAATTTTAATATCTTAGATGTACTAATTTCAATTCTATTTTTTTATACATCGTATAAATACAAGTGCTTTCATTTTAAGATTTTAGTTTTAATTATATAATTTTTTCTATAATAATTTAACATTGGTAAATTTTGTAATATAAAAGTATGTTATTATAAAAAAGGAATTATATGATTGATTAGACACATTTTTCATCAAAAAACATGTATTTTTAACAAGAAATCAATAATTAAAATAAACATTTTTTTGTTCTTATAAAATACATGTTTCCATTGTGTGTAAATGGGATAGACTGAAGGCACTTCAAGCACTTTCACTACCATCTCCGACCTCTTCAGTCTAGATAAAAGAGGTCGGAGATGGTAGTAAAGACGCTTGAAATGCCTTCACGTCAACTCCAAGACGGCAGTTAGAGGTAACCGCAAGAGAAAAAATATTTTATAAAAGCATTGAAAGAGGTCAGAGATGGTAGTGAGGGTGCTGGAAATACCTTCACGTCAACTCTAAGACGACGGTTAAGGGTATCCGTAAGAGAAAAAATATTTTATAAAAGCACTTGTATTTGAATAACATACATGTGAAAAAATAGAATTGAAATTAATGCATTCAAAGATATTGAAAATTTTGAATTTATAAAAAAGAAGAAAAAACTAGTAAAGAGACTAGTTTGGTGCACAACATTCAATTTCAAGGACTAAAACGAGTCACTTAATATAAAGTGAGGGACTAATTTAGTGCATTTACAATGATAACATAATGAGCGACACGTGGACGAATACTGTTGCACACGTGGCACAACCATCCACATAAGCATGCCACGTGTCACTGGTCACCACATCATCATACCATTACATGTGACTAAACCATGAAATGACATGTGTCACTAACAGTCTATGTCATCAAGCTATGTCATCACGTCGTTAATGGAATACGGGTCAGGGATTAACATGGTGCACTTTTGTCAATCTCAAAGACGTAATTAGTGCAATTAGAATATCAAAAATGATTTTAATGCACGATGCCAATCTCAAGAACCATTTTAGGTTTTAACTCGTACACAGTGTTAGTAACATATATATAATTGTGATATCCATGCGGTTATTGCTAATTGTTTTTCAATCTCTTTCACGGATCCATATAGTGACTAATTGCCAATTTAAGAACTCGCTGCCTTATTAGTTATTTTATTTTCTTCACAATTAATTAGCCTCTATGTAATAATCATGAAAGATTAAGAGAGCACAATCAATCATCATCACCAAAATGCAATGCACAATATAATAATAAATAGTTATCCGAATTAGTCCCCAAAAATTTTTAAAACGGATATTTTAGTCCCCCCAAAAAAATTAATATACAAATCAGTCCCCATGATTTTCCTCCGTCAGACATATTAGTCCCCAAACTATTTTCTGGCATGACTCATCAACGAAAATTGCTGAATTGCCACGTTAAATCACACACGTGGTAGTTAAGTATCCACATGTGCAAAGAGAACAAAACAGTCCCAAAATATTTTAAATAAAACATCATCGTATTAATAGAAACACTTCTCACCTCTTTGCTTCCCTACATATGTCTTCATCCTCTTGAAAAGACATCAAACCCCACCATTCATCCCCTTTTTACATAGAAACCCTCTGCAACCTCATCTCCCACATCACTAACGTTACTGTCAACGTCAACATTAGGATTTCATTCATTATCTTCACGACCGTCACTGACTTCCGTTACCTTCGAATCACACGAAGCGCCGACGTGGATGCCAACGATTGCAACGACGCATCAACTCCAATACTCACATTTAAGCAAGTGAGCACATAATCTTCGTTAGGCTAAAAAGGTTTGTTATAGGTTACATTACTTGATTAATCAATTAATTTTGTTGGATGGTTAGGGTTTAGTAACTGTAGAAACTTCTATGTTGTAATGGTGTCATGTGTGTATGGGTTTTTTTTTTGCAAGAATATATTTCACGTTCAGTAATTATAAGCAACAAATAATGGTATATTCGTGTTTTTTAGTTTTGGTTTTGTTGATTTTGGTCTATTTTAATTTCGTTTGTAGATGAAGTATTTTGTGGTTCCTATTTTTCACCATGGAGGTCACTTTATGCGAGATAATAACGATGTGTTGCTGTATATTGATAAAAAAGTGAACAAGTTTTCCAAAATAGACATTGACTTACTGTGTTTCTTTGATTTGAAAACTCTGTTCAAAGGTTTGGGATATCATGATTACAAAGCTATATTTTGGTTTGATTCTTCTATCTCTGACCCCAAGTCTGGATTACATCCCATAGAAGGAGATGCTCAGATCAATGAGTTACATGCGTACAAAGAAAAGAACAAGGAGAGTCCAGAATTTGAACTACACTTTGATCACCCAATAATGTGGACTCCACTTGAGGATGAAGACCTTTATTTTGAACATGATCAATCAAATAGTTCTTTTAGTGATGAAAGTAGTGAAGATGAGTGTGTGGTGATCAGGAAGAAGATTGTTCGGAATGAAAAAAAAAATAGACCATGAAGAAGATGTGCGGAAGAAGAAGTCAAATAAGGATATTAAAAGTAGGACCATAACTACAAAGAAGACTCAAGTGAGTAGCAAAAATACTAGTGGGCTAACATATCAGAGAAATAAAGATAGACCGATTGTGCTAGCCCAAGTAATGCTGCTAGGCCAACTACTACTTCTCAGCCAATTGGTTCTCGGCCAATTGGTTCTGCTAGGCCTAGTGTTGTTGCTAGTGGGACAAGTGAGACTGGTAGGCCTAGAAGTACTGCAACAAGATTTGCTAAGCCTAGTATTAATAATTCTGATGGACCACATTTTGGAGTTGATAGCATTGATGTTGATGAAGAGGATGAAAAGGACGAGGAGGAGATAGAAGAATCTGTATTTGACTGCGAGTCTGAGACATTATTAACTCTTGAGAGATCTGAGGATGAACGGGAGAGATATGAATTTTCACAGTTCAATGAGGGGGCTGGATTTGGTGAAGTTTATTTCGAGTTGGAAATGAAATTTCCAACCATTGAAACATTCAAGAATGCTTTGAAGGATCATGTTATATATGAAGGAAGAAAGATAAGATACATAAAAAATGACCAAAGGAGAGTTAGGTGTGACTGTGAACATGGTGTTGTGAGGATTAAAAAACCCAGAAAATCAAAGAATAAGAAAGAAAGAAATGTGGAGGATACAAATGGGAAGGATACAAATAAGGATAATGGGGCTAAGGAGAATGTGAATGTGAATAACAATGTTGTCCAAACTAATAAAGAAAGTGATGTTGTCCAATCCAATAATGCTACTATTGTAAATGAAAATGGGCTCAATAGTGGGCCTGCAAACAGGTCACCTTGTCTATAGCTTATATATTGTGCATGGAATACTCAATTGAAGAGTTACCAGATAAAAACTTATATCTCGGAACACACTTGTGCTAGATAATTTGACAGCAACATAGCAAGTCAGAAATGGGTGGCAAAAAAGCTAGAAAAGAGGCTGCAAACTCAACCTCACATGACTCTTAATGAGGCATATGAGCACATCAAAATTGACTACAATGTCATAATAAATGGAAAGATGGTATATAGGGCTTTAAAAGAAGCTAGAGAGCGTTTGATTGGTAATGAGAGGGCACAGTACAGTAAGTTGAGGGAATACCTGGCTGAGCTGTTGAGAAGTAACCCAGGAAGCCATACAATTTTGGATGTGACATCAATTCCTGACTCACCTCCATTATTCAGCAAGTTATACATTTGTTTAGAGGCTTGTAAAAGGAGATTCAAAGCTGGGTGTAGAAAACTAATTGGGCTTAATGGATGTTTCTTGAAGGGTTACTTTGGGGGTCAACTATTGTCGGCTGTGGGTCAAGATGCAAACAATCACTTCTATGTGATTGCGTATGCTGTAGTTGATAGTGAAACTAAGTAAAGCTGGAAATAGTTCCTCACTTTCTTGCAAGAATATATTGGAGATCAATATATCTATGGGTGAAATTTTATTCCAGACCAACAAAAGGTAAATGTTATTCTTGTTAGTTAACTGCTATTCTTGTTGTTACTTTAAGTATTAAAATGGCTGATTTATACTTGATAGTTACATTACTTTAAGTACAATTGTGGTTGATTGAGAATTATTATTTGAAAATTATTATTTGAGTTACTTTAAGTTTTCAAATGGCTGCTTTATACTTAATAATTGCTTCACTTTAAGCACAACTATGGCTGATATTGAATTATTATTTGAATTACTTCAATTTTTCAAAATTATAAGTACAATTGTTGATGAATGAGAATTATTAACTGAGTTACTTTAAGTTTTCAAATAACTACTTTATACTTGATAATTGCTACACTTTAAGCACAACTGTGGCTGATATTGAATTATTATTTGAATTACTTTAATTTTTCAAATGGCTGATTTATGCATTATTGTAAGTACAATTTTTTTATGAATGAGAATTATTAATTGAGTTACTTTAAGAGGGATTGTGTTCTGATGGCTGATTTAAATTTTAATGAGAGATCTCAGAAAGTTAAACCATTTCTAGGCCTCAGTTTGATTGTTCAATAATATTGGCTTAAAAAGAACTAAGTATATGAACATCAGGATTACAGTTTTACTTACTTTATTAGTAACACATTCATTTAACTTGGTTTCTAGAGATACATACACTTCTGCAATATTTTCTCATATTATAAGATTAACCAATGGGAATTATGAATAAAGTATATTACATATAAATGTTCAAATTGCAGATACTATTGAATAGAAATAGAAAGGTTAATCAAAAAAACGTGTGCTCAAAATTATCAACAACGTGAATTCTGCATCTGCATATTTACTTGATTTAACATAATTGTTCTTAAATATGATATAATAATATAAAAGGATAAAAAAATAAAACAACTTATCATCAGGAATTTCTTGAGCAGTTAAGTGATCTAATATGTTGATGTGATCATTTTATTATTTAATTGCATTGTTTGGCTTAGGGTCTGTTGCCTGCATTAAAGGAAGTTATGCCTCACACTCATCACTAAAACTGTGTGAGGCATATCTGGAAAAACTTCACAAATCGATACAAGGATAAGCAAGTTAAGAATGTTGTATGGGAATGTGCTAAATGTACTACTGACGCTGAATTCCAAGCAAGCATGCAAAAGTTGAAAAGGGTTAATGAAGAAGCATGGAGCTATCTTGCAAAATTTGAGCTAGCATGTTGGACTGAGGCTCATTTCAATCACGGGCCAAAGTGTGACAACCTCACCAACAACATGTGCGAGGTTTGGAATGCAAAAATAATGAATTATCATTCCAAGCTGATTCTAACGATGTGTGAGGAACTCCGGTGCTATATCATGAGGAGAATGACCAAATACAAGCAAGTCTTAGAGACACATATGGGCACTCAAGTGGCTCCTACTCAACAAAAGAAGCTTGATGACATAATAAAAGGTGTGAGATATTGGCATCTAATTTGGGTTGGTGACGATGAGAGGCAAATCTTTGAAGTGTAACAAGAATCTATAAAGGTTTCTGTAAATCTGTCTCAAAACAAGTGTACTTGCAATGCCTGGCAACTAACAGGTACAATTACTTGACTTTATCATTTAATTTTCATTTATGAAATTGTTATCTGCTATTACCGAATGCCTTTTGATTGATAGGTCTCCCATGTGTTCATGCACTTGCTGCCATTACTAGAAGAGGGGATAGACCTGAAACATATGTACACCCACTGCTGAAGATTGGGGCAGTACTAGCTACATATCAACACTGTATTCAACCAGTTAATTTGGAGGAACATTGGGAGAAGACAATATACATGAATCCGATTCCACCAAAGTTGAAAAGGCCAATAGGCATACTAGTGAAGAGAAGGAGAAAGGACCCATCTGAGTTAGAAGCTAGCAGAACTGATGGCACCAAAGTAAAGAAAATTTTTAAGGTCACCTATAACTACAAGACCTGCAAAGGCCCTCCAGCAACAATAATTAGAAGGCCAACCAATCCAAATAAGAGAACAATATCGAGAGTTGGTTCTAATTTTAGAACCTCATCACATAGTGCAGATGAGATCAATGTCTCTCAATTAGCTCTCCAAGCACAGGTAAAGCCAAACCCAACCGAAATTATATTTTTAAACTTCCATAAGGACTACATTGAGCTTTTTAATAAGTTATGGAGACTGCATTGCTATTTTTTTTATTAGACTGCAATTTGAACTGATGTTTGGTCTCTTGTAGAATGTGAATATTAATGCTCATCAGGTTCTTTCAGAAATAGCAAACTTGGGTGTAATGCCTAATGTGGTAAGTTAAAAAATTAGTGAATATGTTGTGCTTCTAATACAAAGGTTTATAATCTAATGAGTTGTTATTTGTTATATGAAGATAACTATGACATCACCATCATCACAAGGTCCTGGCAATTTTCAAGCGCCAATTCCACCTAGTGCTAGAGCCAAGCAACCTATTGATGAGCGGATAATTTATACGCTTTTTAGCATTGTTTTTAGGTAGTTTTTAGTAAGTTCAAGCTACTTTTAGGGATGTTTTCATTAGTTTTTATGTTAAATTCACATTTCTGGACTTTACTATGAGTTTGTGTGTTTTTTTGTGATTTCAGGTAATTTCTGGCTGAAATTGAGGGACTTGAGCAAAACTCTGAAAAAGGCTGACAAAAGGACTACTGATGCTGTTGGAATCTGACCTCCCTGCACTCAAAATGGATTTTCTGGAGCTACAGAACTCCAAATGGCGTGCTCTCAACGGCGTTGGAAAGTAGACATCCAGATCTTTCCATAGTCCATACTTTATTCGGAAATTGACGACGTAACTTGGCGTTGAACGCCAAGTATATGCTGCTGTCTGGAGTTAAACTCCAGAAACACGTCATGATCCAGAGTTGAACGCCCAAAACACGTCATAACTTGGAGTTCAACTCCAATAAAAGCCTCAGCTCGTGGATAGATCAAGCTCAGCCCAAACATACACCAAGTGGGCCCCGGAAGTGGATTTATGCATCAATTACTTACTCATGTAAACCCTAGGAGCTAGTTTATTATAAATAGAACTTTTTACTATCATAATCTCATCCTGGATTGTATTTTGAATCCTGTGATCACGTTTTGGGGGCTGGCCATTCGGCCATGCCTGAACCTTTCACTTATGTATTTTCAACGGTGGAGTTTCTGCACACCATAGATTAAGGGTGTGGAGCTCTGCTGTACCTCAAGTTTCAATACAATTACTATTACTTTTCATTCAATTCTCTCTTATTCTTATTCCAAGATATACGTTGCACAACACTTTGATGAATGTGATGATCCGTGACACTTATCATCATTCTCACCTATGAACGCGCGTGATTGACAACCACTTCCGTTCTACCTTAGGCCGGGCGCTGGTATGCGAAATTGTGATCAATACTTTTCAAAACACAAACAATCCCCGGCACTGAATCCCAAAAACTTGGTGCTCAATACCATGGAATAAACACAACTTCGCACAACTAACCAGCAAGTGCACTGGGTCGTCCAAGTAATAAATCTTACGCGAGTAAGGGTCGATCCCACAGAGATTGGTGGTATGAAGCAAGCCATGGTCATCTTGTAAATCTCAGTCAGGCAGACTCAAATGGATATGGTGATGAACGAAAATAACATAAAAGATAAAGATAGAGATACTTATGTATATCATTGGTGTAAGAGCTTCAGACAAGCGTATGAAGATGCCTTCCCTTCCGTCTCTCTGCTTTCCTACTGCCTTCATCAAATCCTTCTTACTTCTTTCCATGGCAAGCTCGTGTAGGGTTTCACCGTTGTCAGTGGCTACCTCCCATCCTCGCAGTGAAAGCTAATGCTCATACACTCTGTCACAGTGCGGCCAATCACCGGTTTGGTTCCCGCTCCTACTGGAATAGAATCCCTCTTTTGCGTCTGTCACTAACGCCCAGCAGGTTAAGGTTTGAAGCACGTCACAGTCATTCAATCATTGAATCCTACTCAGAATACCACAGACAAGGTTTAGACCTTCCGGATTCTCTTGAATGCCGCCATCAGGTCCTGCCTATACCACGAAGATTCCGATTAAAGAATCCAAGAGATATTCACTAGAGCCTTGGTTGCTTGTAGAACAAAAGTGGTTGTCAGTCACCTTGTTCATGAGTGAGAATGATGATGAGTGTCACGGATCATCACATTCATCAAGTTGAAGAACAAGTGATATCTTAGAACAAGAACAAGCGGAATTGAATGGAAGAACAATAGTAATTGCATTAATACTCGAGGTACAGCAGAGCTCCACACCTTAATCTATGGTGTGTAGAAACTCCACCGTTGAAAATACATAAGAACAAAGGTCTAGGCATGGCCGAATGGCCAGCCTCCCAAAGTGATCAAAAGATCTAAAGAAAAGGTTCCAAAGACCAGAAGATTTTTAATACAATAGTAAAAAGGTCCTACTTATAGAAAACTAGTAGCCTAAGGTGTATAGAACTGAGTAAATGACATAAAAATCCACTTCCGGGCCCACTTGGTGTGTGCTTGGGCTGAGCAATGAAGCATTTTCGTGTAGAGACTCTCCTTGGAGTGAAACGCCAGCTTTTATGCCAGTTTGGGCGTTTAACTCCCATTTAGGTGCCAGTTCCGGCGTTTAACGCTGGAATTTCTTGAGGTGACTTTGAACGCCGGTTTGGGCCATCAAATCTTGGGCAAAGTATGGACTATCATATATTTCTGGAAAGCCCAGGATGTCTACTTTCCAACGCCGTTAAGAGCGCGCCAATTGGGCTTCTGTAGCTCCAGAAAATCTACTTCGAGTGCAGGGAGGTCAGAATCCAACAGCATCTGCAGTCCTTTTCAGTCTCTGAATCAGATTTTTGCTCAGGTCCTTCAATTTCAGCCAGAAAATACCTGAAATCACAGAAAAACACACAAACTCATAGTAAAGTCCAGAAAAGTGAATTTTAACCAAAAACTAATAAAAATATACTAAGAACTCAACTAAAACTACTAAAAACATACTAAAAACAAGCCAAAAAGTGTATAAATTATCCGCTCATCACAACACCAAACTTAAATTGTTGCTTGTCCTCAAGCAACTGAAAATCAAATAGGATAAAAAGAAGAGAATATGCAATGAATTCCAAAAACATCTATGAAGATCAGTATTAATTAGATGAGCGGGGCTTTTAACTTTTTGCCTCTGAACAGTTTTGGCATCTCACTTTATCCTTTGGAACTCAGAATGATTGGCTTCTTTAGGAACTCAGAATCCAGATAGTGTTATTGATTCTCCTAGTTAAGTATGATGATTCTTGAACACAGCTACTTTTATTGAGTCTTGGCTGTGGCCCAAAGCACTCTGTCTTCCAGTATTACCACCGGATACATACATGCCACAGACACATAATTGGGTGAACCTTTTCAGATTGTGACTCAGCTTTGCTAAAGTCCCCAATTAGAGGTGTCCAGGGTTCTTAAGCACACTCTTTTTGCCTTGGATCACAACTTTGCTTCTTTCTTTCTCTTTCTTTCTCTTTTTTTTTTCGGTTGCTTTTTTTTTGTATTCACTGCTTTTTCTTGCTTCAAGGATCATTTTTTATGATTTTTCAGATCCTCAGTAACATGTCTCCTTTTTCATCATTCTTTCAAGCGCCAATATTCATGAACCACAAATTCAAAAGACATATGCACTGTTCAAGCATACATTCAGAGAACAAAAGTGTTGCCACCACATCAAAATAATTAAACTGTTATAAAATTCAAAATTCATGCAATTCTTTTTCTTTTCAATTAAGCACGTTTTTATTTAAGAAAGGTGATGGATTCATAGGACATTCATAACTTTAAGGCATAGACACTAAGACACTAATGATCATAAGACATAAACATGGATAAACATAAGCACTAAAATTCGAAAAACAGAAGAATAAAGAACAAGAAAATCAAGGAATGGGTCCACCTTAGTGATGGCGGCTCTTCCTTCCTCTTGAAGGTCCTATGGAGTGCTTGAGCTCCTCAATGTCTCTCCCTTGTCTTTGTTGCTCCTCTCTCATGATTCTTTGATCTTCTCTTATTTCATGGAGGAGAATGGAGTGTTCTTGGTGCTCCACCCTTAGTTGTCCCATGTTGGAACTTAATTCTCCTAGGGAGGTGTTTAGTTGCTCCCAATAGTCTTGTGGAGGAAAGTGCATCCCTTGAGGCATCTCAGGGATCTCTTGATGAGAGGGGTCTCTTGTATGCTCCATCCTTTTCTTGGTGATGGGCTTGTCCTCATCAATAAGGGCGTCTCCCTCTATGTCAACTCCAACTGAATAACAGAGGTGACAAATGAGATGAGGAAAGGCTAGCCTTGCTAAGGTGGAAGACTTGTCCGCCACTTTATAGAGTTCTTGGGCTATAACCTCATGAACTTCCACTTCTTCTCCAATCATGATGCTATGGATCATGATGGCCCGGTCTAGAGTAACTTCGGACCGGTTGCTAGTAGGAATAATTGAGCGTTGGATAAACTCCAACCATCCTCTAGCCACGGGTTTGAGGTCATGCCTTCTCAATTGAACCGGCTTGCCTCTTGAATCTCTCTTCCATTGTGCGCCCTCTTCACATATGATTGTGAGGACTTGGTCCAACCTTTGATCAAAGTTGACCCTTCTAGTGTAAGGATGTTCATCCCCTTGCATCATAGGCAAGTTGAACGCCACCCTCACACTTTCCGGACTAAAATCCAAGTATTTCCCCTGAACCATTGTGAGATAATTCTTTGGATCCGGGTTCATACTTTGATCATGGTTCTTGGTGATCCATGCATTGGCATAGAACTCTTGAACCATCAAGATTCCGACTTGTTGAATGGGGTTGGTGAGCACTTCCCAACCTCTTCTTCGGATCTCATGTCGGATCTCCGGATATTCACCCTTTTTGAGTGAAAAGGGGACCTCGGGGATCACCTTCTTCAAGGCCACAACTTCATAGAAGTGGTCTTGATGCACCCTTGAGATGAATCTATCCATCTCCCATGACTCGGAGGTGGAAGCTTTTGCCTTCCCTTTCCTCTTTCTAGAGGTTTCTCCGGCCTTGGATGCCATAAATGGTTATGGGAAAACGAAAAAGCGACGCTTTTACCACACCAAACTTAAAATGTTTGCTCGTCCTCGAGCAAAAGAAGAAAGAAGAGAGTAGAAAAAGAAGAAATGAGGAAGAGGGAGATGGTGGTGTATTCGGCCAAAGAGGGGGAGAAGTGGTGTTTAGGTTGTGTGAAAATGAAGGAATGAAGAAGGGTATTTATAGGAGGGAGGGGAGATGAGGTTCGGCCATTATGGGTGGGTTTGGGAGGGAAAGTTGTTTGAATTTGAAGGGTGAGGTTGGTGAGGTTTTATGAAGGATGGATGTGAGTGGTGAAGAGAAAGATGGGATTTGATAGGTGAAGGGTTTTTGGGGAAGAGGTATTGAGGTGATTGGTGAATGGGGGAAGAAGAGAGAGAGTGGTGGTGGGGTTGGTGGGGATCCTATGGGGTCCACAGATCCTGTGGTGTCAAGGAAAAGTCATCCCTGCACCAAATGGCATCAAAAATCACGTTTTGACCCATTTCTGGCGTTAAACGTCGGGCTGATGCCCATTCCTGGCGTTTAACGCCAGGTTTTAGCCCTTTTCTGGCGTTTAACGCCAGTCTGGTGCCCCTTTCTGGCGTTAAACGCCCAGAATGGTGCCAGACTGGGCGTTAAACGCCCAACTGCTAGGCTTGCTGGCGTTTGAATGCCAGCAGCATCTTCCTCCAAGGTGTGCTGTTTTTCTTCCTGTTTTTCATTCTGTTTTTGCTTTTTCAATGGATTTTGTGACTTCTTATGATCATCAAGCTACAAAAAACATAAAATAACAAAAGAAACTATATAAATTATAATCATTGGGTTGCCTCCCAACAAGCGTTTCTTTAATGTCAGTAGCTTGACAGAGGGCTCTCATGGAGCCTCACAGATACTCAGAGCAATGTTGGAACCTCCCAACACCAAACTTAGAGTTTGAATGTGGGGGTTCAACACCAAACTTAGAGTTTGGTTGTGGCCTCCCAACACCAAACTTAGAGTTTGAATGTGGGGGCTCTTCTTGACTCTGATTTGAGAGAAGCTCTTCATGCTTCATCTCTATGATGACAGAGGGATAGCCTTGAGCCTTAAACACAAAGGATTCTTCATTCACTTGAATGATCAGTTCACCTCTATCAACATCAATCACAGCCTTTGCTGTGGCTAGGAAGGGTCTGCCAAGGATGATGGTTTCATCCATGCACTTCCCAGTCTCTAGGACTATAAAATCAGTAGGAATGTAATGGTCTTCAACCTTTACCAAAACATTCTCTACAAGTCCATGAGCTTGTTTTCTTGAGTTGTCTGCCATCTCTAGTGAGATTTTTGCAGCTTGTACCTCAAAGATCCTTAGCTTCTCCATTACTAAGAGAGGCATGAGGTTTACACTTGACCCTAAGTCACACAGAGCTTTCTTGAAGGTCATGGTGCCTATGGTACAAGGTATGGAAAACTTTCTAGGATCTTGTCTCTTTTGAGGTAATTTCTGCCTAGACAAGTCATCCAGCTCTTTGGTGAGCAAAGGAGGTTCATCCTCCCAAGTCTCATTTCCAAACAACTTGTCATTTAGCTTCATGATTGCTCCAAGGTATTTAGCAACTTGCTCTTCAGTGACATACGCATCCTCTTCAGAGGAAGAATACTCATCAGAGCTCATGAAAGGCAGAAGTAAATCCAATGGAATCTCTATGGTCTCAGTTTGAGCCTCAGATTCCCATGGTTCCTCATTGGGGAACTCATTGGAGGTTGGTGCACGCCCATTGAGGCCTTCCTCAATGGCGTTCACTTCCTCCCCTTCCTCTCCAAATTCGGCCACATTGATGGCTTTGCATTCTCCTTTTGGATTTTCTTCTGTGTTGCTTGGGAGAGTACTTGGAGGGAGTTCAGTAACTTTCTTGCTC
Source organism: Arachis stenosperma (assembly GCF_014773155.1). Lineage (NCBI taxonomy): Eukaryota > Viridiplantae > Streptophyta > Magnoliopsida > Fabales > Fabaceae > Arachis > Arachis stenosperma. Next base: position 147,596,364 of record NC_080385.1, read on the forward strand.
AGCTGTCCCACTTGTGCCTCCAAATTTCTAATGGAGGACCTTGTTTCATTCATGAAACTTTGAGTGGTTTTAATTAGATCAGAGACCATGGTTGCTAAGTCAGAGGGGTTCTGCTTAGGATTCTCTGTCTGTTGCTGAGAAGATGATGGAAAAGGTTTGCTATTGCTAAACCTGTTTCTTCCACCATTATTATTGAAACCTTGTTGAGGTCTCTCTTGATTCTTCCATGAAAGATTTGGGTGATTTCTCCATGAATAATTATAGGTGTTACCATAGGGTTCTCCTAGGTAATTCACCTCTTCCATTGAAGGGTTTTCAGGATCATAAGCTTCTTCCTCAGATGAGGCATCCTTAGTACTGTTTGGTGCATTTTGCATTCCAGACAGACTTTGAGAAATCAAATTGACTTGTTGAGTCAATATTTCATTCTGAGCCAAAATGGCGTTCAGAGTGTCAATCTCAAGAACTCCTTTCTTCTGACTTGTCCCATTGTTCACGGGATTCCTTTCAGAAGTGTACATGAATTGGTTATTTGCAACCATCTCAATGAGCTCTTGAGCCTCTGTAGGCGTCTTCTTCAGATGAAGAGATCCTCCAGCAGAGCTATCCAAAGACATCTTGGATAGTTCAGAGAGACCATCATAGAAAATACCTATGATGCTCCATTCAGAAAGCATGTCAGAAGGACATTTTCTGATTAATTGTTTGTATCTTTCCCAAGCTTCATAGAGGGATTCTCCATCCTTCTGTCTGAAGGTTTGGACTTCCACTCTAAGCTTACTCCATCTTTGTGGTGGAAAGAACTTTGCCAAGAAGGCATTGACTAGCTTTTCCCAAGAGTTCAGGCTTTCTTTAGGTTGAAAGTCCAACCATATCCTAGCTCTGTCTCTTACAGCAAAAGGGAATAGCATCAGTCTATAGACCTCAGGATCTACCCCATTAGTCTTGACTGTGTCACAGATTTGCAAGAATTCAACTAAGAACTGATGAGGATCTTCCATTGGAAGTCCATGGAACTTGCAATTCTGTTGCATTAGAGAAACTAATTGAGGTTTAAGCTCAAAGTTGTTTGCTCCAATGGCAGGGATAGAGATGCTTCTCCCATAAAAATCAGGAGTAGGTGCAGTAAAGTCACCCAGCACCTTCCTTGCATTGTTAGTATTGTTGTTATTTTCGGCTGCCATGAGTTTTTCTTCTTTGAAGAATTCGGTCAGGTCCTTTAAAGAGAGTTGTGCTTTGGATTCTCTTAGCTTTCTCTTCAAGGTCCTTTCGGGTTCAGGGTCAGCTTCAACAAGAATGCCTTTGTCTCTGCTCCTGCTCATATGAAAGAGAAGAGAACAAGAAGATATGGAATCCTCTATGTCACAGTATAGAGATTCCTTGAGGTGTCAGAGGAAAAGAGAAATAGAAAGAAGAAGGAGAAGAAGAATTCGAACTTTACTTAGATAAGGTTTGAATTGTGCATTGAGAAGGAGTGGTACTCCATAAATAGAAGGATGTGGGAAGAGGGGAAGAAGATTTTCGAAAATTAATTAAAATATTTTGAAAACATTTTTGAAAAACATTAATTGATTTTCGAAAATCAAAGTGGAAAAGAAACCAAGTGATTTTTGAAAAAGATTTTGAAATTAGAAATTAAAAAGATTTGATTAAAAACCATTTTGAAAAAGATGTGGTTAAGAAGGTATGATTGAAAAGATTTGATTTGAAAATAATTTTAAGAGATATGATTTGAAAACAATTTTTAAAAAAAACAGATTTGATTTTAAAAATAAATGACTTGCCTAACAAGAAAAGATATGATTCAAACATTAAACCTTCCTCAACAGAAAAGGTAACAATCTTGTGATGTTCAATCAAATCATTAATTGTTAGTAAGTATCTTTGAAAAAGGAAAGAAATTAATTTTGAAAGCATTTGATTGAAAAGATATGATTTGAAAAAGATTTGATTTTGAAAAACTTTGAAAATTTGAAAAAAAATTGATTTGAAAAACAAAATCTTTCCCCTAGCACCATCCTGGCGTTAAACGCCCAGAATGGTATACATTCTGGCGTTTAACGCCCAAAATGCACCCTTTTTGGGCGTTAAACGCCCAACCAGGTACCCTGGCTGGCGTTTAAACGCCAGTCTGCCTTCTTCACTGGGCATTTTCGAATGCTCAGCTTTTTCTGTATAATTCCTCTGCAGTATGTTCTGAATCTTCAATTCTTTGTGTTATTGACTTGAAAAGACACAAATAAAAATATTTTTGGATTTTTTTTTAATAATCAAATTGCAACAAGAATCAAATAACAATGCATGCAAGACACCAAACTTAGCAGTTTGTATACTACTGACACTACATGAGACACATAAACACTCAAGTCAAAAGAATTCAAAGATCAGAGTAAGGAATCATCAAGAATTACTTGAAGATCCTTAAGACACATGAATGAATGCATGCAATTGACACCAAACTTAAGATGAGACACTAGACTCAAGCAAGAAACATCAAATATTTTGGTTTTTATGGTTTTTGTGAATTTTTTTGTGATTTTCGAAAATTAAGTGGAAAAAAAATATCAAAATTCTTAACGAGAATTCCAGGAATCATGCAATGTTAGTCTAAAGCTTTAGTCTAAAGGAATTAGACATGGCCGGCCAAGCTTCAGCAGGACACTGCATTCAAGAGCTAAATTGATAAGAATCAATCAGCCTTGGTGATGATAAGAACATCACCTTGAAACACTAGAATTCATTCTTAAGAACTATGAAGAAAAATACCTAATCTAAGCAACAAGATGAACCGTCAGTTGTCCATACACAAGAACAATCCCCGGCAACGGCACCAAAAACTTGGTATGCAAAATTGTGATCAATACTTTTCAAAACACAAACAATCCCCGGCACTGAATCCCAAAAATTTGGTGCTCAATACCATGGCATAAACACAACTTCGCACAACTAACCAGCAAGTGCACTGGGTCGTCCAAGTAATAAACCTTACGCGAGTAAGGGTCGATCCCACGGAGATTGGTGGTATGAAGCAAGCCATGGTCATCTTGTAAATCTCAGTCAGGCAGACTCAAATGGATATGGTGATGAACGAAAATAACATAAAAGATAAAGATAGAGATACTTATGTATATCATTGGTGTAAGAGCTTCAGACAAGCGTATGAAGATGCCTTCCCTTCCGTCTCTCTACTTTCCTACTGCCTTCATCCAATCCTTCTTACTTCTTTCCATGGCAAGCTCGTGTAGGGTTTCACCGTTGTCAGTGGCTACCTCCCATCCTCACAGTGAAAGCTAATGCTCATACACTCTGTCACAGTGCGGCCAATCACCGGTTTGGTTCCCGCTCCTACTGGAATAGAATCCCTCTTTTGCGTCTGTCACTAACGCCCAGCAGGTTAAGGTTTGAAGCACGTCACAGTCATTCAATCATTGAATCCTACTCAGAATACCACAGACAAAGTTTAGACCTTCCGGATTCTCTTGAATGCCGCCATCAGGTCCTGCCTACACCACGAAGATTCCGATTAAAGAATCCAAGAGATATTCACTAGAGCCTTGGTTGCTTGTAGAACAAAAGTGGTTGTCAGTCACCTTGTTCATGAGTGAGAATGATGATGAGTGTCACGGATCATCACATTCATCAAGTTGAAGAACAAGTGATATCTTAGAACAAGAACAAGCGGAATTGAATGGAAGAACAATAGTAATTGCATTAATACTCGAGGTACAGCAGAGCTCCACACCTTAATCTATGGTGTGTAGAAACTCCACCGTTGAAAATACATAAGAACAAAGGTCTAGGCATGGCCGAATGGCCAGCCTCCCAAAGTGATCAAAAGATCTAAAGAAAAGGTTCCAAAGACCAGAAGATTTTTAATACAATAGTAAAAAGGTCCTACTTATAGAAAACTAGTAGCCTAAGGTGTACAGAACTGAGTAAATGACATAAAAATCCACTTCCGGGCCCACTTGGTGTGTGCTTGGGCTGAGCAATGAAGCATTTTCGTGTAGAGACTCTCCTTGGAGTTAAACGCCAGCTTTTATGCCAGTTTGGGCGTTTAACTCCCATTTAGGTGCCAGTTCCGGCGTTTAACGCTGGAATTTCTTGAGGTGACTTTGAACGCCGGTTTGGGCCATCAAATCTTTGGCAAAGTATGGACTATCATATATTGCTGAAAAGCCCAGGATGTCTACTTTCCAACGCCGTTGAGAGCGCGCCAATTGGGCTTCTGTAGCTCCAGAAAATCCACTTCAAGTGCAGGGAGGTCAGAATCCAACAGCATCTGCAGTCCTTTTCAGTCTCTGAATCAGATTTTTGCTCAGGTCCTTCAATTTCAGCCAAAAAATACCTGAAATCACAGAAAAACACACAAACTCATAGTAAAGTCCAGAAAAGTGAATTTTAACCAAAAACTAATAAAAATATACTAAGAACTCAACTAAAACTACTAAAAACATACTAAAAACAATGCCAAAAAGTGTATAAATTATCCGCTCATCATGCGCATATCTCTTAGATTCCCCAACAGAATCTTCGTGGTATAAGCTAGATAGATGGCGGCATTCATGGGGATCCGGAAGGTCTAACCTTGTCTGTGGTATTCCGAGTAGGATCCTGGGAATCCGGAAAGTCTAAACTTGTCTGTGGTATTCCGAGTAGGATTCCGGTATTGAATGACTGTGACGAGCTTCAAACTCCTGAAGGCTGGGCGTTAGTGACAGACGCAAAAGAATCAATGGATTCTATTCCAACTTGATTGAGAACCGACAGATGATTAGCCGTGCTGTGACAGAGCATTTGGACCATTTTCACTGAGAGGATGGGATGTAGCTATCAACCAAGGGTGATGCCTCCAGACGATTAGCCGTGCAGTGACAGCGCATAGGACCATTTTCCCGAGAGGATTAAAGTAGCCATTGATGATAGTGATGCCCTACATACAGCTTGCCATGGAAAGGAGTAAGAAGGATTGAAGGAAGAGTGAGTAGTGAAGTAGAGTTTCAAGAGGAACACAACATCTCCATACACCTATCTGAAATTCCCACTATTGATTTACATAAGTATTTCTATCCCTTTTTATTTTCTATTTATTATTAATTTTTGAAACCATAAACCAATTTAATCTGCCTAACTGAGATTTACAAGGTGACCATAGCTTGCTTCATACCAACAATCTCTGTGGGATCGACCCTTACTCACGTAAGGTATTACTTGGATGACCCAGTACACTTGCTGGTTAAGTTGAACGGAGTTGTGTCCACACGTGCCAATTTCAAATTCCATAAAAGTACAAGGAGTACAACTTTAAGAATCACAATTTCGTCCACCAAGTTTTTGGCGCCGTTGCCGGGGATTGTTCGAGTGTGGACAACTGACGGTTCATCTTGTTGCTCAGATTAGGTAATTTTCTTTTCAAAAATCTTTTTCAAAATTTTTCTTTTCTTTTTCGTTTTTACAAACTTTATTTTCGAAAAAATTTTTAATAAAAATACAAAAAAATCATAAAATCATAAAAACCAAAAATATTTTGTGTTCTTGTTTGAGTCTTGAGTCAATTTTTAAGTTTGGTGTCAATTGCATGCTTTAAAAATTTTTCTTGCATTTTTTTCGAAAATTTCATGCATTCATAGTGTTCTTCATGATCTTCAAGTTGTTCTTGATAAGTCTTCTTGTTTGATCTTGATGTTTTCTTGTTTTGTGTCTTTTCTTGTTTTTCATGTGCATCTTTGCATTCATATTTTCCAAGCATTAAAGATTTCTAAGTTTGGTGTCTTGCATGTTTTCTTTGCATCAAAAATTTTTTCAAAATTATGTTCTTGATGTTCATCATGATCTTCAAAGTGTTCTTGGTGTTCATCTTGACATTCATAGCATTCTTGCATGCATTCATTGTTTTGATCTAAAAATTTCATGCATTAAGTATTTTCGTTATTTTTCTCTCTCATATTTAAAAATTCAAAAATAAAAAAAATATCTTTTCCTTATTTCTCTCCAAATTTTCGAAATTTTGGGTTGGCTTAGTCAAAAATTTTCAAAATTAGTTGTTTCTTACAAGTCAAGTCAAAATTTCAATTTTAAAAATCTTAACTTTTCAAAATCTTTTTCAAAAAGCATATCTTTTTCATTTTTTTCGAAAATTTTAAAAATTATTTTTCAAAAATCTTTTTCTTATCTTTTCATCTAATTTTCGAAAATTAGCCAACAATTAATGTGATTGGTTCAAAAATTTGAAGTTTGTTACTTTCTTGTTAAGAAAGGTTCAATCTTTAAGTTCTAGAATCTTATCTTGTAGTTTCTTGTTAGCTAAGTTAAAATTAAAAAATTAAATCTTTTTATCTTTTATCTTATCTTTTCCAAAAATTTAATCTTTTTCAAAATTTGATTTCAAAATATCTTATCTAACTTCTTATCTTCTTATCTTTTTCAAATTTGATTTCAAATCTTTTTCAATCAACTAACTAACTTTTTGTTTGTTTCTTATCTTTTTCAAAACCACCTAACTATTTTTCCCTCTCTAATTTTCGAAAATATCTCACCCCTTTTTCAAAAATTCTTTTTAATTAACTAATTGTTTCATGTTTTAATTTTAATTACATTTTATCTCTAATTTTCGAAAATTACTAACCTCTTTTTCAAAATTATTTTCGAAATTTCCCTTCTCTTTTCTTCTTCTATTTAATTATTTAATTACTAACACTTCTCTTTACCTCTCTTCATCCAAAAATCCGAATCCATCCTTCTACATTCTTCTCCCCTTTCTTCTTTTACTAACATAAAGGAATCTCTATACTGTGACATAGAGGATTCCTCTTCTTTTCTTGTTTTCTTCTCTTTCATATGAGCAGGAACAAGGATAAAGGCACTCTTGTTGAAATTGATCCAGAACCTGAAAGGACTCTGAAGAAAAAATTAAGAGAAGCTAAGTTACAACAATCCAGAAACAACCTTTCAGAAATTTTCGAACAAGAGAAGGAGATGGCAGCCGAAAATAATAATAATGCAAGGAGAATGCTTGGTGACTTCACAAAGCCAACGTCCAAGTTTGATGGAAGAAGCATCTCCATTCCTGCCATTGGAGCCAATAACTTTGAGCTGAAACCTCAGCTAGTTGCTTTAATGCAACAAAACTGCAAGTTTTATGGACTTCCATCTGAAGATCCTTATCAGTTGTTAACTGAGTTCTTGCAGATCTGTGAGACTGTAAAGACGAATGGAGTTGATCCTGAAGTCTACAGACTCATGCTTTTCCCTTTTGCTGTAAGAGACAGAGCTAGAATATGGTTGGATTCACAACCCAAGGATAGCCTGGACTCCTGGGATAAGCTGGTCACTGCCTTCTTCGATAAATTCTTCCCTCCTCAAAAGCTGAGCAAGCTGAGAGTGGATGTTCAAACCTTCAAACAAAAAGATGGTGAATCCCTCTATGAAGCTTGGGAAAGATACAAGCAGTTGACCAAAAGATGTCCATCTGACATGTTTTCAGAATGGACCATATTAGATATATTCTATTATGGTCTATCTGAATTTTCGAAAATGTCATTGGACCATTCTGCAGGTGGATCTATTCACCTAAAGAAAACGCCTGAAGAGGCTCAAGAACTCATTGATATGGTTGCAAACAACCAATTCATGTACACTTCTGAGAGGAATTCCGTGAATAATGGGATACCTCAAAAGAAAGGAGTTCTTGAAATTGATGCTCTGAATGCCATATTGGCTCAGAACAAAGTGTTGACTCAACAGGTCAACATGATCTCTCAAAATCTGAATGGATGGCAACATGCATCCAACAGTACTAAAGAGGCAGCTTCTGAAGAAGCTTATGATCCTGAGAACCCTGCCATGGCAGAGGTTAATTACATGGGTGAACCTTATGGAAACACCTATAACTCATCATGGAGAAATCATCCAAATTTCTCATGGAAGGATCAACAAAAGCCTCAACAAGGCTTTAACAATGGTGGACGCAACAGGCTGAACAATAGCAAGCCATATCCATCATCTTCTCAGCAACAGACAGAGAATTCTGAACAAAACACCTCTAATTTAGCCAATCTAGTCTCTGATCTGTCAAAGGCCACTTTTAGTTTCATGAGTGAAACAAGATCCTCCATCAGAAATCTGGAGGCACAAGTGGGCCAGCTGAGTAAGAAAGTCATTGAAACTCCTCCCAATATTCTCCCAAGCAATACAGAAGATAATCCAAAAGGAGAGTGCAAAGCCATTGACATAGTCAATATGGCCGAATGCACAAGGGAGGAGGAGGACAAAAATCCTAGTGAGGAAGACCTCTTGGGACGTCCCTCAAGCAAGAAGGAGTCTCCTATTAAGGATCCAAAGGAATCTGAGGCTCACATAGAGACCATAGAGATTCCATTAAATCTCCTTCTGCCATTCATGAGCTCTGAAGACTATTCTTCCTCTGAAGAGGATGAAGATGTAACTGGAGAGCAAGTTGCTCAATATTTAGGAGCTATCATGAAGCTGAATGCCAAGTTATTTGGTAATGAGACTTGGGAAAGTGAACCTCCCTTGCTCATTAATGAACTGGATACTTGGATTCAGAAAATTCTACCTCAAAAGAAACAAGATCCTGGCAAGTTCTTAATACCTTGTACCATAGGCACCATGATCTTTGAAAAAGCTCTGTGTGATCTAGGGTCAGGAATAAATCTTATGCCACTCTCTGTAATGGAGAAGCTGGGGATCATTGAGGTACAACCTGCCTTGTTCTCATTACAATTAGGAGACAAGTCATTGAGACAAGCCTATGGATTAGTAGAGGACGTGCTAGTAAAGGTTGAAGGCCTTTACATCCCTGCTGATTTCATAATCTTAGACACTAGGAAGGAAGAGGATGATTGCATCATCCTTGGAAGACCTTTTCTAGCCACAGCAGGAGCTGTGATAGATGTCAACAGAGGTGAATTAGTTCTTCAATTGAATGGGGACTACCTTGTGTTTAAGGCACATGGCCATCCCTCTGTGACAAAAGAAAGTAAGCATGAAGAGCTTCTCTCAGTTCAGAGTCAAGAAGAGCAAACACAGTCAAACTCTAAGTTTGGTGTTGTGAGGCCACAACCAAACTCTAAGTTTGGTGTTAAGACCCCATATCCAAACTCTAAGTTTGGTGTTAGGACTATACAATATTGACCTGATCACCTTGTGGCTCCATGAGAGCCACTGTCAAGCTATTGACATTAAAGAAGCGCTTGTTGGGAGGCAACCCAATTTTATTTATCTAATTTTTATTTTATTCAATATTATTGTTATTTTGTGTTTTATTAGGTACATGATCATGAGGAGTCACGAAAAAAATTATAAAAATTAAAAACAGAGTCAAAAACAGCAGAAAAAAATTCGCACCCTGAAAGAAGCACAGGCTGGCGTTCAACGCCAGTAAGATGCATCTGGCCGGCGTTCAACGCCAGAACAGAGCATCATTCTGGCGCTGAACGCCAGAAACAAGCAACATTCTGGCGCTGAACGCCAGGAATGTGCCCAGAGAAGAAAAGCTGGCGCTGAACGCCAGTAACAAGCATGAAACTGGCGTTCAACGCCAGAAACATGCTTTACATGGGCGTTGAACGCCCAGAATGTGCACCACACGGCGTTTAAATGCCAGAATGGTGTGCAAAGGCAATTTACATGCCTATTTGGTGCAGGGATGGAATTCCTTGACACCTCAGGACTTGTGGACCCCACAGGATCACCTCAGGATCTGTGGACCCCACAGGATCCCCACCTACCATATTCCCACCTTACCTCCTAATCCTAATTACACTCTCCTAATCCCCATATCACACTTCCCAAAACCCTTCACCAATCACCTCAATCTCTCTTCCCCATCACCTATTCACCACTCACATCCATCCACTCTTCCCCATAAACCCCACCTACCATTCAAAAATTCAAAACCAATTTCCCATCCATTCCCACCCTAAATGGCCGAAACTACACACCCCCCTCTCCCTATAAATACCCTTCCATTCTACTTCATTTTCACACAACTCAAATCCCTCTTCTCCCACTTAGCCGAACCTACCTCTCTCCCTCTCTACCATATTTTCTTCTTCTTCTTCTTCTCTTCTTTCTTCTCTTGCTCGAGGGCGAGCAATATTTTAAGTTTGGTGTGGTAAAAGCATAAGCTTTTTGTTTTTCCATTACCATCAATGGCACCTAAGGCCGGAGTATCCTCTAGAAAAGGAAAAGGGAAGACAAAAGCTTCCACCTCCGAGTCATGGGAGATGGAAAGATTCATCTCCAAGAGCCATCAAGACCACTTCTATGATGTTGTGGCAAAGAAGAAGGTGATCCCTGAGGTCCCTTTCAAGCTCAAGAAAAATGAGTATCCGGAGATCCGACATGAAATCCGAAGAAGAGATTAGGAAGTCTTAACCAACCCCATGCAACAAGTCGGAATCTTAATGGTTCAAGAGTTCTATGCCAATGCATAGATCACTAGGAACCATGATCAAAGTATGAACCCGAGTCCAAAGAATTATCTCACAATGGTTCGGGGGAAATACTTAGATTTTAGTCCGGAAAATGTGAGGTTGGCGTTTCACTTGCCCATGATGCAAGGAGATGAATGCCCCTACACTAGAAGGGTCAACTTTAATCAAAGGTTGGACCAAGTCCTAATGGACATATATGTGGAAGGAGCTCAATGGAAGAGAGACTCCAAAGGCAAGCCAGTCCAACTAAGAAGACTGGACCTCAAGCCTGTGGCTAGAGGATGGTTGGAGTTCATTCAACGCTCCATCATTCCTACAAGCAACCGATCTGAAGTTACTGTGGATCGGGCCATCATGATTCATGGCATCATGATTGGAGAGGAAGTAGAAGTTCATGAGGTCATCTCCAATGAAATCTACAAAATAGCCGACAAGCCTTCACCCATGGCACGGCTAGCTTTTCCTCACCTTATTTGCCATCTATGTTACTCAGCTGGAGTTATCATAGAAGGAGACATCTCCATTGAAGAGGATAAGCCCATCACCAAGAAGAGGATGGAGCAAGCAAGAGAGATCCTTCACGGTTTTCAAGAGATGCATGAGGAAGCTCATCATCAAGAAATCTCTGAGATGCCTCAAGGGATGCACTTTCCTCCCAACAACTATTGGGAACAACTCAACACTTCCTTAGAAGATTTGAGCCACAATGTTGAACTATTAAGGGTGGAACATCATGAGCACTCCATCATTCTCCATGAAATAAGAGAAGATAAAATAGCAATGAGGGAGGAGCAACAAAGGCAAGGAAGGGACATAGAAGAGCTTAAGAACATCATTGGTCCTTCAAAAAGAAGACGCCACTAAAGGTGGATTCATTCCTTGTTCTTTATTTCTTTCTGTTTTCGGTTTTTAATGTTGTGTTTATCTATGTTTTGTGTCTTTATTTCATGATCATTAGTATGTAACCATGCCTTAAAGCTATGAATAAAATCCATTAAATCCTTCACCTCTCTTAAATGAAAAATGTTTTAATTCAAAAGAACAAGAAGTACATGAATTTCGAATTTATCCTTGAATTTAGTTTAATTATATTGATGTGGTGACAATACTTTTGTTTTCTGAATGAATGCTTGAACAGTGCATATGTCTTTTGATCTTGTTGTTTATGAATGTTAAAATTGTTGGCTCTTGAAAGAATGATGAACAAAGAGAAATGTTATTGATGATCTGAAAAATCATGAAATTGATTCTTGAAGCAAGAAAAAGCAGTGAAGAAGCAAAAGCTTGCGAAAAAAAAGCAAGGGTAAAAAGCTTCCAAGGCTTTGAGCATCAATGGATAGGAGGGTCCAAGGAAACAAAATCCAGGCCTAAGCGGCTAAATCAAGCTGTCCCTAACCATGTGCTTGTGTCATGAAGGTCCAAGTAAAAAGCTTGAGACTAAGTGGTTAAAGTCGTGATCCAAAGCAAGAAAGAGTGTGCTTAAGAGCTCTGGACACCACTAACTGGGGACTCTAGCAAAGCTAAGTCACAATCTGAAAAGGTTCACCCAGTTATGTGTCTGTGGCATTTATGTATCCGGTGGTAATACTGGAAAACAAAGTGTTTAGGGCCACGGCCAAGACTCATAAGTAGCTGTGTTCAAGAATCAACATGCTTAACTAAGAAAGTCAGTAACACTATCCAAAATTCTAAGTTCCTAAAGAAGCCAATCATTCAGAACTTCAAAGGAAAAAGTGAGATGCCAAAACTGTTCAGAAGCAAAAAGCTACAAGTCCCACTCATCTAATTATAATTAATATTCATTGATATTTTGGAATTTATAGTATACTCTCTTCTTTTTATCCTATTTGATTTTTAGTTGCTTGGGGACAAGCAACAATTTAAGTTTGGTGTTGTGATGAGCGGATAATTTATACGCTTTTTGGCATTGTTTTTAGGTAGTTTTTAGTAAGTTCAAGCTACTTTTAGGGATGTTTTCATTAGTTTTTATGTTAAATTCACATTTCTGGACTTTACTATGAGTTTGTGTGTTTTTCTGTGATCTCAGGTAATTTCTGGCTGAAATTGAGGGACTTGAGCAAAACTCTGAAAAAGGCTGACAAAAGGACTACTGATGCTGTTGGAATCTGACCTCCCTGCACTCAAAATGGATTTTCTGGAGCTACAGAACTCCAAATGGCGCGCTCTCAACGGCGTTGGAAAGTAGACATCCAGATCTTTCCATAGTCCATACTTTATTCGGAAATTGACGACGTAACTTGGCGTTGAACGCCAAGTACATGCTGCTGTCTGGAGTTAAACTCCAGAAACACGTCATGATCCAGAGTTGAACGCCCAAAACACGTCATAACTTGGAGTTCAACTCCAATAAAAGCCTCAGCTCGTGGATAGATCAAGCTCAGCCCAAACATACACCAAGTGGGCCCCGGAAGTGGATTTATGCATCAATTACTTACTCATGTAAACCCTAGGAGCTAGTTTATTATAAATAGAACTTTTTACTATCATAATCTCATCCTGGATTGTATTTTGAATCCTGTGATCACATTTTGGGGGCTGGCCATTCGGCCATGCCTGAACCTTTCACTTATGTATTTTCAACGATGGAGTTTCTGCACACCATAGATTAAGGGTGTGGAGCTCTGCTGTACCTCAAGTTTCAATACAATTACTATTACTTTTCATTCAATTCTCTCTTATTCTTATTCCAAGATATACGTTGCACAACACTTTGATGAATGTGATGATCCATGACACTCATCATCATTCTCACCTATGAACGCGCGTGATTGACAACCACTTCCGTTCTACCTTAGGCCGGGCGCATATCTCTTAGATTCTCCAACAGAATCTTCGTGGTATAAGCTAGATAGATGGCGGCATTCATGGGGATCCGGAAGGTCTAACCTTGTCTGTGGTATTCCGAGTAGGATCCTGGGAATCCGGAAAGTCTAAACTTGTCTGTGGTATTCCGAGTAGGATTCCGGTATTGAATGACTGTGACGAGCTTCAAACTCCTGAAGGCTGGGCGTTAGTGACAGACGCAAAAGAATCAATGGATTTTATTCCAACCTGATTGAGAACCGACAGATGATTAGTCGTGCTGTGACAGAGCATTTGGACCATTTTCACTGAGAGGATGGGATGTAGCTATCAACCAAGGGTGATGCCTCCAGACGATTAGCCGTGCACTGACAGCGCATAGGACCATTTTCCCGAGAGGATTAAAAGTAGCCATTGATGATAGTGATGCCCTACATACAGCTTGCCATGGAAAGGAGTAAGAAGGATTGAAGGAAGAGTGAGTAGTGAAGTAGAGTTTTAAGAGGAACACAGCATCTCCATACACCTATCTGAAATTCCCACTATTGATTTACATAAGTATTTCTATCCCTTTTTATTTTCTATTTATTATTAATTTTTGAAACCATAAACCAATTTAATCTGCCTAACTGAGATTTACAAGGTGACCATAGCTTGCTTCATACCAACAATCTCTGTGGGATCGACCCTTACTCACGTAAGGTATTACTTGGATGACCCAGTACACTTGCTGGTTAAGTTGAACGGAGTAGTGTCCACACGTTCCAATTTCAAATTCTATAAAAGTACAAGGAGTACAACTTTAAGAATCACAATTTCGTCCACCACCTATCACTAGGCCACATCAACCACCACCCGTTCAGTCGAGCACTCCACCACCGATTCCACCACCTACAACAACTGGAAGGATCTCAGCTGAAACAATGGTAGCTGCTAGCAAGAGTATTGCATCAAGGATGTTCCAATTTATTCAAATCCTAGTTTTAGGCATCCGAGAAAAAAGTGACCAGTAATATATGCTGAAGACATAACATTAGACTTTTTGGCGTTTTAGTCTAAACTGTGTTTTGGATTTTTAATTCTCTACTTTGCTATTATCATATTAGTTTTAGATGAGAGATTGTTGTATTGGAAACTCTTAGTTTGGTTGTCATTATGTTTCATGTTGCTATATGCATGAAGAGTTTGTGTTTTGACACTTCCTAGTATCTTGTTAGCTTGCTACTACGACATGAATCTTTTTTTGAAGACATGTATATAATCCACAGTAGTTTACTTAGTATTGGAAACAATGGTGTATTATGTTGTTCCCATTTATTTTTTTGTGATGTTTGTGATTGTGTATTTAGCCCAACCAACACCGTCCTTCATCCTTACTAATAGCCTCACTTCAACGCCAAATCATTGCTCATGATTCTAATAGCATTAACAAATTAGTTGCTCTTGATTTTAATAAGCATACATATCACAAAAACTTGCTTTAACTTACTACCATTCAATCCAAAAAAAACATTACAAATGTTCTTGCAATTTCACCAAAATGCCATTCAAATATTGAACTAAAATTTCCCAAATCAGAATTCACAAGTTATTTCAGTCCCCATTGATCAATTTCCCCAGCAAACATTATCAGCTCCCTGGTGCGGTATTTTACAACCCACAAACTAACCGGCAAGTGCACCGGGTCGTACCAAGTAATACCTTACGTGAGTAAGGGTCGATCCCACGAGGATTGATGGACTAAGCAACAATAGTTAAGTGATTGGCTTAGTTAGACAAATAGAAAAGAGTGTTTTGGTATTCAAAGAGCATTAAACAATAAATTAAGAATTTCAGAAAGCAAGCAGCAATGAGTTGGGAATAAAATATGGAGAAAACAGTTAAGGTTTCAGAGTTATCTATTTTTCCGGATTAATTTTTCTTACTAACTATTTTAATCATGCAAGATTTAATTCATGGAAAATTATATGTGGCTAGACCCTAATTCCTTAGACCTTCTTAGTCTCCTCTAAAATTCATTAACTGCCAATTCCTTGGTCAGTTAATTCCAATTAGAGGGTGATGATCAAATTCCAGTTTATATGCCACAAGAATCCTAATTATCCAAAAATGAGGGGATTATATGTCACGTATCCCGTTAAATACAAATAATTAAAAATTCAGTATAATATGTTCTCAAACTGCTGTTCAAGTAAAGAGCTTTTTCAAGTTTTACAAGTACTCAATTAGAACATGGGTCATATTTCCGTTCCACCCAAATTCATAAAATAAAGAATGAAAACAATTATTGAAATATAAATCAAAACATGGATTAAATTAGAAAGATCAAACGAATCAATCCATACAAATAGACATAGCTCCTAACCTTAACAACGGAGGATTAGTTGCTCATGGTTCAGAGAGAAAATAAGGATTGTCAAAATGTACAGGATTCCAATCTGATGGCATCTAAATTCCTATTTATAACTAATCTTAATAAATTTAAAATCTAATTATCTAAAATTAAAAATAATATCTTTTCCTAAAAATAAAATTTGAATTTAAATTCTAATTAATTAATAAGTCTTCAGTTGATGGGTGGGGACCACTTGATTTGTCCATTCTACAGCTCAGAAATCGCCCCCAGCATTTTCCTGCGTTTTCTGCACATGGCGCATGTCATGCGTACACGTCAGTCACGCATACGTGTCGATGGTCTTTTTCGCAAGTCACGCGTACGTGTCGCTGAGCAAATCTTCAAATCATGCGTACGCGTTAGTCACGCGCACGCGTCGCCATGGATACCTCCAAATCACGCGCACGCGTCAGGCACGCGTGCGCGTCGCTCCTCGCAGCTATCTCCTTTTATTCTTGTGCTGCAGAAACTCCATCAAATCTAGACGAATGCTACTTAAAATAAACAGTATTGCACAAAACTCAAAATCGCATCCATAGTGGCTAAAATATAATTAATTCTTGATTAAACTCAACAAATTAGATGCAAATTCACTAGGAAAAGATAAAAAAGATGCTCACGCATCACAACACCAAACTTGAACTGTTGCTTGTCCTCAAGCAACCCAAACTAACATATGCTTAGGATGTGAATTTGCATAAGAATGAGAGTTCAATTAAGCTCATGTCTCTTTTTATAGTGGGGTTTATAACTGTAATCCTGGATAGGTTTGGCATCTCACTCTCCTTTGAATCAAGAGGATGTCATTGTCATTCAGAATTAGAATCCAGATAATATTATGAATTCTCTGATCTTTACATTTTAGTTTAATCCTTGAACACATCAAAATTGACTTTAATTTATTTTTTTCTTTGGTGCTTTACACCTTGAGCCTAGCCGTGACTTTAAATATTTTGTCTCAAGGATTACTTGATACAGAAACACCACAAGCACTTAACTGAGGGACTCTCTTTGAGTCCTGATTTTTCTTTCAGTTACTCCCAGACAGCGGTGCTCAAAGCCTTTGGCATACTCTGTTAAACGCACTTGGTCTCGATTCTAAGTGTTCTGTCTCAAGGATTACTTGACACAATCATACCATAAGCATATGACTAGGGAAACAACTCTTTGATCTTTTAATCATGTCTGACCTCCCTAGTCATTGATGCTCAGAGCCTTAGACATTGCTTTTATTATTATTTATTTTTTTCTTTTTTTTCTTTTGCTTCAAGGATTAAATTTTTGTTTATTTCAGAGAAGTCATAATAATTCTCTAATTTCCTGTTCCTTATACATCAACATCTCTTGATTAAAATTCAAATATGCACTGTCATATCATGCATTCAAAAATCACAAAAAATACCACCACCTTTAAATAAATAAGACTATTCTTAAAATTAAACTCAATTTCTCATGCAATACATCATTAAAAAAAATTTTGATTTCAAGCTCAGTGGGCAATACATGAGACATCTTTCAGAATTAAAGCACTTAACAGAAAACTAAACTAGAACCTATGAATCTACTAATAAAGGATCATACACTAAACAAAACAAAGTAGCAGGAAACCGGAACATAATATAATAAAAGCGGGAGGGAATAAAAAATGAAAGGAACTCAACCACCTTAGTTATCCGAGCGGTCGTTTTATTCTTCAGGTAGTGCTCCTCAGTGAAGATGATTCGCCTCCCTTTGGGTGCCAAAGGAATAAACAGAAAACCCGTTAAGCGAAGCGTCAACATCAAACTTAAAGGTTTGCTTGTCCTCAAGCAAAAAAAAACTGAAAAAAAAAACAAATAGTGAGAAAGAAAAGTGAAAACTGTGCGACGAACAAGTGTAGTTGTGCGGCGTAGGCGATGTGTACGCATGGATCGCAAATTTTCTTAATGACGTGTTAGCGTCAAACACGCTTCTGCGTGCCATGGGTTTTGTGCGATTCGCGCGAAGGCAGCCGCGTGCACACACAACTCTCTGTTCGCGGGTCTTGGGAACCAATATTTTCAATCGACGTGTGCGCGTCATGCACGCACACGCGTGGATGGCCATTTGTGTAAATGAGGCGCACGCGTCATAGACGCGTACGCGTGGTCAATTTTATGCATCTAGCACACTTTCAGCCCCAAACCAGCACAACTCTTTGCCCAAACACTCTTTTATGTTAATTTTTCAGGTCACGCGTACGCGTCGTTGACGCGCATGCGTGGATGGCGATAAGTGCAAACGACGCGCACGCGTGGGATACGCATATGCGCGGTCATGTTTGTGCGCCAAGCATGGGTCCAGCGCCACTCCCGCGTAACCCTCTGTCAAATTTTGTTTTTTCATGCACACATGATTGACGCGTTCGCGTCAGTGACGCTTGCGCATTGTGTGCTCTCTCTCTTTTGTTTTACTTGAGGTGTTCGATTCCTAGAATAACATAGCTGCATGATCATAAAATTAGTAAGAACTCAATAAAATAAATAAAAAAACTACTACTACGAAAAATAAAAATAGCTAAGCATACGAAATTATCGGGTTGCCTCCCGACAAGTGCTTCTTTATCGTCACTAGCTTGACGGTCAGCTCCTCTAAGGAGGAGGATCATAGGGGCTTAGCTCTTCACCCCTTACTTTGAACTTCTTTCCTGTGTCTCCATAACGTAGCTTAATATGCTCCAGAGAGAGGATTCTGATTACTGTATAAACCCATGCTGGATTGCTGGTCAACACCACCTTCATTCTTGGGGAGAAACCTTCAGTGGCGATCTTTTTGTTTCTCCATCCTCTGGGTACTTTCTTCTTTTTGGGAACCTCCTCCTTGGTAGATGATGCATTCCCAACACCAAACTTAGGTTTGATATCAGGAGGAATTTTATTGATTGTTGCCAAGGGAGGTTTGAGCTGCAGATTCTGTTGTATATCATCGGGGGGTTTTTGAAGGGTTGGATCAATAAGCTCAGTCTGCATGTACCTCTCTTCTTCACCTGTTGAATGTATATCTTTGAAGACATGAAAGACCAGTTGCTCATTATGTACTCTAAGCACTAATTCACCCACTTCTACATCAATCAAAACTCTTCCCGTGGCTAAGGTCTTCCTAGAATTATAGAGGCATTCTCATCCTCCCCTGTGTCAAGAATCACAAAGTCTGCTGGGAGGAAGAACTTACCCACTTTGACCAAGATATTCTCCACTAATCTGTATGCAGGCTTCATAGATTTGTCTGCCATCTGTAATGCTATCTTTGTGGGTCGTGCCTCTTGAATTTGCAGCTTCTTCATCACAGATAAGGGCATTAGATTTATGCTTGCCCCCAGATTGCATAGGGCTTTCTCAAAGGTTGTGCTCCCAATGGTGCATGGAATTTGAAAGCTCCCTGGATCTGGCATCTTCTTTGGCAAGTTATTCTGAATTACAGCACTACATTCCTTAGTCAGGACTACTGTCTCATCTCCCTTTAAACGCTTTTTCTTTGACAATAGCTCCTTCAAGAACTTGACATAGATAGGCATTTGCTCCAAAACCTCAGCAAAAGGAATATTGATTTGTAACTTTCTGAAGACTTCCAAGAACTTTGAAAACTGCTTGTTCTTGGTCTCCTTTTGAAGTCTCTAAGGATATGGCATCTTAGGCTTGTACTCAGGAGCATTTGGCAATGTAGGATAAGTGTTAAGAGAGTATGGAAATGGGTTATCTGCACACTTTGGAGGGGCGTGCTCTACTTCTTCCTTCTTCTCATCTGGAGCTTTTTTTTCAACTAACTCTTCATTGACCATGGTCTCAGAGCCAGCTACTTTACCACTTCTCAATTGAATAACCTTGCAATCTTCTCCTGGGTTCACCACTGTATCACCTTGAAATGTACTTGCAGACCTCTCAAGTATTTGCTTGCTCAGTTGGCCCACTAGCACCTCTAAATTTCTAATGGAGGCTCTGGTTTCCTGCATAACTTGTGCTTTTGTACTTGCCACTTGTCCACTTATCAAGGTGATAGCCTTGCATTCCTCTTTTGGATTTGGAATTGTGTTATCAGGAAGGCTATTAGTGGTCCTATGATCAATTTTATTAACTCTGGTGGCTATTTGACCCATTTGAATCTCCAGGTTCTTGATGGATGCTCTGGTTTCCTGTCTAAAATCTGTCAATATTACTTCCAAATCATTGTTCTGCTGGACACCGCCCTGAGAACTATTGTTGAAGTTCTGAGGTCTCTGAGGTTGATCCCTCCATCCAAAATTTGGGTAAT
The DNA here is from genome assembly GCF_014773155.1 of Arachis stenosperma. NCBI lineage: Eukaryota > Viridiplantae > Streptophyta > Magnoliopsida > Fabales > Fabaceae > Arachis > Arachis stenosperma. The sequence continues at coordinate 147,616,305 of NC_080385.1, forward strand.
TCCTCCACCCCTGATTGTATGTCTTAGAATATGGATCATTGTTGGGATTCCTAGGACCACTCCCCATGTAATTCACCTGTTCAGAAGAGGGTTGAGCATAATCATAATTATCATTTTGCATAAAGTTACCTGCCATGTCATAGGAGACTTCCTGTGGTAGATTTTGGGTGTTGATAGCTGAGACTTGCATGCCACCCATCTGTTAAATAAGTAGATTTATTTGTTGAGACATCAGCTTGTTCTGAGCAAGAATAGCATTAAGAGCTTCCACTTCCATGACACCCTTCTTCTGAGGAGTCTCAGAGTTCACAGGATTCCTGTTAGATGAGTATAAATATTGGTTGCTAGCAACCAATTCAATAAGCTCAATAGTTTCCTCTGGTGTCTTCTTCTTGTGCAATGAACCTCCTACAGAATTATCTAAACACATCTTGGACATTTCACCCAAACCTTCATAAAAGATATCTAGTTGAGTCCATTTGGAGAACATGTCCGGAGGGCATTGCCTAGTTAGTAGCTTGTATCTCTCCTAAGCTTCATATAGAGTTTCACCATCCTTCTGCCTGAAGGTCTAAACCTCCACCCTAAGCTTAGTCAGCTTCTTTGGTGGGAAAAATTTAGTGAGAAACTCAGTAACCACCTTGTTCCAAGTATCCAAACTTTTCTTGAGTTGAGAATCTAGCCATAGCTTTGCTCCATCCCTCAGAGCAAACGAGAAGAGCATGAGTTTGTACACATCTGGGTTTACTCCATTTGTCTTCACAGTATCACAAATTTGCAGAAAACTAGAAATAAATTGATTGGGTCTTCGTGGGAAAGATCGTGATACTGGCAGTTTTGTTGTACCAGGGTGACCAATTGTGGCTTCAACTCAAAGTTGTTTGCAGCTATAGGAGGCACCACAATGCTCTTTCCATACAAATCTACTGTAGGAGCGGAGAAAGAGCCAAGTACTCTCCTTTGTTGTTCATTCCCATTCGGGTTTGCCACATTGGCATTATCAGTATTATTCGGATCCATAATGGATTCTGCAGCCTTGTAAAGTCTTGCTTGTTGTAAACGTCGCCTGAAAGTTCTTTCAGGTTCAGGATCAAAGTCTAAGAGATGTTCTTTGTCTCTGTTCCTACGTATAAACACACAGAAAACAAGAAAGAATGGGAATCTCTACGTCAGAGTGCAGAGAATTCCGAGTGAGGTAACCTGTGTAAAGAAATAAAAAATACTAAATAAAATAAATAAATAAATAGAAAGAAAAAAAGTTAAAATAAAAAATAACTAGGTAACACCAAACTTAATTTCAGAAATTAAGAAAAATAGTAGTACTATTTATTTATTTAAAATATTTTTTTTCAAAAATAATAAAATAAAATTTAAATAAAATTAAAAATTAAAACGCCTAATCTAAGCAATCAAACAACTGATAGTTGTTAATCACTATCAATCCCCGGCAACGGCGCCAAAAACTTGGTGCGGTATTTTACAACCCACAAACTAACCGGCAAGTGCACCGGGTCGTACCAAATAATACCTTACGCGAGTAAGGGTCGATCCCACGAGGATTGATGGACTAAGCAACAATGGTTAAGTGATTGGCTTAGTTAGACAAACAGAAAAGAGTGTTTTGGTATTCAAAGAGTATTAAATAGTAAATTAAGAAATTTAGAAAGCAAGCAGCAATGAATTGGGAATAAAATATGGAGAAAACAGTTAAGGTTTCAGAGTTATCTATTTTTTCGGATTGATTTTTCTTACTAACTATTTTAATCATGCAAGATTTAATTCATGACAAACTATATGTGACTAGACCCTAATTTCTTAGACCTTCCTAGTCTCCTCTAAAATTCATTAACTGCCAATTCCTTGGTCAATTAATTCCAATTAGAGGGTGATGATCAAATTCCAGTTTATATGCCACAAGAATCCTAATTATCCAAAAATAAGGGGATTATATGTCACGTATCCCGTTAAATACAAACAATTAGAAATTCAGTATAATATGTTCTCAAATTGTTGTTCAAGTAAAGAGTTTTTCCAAGTTTTAGAACTCAATTAGAACATGGGTCATACTTCCGTTCCACCCAAATTCATAAAATAAAGAACGAAAATAATTATTGAAATATAAATCAAAACATGGATTAAATTAGAAAGATCAAATGAATCAATCCATACAAATAGACAGAGCTCCTAACCTTAACAATGGAGGATTAGTTGCTCATGGTTCAGAGAGAAAATAAGGATTGTCAAAATGTACAAGGTTCCAATCTGATGGCATCTAAATTCCTATTTATAACTAATCCTAATAAATTTAAAATCTAATTATCTAAAATTAAAAATAATATCTTTTCCTAAAAATAAGATTTGAATTTAAATTCGAATTAATTAATAAGTCTTCAGTTGATGGGTGGGAACCACTTGATTTGTCCATTCTGCAGCTTCTAATCTGTGTTTTCTGGGCTGGAAACTGGGTCAAAATAGCCCAGAAATTGCCCCCAGCGTTTTTCTGCGTTTTCTGCACGTGGCGCATGTCACGCGTACGCGTCAGTCACGCTTACGCGTCGATGGTCTTTTTCGCAAGTCACGCGGACGCGTCGGTCACGCGTACGCATCGCTGAGCAAATCTTCAAATCATGCGTACGCGTCAGTCACTCGCACGCGTCGCCATGGATACCTCCAAATCACGTGCACGCGTCAGGCACGCGTGCGCGTTGCTCCTCGCAGCCATCTCCTTTGATTCTTGTGCTGCAGAAACTCCATCAAATCTAGCAAATGCTACTTAAAATAAACAGTATTGCACAAAACTCAAAATAGCATCCATAGTGGCTAAAATATAATTAATTCTTGATTAAACTCAACAAATTAGATGCAAATTTACTAGAAAAAGATAGAAAAGATGTTCACGCATCACTCCCACCAGTCAATATGCACAACCCTTTTTATCTCATGCCAGGAAACTTGATTTACATGCATTTCATCATCAACTGACCACTCTATGCTGCTACCTTTTACTTTTCAAGGTGGTCAACCTGCACAATCAAGTGGTCATATGTATAGTGGATTCCACCCCCAGGATGAATCTTTTACTTCAGGAGCTCCACTTGCATCTGCTCAATCTCAAAATGGGTATAACGGTGCTATGAACAGTGGGAGCTACTTGTCACAAGGATCTACAACATCTATTCCTTCACACGTAGCTCTCCAAGCTCAAACAGGACAGTTATCACAAAACACGAACTTCATTAATTATGGTGGATCCAGTCCCCACATTACTTCCCATATGGTGTCTTACTCACCAACGCCACAAGCAGCACAGTTTAATGGCCAGAGTTTCATAGGACAACAGAGGAGTGCTGCACACCTTAGCTCACCACTTCCCCATCAATCACTTGCTCCTAGTGCTGCACCATATGCTATTTCAACCAGTTTTCAAGTTCTATGGTATCTCAACCCGCCAAGGACAAGTTTAAAACAAAATCAACAGTTTGGGCAGATACACTAAGCAGGAAACTGGTATATGATGAACTAGGGTTTCATGAGGACTATTTTCAATGAAGAAGAATAAGAAAGGAGGAGTATTAATACAACGCCCTTTTTTCAAAAAATTTCAAGGACTGTTTTGTCCTCTTTGCACATATGGATACTTAACTATCACGTGTGTGATTTAACGTGCCAACTCAATAATTTCTGTTAATGAGTCATGTCAAAAAATAGCCTGGAGACTTATATGTTTGACGGAAGAAAACTATGGAAACTAATTTATGTATTAATTTTTTTTAGGAACTAAATATCTATTTTTAAAATCTTTGGGACTGATTTGGATAATTACTCTATAATAATATATAACTACCTAGTGATGAGCAGGCACGGACCCACCTTCATGAATGGGGGGCACTTGCCCCCAGTGACATTTGATATTTTTAAACCAATATATATATATATATATATAATATGCCCCCACTTTAAATTTTAAATGACCCCACTACAAATAAACTAAGCCCAATTATTAAAAGTCTAAGCCCATTTTATCTTTTTATGATTTTGACTATTAGTTAACCTAATTAAATTTAGTCTTCTTCTGTTTTTAAATCCTAGCCGTCACTCATTTATTCTCTTAAACCCTTTTCTTAGTTTCATATTTTTAATCTTCTTTTTCTATTCCTTGTCTACTGGTCATCTTCTCTTCATCAAAAGGTAAATTTTAAATTCTCTATTTTATTTTATATAGCTCTCTATGACTCTATATATCTTTCAATTTCATTGTTTCTCTTTTTGATATTTTCAATTGTAAATTTTAATTCAAACAATTATAGTTTAGGTATTAATCTATTTTTTATTATTTTCATGAATTTATATATTTTATTTTATTCTCAATTTAGTGATCCTTATTATTTATTTGTTTATCTTTCGTTCTATTCTATTATATGTAATTAGATTGCATATAAATTTTTAAAGTGAATTGATCAATTTACTAATTTAGAATATATATTTTTATTTTTAGAAATAGTAATGGAGAAATATTTCAAAAGAAAGCTACCACTAGAATCTGAAGTCACTCCATTAGTCTCTTCTAATAAAAAGAAGTTCTTAGAATTCAATGTGGAAAGTCTGGTAGCTGATCCTGGACAACGACCCAAAACTTCAAATTATGATCCAAATGTCAGAGATGAAGTTAGACGAGCTTATTTGCAAAAAGGTCCTTGTCAACCAAGAGAACATGATTTTTCACAAACATATTTTGGAACTTCTCTCCGTAGATTTAATGCTGATTGGTTTGATGAATTTGGCAATTGGTTGGAATATAGTATTTCAAAAGATGCTGTATTTTGTCTCTGTTGCTACTTCTTTGTATAGCTTGTTTGAATCCAAGTGACTCATTTTTTGCATTTGATAAGGAGAAGTTGCTTCATTTAGCTGAATTTTATCCACATGAATTTTTTTCTACTCAACTTTTGGCACTTGATAGTCAACTTGAGAATTTTATATTGGATATGCGTCTTGATGATCAATTCTCAAATATAAATGGAATCAGTGGACTATCTCAAAAGTTAGTTGAGACAAAAAAGCATATTGTTTATCCATTGGTATTTCTTCTGTTGAAATTAGCTTTGATTCTACCTGTGGCAACAGCATCAGTTGAGAGAACATTTTCTGCTATGAATATCATAAAGAGTCGACTTCGTAATCGAATGGGAGATGAGTGGTTGAATGATTGTTTAGTTACATATATAGAAAGAGAGACATTCAATCAAGTTGATAATGAAATAATTATTCAACATTTTCAAAATATGAAAACAAGAAGAGAAGTACCTTCAAGATTTGAAGCGAAAAAAGTTAGCAGCTAATGTAATTTTTGGTTTTTTTTTTGTATTCAAATAATTAATGTGCACTTTTATATTTTTAAATTTAAATTAATATATATTTTGATAATAATGTGTATTATTTCCCCACCATAAATTTTCTGGGTCCGTCACTGGTGATGAGTGCAATTATGATTTTTTTTTGTAAATGTTATTGTTGGAATATATATTAGTTACAATTACATTAATGAGACCAAATAATAATGTCAACAAGGAAAGGGGTGAGGGGCACAATATATATATATATATATATATATATATATATATATATGAGAGCATACTCACACACAATTTATTAATTACAGAAAAATGGAAACATCACTATTTAATTATATAAATGGACAATAATATATGTAACATTAAGTAGTTGTGTGTGAAATGTTTGCTACTAATATGCCAATCAAGATGCCCTATTCTTGCATGTTTGAGATTAAGCAAAAACAACATTATCAAGCGTGGCCGAAATATGACACTACAGAAAATCTTGATTTGTATATGCATTGGAACATTAAAATTGCAACAAGATATTGAAGTAGTATTTAAAATATAAGTAACCAATATTTGTCAATCTAGCTATCATTCTTGACCCTATTTACGTGCTAAAAAACAAGGGGAAAAGATGTAGTGAATATATAGCTTTCAGTTCTTGATGTAACAAATTAAGTAGAAAATAGTAGTGTAGTGTAGTATAGTGTTCCATTCCTTCTCAATGGAGACCAATGAAGAAGAAACATATGGCAGTGGTGATGATAGCAAAAAGAGACCTATTAGTACAAGGAAAACATATTTATTAGTTTATCATAATAAGAAATTTCCACGTAATCATTAATTAATGGTGTCACAAATGAAAAGAGTTTTAATTAATAATACCTTGGTGTATGTGGAGTGTTTGCGTTGGATGATGGGGATGGTGTTGGTGCCACTGACGGAGCTGGACTTGGTGGCTGAAACTTCCCTGTGCAACAAACAATAATCAACATATTCAAAAATATTTTGTACATTTAATAAATTTTCATTTGATTTAAAATATAAATAATAGTAACAGATCTAAAAGTTTTGATTAATTAAGACAATATAGTTATTATCTGTCACAAATCATGTCGTTTTAAATAAAAATGGATTAATGTTTTTAAGAGATAAATAGTCAATTTTTATTATTTATATTTAAAAAAATGAATATTTTTTATTTTTAATTATTTGTTCGAAACACAAAATATATATTTTCAATTCAAAAATTTTTAATCGATCTTCAATTATCTAAGTAATTAGTCTAAACAACTCTTATAAATATTAACATGTTGATGTGTCAGAAATTGCTTAAAGTAACAATACAAATTACTTAGGTCAATTATTAAAATAATTATGAGTTTATGATTAATTAAAAATTTTTAAATTATAAAAAAAGATGTCTTTTAGATAAATGATCAAAAACCAAAAAAGATATTTGTTCATGTAAAAGAGCGCGTGATCTTTAGTGTAAATAAACTAAATCTGATGTCTTTAGTGAATGAGAATACTAACCACATCGTAGGAGATTTTGTGGCGGTGACTTCTCTTTGGCAGGGTTAGGATCAGGATCATAAACTCTAACATAGAGCTCTTCACCCAAGAACCAGTTGTTCAAGTTCTGTGATCTCAAGTTCCACATTCCAGGGTTATCAGGGTACACATACAATGCACTCCACCCTCCTGGGAACACCTGCACCGTTGATCTCGCTACGGGGTCATACAAGTTGTAACTTGACCGTGATTCTGCTCTCCATTCTCCTTCTCCCATTCTAAACACACAAATTTCTTTCCAACGATAATTCATGCAAAAACTCTTACGAGTTTTCTTTGCCTTGCATAATTTTTTCTAAAATTTACTCATTTTTAACTTTGCTCTTTATGAAATTTTTGAGAAATTAATTTTTAAATGGGTGTTTAGTTAGTGTTGTGAAAAATGAAAAACAAATTGTTGCTTTTTGTATATTCCTAAAATTAACCTATATGGTTCAATTTGAAAAAAATTCACATTTCTTTTAAAATTATAATCGAACTTTTTGGTTTTTATTTAAGCACTTAACAAAACAAACCATATGACAAAAATTTTAAATATACGATATAATTGTATTAGATATAATTTAAAAAATTAGCTACTAAATTAGTTATTGATATAAAATATATTATATATATTTATAAAATAATACTACACATTTAAATTTTTTTATTAATCAAATCCAATTAAGTTAGTCTAACCTAATAAAAATTAATTAGATTAATATTATTCTAAGTTTTATTGTTAAACTTAGTTAGACTTAATTTATAAAAATGTTTGAATATATAACATTATCCATATTTATATACAAATATATGAGACTCATTTTTAGAGTGCATATATTATTTTTTTTATTTAGATAAGTGTCATGGCTATGATGTGTGTATGACTTACCCAACAACAAAAAAGCTATATCCATCCAAATGCCAAGAATCAATGGTGTCCAAGGTGTTCTTGATCACTATCTCTGTCCACCCTTTATATATGGCGCTGGCCACGAAAACTCCACTCACAGCATTGGTATTTGAAGTGTTAATGGGAAAAGCGTCCAGAACATACACTCCAGAACCATTGACAAGAAAATCAGCAAGCTTCAATGGTGTATCCGGTGTTAAGTAAGACACATTGTTTACAGCATAGCGAGGCGAAGAAGAATGGTTTATCTTCGCCATCGATGCCTTTAGAATGAAAGTCTCTACTATTGTCACATTTGTAACGTTGAAGGTTCCCTGTGGATTAGGCCTGGCCGCACCGGTGCTAAGATTCCACCTTCATATTACAATAATGTTAACATTTTTTTAGCTTTGCAGGCGAGTGGCCTAACAACATTGGATCAGACAAGTTATCATATAAGATTAAAATTGATTGGATCTAAGTCAACCTTAGAAGCTGGTGAAAACTCAGGTTCAATCAACTTCACGAAAAACTAATAACTGTGTGAAAGTTATTAGTTGAAAATTTAATGAAATCAATCAAATCATTTAACGGCTATCAACTATCAAATTTAGAAGCTACCTAATAGATTTTGCTTGATTGATGGAAAATTCTAGATCAAAAGGATCTGGACCCTTAGGAAGAGGTCCATTAGGCTTTATGGTTGAGTTATCATAGTGAAGTATGGCGACACCAACGAGCGAGCTAGGATTTGTTGTGTCGCGAAGCAGTTTAGGCGACGCGACCATGTAGTATTCAGCAGAAGAATCTTGGTTTGCAGTGACAAGGACAGAGTAGGATTGGCCAACATGAACATCAAGAGACTTCAATGTTAGTTGATTAACATAAGATCCTTCAGTTTCAACCAAAACCATATCATGGTTCTGAATCCTGAAATTGAAGCTCCAAAATGTCCCTACATTTGATATCCTAAGCAGATATGTTTTACCTGTAACACATGTTTTCATAATACATGATGACATGATCCTACATTGAGAATTGAGATTCAACACTTGAATTGATTCAGTTCTTAATAGTACCTTGTGTAACATTCAAGGTCTCATATGATTTTGAAACAGGGTTCAGATATGGTCCTTTTCCATTTATTAGCATCCAATTAGGAGAAATAACATCAGATATATTCAATTTGGACCTGATATCCTAGTTGAAATTGCATGGAAGAGAGTCAGAACTGGCAAATTTGAAACAGAGATATAAATAAATAATTAAATCATTTTCATAGTTACCTTATAGCTACTGTTGTACCAATCACCAATTAAAAGATCAAACTCAGCTTCAGGTTTTGGGAAAGGAGCACTTATAAATGGAAGGTTGTTGACTCGAATTGGACCGAACCCTCCGGCAGCTTTGAGGAAATTGATGGAAGGGAAGTAGGAGAATGTTCCGATTTGGTCTTTGATTGGGAAAACATAAGTCCAGTTCTTGCTAGGTTGGATAGGGCAGTTTGTACCAGACACTCCATCTTGCCATGAATTTAGCCTTTGCTCTATGCCATTCCTACATCAAAACCAGTTCCAATTCCTAAAACTAAGGCAATACTATCAAAACAATAACTAAGCCATTAGCTACACGGATCAGATGACGACTTTGATGCATTGTTAATGTTTGTCGCTTTGAAAATTTGATATATTTATAACTCAATGTATCTCAAAAATTTTAAGTTGTGGATAAGAACTTAGAACCTTATCTTTTAAATACAACTTTACAGAACAGCGTCCTATCGATTAAGGAAGGATGTTAGGAGTTGTTAAGAGTTGTTAAGAGCTAACAAAGTAGTTAGAATGTGTTAAACTGGCCTTTATATGTTGCTGAAGTATAAATAACTACTCTCACTTCACATTATTATAATGATTCACTACTAATAATTCGTCATTACTTTCTCTTCTTAGTACTCTCTTATATTCTCTCTATAGTTCTCTCTATACTATACTGTGATACTTTACTTCACACACCTTGACGCTGGTTTCTGATACCTTTCAAGTATTTTAGAGAAATTTACAAAATTTTTGTTGCTATCTTTTGTTGCTTCCTTATTTAATATTTATACATCAAATTTCGCTTGACTTTGGGACTAGAGAAGTTCACAAAATTTTTGGTTTCCAATGCATGTATCTAATACTAACTAGATACAGACATATCTTCAATCCAATTCATAATTGGAAGCAAAGAGTCTTTTGGGTTGTAATTCTTTTTATTCTTTTTTGGCTCTATAAAATTTTTAAAATAGAAGTCGGTAAAGATATAAAAATAGATAAAAGTTAGAGAGAATTCTTAAAGATTAATTTCTTCCACTCGATTTAATTGGTAAGAGAAATGGTAGGGAGAAAAATATAAAGATATATGAATGATCCGTCAACAATTTTTGTAACTCGTGGTATCTTGTGAAAAATTATTTCATATTTTTTTATTTAATGTTCTAAATGACAAAGAAAAACTCAATCAATTATTTCTTTCATTTATTATTTTTTTATTAAAATTATTATCTAATTCTCAAAATATTTTTTTATTGTGCTTGGAATAGTTCATCATCTACTAAAGTCCACCACCTAAGCACACTAAACATGTTAAGTAAACTCAAATGTTGTAAACTTTATATGTTGTTGTTGAAGTATAAATAACTACTCTCACTTCACATCATTGTAATGATTCACTACTTCTAATATAATTCATCATTACTTTCTCTTCTTAGTACTCTCTCTATACTCTGATACTTTACTTCACACACGTCGAGGCTGGTCTCTCATACCTTTCAAGTATTTTAGAGTTATTTTTATTCCCATAAAATTGGAGAAATTTTGTCTAGTAACAGAACATTTAGACCTATTACTGTATTTGAAAACAGAAAGAAAGAGTGCAATGAAATATATACCATGTAAAGAGCAAGGGTTCATCCAAATAATTGAAAACATTGACATGAACAATATCATTTGTTGAAGCATTTATAAGAGGTCCAGGGAACATGTCATTGATCATTATAACCTGACAAAATCAGCAATGAGATTAATGATTAGGATCCCCATGTGAATGCATGCATATCTACTAACACAAAATCACAAACATAAATATAAATAATGAAGAAATGAAATGCTAAAATCTTTTATTAATACCGGTTGATCAGTGGAAACTGGCTTAACATTGAAATCATAGGAAACATTCCAATCAAGGAATATATCAGAACTCATGGATGTTGTGACAAAGAGTGCAAGAAGCACCAAAATGGAACATGAAGCATTAGCAATGTGAATTTGAGGAAGAAGAAATGGTGCAGCCATTTTTTCTGGAGACTTTGTTTTTGTTATTGTTGATTTGTTAATGTTGGTACATTTTTGGCTTCCATTTGAGGAGGTAACGGTAGTGTTAGAGATTATAAATAGTTTTAATTGTTCATAATATTGCCAAATTCAAGTAATACAAAGCCGGCCAAATTCCAAAATGACTTTAAATTTGGATTAACGTTACCTTTTGTTATTGTTATATTCAAAATCCACTAGTCTTAATGTTTCTTTTTTTTTGTGAGACTAATTTTTATACAAAGTTGGGGACCAAAACACACGGATGAGAACAATAATAAAACTTTAATATGAGCCCAAATCCAAATATGGAACACAAAAATGTTTATCAACATAAAAATTGTCATCCAATCATTTATTTTCATTTTGGCTATTTATTCAAAAATGTTATATACAGACCAAAAATTAATCACAAAATCAATTGTTATATATTTGTTTAATATATATATTTTTATATGTATCTTATACGGATAATTAATTTTCAGTTTAGACGTTGTATAGTTGGTATTTATATGTATTGTTTTATATATTTTTCAAACAAAATAATTAGTTTTTAGAATAATTAAATCTAATATAGTAGAATAATTAAATCTTCTATATTAGACTAATTAAATTTTAAATATGTATTTTGATACTATAGTTGATTTTTAATATACATGTATTAAATATTTATTTTCCTATATATAGCGAAATTCTATATGAAAATTGAAATTATGAAATGTCAAGAATATTAGTATAGTTCATTCCTACATCTTACGTGTAAGCTGGTCATACTGCACATTTGTATCAAAATTACGTTTTCAATCATTCGGTCGCTTTAATTTGATAGATTACAAAATAGCATTTCTAAATAGCAAATAGTTATTTATCATAACAACCCAACGTACAAGTAAAGAAGTGCTCATCTTATCACTAATTAACTATTCAGCTTTCCGTTTGTTAAAAACCAAAAGTCTGGGAAACCAAAATTTTTACTAAAAAATTATCAAAAGCTTTTAGATTCTAAGATAGAGGAAAATAAAAAATCTTCAAATGCCAGTATGCCACCCATCAACTAATCATATATCATATATTTAGATATTTGAATAAAAAATGTGAACATAATTTATTATTAAATAATTATTATTTTCTCTTTTAGTTAAAAAATTAAAAATTTTTGTTCAAATTCTCATTATATCAAGCAAATTCATCTTTTAATATTTTTAGATTCTTCTAAAAATAAGAATTTATGTTCTTAAAATAACTAAAATAGCCATTTTAAGATGATCAGTATTTGCTGGCATTTAATTATTGGACTCATAATTTATTTGGATGATGAAAAAAAAGTTTAAACTAACCTTTTAAAAAGAACAATATTCTCAATAAAAATCTCTAATCTCTAAACTTCTATATTTTTTTAGAGTAACCAGCACTTTTTAACTAATAAGATTCAATCTTTTTCTATTAATTTATCTTTTTTAAAGAAAATTTCTTATAAATTCCAAATTAAAGATAATTTCTTTGAAAAAAAAATAGAGATCTATATCTAGTACGTAAAAATAGCAGCTACAACAAAATTGACCAAACAAAGTTTATCTGTTCAGTTAAGCAAATTTTTTTTTCAGTTTATTAGTCTATCACAAATCTTATCCAAGACACCATTAAAAATTAAACAAATTATTCTAAAATAGCTAAGAGTAATTTCAAGGTATTTGTCTAAATCCTAAGTAAATTTCATGGAGGTTATCTTAGTGAAATTTTTTTTCTTCTAGCAAAGACATTCTTAAAGCAAAGCACGTTAGATTTTTTTACATTGACAATATAATAACAATTAATCCACAATTTTTTTGTTGTAACATAAATAAAAATGTAAGGATGTGCTCGGTTTGAGCGTTTTCAATTTTTATTTTCACTTAAAATAAAAAATAGAGATGAAAACATATTAGTTTGATTTTAATGAAAATTGTTTTTATGGGAATGTTTTTAAAATAAATAAGATGAAAATAAGGATACATTGATTTTGTTTTCACAATTTTTATTTGAAAATTTTGAAAGCGTTGTGGCACATATATAATTATAGAGTGCCTTTTTTAGCATCTCATGGTAGCTAAAAATAAAAATAACGTATTTTCTTTAAATCTATCTCTCTTTATTCTTTTTCTGTGCAGCCTGCATCCTCTCCGTCATCTCAACTCTTCTTCAATTGGTAGTTGTTGTTCTTAGTGCTGTCTCTTGTCAAAATATTTTTGGTATTTTTTTTTGAAAAAGACGAAACATTCTTTTTTTTATGTGCTTCTAATTTCTAAATGACATTTTGGGAGATTTTAGTTTCTCCTAGTTTCTTTCAACATTGTGCTGATTTTTTTTAAGAGACTAAGTTTTGTTTTACTTCCACTTCTATTGCTAATAGTTACATGTAAGTTGTAACATTCTCATATTTAATAGTTGTTGATATTTATTAGCATAAAATGAGAGAAAATCTAAAACTAAAGATAACAACAAAAATGATCCAATAAAAATACAAAAACTTTTATTGACATACTATATCAACGAGTGAAAGAAAAATGAACATTTGCAATGTTGAACATATACTACTCCTATTGATTTATGATTTATGATTTATTTTTTATTTTTTATTTTTTAAATGCAGATGATGGTTTTGTTTTACCACCTTTTGATTTTACTAGTGTTTTGAACGATAAGGATTTCTTGATTTTTTCCTAATTTTTTAAATTTTGTCTTTGTATTTTTTTGTTGCTTTATAATATTTGTTGTTCCTTAAGTACTTAGATTGTAGGGGAAGCAGTGGCTCTCAAAAAAAAATTTTATTTACAAGAATAATAAAAAATTAAAGAGTGCCCCCTAAAAAAAAAAAAGTAGGCCTCTTCCCCTTTGAAAAATATATGTTGTATATAATTTTATTCAAAAAATGGTTTAGAAAGTAGTGTGTTATTTGGGCTATGAATAGTGGGTCATATACTTAGTTAAAAAAAAATCCCAATCCATATTAAAAGTGAAGAATCTTAAAAGACAATAACAAAAACTCAAAAAGTCAACAAATCACTTTTTCCATTTTTTCCTCTTCTTTCAATTAGAAAACAAAACATCATTCCATATTTTCATTATCATTGCAACTTAGAAAATAGCAAGTAATCTTTGGTCTTCCATTATTATCTTTCATTCTTCTTTCTTTTGTAACTTATTTATTTTATTTGTTTTTATGAATAATTTATATATTTATATATTTATTTATTTATCTAGTTTATAATATTGTAATAATAATTTAAGTTTTTGAATCATGTAATTATAATGTTATCTTTGTATTGTTTTTAATTTTTTTTTTCATTATTAATTGTTTGTGACAGTGATATTATTGATTTGCAAAAAATAAAATAAATTGAGTTTAGTTAAGTTGCATAATGTTTATCTTATTATCTATGTAAATTCTTAATTGTAGAAATTTAGTTGAATCATGAGTAAGATGAAAACAATAGATACTTTTTTCAAAAAGACTAGCCAGAATAGTGAAAACTATTTCTAATGTTGTTACATCAACACCAACCTCTTCAATACTTTGAGGCATCAAACATGAACACTTTAGCTCCTCAACAAGATAGTTCAAAGTCAAAGCGCCCACGACTTAATCCTGAACAAATGGAAGTATGTCATTTGGTAAGAGATCCAGGAATTCGACCAATGATTTGGAAGTTTCATCCAAGTAAAAGAGATGAAATTCGTCGAGCTTATCTTAAAGCTGGACCAAATCAACCAATACTTGATAAGTATCCATTCTCAAGCGATACAAGTCATCGTCGTCGTTTTCAAGCTTCTTGGTTTGAATTATATCCTTCATGGTTAGAGTATTCTATTGAAGATGATGCTGTATATTGTTTACCATGCTACCTATTTGCTATGGAATCTTCAATCAATACAGATTCAAATGCTTTCATTGAAAACGGCTTCAGAAATTGGAAGAAGGTAAATAGTGGAAAAGATTGTCCTCTTTTGAATCACATTGGCAAAGGCCCCAATTCGTTCCATCATAGGGCAACGAAATCATGTGATGATTTGATGAAGCAATCACAACACGTTGATACAATTATGAAACGACAAACATCAGAGGAAATTAAAAATAATCGACGTAGACTTGGAGCATCTATTGATTGTATTAGATGGTTGACTTTTCAAGGTTGCGCTTATAGAGGCCATGATGAAAGCTCGAGTTCAGATAATCGAGGTAACTTTATTGAATTGTTAAAGTTTTTGGATTCTTACAATAGTAGTGTTCAGAATCTTGTTTTGAAAAATGCTCCTAGATTTGCTAAATATACTTCAAGTGATGTTCAGAAAGAAATTCTACATGTTCTTGCTACAATGGTAAGAAACTCAATTAGAAAGGATATTGGAGATGCCAAATTTTGTATTATCATTGATGAAGCTCGTGATGAATCTAAAAAAAGAGCAAATGACTATTGTTTTGAGATTTGTTGATGTGGATGGTTTTGTTCGTGACCGCTTCTTTGATCTTGTACATGTTAGTGATACTAGTGCATTAACTTTGAAAAAAGAGTTGGTGTCTGTGCTTTCTATTTATAATCTCCAAATTGAAAATATTCGAGGTCAAGGGTATGATAGTGCTAACAATATGAGAGGGGAATGGAATGGTTTACAAGCTTTATTTCTCAATGATTGCTGACAAGCATATTATGTCCATTGTTTTGCTCATAGATTGCAGTTAGCACTAGTGGCTGCTTCAAGGGAAGTACTTCAAATTCCTGAGTTTTTCACACAATTGACTGCTATTGTCAATATTGTTAGTGCATCTTGCAAACGACATGATCAACTACAAGAAGCTCAAGAAATTGAAAATGCAAAATTGGTTGTCAATGATGAGCTAAAAACAGGTCAAGGTGCAAATCAAATGGGCACTTTACAAAGAGCTGGAGATACAAGATGGAGTTCTCACTTTCATTTTGTTTGTAGCTTGATAAGAATGTTTGCAGCTACTCAAACCGTTCTTAATAACATTATTGATGATGGTACAACTTTTGTTCAAAGAGGTGAGGCTTATGGTGTCAACAAAGTGCTATCCTCGTTTGAATTTATTTTTTCGTTACATTTGATGAAGGAAATTATGGGGATTACTAATATTTTGTGCCAAGCATTACAACAAAAATCTCAAGATATTTTAAATGCAATGCATGTTGTTTCCACATCAAAAAAAGAAAACCTAACAATCACTAAAGAGTCAACTACTTCTTCAAAAATTGAGGGATAATGGTTGGTGCAATTTACTTGAGATTGTTAAGAAGTTTTGTGAGAAACATGAAATTGACATCCCTGATATGAGTACACAATACATGGTTGGAAGAGATCGATCTCGTCAACCAAAGATAACAATCGAGCATCATTATCGAGTTGATGTGTTTTTGGCAGCAATTGACTCTCAAATTCAAGAGTTAAATAGTAGATTCAATGAAGAAACCATGGAGCTTTTGACTTTAAGTACTGCTTTGGACCCTAAAGACAATTTTAAGTTGTTTAATATTCAGAATATATGCAAGTTAGCTGAAAATTTTTATCCTTCAAATTTTTCTGATCATGAAATGATTCTCTTGAATGCTCAATTGCAACATTATGCATTTAATATACCGAATCATCTAAAAGATATTGGGACACTTTCTGAGTTATGTCAAAGATCGAAGAAAACAGAAAAATCAAGAACTTATCATTTAGTTGATAGACTGATTCGCAATGTCTTGACTCTTCTAGTATCTACAGCAACAACAGAAAGAGCTTTCTCGGCAATAAAAATTGTTAAAACAAGACTTCGGAGTAAAATGGCAGACGAATTTCTTGTAGATAATTTAGTCATTTACATTGAGAAAGAAATTGCAGCTACTTTCAGTACAGATTCAATAATAGATGACTTTGAATCAAGAAAAAAACGTCGAGCTCAATTGTCTATGTAAGTTGTAAATTTTAATTTATTTCAGTTCTAATAATATTGTTACTAATTTTTTTATTGCATAAGTTATGGTTGTGATTTAAATTATTTACATGAAGGTTGAAGTATAATACATTTTTTTAATAATTTTGCAGAAAATGTCTAAAAAAGAATTGAATAGTATTTGAAGATTCTAAAAATAAGTATGTAATAACTTATATTTACAATATTTGAAATTAGTTTTGAGATATTTGTGTTTAATTATTTTAATATATAATATATTCAGTTATCTTATAAAAAATAAATTTTAAATTTTAGTTGTTATTTTTAATTAAAATTATATATAGAGTTACTTTAAAATAAAAAGCTAAAAAGAATATTGGCCCTCTAGTAAATATTGTCTAGCTTGACCTCTCGGAGCATGCTAATTGATTTGGTTGATACATGGATATCTGCACCTAATGGGAATCAATCCATAGAGCTTGCAAAGCTTCTTGCAATTGAGGGGGGGCTCAAGATGAGGAGGTCAGAGGATATGAAACTGATTCGGAGGAGGATGGCAGTGGCCAACTTGATGATAAAATTTATATTGAACCTGAAGCAGATGCAATGTAATCTCAAAGAAGAGAAAAACATTAAAGAAACTCAAGAGTCCGAGCTCTGTTTATATTTTCCAATAAATTTTCATTTTTATTCATACAAGCAAGTGTATAGATAAACAAAATTGAAACATATGTGAAAGAAATCAGTAATTAAAATTTGTATGCATTGATTCTATTATTTTTGTCTTTTCAATCAGAAGAAAATGAAGTTGTCTTGGTTAGATAAGTTGAGATTCATGAGAAGGAAAATGGAACCACCAAGACTATACTCATAACAAATTTAGTCTTTTTGAGAAGGAGAATGACAAGCCATCTAATTTATCTAAGGAAAAAAAGTCTAGAAACCTTAAATTTCATAAAGAGAATAATGACAAAAGTGAGCCTATCCATGATGAGAAAAGGTACATTTTCATTCCAAATGTTTAACCGGTGCTTGTTTCCTTTTCTTAAAAAGCATTTGAGTGTAAATATGATTTTTTTAGGCAAAAAATTATGGTTTATTTGTGTGGACTCTAGAGCCCTTCTTTAAGCTAATTTTGGAACCATCTTCTTAGGACAAATGTCTCTGTTTCCATCATATTCAAATTAGAATTTTTCAGCTCATTTTTCTTCTACTTTATATAGGTTGTCTCAACCTCAAGGTAATGACGGAAGTGGCACTAAAAAGGTACTTACTTATTTTCACTGTTTTAAATTCAGATACATTATTTTGTTCCATTTAATCAGTTAAGACTGATAAATTTTTGCAATGTTTAACATTTAAGATAGTATTTGGAAAGAAATAAATTATGATTTGGCTGTAGAAAAAGTATAATTCGACTACATTTTGCTAGTTCAAATAAGAATTACATGAGATATTGCATCTAATAAAATAAATGCCTCAAAAATATGTTTAATTAAGTTAAAATATTGTTATTTTATATATTAATTTATTTTATTTTATAAAGTTTATTTGTTCTTTGTATTTATACTTGTCAAAAAGTAAAGAACTACATGAAGTTTAAGAAAAATGAATTTATGCATGACTATACTATGACATGTTAATTGTATTTATATTTGTGTTAGGAATTATATAAAGTTTAAGAAGAATGAAATAAATTTATGCATGACTATGCATTTTAAGAAGAATGAATTTATGCAATGATATTATGCATGACTATTTGTTTATATAACATTATTTTAAAGATTTTTAATATATTAAAAATAATAAAAGCAAACATGTTTTCAGTGTTTTTATTTTTTTTAATTAGAAACAATGATCAAAACAAATATTTTTTAAATTTTGAAAATTTGAAAACAAAAAATTTTTTCAAAAAATAAAAATTGAAAATTGATAGTTCTAGTTGAACTTGAGAAGGAGGTTGAATCCAGTTGGCTTAAAACTTAAAGTTTCAGACTCTGTTAATCTGTTGCTTCGAGTTGCAGGAGATTATTTTAAATTATCTCAAACGCAGAACATAAAAGAGTAGGGAAGAGAAAATGAAGACCAACATGTATCCTGGTTCGGATTCTTTGTGCCATGAATCCTACATCCAGTCTCCACCACAAACCATGGTGGAATTTTCACTAATCATTCACAGATTACATACACCAATACTATTGAATTTTTTCCTAATTCAACTATTATCTACCCCCTAAGCTTTCATCACCAAAAGCTTAGCTTCCCATAGTGCTGACCCAACTAGGAAGGGGAATCAACCAGATTCAATTTTCCCAAGTGCTAACCCAACTTGGTAAGGGGAACTAATTCTAGTTCATAAATCCAAAATACATCAGAAATTAATGGCTATTTTGCATCATTCTTGTCTTTTCTCTCTTGGCTTTTGAACCTCACATAATTGCCTTTTCTCAAAATAGAAAATAACGCAAGACAGCCATAACATAAAGATCAGAATTAAGCTTGAGTAGAAGAAAAAGATTCCAGCTTTGTGTTAGAGATGGTGCTCTGAGTGTGTATTCTCTCTTTCTTGACTTGAAATGGTGGAGTGAAGCTTGTTATATATCTTCAACTTGGCTTTATTGTAGCTTCATCCTTTTGCTTTTCCTTGCTGCCCGTTGGAGCTGGCACAGCTAGCAAGCTGTCCTTCTTCATCATGCTCCACTACCCCTGCTGCTGGAGGAGCTCGTCCACTACCTCTATTGTTCTTTTCATTGCTTTCTTCCTTGGCATGCTCTTCTTTTGCATTCTGCTCCATTTCCTTACTTCTGCTGCTCTGTGCTCTTTGTTCGTTGGTGTTTTACTCAACCACAACCCTAGTATTGCTCAGCTGATGTCCTTGAGTTAGTGGTTGTCCTAGTGTACTCTTTGTCCTTGGAGAGGTGGAGTTGTCCTTGTGTCTTGTTGCTTTGTTAGAGCCCCAGCTATCCTTGATGTTGACAGATATCCTTTTCTTTCTTCTCTTTTTGTTTGGTGCTCTCTCTCTTGGCTCATATACTGATTTGTTTCTCAAATGGCAAGTAGTGGGCTGAAGTGTTGAAACTATAATGCCTTAAGTTGCTGAAGCCACACTAATTTTGGCTGAAGCAATCCTACAAGTGGGCTGCATCACTTAGCATACACATTACACAATATTGGGCTTTCAACCTAAATGAATGTTTGTCATCATTAACCCAAAATCAAAATAGGCTCAACAATCTCCCCCTTGATGACAAACATGATAAAATAGAGAAATTAAAAACTAATTTGAATGAGTTAAGAACACTTCCCTTTAATGACCTTTGGATTGTGAGTTGATCCCCCTTAATGCTAGCATTACTCCCCCTTGATCATGGCTTACATTTTTACCTGAACAAATCTTAAAAACAGCCAAGACCAAAATTTCCAAGCAATATATCACAGTAATAATAACACAGAGCAATTAACACTAGGCATGATACACATTACTAGACAAAATAAGTTAATATAGCACCACAGAGCATCATTGTTCTTAACTATCACTATTAACCCCTAAACCAAAGCTAACATTTCCTTTCTTTTCTCCCCCTTTTGTCATCAATGGAGGAAAGAAAAGAAAACCTGCACAAAATTTGTTAGTGGCTGGTGCATATAGTTTAAGTAGCAGAGTAGTTAAGGTCTTTACAGTCATCCAAAAAATAAACAAGTTCAAAAGCAAACTAGGTCATAATCACAGATGAGATAAAATGAGCTAGGCATCAGAGTTGGATTCATCAGAGGTTCCATCGTCCTCCCCCTCATTGTCAAAAGTTGTGATCCCAATCTCGATATCTTCCACAAAGTCTCTCAGAATCCGAATCCTTCCCTTGGTCTTTTTGAGAGCATTTTTCTCTAAGACTTGGATCCTTTTGCGCTCAACACCATGATAGAGAAGAAGGTCTGTCAGATTGAGGAATTCTTCAAGCACATGCTTCATAATGTGTGTCATGGTCCTGACTGTAGTGGAGGTGGATGGGGGAATAAGAGGATCCTCATCAACAGAGGGAACATCAATGCTGTCATTAGTTCGGTGACGCTTGGAAGTTGTTTTCTTTACTGTACCACCCCCTTTGATATATGAGTTACAATCTTTTGCAATTTCAGCCCCAAAATCAACATTGTAATATTGAAAAATTTTTGTAAGAAGCATGCCATAGGGTAAAGCATTTTTTGTATTGACACAAGCATACATATGTCTCACAAGCAAGTAAGCAAAAGAAATGGAGATTTTTGAAAGCAGTGCATACAAAACCAGTGTGTCACAAAATGAGACACGTTGAAAAGAGCCGCTCTGAGGTAGGATGATGTGATTTACAATCCGATGTAACTGGGCACGGACTGGGCCAGGAGACTTATGAGTAGGAGTGTTACCTTCAAGGAGAGGGATATTGATGCAGATAGTGCTTAGGGCATCAAAGTAAGAGACATTGAACATTTCGTCCCACTTACCAGAGGTGTAGACATCAGGGCCTCGGTCCTGGTAATCTAAGGCTTTGCCTAGGTGATATTTGTCAAGAATGATCACACTGCCTTTTACAAAAGAAGTAATTCTCCCTTCTTTTGTAGGTCATGTTGCTATAGAACTGTTTTACCATGTCAGAGTAAATTTTCTCTTTGATGGACAGTATGGGTGTCCAACCTTGACATGCAAACAATAGGGTAAAATTCAGACCTTTCCTACGAAGTTTGTCTAGATTGACAAGCTTAGAGGGACAGAGAGTACGCTTGTAGACATCTTTGCAAAAAAACAGGTAGTTCATGAGAGATTGATAACGACGACGATCATATGACTCATCAGAAAAATCAGCATAAAAGGACTTGTAAGCAATAGGATTGGAGAGTCTAGGTTCAGCAACAGGACGAAAATGAAAGTCAATAACAGTACCGCGAGTATGGCGAGTCTGAGTGGGGGGGATGCTCTTCGTCTTCGTGAAGATGCCTCTTTCCTCTGGAAGAACTGGGTTTGGATGAACTGGGCTGAGATGTGTTTGGCGGAGAAGGAGGAGAAGGGCAAGGAGCAATGACAGGGCGGCGAGCAGTGGTCTTAGTACGGGCCATATCAGAAGAAGGGTTTTGTGGTGATGGAGGTGAAGAATGAGGAGGTGATTGTGAGGGAGATGAGTGTGTGTGATCAAAACGGTGGGTGCCACTATGGGATCCTCTGCGGGCAGCTCATTTCTTTCGTGCCATATTTATAGAGCACTGGTTTATAGAAGATGAAAAAATGAAGTGTGTAGTGTGAAATGATGCATGTAGTGGGAAGTTAATATAGGTGTGGAGGAGTGCAAAGGTTGCATCTTGAAAACAGGTAAAAATAAAAACTTTAAAGTGGTTTTGAAAAACATTGAAAGTTACAGCTGTAACCTTCATACGTTGATACTGGGAGAGAGAAACCAAATACTTTAAAAACCTAATGAAAATGGAGCAACCAAAAAATTCGAAACCCATTAGATGATGAAAAATGGAGGGGCCCAATTAAAGTGAAATGCAGTTGTTAAAACATTGAGAAAGCAAAAACTGAAAAGGGCCCAATGGTCTCAATAAAGAAAAGCCCATAGGTCCAGAGACTGCTTCAGCACTTGAAGTCCATCATTCAGATTTGAATTCAATAGCTTATAGAGGTTACTCATCATCTGCCAAAGAAAAATCTCACCGCGATTTATGAGACAAAACACAAAAAATTCTCATTAGCAGAGTCATTAAGAAAACAAAGATGAAGCAAGAATGCCCAGTTCAATTCGTAACTTGCAGAACCTCTCCTCTATCAATGGTTTGGTGAAAATATCTGCTAGCTGACCCTCAGAGTTAACAATATCTAAATTTCCATTTTGCACATATTCTCTTATGGAATGAAATCGAACTTCAATGTGCTTTATTCTTGAGTGCAAAACAGGATTTTTGGAAATATTAATAACACTCATGTTGTCACAAAATAATGGAATATTAGAGACATTCAATTTATAGTCAACTAGTTGAGTTTTCAGCCATAATAATTGAGAACAACAAGAGGAGGCTACAATATACTCAGCTTCAGCTGTTGAAAGCGCCACTGTAGCTTACTTCTTGCTAGACCAAATATTGAGAGATTTCCTAAGGAAGCAGCACATGCCACTTGTGCTTCTTCTATCAATCCTGTCCCCAGCAAAATCTGCATCATAGAAACCCACTAATTGAAATGAATCAGTCTTAGGAAACCATAAGTTATAATCAGTGGTACCAAGTACATATCGGATGATCCTCTTGACAGTCGAGAGATGGGACTCCTTAGGCTTTGATTGAAACCTTGAGCAAACTCCAACACTTTGGATGATATCAGGCCTTGAAGAGGTTAGATACATCAAGGATCCAATCATCCCCCTATAGCGTGTCTCATCAACATCTCTACCATGTTCATCCTTATCAAGCTTGATATTAGGATGCATGGGGGTTCCCATTGGCTTAGCACAGTCCAGCCCAAACTTCTTGACAAGTTCCTTTGCATATTTTTCTTGATGTATGAATATGCCTTCTGCAGTTTGCTTGATTTGCAAGCCTAGAAAGAAATTAAGCTCTCCCATCATGCTCATATCAAATTCATTGGTCATAAGCTTAGCAAAATCTGCACACAAATCCTCATTAGCTGAACCAAATATAATATCATCAACATAAACTTGCACAAGAATAAAATGATCATGATAGTTCCTAATAAATAAAGTGGTGTCAGTGGCTCCTCTTTGAAAGTTGTTTTTCAATAAAAATGAGCTAAGCCTCTCATACCAAGCTCTAGGAGTTTGTCTTAAACCATATAAGGCTTTTGCTAGTTTGAAAACATGGTTAGAAAAAGTTTTGTTTTCAAACCCAGGTGGTTGAGCAACATAAACCTCTCTATCTATTATGCCATTGAGGAAAGCACACTTTACGTCCATTTGGAATAGCTTGAAACCACAGTAAGCAGCATATGCTAGGAGCAATCTAATGGCTTCCATTCGAGCTACAGGAGCAAAGGATTCATTAAAATCAATCCCTTCCTCTTGATCATATCCTTGAGCAACCAATCTAGCTTTGTTTCGGACTATGGATCCATCTTCACCCAGTTTGTTTCTGAAAATCCATTTAGTGCCAGTGACTTTCTTTACATTTGGGTGAGGCACTAATGACCAGACTTGATTTTTCTCAAACTGCTGCAATTCCTCCTTCATAGCTACCACCCAAGATGGATCAGCAAGAGCTTCTTGGATATTTTGAGGTTCAATCTTTGATAAAAGAGAAATGTTGTTAGATTTGACTCTTTCAAAAGATGAACAAGTGGTCCTACCAGTGGAGGGATTTCCAATTATGAATTCTTCAGGATAGTTTTTCAGAAACCTCCATTCTCTTGGTCTTCTTGACTGGTTTGAGGATTCAGGTTCCTCTTGATCAACAATGGCCTCTGCATCAGTGTTTTTAGCAGCGACAGGAGATGATTCCAAATTGTCTCCTGCAGAATTGGAATTTTCACAGCTACTAGGTGCAACTTCATGAGAACTCGGATTTTGTGGAACTGGTTTAGAGTTCTTTGGTAATTCAGCTTCAAAACCTGGACTATCATTAATGCAAACACTGGAAACATTGTTAGATTCACAGAAAGTGACATGCATGGTATCCTCAACCGTTTTGGAGTTCTTATTGTAAACCCTATAGGCCTTGCTATTTGTAGAATAACCCAGAAAAATGCCTTCATGTGTTCTAGGATCAAATTTTCCTAAATGTTCTTTGATATTCAGAATGAAACACTTGCATCAAAACACATGAAAATAGCTAAGATTTGGAGGATGCCCTTTCCAAAGTTCATATAGGGTTTTCTTGAAAAACTTCCTAATGATGGTTCTATTTAAAACATAGCAAGCTGTATTCACAGCTTCAGCCTATAAGAACTTAGGAATTTCATATTCACATAACATAGCTCTAGCCATTTCTTATAAACTTCTATTTCTCCTTTCCACAACACCATTTTGTTGAGGTGTTCTAGGACAAGAGAAGTTATGTGATATGCCTAGTTCATCACAAAAAGATTCAAATTGTTGATTTTCAAATTATTTACCATGGTCACTTCTAATTGAAACAATTTTTAAACCCTTTTCATTTTGAACCTTTTTGCTGAATTTTTCAAAAACAGAAAAAGCTTCATGTTTATGAGCAAGAGGAACACCCAGCCAAATCTAGTATAGTTATCCACAATTACCATGCCATAACTCTTTCCTCCAAGACTTTGAGTCCTAGTTGGTCCAAACAGATCAAGATACAACAACTCTAATGGTTTCTTAGTAGAGACATCTTCCTTGGGTTTGAAAGAGGTTTTAATTTGTTTACCCATTTGACAAGCATCACAAATGATGTCCTTATCAAACTTTATATTAGGAAGACCTCTAACTAAGCATCTCTTTACAAGCTTAGAGATTTGGAACATGCTAGCATGTCCTAACCTCTTATGCCACATCCATTTTTCAGTTTCCATTGAAGAGAAACAAGTTACATTTTGAACTTTTAGATCATCTAGAGTGATACCATAAACATTGTCACTTCTTTTGGCAACAAATAAAACAGCCTCTATTTTCTCATTTATGACTCTACAATCAGATTTCCTAAAGGTTACAGCATATCCAAGGTCACACAATTGACTTATGCTCAATAGATTATGCTTTAACCCATCAACTAAAAAGACACTATCTATGCAAGTTGAAAAATCTTTGCCAACCTTACCAATGGCAATTATTTTACCTTTACCATTATCTCCAAAAGTGACAAATCCTCCATCATACTTGTTGAGTTTAATGAAGAAAGTAGCCCTTCCGGTCATATGCCTTGAACATCCACTATCAAGATACCACATGTCCTTTTTCTTCTTGGATGTAAGGCAAACATGCATGTTCTTCAACTAACCTTAGGTATCCAAATCCATTTGGATCTTTTGATGTGAAATCTTCTTGGTTGCCCAAGAGTATTAAAATCATGAACAACTTTATATAGTTTACTATCATTACCAAAAGACCTAAGAAAGATGAAACATTGAGGAGGATCATGACCATTTCTGTTGCACTTGTAGCTCTGATTCTTGCTCACTGATTTTTGAGGTTTGCTGAATCCTTTTGGTTTGAAAAGCTTGGAAGAGGAGGCTTCAGATTTTTTAAAGTTTTGTTTGAAAACAGCCTTATTTTTCTCTTTGAATCCAAGTCCAGATTTTTCAGACCCAAACCTTTGACTAGCAAGCAGTTTGTTCAGATTTTGAGAACCTTGAACAAACTTTGCTAAGTCTTCATTCAAATTTTTTATTTGTTCATTCAGCTTTTTATTTTCAGAAATCAAATAAATGGAAGCAGTAACTTCATGCTTGAGTTTGAATTTTTCTAATTCAGTTCGCAAGGCAGTGTTTTCTTCTTTTAAAAACTTTTCATTACCAGTTTCATTTGCCATAATCTTTTTCAAAAGAAGATCATTTTCTGTCCTTAATGCCTCATTTTTTTTCTTACATTTTGCATACTTATCCAAGAGTTTCTTAGAATTCACAGAAATGTTTTTGATAATGTAGTGCAGTTCATCAATAAATAAGTCAGAGAGATCTACCTTAGATGCCTTGATATGTGTGTTAAGTATTTTTAGAGATTATAGGGCATGAATGGCTCAGAGGATGGGAAGAAAGCATGCAAAAGAGGAAGGAATGCAAGAAGTTGGAGAAATTGCTAAGCTGTCCAGCCTGATCTCTCTGCACTCAAACGGCTATAACTTTAGCTATAGAGGTCCAAACGACGCGGTTCCAGTTGCGTTGAAAAGCTAACATCCGGGGCTTCGATTTGATATATAATATGATATAGTTTCCCTGACGCTAGGCGACGCGACCGCGTGATCCATGCGGCCGCGTCGCAATGACGAAAATCCAGCGTGGCCAAATTCGAAACCAGCGAATTCTAGACTGTTTCTGACCCAGTTTGCGGCCCAGAAAACACAGATTAAAGGCTATAAAGTGGAGGAATGTATCCATTCAGAGGAGGCACTCATAATTCACTTTTCATGTTTTAGATGTAGTTTTTAGAGAGAGAGGTTCTCTCCTCTCTCTTAGGATTAGGATTTAGGACTTCTCTTAGTTTTTAAGAGTGACTCTCGATCCAGGTTCAATGTTCCTATTTATGTTCTCTTTTTTTTTATTTACTCTAATACTTTTATTTGTATTTGATTTATGTTGCCCAATTGGCTTATGAACTTTTCATGTTAAGATTGAATGTTCTATTTATTATATTTGAGGTATTTCAGTTTAATATTACTTTCTTTTATTTACATGATTATTGCTCCCATCTGAAGGCATTTTTATTCCAGCAGTTTCAATTTTTCTTTCCTTTTGGCTTTGGTTAAATAATTGGTGACTCTAGAGTTATCAAACTCATTGTTGATTGAAAATTGGAATTCATCCACTTAACTTACCTTCATAGTTGAGGTTAACAAAGTGGGAGAAAATCCAATTCTCATCACAATTGATAAGGATAACTAGGAAAGGACCTCCATTTCTTATACCTTGCCAAGGTTTATTTTACAGCTATTATTATTTTATTTTACTTGTCATATAATATATCGCACCTTACTTCCAAACCCCAATTTTACCTTTTCATAGCCAATAATAAGAACATACCTCCCGCTTCCTTGAGAAGACGACCCGAGGTTCAAATACTCAGTTATCAATTTTAAAGGGGTTTGTTACTTGTGACAACCAAAACGTTTGTACGAAGGGATTTCTGTTAGTTTAGAAACTATATCTACAACGCGACTGTTTTTATGAACTTCTTTACTGGCAAAAATCCCGACGTCACCAGTTCATTTTTTTCATTATGAACCACTGTCATGCCTCCCTTCTTGGGGACAACTTGGACAGGGCTCACCCATGGGCTATCAGAAATAGGATAAATAATCCCAGCCTCTAGTAATTTAGTGACCTCTTTCTGCACCACCTCCTTCATGGCTGGATTTAGCCGCCTTTGTGGTTGAACCACTGGTTTGGCATTATCCTCCAATAGGATCTTGTACATGCATCTTGCTGGGCTAATGCCCTTAAGATCACTTATGGATCACCCAAGAGCTGTCTTGTGTGTCCTTAGCACTTCAATCAGTGTTTCCTCTTCCTGTGGATTTAAAGCAGAGCTTATAATCACTGGAAAAGTGTCACCCTCTCCCAGAAACGCATACTTCAGGGATGGTGATAGTGGTTTGAGCTCAGGTTTGGGAGGTTTATCCACTTCCTGAGGGATTTTTAAAAACTCTTTTGTTTCCTCTGGTTCTTCCTGATCAGGTTGAACATCCTTGAAGATGTCCTCTAACTCTGATTCTAGACTTTCAGCCATATTGATCTCTTCCACTAAAGAGTCAATAATGTCAGTGCTCATGCAGTCATTTGGTGTGTCTGGATGCTGCATAGCTTTTACAGCATTTAACTTGAACTCATCCTCATTGACTCTCAGGGTTACTTCCCCTTTTTGTACATCAATAAGAGTTCGTCCAGTTGCTAGGAAAGGTCTTCCCAGAATGAGAGTTGCACTCTTGTGCTCCTCCATTTCCAGCACTACAAAGTCAGTTGGAAAGACGAATGGCCCAACCTTGACAATCATGCCCTCAATTATGCCTGATGGATATTTAATGGAGCCATCAGCAAATTGGAGACATATCCGGGTTGGTTTGACTTCTTCAGTCAACCCAAGCTTTCTGATAGTGGATACAGGTATTAGATTGATACTTGCTCCAAGGTCACACAGTGCTGTCTTGGTGCAAGCACCTTCTAATGTGCATGGTATCATAAAGCTTCCTGGATCTTGAAGCTTTTCTGGTAAGCTTTTCAGAATGACTGCACTACATTCTTCAGTGAGAAACACTTTTTCAGTTTTTCTCCAATCATTCTTATGACTTAAGATCTCTTTCATGAACTTAGCATAAGAGGGTATTTGCTCAAGTGCCTCTGCAAACGGAATCTTTATTTCAAGAGTCCTTAGATAGTCTGCAAAGCGAGCAAATTGCTTATCCTATTCCGCTTGGCGGAGTTTCTGAGGATAAGGCATGTTGGCTTTATATTCTTCAACCTTAGTTGCTGCAGGTTTATTCCTTACAGAGGTGGTTGGAGAAGCCTTTTTAGAGGGGTTACTATCAGCACTCTCAGGTGTCTGATTCCTCATTGGCGTTTGAACGCCAGGATTGGGTGAGGAATGGGCGTTTAACGCCAACTTTTCCCCCTTTTCTGGCGTTTGAACGCCAGAACTGGGCAAGGAATGGGCGTTTAACGCCAGCTTTTTCCCTCTTTCTGGCGTTTGAACGCCAGAAGTACTCCTCTCTGGGCTCTTACTGTCCTCAGAGGGATTTTGGGCAGTGGTTTGGTTATCCTCTGTCAATTGTTCCTTTCTTGGCTTTTTGCTACTTTGAGCAGTGTTATTCAATGTCTTCCCACTCCTCAGTTGAACTGCTTGACATTCCTCTGTTATCTGTTTAGATAACTGTTGTTTTGTCTGATTTAACTATGATTCTATGTTCTTGTTGGCAATTTTAGTTTCTTGGAGCATCTCTTTAAATTTTGCCAACTGTTTTGTCATTAGGAGTAATTGCTGATTAAGCTCAACAATCTGTTCTTGAGGATTAGGATCAGTGGCTACTGCCATAGCTTCTTCTTTTGTAGAGAACTCATTGCTAGAGTACAAATGTTGATTTCTAGCAACAGTATCTATAAGTTCTTAAGCCTCTTCAATCGTTTTCCTCATGTGTATAGATCCACCAGCTGAATGGTCTAAAGACATCTGAGCTTTTTCTGTAAGCCCATAGTAGAAGATGTCTAACTGTACCCACTCTGAGAACATTTTAGAGGGGCATTTTCTTAGCATACCTCTATACCTCTCCCAGGCATTATAAAGGGATTCATTATCCTCTTGTTTAAAGCCTTGGATGTCCAGCCTTAGCTGTGTCATCCTTTTTGGAGGGTAAAATTGATTCAGGAATTTGTCTGATAACTGTTTCCATGTCTTTATGCTTGCTGTAGGTTGGTTATTCAACCACCTCTTAGCTTGATCTTTTACAGCAAATGAAAACAGTATTAATCTGTAGACATCCTGATCCACCTCTTTATCACGTACTATGTTAGCAAGTTTAAGAATTGTGCCAGAAACTCAGTAGGTTCTTCCTGTGGAGACGGAATACGGGCAATTTTGCTGCACCATGATAATGAGTGAGGATTTAGCTCAAAGCTGCTGCTTAATGGGAGGTATACAGATGCTACTCCCCTATGCAGCTGTAATGTGGTTAGCATGACCCCAGAGCCTTCTGGACTGTTCAATTCCACTAGGTCCATGATGGAGAAGGGAATATGATATGGATTCACAAGTAAAGTAATTTTTTTTATTAAAGGTGACCGAAAAATTTAAAATAAAATAAAATAAAATTCGAAAACTAAAAAAATTAAGATAAAAACAAATTGAAAAACTAAATCAATTAGTAATTAAAAAAAGATTTTGGAATTAGCAATTGAGAAGATATGATTGAAAATTATCTTGAAAAAGATTTAATTTTTGAAATGAGGAAAGAGAAAAAACAACAAAATGACACCAAACTTAGAAATTTTTAGAAAATCAGACACAATTTTCGAAAACTTAAAGGAAAACACAAAGAAGACACCAAACTTAGAATTTTTAAGGATCAAGAAAGGACTAAGGACATGCAAATTCGAAAAATAAAAGAAAACAAAAGCATGCAATTGACACCAAACTTAAAATATGAAACTAAACTCAAATAAAAGACTCTAAACCAACAAAATAAAACAGTCCTAATCTAAGCAACAGATAAATCGTCAGTTGTCCAAACTCGAACAATCCCGGCAACGGCGCCAAAAACTTGGTGCACGAAATTGCAATCACACTTTGCAATTCCGCACAACTAACCAGCAAGTGCACTGGGTCGTCCAAGTAATACCTTACGTGAGTAAGGGTCGATCCCACGGAGATTGTCAGCTTGAAGCAAGCTATGGTTGTCTTGTAACTCTTAGTCAGGATATCAATAATTATCATGGTTGATTGTAAAAAGTAAAAGAACATGAAATAAGTACTTGTTTTGCAGTAATGGAGAACAGGTTGAGGTTTTGGAGATGCTCTATCTTCTGAATCTCTACTTTTATCATTATGATCTGCCATCAAACATAGTTGAGCTTCTTGATCTGAGCTCTCTGAGCTGGTGTCGTTCTCCAAGTCCTCCCATGTTGCCATCATTACCTTCTTTTTGTCTTTCTTGGATTTTTTGCCTTTCTTAAGTTGAGGGCAATCTGACTTGAAGTGACCAGGTTCCTTGCAGTGATGGCATGTGAACTTGGCTTGATCTTTCTTGACCTCTTTGGATGAAGAGCTTCCTTTGCCTTTGCTTTTGTATCTCAGTAGTCTTCTCATTTTTCTTGCAAAGAGCACAATTTCTTCATCTGAGAAACTGTCATCAGATTCTTCTCCTTGGGCTGCCATCCTTAATTTTAGTGCTATATTTTTCTCTTTGTCATCTTTGTCTTGAGACATGTGAGTGGTTTCATAGGCCAGAAGCTTGCCTCTCAGCTCATCATAGGTGATTTTAATCAAATCATTCTTTTCAGAGATGGCTGTGCTTTTTACTTCCCATTTCTTAGTAAGACTTCTCAGGATCTTTCTCACTAGAGTTTCTTTAGAGTAGTTCCTTCCTATTGCATCCAGATTGTTGATGATTATGGAGAACATTTCGAACATTTGATCGATGCTCTCATCCTCTTTCATACTTAACATTTCATATTCCTTCATCAGCATGTCAATTCTGGTTTCCCTCACTTGCTTAGTGCCTTCATGAGTGAGTCTGAGCTTGTCCCATATTTCTTTAGCCGTTTTGCACCTTGACACCATTCTGAACTCTTCGAAACTGATTGCGCAATGCATTAGGTTGATTGCTTTGGCATTGAGTTCAACCTTCTTCTTTTCTTCATCTGTCCATTCACTATCTTCCTTTGCCACAACTTCTCCATCAGCATTCTGTTTAGTGGGGACGTCTGGACCGTCGAGAATGATCTTCTAGATGTTGTAGTCGATTGACTGCACGAAGATTCTCATTCTTTCTTTCCAGTAAAAATAGTTGTGAACACCACGATGTTGGGACTCATGTTGTTGGCCATGGATCTTTGCTCCAAGCTGTGAAGCTTGCCTCCTTGAGACCTTGCTCTGGATACCAATTGATGGTTCTAGTTGAACTTGAGAAGGGGGGTGTTGAATTAAGTTGGCTTAAAACTTAAAGTTTCAGACTCTTAAATTATTTTAAATTATCTCAGACGCAGAACATAAAAGAGCAGGGAAGAGAAAATGAAGACCAGCATGTATCCTGGTTCGGATTCTTTGTGCCATGAATCCTACATCCAGTCTCCACCACAAACCATGGTGGAATTTTCACTAATCATTCACAGATTACATACACCAATACTATTGAATTTTTCCCTAATTCAACTAATATCTACCTCCTAAGCTTTCATCACCAAAAGCTTAGCTTCCCATAGTGCTGACCCAACTAGGAAGGGAAATCAACCAGATTCAATTTCCCCAAGTGCTAACCCAACTTGGTAAGGAGAACTAATCCTAGTTCAGAAACCCAAAATACATCAGAAATTAGTGCCTATTTTGCATCACTCTTGCCTTTTCTCTCTTGACTTTTGAACCTCACATAATTGCCTTTTCTCAAAACAGAAAATAACGCAAGACAGTCATAACACAAAGATCATAATTAAGCTTGAGTAGAAGAAAGAGATTCCAGCTCTGTGTTAGAGATGGTGCTCTGAGTGTGTATTCTCTCTTTCTTGACTTGAAATGGTGGAGTGAAGCTTGTTATATATCTTCAACTTGGCTTCATTGTAGCTTCATCGTTTTGTTTTTCTTGCTGTCCGTTGGAGCTGGCACAGCTAGCAAGTTGTCCTTCTTCATCATGCTCCACTACCCCTGTTGCTGGAGGAGCTTGTCTACTACCTCTGTGGTCCTTTTTCCTTGCTTTCTTTCTTGGCATGCTCTTCTTTTGCATTCTGCTCTATTTCCTTACTTCTGCTGCTTTGTGCTCTTTGTTCGTTGGTATTTTACTCAACCACGATCCTAGTATTGCTCAGCTGATATCCTTGGGTTAGTGGTTGTCCTAGTGTACTGTTTGTTCTTGGAGAGGTGGAGTTGTCCTTGTGTCTTGTTGCTTTGCTAGAGCCCCAGCTATCCTTGATGTTGACAGATGTCCTTTTCTTTCTTCTCTTTTTGTCCGGTGCTCTCTCTTCTGGCTCATATACTGATTTGTTTCTCAAATGGCAAGTAATGGGCTGAAGTGTTGAAACTATAATGCCTTAAGTTGCTGAAGCCACACTAATTTTGGCTGAAGCAATCCTACAAGTGGGCCTGCATCACTTAGCACACACATTACACAATATTAGGCTTTCAACCCAAATGAATGTTTGTCATCATTAACCCAAAATCAAACTAGGCTCAACAAAAATAAATACAGAAAATATTTCTTCATACCAAACACCACCTAAATTTTCATATAACTTATTACACATAATTGTACATGCTACAAGAATAAAATAAATATGTTTTGATAATAACCTATTTATTCTAATTGTGCAAAAAAAATTTGATCGGTGAAATCTTTGTGACACAGTACCAACAATGATGATTCTTTAAAATAAAACTTTTTTTCTATTTTGACAATGATATTTTTCTCAAACAACTCTTATAAAAATAGTCGGTTTCATCTCTTTAAATTTATCAAGTCGGATAGATTTTTGAAAAGAGTCATGCTAGAGAGCCAATGACTTATATGAGTTACAAAATAAACATTACTTATAATTTTTAGAATAACTATCCAAAAGTTTAAGCTGATTTTAGATTCACTGAGAATCAAACTCTTGACCTTTCGGATCTAAAGTTTTAATACCATGTTATGATACTACTCATCCCAGAGATTTACACTGATAAGAAAAAGTAACACTAATAGTTATATCTCTAATACTTTCTAAACCTCTATTGTACGTATTATACAAATATTCCATTGGCTCCCCATACTTTTCCTTTTAAAAATAATGATGTTTCAAAACTTGTTCACCGACAGAAATAAATTTTCTCAATTTTTTTTAATAATTGAGAGAATAAAATATGATCTCTTACTATTAATTTTATGAGTAAGACAAAAAATAATATAAAAAAAACAAAAAATTAGATATCCCACTTTTCATTGACCACTAAAATATGTTTTCCGCCACCATTTTCGTTGCTCCACACCATCATCATTCTTTGATTTGCTGACCTGTTTCTTTTTTTTTTTCTTTTTCAATCAAACTAATATGAGGGTTTATTATTTTTTTTTTGTAATTATTTTTTGATATTTTAAAAACAAAAATTACGGTAAAAAAGACACTTAGAATTTTATTTAAGTTAAAAATTGTTTATTTCAACAACAACAATAATAATAATAACAAATTCACAATAATAATAATAATAATAATAATAATAATAATAATAATAATAATAATAATAATAATAATAATAATAATAATAATATAAATTAAATAGACTAAACAATAATATAGTAGTTGTAAGAATATCTTCATTATTGTCTATCCGTTGTTTGTGATGAACCACCATGATTGTTGCCTTGTTCTTTTTTTTTTTACATATTTTTATTATATTAAACCAACCGATTCAATTTCCTTTTTTGTTATTTTTTTATGTGTACTGAATAAATAGAAATAAAGATAAACAGCTTGATTAAACGCTAAATATAATTAACAAACTAGTATTTTTGTTATTATAGGAATATACATTTTTTAAAATTATGGTCCATCTTATTCTAATAGTATAGATTATACATGTCATAAAATATTTATAAAATCAAATTACTTTAAAAAAAAAGTTATAGGTTGACAAAAGATTCTGGTTAAGAAGACAAAATTTCTGTAGACAAAAAATTAAATAATAAAATTTTTAGTTATTATTTTTATATGAAAAAGTCTAATTTTTATTAATAATTAATTTTAACATTTGTTATCTAAAATTTGAAACAATTTAATGTATATACTTTTACATTTAATTAGGTGTTAAGTCTGTTGTACAAATAGAACTAATTAATTTTTATATTTGTTATTTAAAAATTTTTTTCTCTATGTATATAAAAATATAATTAGATATTAGCATAAAAAAATTATATTGATAGTTATAAAATTAACCCAAAATTATTTTTTTTAAAACAATTGAATCTTGATTCTAACTTTTAATTATAACATTAGTATTATTTCCAAATTATATGTAATAAATATTTGAAAGAAGAGAAATAAAAATATAAATTAGAAAGATAAGCGGTAAAAATTTAAAACTAAATAAAAAACAAAAAATATATATATATATATAATAATATTTTTTATTTGAATCATATTATTTTGTTAATTTTATTTTCTGTAGAACAGAAAAGTAGAAAAAATAGAGAATGAGAGAAAAGAGAGAGAAAGATAAAGATGAAGAATGAGAATGAGGGTTTGTTAATTTTGAAAGAAAAAAATTTATTTTAATTATAATAAAAAAATATCAGATGACATATTTTAATTTGTCAAATTACTAATGTAAAATATAAATTATATATAGAGTGGAAATGGTAGAGAGAAATAGAAAAATGGAAAGAGGTAGATCCGTAGATGAGAGAATTTAGGAATAGAGTTCATTAATTTTAGAGAAAAATATTTTCTCTCAATTACATATTTTAATTTGTCAAATTACTAATGTAAAATAAATTATAGAGTGGAAATGAGAGAGAAAATAGAAAAAAATGAGAAGGTAGATGAGAGAATTTAGGAATAGAGTTCATTAATTTTAGAGAAAAATATTTTCTCTCAATTTTAATAAGAGAGTGTCATGTAACATATTTGATTATTAAATTAGATAATAATATATGATACATAATATAAGTATATTTTAATTTTAATTTTAATATAATTAAAGAATGTCATGTTACACATTTTGATTATTAAATTCATAATTAGTCATTAATAATGATATATAAAAGAGATAGAGTGGTTGAAGAAATGAGAGAGATAAAAAAAAAGGTAGAAATCTTTAATTTTAGGAAAAAATATTTTATTTCAATTACAATAAAGAATGATACGTACCATATTTTAGTTGTAAAATTAATAATAAATAATAGATATAAAAATAAAAAAATAAAATATAAAGCATATAAAGCAATTTTTCACCTATATTCAATTACCTAATGTTACACTATCAAAATGAAACAAACCAATTCAAAATCCTCTTTGCCAAGAAGCAATTCGCTTTAGCTTTCTCAATTTTCTGCATTTATTTATTGACAATCACTTAACTATGCATTAAATTAATGTTGTAGAAGGCTAGAAGCCAATAGGAGTATCCTCATTTTTTTATTTTAAAAGGAAATGGATCCTCCCTAATTTTTTTTAACACTTGAAAAAATAAAATGTGATCTCTCACCATTAACTTTATAAATAGGATAAAAAATAAATATGAGAGAGAACAATAAAAGATGAGAGATCATAATTAACACTATTCAATTTTTTTTTCACTGGAGAGGATCCACATTAATCAAATTATACATTTTTCAAACACATAATTTTTTGACAAAAATTCTAGTTGTCTAGAGTAAATTCATAAAAGATTTGTTACAAATATATAAAAAACCTAAGTACTTACAGCTTTAAACCGCAATAAAATCAAATTGGAATAAAATCAGGAATCAATCTAACTTTTTAATATTAGTGAAACAATTCTGAAGTATTCCTAAACTTACGTGTGTGTATATATAATCACATTTCAGTGCTAAACTCAGTTCAAAATATAACCCTCTAAACACAGAATTTTTTGCTATTTAGTAACCATGTTGGAATTGGTTCTCAAAATCAAATTTCCCTTCTATAAAACGGTTGGAAAACTTGCTGGTGCTGGTGCTGGTGCTGGAGCACTATAATTTTCAAATATCCCTGCGGTTTTCAAATAATAGAAAAGAAAATCACAATCATTTGTCTTGTATTTCCAATCTTAACGAAGAAAAAATTGAATGTAACTGTAAACAAAACTAACCACATAAAAGAAGGTTTTCTGGTGGTGGTCTCTCCTTAGCAGGGTCAGGATCAGCATCAAAAACTCTAATGTATAGTTCTTGGCCTAAGTACCATCGTTTCAAAATTTGTGACCTCAAGTTCCACATTCCGGGATTGTCGAGGAAGGCGTAAACCGCCGTCCATCCTCCGGGGTAAACTTGGACGGTAGACCTAACGACCGGATCAACAAGGTTGTAAGTATCACGTGAGGCCGGGGTCCAGTCTCCATCTCCAAACCTATTAGTAATCATTAAAAAAGAATTTAATCTAGATAGATTCTGTTTTGAATCCTAAATCCTAAAGGCACTTAACTTACCCCACAAGAAAGAAACCAAAACCATCCAAATGCCAAGTATCCATGACATTCATCTTATTTTTGAAGACAAATTCTGCCCATCCTTTGTGTTTACCAGAAACAACTGAAATTCCATATGAAGCATTAGCATTGACAGAGTCATGAGGAAACGCGTCGAGTTGATATACGCCGCTGCCGTTTACAAAGTGGTCGGCGAGTTTCAACGGCGTGCCAATGGTGTAATAAGAGACATTATTGACGGCATAGTGCGGTAGGCCGCTTATTTCTTCCAGGGAACCTAGAAGAATGAAGGTGTGTGACAGAGTCACATTGCTAACATTGAAGGTTCCTTGTGGATTAGGCCTTGCCGCTCCCGCGGTCAAATTCCAGCTGCTCAGTTATCATTGAATGGTTAGTTGGTCGAAACTTATATGCAATTGTCTTTATGTGGAGTTGATAGTCAAAAACCATCAGATAATGGTTCTCGACTATTAATTTCACACAAACACATTTGTATGTGAGTCTTCACCTAGTTAGTTACACAAAAAGCAATACGTTCTGGTATGTAAACAAATTCGCAAATGAATTGTGAATTAGTACACACACAAAAAATGGAACAAGTCTTCGAATTTAGAGCAAGATTGAAAGTGACCTTTTTTTAATATAATTACCTAATGGATCTGGCTTGATTTCGTGAAAATTCAACATCAAAAGGGTCTGGTCCAGTTGGCAGAGGTCCAGTAACACCTTTGGTGGAATTTGAGTAGTGAAGCACTCCTATACCTAGAAGGTCGCTAGAATCATTTGTGTTGGTTAATTTTGGACTGGCGACGATATAATAATCAGCTTCGCTTTGATTCGTCGTCACAATAACAGAGTAGGACTGGCCAATATGCACATCAAGAGAATCCAATAGGATTTGGTTGGTATAAGAGCCTTCTGTCTCAACTAGTAGCATTTCATGATTCTGAATTCTGAGATTCAAGCTCAATGCATTCCCCACATTTGATATTCTAAACCTGTAGCTCTTACCTGCAATGTAGCCAAGGAGATAAAAAAATTATGTGAAATGCTCCGGCTTGAATCAAATCAAACCGGGAGATGTACAATTACAACTTACAAACCTCGTGTGACAGTGAAGGACTCAAAGGACTTTGACAAGTTGTTTCCATAAGGACCTTTTCCATTCATCAGAATGAATTTAGGAACTGCATAACTATTTACATCCTTATTTCGCATCATCGACTTACTTATCTGTCCAAACCATAAAACAAATGCCATTTACTCCTTCCATTTCAAAAGATCTGTAACAAGTTTAATTTTGATGTACTGACAGTATAAAGTGTTTTACAGTCGTGCAATTACATCCATTCTTTTGGATAACCATTCACGCAGTTAATGTGAAAGGTAGTTATTCTTACTGATGTAACATTACGTAATTATATGCACATATAAATTATTTTACACTGATAGTGCATCAAAATTAAATTATAATGTAACATTGTTGAGTGTTTCGCAAGAAACATAAATTCATGGCTAATAGTTCATGGTTATGACCTTGTAGTCTTCAGTAGACCAATCCCCTATAAGAAGATCAAATTCGGCTTCCGGTTTGGGGAAAGGCACGGCAATGACATCGCGATTGTTGACTCGAATCGCTCCGAAACCCCCGGCGGCCTTTTGGAATTGAATAGAAGGGTAGTAGAAGAAGGTACCTATTTGATCTTTGGTTTGAAAGACATAAGTCCAATTATGATGAGGTAGAATGGGGCAATTTGTTCCAGAAACTCCATCTTGCCAAGAGTTAAGCCTTTGTTGTATACCATGCCTACACCATTATCAGAACAACGATATCACATTATCATTATACATCTTCTATTGTCAATTGACAAGAATACCCTTACTCAATTCAGAATATTTGTACCAAGTGAAGAGTAGTGGTTCATCCAAATTGTTGAAGACATTGACATGGACAACATCATTGGTTGTGACATTAATAAGGGGACCAGGGAACATTTCATTGATAGCAATAACCTGTTGAACAGAATAATAAATAAACATTAGGAACATAGTTAAGATGCAGAATCATTCATCACAAGCTACAAAAGACTTTTGAGAAGTTGTTGATCATACACTTTGATTCACATTCAAAGGTGAAACATTTGTATCAAGAGAAACATGCCATTCATGGTAAACTTCAATGGCACTACACCTTGTAACAAATTCTAGAACTAGAAATGTAGTATAGGTGAAGAGCATGAACACCCTACAATAATAGCCATTGATTCTCATTTTTTTTGTTTCTTAGATCATAACAAGTGATATATTATAGCCTTCCCACAAAGGAAATAGAAATAGGCTATAAAACCAACAATTTTATAACACAAGATACAAGTGTCCTAGGTTGGTGAAAATTTCTAGGTATGTTTTTATTATTATTGCATGTCTTCACCTTTCCGTATTCATGTGAAAGAAAGGGAGGGCGTAATTTCGAATGAATTAAAAATAGACTAGAAGACTTAAATTGGTTTTTAAATCAAAGGTTATATATAGTTTTTTTCGGTGACTAGATTATTATAGTTCGGAACAAATTAGGAAAATTGATATAATATTAGGTATAGTAAAATAATTCAGTTATTTTCATGGAGTTAAACCTAAGGTGATCTCTAAGATTGATTGCTTGTGTCGAAAAGATTTTTAATATTCTAATTGTATTATAAAAATTCGCAAAATTAAAAAAATTGCACCACATTGATTTCCACTCTTTTTCCATCGAGTTACTTGGCACATACCTTTTAATATTGAATTAGACAAAATAGCTGTTTTAGTTCTAAAGCTAAATGTTAAATGAAATGACATTATTTAATTATAATTAACCACAAAACATCTTATTTCCACAAAAATGATAAAAATGATAAAATTATTAAGATTAAACGACATCGTTTTATCAAATATTTAGCGTTAAAACTAAAATGGTATTGTTTCGTTTAGTCTAATATAAAAGAGATGTGTCAAGTCACTTACTGCCAGAAAAGTAAAAAAATAGAAAAATTTTGAAAGACTAATATAATATAATTTTTCAATCTCAGAAATATTTATAAATATTTATAATATAAGTAGAATCTCAAAAATTTGTTCGGTGCAAGCATTCAACTTCGAAAAATATGTAAGTCTTAATATATAAGTCTTCTCAAAAGTTAAGAGATTGACACATATTGATTTTTATAGAAATCGATAATGCTAAGTAAATAAAAAAAATAGACATAATTTACTTTATTTAACATTCATTAATCATCATAATAATAATTAATAATATTAAATAAGACAAATTATAACTATTTTTGATTATTTTTTTTTTTGTTACCAAACATTTCCTATAAAAACAATATATGTGCTACTTTAAATTGATGCATTGTGACTTTGACCAAGACCCCCTAATACCAAGAGCATAAATGCTAACGAATTCAACAACACTTGACTGATATCACAATGACAGTTTTGGAAATAAATAAGCCGGCATTAAATTTGGAAATTAATGAAATAGGATCGGTGCATGAAAATCTTCCTTGAAAATTAAATAAATAATAATTATATATGGAGTATTCTAAAATCACTTATTAAGATTACATAAAGTAAAAGTTTAAGTTTTTTCTTAAATAAATACATTACAAAAATATTAGAAACTTCAAATTTTGTTAACAAAATGTTTCTATATGTGAATTAATCATTTATATATATACATATATTAACACGGACGCACATATGGGGTGAATGGAGGCCTTAGTTTCCCCCAATTTTTTTTTTTTAAAATTAATAGTAGTAAGTTGTTAAATATGATTTAATTTTAAAAAAAATTTATTTAATATTTAATCTAGTATAAATAAGGGTAAAATATATTTTTTGTCCCTAAAGTATGACAAAAGTTTGAAAAATATTCCTAAGTTTTATTTTGTTTCAATTTTATCCCAAAATTTTTTGATTTACGTAAAAAATATCTCTCTGACGGCTAATTTTTCAAAAAAATTAAGATCAATTCAACAACAATTTCATAAGAACAACCCCTCAACACAAGAAAATCAAACATAATTTTTATGCATTATTATTGTTAGATTGATCTTAAATTTTTTTGAAAATTTAGCCGTCGAGGATATATTTGATGCAAATTGAAAACTTCGGACACAATTGAAACAAAATAAAATTTAAGGGTATTTTTGAAAACTTTTGTCAAATTTCAGGAACAAAAAGTATATTTTATCCTATAAATAATAGTCTAGTCCACCTAAATATTAATAATTTCTAATATCTAAAAAGTAAGTAACAATATTAAAAATATATAAAAAATATATTATTACTAATATTTTTTAATTAAATAAAATTTTTCAAATCTCATCAAGTAGATTTTTTTCTTGTAATCGTCTTTTTTTGATTCATTGGTATTAATTCTCTCTGAAAGATCTTTTTTAGCTATGAATATTGTGAAGAATGACTAAAAAATAAAATAAAAGATGAATTTTTTGTTAATTGCCTTTTAATTATATTGAAAAAAAATTGCTGAAAATTTTAACACAGATTATATTTTCGATGAATTTTATAATGCTAAGAATCGAGTACTTCGTTAGTAAAAAGTACATACATATTTTTTACACTTTAAAATATATTCTCTATCGATATATTTTTGTAATATATATCTTACATTATATAATTTTTTGCATAATTTTATAATATTATATATGTCATTGACCCCCTATAATAATATTTCTGAATTCGTCTCTGCATATATATATATTATATAATATTAATTATATTTCATTTTAAAATCATTTATTTTAATATAAATATTATATGATATCTATTAAATTTCATTAATTTATTATATATAATTTCCAAAATTATATATTTAATTAACTATCAAATCAATTCAGTTTAATCCAATCTTTTGTTGGATTTGTATTAAAAAAAATAATATGATAAATAAAAACCAGAGAACCGTATCCAAATTCAACTACATTAACCCAACTTCGTCATGTGCACCCATCGTTGTACATACATAAATTCAAATTAATTAGATAATAATTATCTTCAGCAAAGCAATTTTGCAAGGGTAAAAATA
Organism: Arachis stenosperma; assembly: GCF_014773155.1. NCBI lineage: Eukaryota > Viridiplantae > Streptophyta > Magnoliopsida > Fabales > Fabaceae > Arachis > Arachis stenosperma. Next base: position 147,658,923 of record NC_080385.1, read on the forward strand.
CATTATTTGTAGTAGCTTTTTTCTTAAGGTTTTGTGTTTGGTGTTTGTCCCATATGTACTGTCTAATGTAGCAAGACACAATTATACGCAGAATAATGTGGCCTAAAAATGGAATCCAAACTTTTTCTTCCCTTAAACATTAAGTATGAAGAGTGGGATAGAAACTTGTTTTATATATTTTTGGATTTTTGTTTGGTACATAAGTTAGAGTTTTGCCCCCCTTTAAACTCTACCTTGCGTAGCTTTGTTTTTACTTATTACGTAGAAAACATATAGGAAGATTGAATTTGGTACATGCCTAAAATCTAAATAGTGACCTAGTATAACAATCTCAAGTTACAAAAAGTATAATTATAATGAAATAAATATACTCAAATCACTCTTTCTTGGTTTATATATAATTTTTATTAACATTTATAAAAATAAAAATGTTATCAAAAACACATAATAATAAACTTATTTCAAGAACATACAGAAACTTCTTCACTAATGGTCCAAAATCACTGCTGAGAGCCAGTGAATGGAAAAATATAGACTATGTTGTTATATCAATATAACCACCATCAAATTCATAATATGAAAAACTTCTTGATTCCCTACAATAAATTAATTACTATATATCTATTACTTGAAAAAAATAAAATGGAAAAATCGACACTACACTCTGATTTTCATCAAGATTATTACCCAATGGCAAAACCAAATTTATATCACATATAAACTTGCTACATATTTTCCTACTAACACAATCTGGAGGCATATATTTACAATAAGATGTACATTTGTTCGGAAAAAGTGCAAATCTCGGAGAAATACTCACATGCTTCTGAAGCATATTTAATCCATACTCTAAGAATATCCACACCGATTCAATTTTAATGATAATAATTATTCAGACTTGGTGTTAAATTAAAAACAAAAAAATTAGTAGTTGTGAAGTTCTTAGTGCAGCCTTAAACTTATTCCAGAAACATGCAAGTATTTCTCACCCTATGTTGATTTTGGGTCCTATAAGAGGACAATTTCGATCTCTAGTCCCTTCTTCGGGAAGTTACCGAAACAAGGTTCAAAATATGTTGGAACATTTATATGATCATTCCAACTATTTGATTGTGTCATCACTTGTTGTAATACCTGTTTCAAATTCATGTGGCGCCTATAGCATACTTTACTGCGAACAACAATCGCCACTCCGAGGTTTATTGTGTATTTGCTTTTGTCTCTTAACTATCGATGATCCATTTTCGCGTAAACTCGGAACCTCTAACATCTGTACATAATTGTTTTATTTGGAAGACCCAAAAGATTTAGTTAGTAACAAGAAGTTACATATTTCACATTAAAACACTATAATTTGCGTGTGACGCAAGTAATCACTAACTTAATCAAGAAGGGGGGAGGTTAACAAACTTATAAAGACTCATATACCTTTAGTGTTAGATCATTGAAGCATTGCTGAACATTTTCCCGAGTTTTGGCACTACATTCTAGGAACAAGCATCGATGCTCCTGCGCAAGAGCCATACCCTCTTCCTTTGTAACGGCTCTTTCACTCTCCTGAAATGTAAGGCCAAAGAAAAGTGTAAGGAACAAATAGAAGTTCTCCTTTTATTCACCATAACACTTAATTACCTTATCCACTTTATTGCCAACTAAAATTTTGATGCAATCGGGGTTGGTGGAGTAAAGCTCAACTTCTCTTGCCCATATGTCCGCCAGGTTTGTAAATGACTCGCGCTTTGTCACGTCGTAGACTAAATTAGAAAATTGTGAAGGAAAAAAAGATGTTAAAGATCAAGATTATAAGCAATAGTTAAGTCATAAATCGAAGTGTACATGTATAAATTTTTGACATCTGAGCGTACCAAGAATGATTCCATGGGCGCCTCTGTAATACGAGCTTATTACCGTTCCAAACCTCTCTTGTCCAGCTGGAAGAAAAGAAATATTAAGCATACTCTAAGATGCTAGACTACCCCTGAATTTGTTATAGACAAAAAATGACCGAAACAAACTTACACTGATCATATAAACCTATTAATGTTAGATGAGAATGCCCAAGCTATTAGACATAAATCAATGTTTAAGAAGGAACACTAAACATGTGATTTGCATTTCACCATCACCAAGTTAATCATATTCAAGATTTTGAACACTTTCTTTTCATCCTTAGATAGATTATACAAGACTAGGATTCATTGACAGAATCAAATTCAAGATACATCACTGTTTACTTCATAAACATGAAACTTTTCCACAAAATCCACCTTTGGATCAAAAGTTCACATCAAACCTTAAAGTTAACATTTCTTTTAGCGACTTTCATGCTGGAACATTCTCATATAAATATTTCAGGATGTATTAGCTTTCAACACCTTATCAAACTTTCATGTTACCACATTTGACATATGGCATCTAACTCGGACTTGATCTCTTATTTTTTCTACTTTTTTAAAAGTAAAAGAAAACCACTAAATTTAGCTTTCAAAAGCTTTGCCACTTGAGGGAATGGAAAGAAGGCGAAAGACAAAGAAAGAAAAATGAAGAACACAGGATGTAATTCTTATCATTACTTCTCAATTCTCATGTATTGGTCGGTTACAGAATCATGAACATACTCAAGTGGGTTTAAAGAAATAGTTGGTATTCAAAATTTTCAAATACAAGCAAAATAATTATGTTGTTTCCTTAATCCTTATTGTACAAGGATCTTCAGGTTGCTCTAATAATCATTTAACAACACAAATGATACCAAAAACAAAAGAGAGGAATTAAAGTTCTAAAAGAATATCACTTTCTAAAAGAAATATTATGGATAAACTATTCTTATATGAGACAAAGAAAAGAAAGCACTTAATATTACAACTTCTTTCACGCAGAACATAGAGTCAGAACAATAAAGATTCTTAATTAACTACCTAAATTTGTTTTTATTTGCACAAAAAAAATGAAAATTTGATCAAATAACTAGAAAAACAGTTACCTGTGTCCCAAATAGTAAGCTTCACTCTTTTACCACCAATGGTAAAAAGCTTGATCTTGAAGTCCACACCTGTCTCAGTAATTTAATAAATAAATAGGGAAAATTACAATCCAAAATTATCCTGAGTTAGTGAAGCACTCAATCTACCAAAAAAATTTAAGTGAAAAACTTCAAAGCTAGATGTATGCCACCAAATTCTGATAAACTATGAACAAATAAAAGGTAATCAAACCAACATAATAATTTCACAGTATATGACAGATTTTAATAATATACAGAAAAAATGATACTAATGGATAATGAAACTCCTGAAACAATACATGAGAAGATTATGCAACTTTTAATTTCAATGAATATATATATAGTATACAACATTGAATACAAAATATTGGCAAGGCATGAACCTGTCCCAATTTTAGTTCAAAATGCTAGAAGGGAAAAATATGGACCACAAATTTAGATGAAATAATACATTGAAAGAAAGTTGAGTTAATAAACTCTGCCTCTATTCAAAAGACATGAAATAGATTATAGAGCATGTTCCATTGTTAGTGAGAAAGCAAGATAAAGAAGAAGAAAAGAAGGAAGGTACCAATAGTGGGGGAAAGATGATGATGAAGGTATTTGGAGATAAAGCTGAGGAGGAGGCTGCTCTTGCCAACACCAGAGTCACCAATCAATAACACCTTAAACGAGTAATCAAAGCTGCTATTCCCTACTTTTGAACCTGAACCCATTTCTCTCTTTTCTTTCTTCACCTTTTCCAAATTCAAGAATAAGAGCATGCAAGTAGATTCATTCAACCATGATTGTTGATGTCACTTTCACATAATAAAGAAAAGGGGTCAAAGTAATTAACTTCAAAACTCAAAAAGTGAAGAGAGTGAATGAGAATGAGAGAAATGAAGATGGATGCGATTGAAGAGTTTGGTCCAAGGAAAGGAGTGTAGAAGAGTTAGGACAAATGTCTTATTTGGTAGAATGCCTTGTTAAGTAGTACTAATGTTTGGATCACTCCACGCGCCCTTCCTTTCCTTGTGTTGCACACAACACAACACAATCTTCCATGTATTTTGCCGGCTATTGACGTTTTTGTCCTCTTCTCTCTTCTCTCTCAATTCACTTCTCCTTACTCCTTAACATTCACCCTCCGGGGAATCATCTTCCACCCAATGTAAAGAAGCATTGTTACGGGAATGGGATTGAGTCGGCCATTTCGACCGAAGTAATTAAAAATTAGTCATTAAATTGATTCAGTTTTGGATAAAAAAGTTATTCTTAGTAAATTAATAAAAAAAATCTAAAATTGCTAAAAAATTTGGTAAATTAATAATTTTCAGTTGTTAATCATTTTTAGTAATAAAATATAAAAATATCTTTTTAAAAAACTATATGGTATATATATTATTTTATTTTATTATATTTAATTTAATTTTGATTGATTTTTAAATTTTAAACCTCTAACTATACCAATTTAATGATTTATTTGATTTTTAAAACCTTGAAAAAAAGGAGATTATTTACCTTAGAAGTAAGTCATATTGATTTATATGGGTAAATGATTTTATATACATTATAAATTTTATAATTTATTCTTTAAATTATGTTATATTATTTTGTTAATTAAGTTTATTAAATTTTAGAAAATTTAGATATTAATAGATATATAATATAATAATTGTATTTATGTGTATTTTTAAATTATAATATATATGAAAATAAAATATTATAATGACATATAAAAATTTATTAAATTGATTTATATAATAAAACTTTAAAGTTAAAAAGTTAGATTAACGAAATTTATTCTATACAAAAATTAATTTGATAATATAAATCACTAAAATAAGAAGGAGTAAAAAAAATGAAAAATATATTTATAAAAAAAATACACTACAAAGAGAAAGCTTTAAAAGTAATAATTGAAATAAATCGTATGAATTTAAGAAAAAAAATATTTTTGTTGGAGAGACAAAATATAAAGGATCACTTTTATGAAGAAGAAAAGGGTGTTAGAAAAGGAATTTGATAAAAAAAATTGTAGATAATAGAAGAACACAACGTGAAAAATTTTTAAACTGACTGAGATAGTTATAGAAACGAAAAAGTATATAATGGATAAGGATTCGCGTGAAAATGGCTGGACAAAGAAGATAAAAATGTCTGTAGCCAAAGAGAATTTGAATTGGTTATAGAGGAGTATAGTAAGGAAAACAATGAAGGCAATAAATTTTAAATCTTTGAAGTCGGTAGTGATGAAGCATTGGCCTCATAGGATGCAAATATGAGAATTGGATACTTACAAAGTTCTTTTGACAATCCATAGAATCCTGAACATAAAAAAAGCTATCATATTTAAAATGAATAGTCTCTTAGAAATATTTCATAGTGTTTAGAGGTGGGAGAGTAAGAATGTAGAGAAACTAAAAGAGTATAGATGAAGTGTTTTGATATCTCATTGCATGCATGATTAGTAGATATATTTAGAACTATAGGAAGCTAGTGAAAAGAAATAGTTGCGTGTGATGAAGCGATGAAATCATGTGCATCTTTCAATGCAGGCATAGTACAAATTGACACTTGAATAATTAATGTTATTTGTGAATGGATTCATATCACCATAGACATGAGTGACTTTGACATTCTGGTAAAAGAAGTAGGTCATGAAAATTATGTACAAGAGTGTTTCTCAAAGATGAAATATGAAAAAAGAAACAATGACAAACATGTGAAACAAGTATTGGAGTTAGAAATTATAACTGAAAATATTAGTATAAGAAGACTGGTCAAACTGACAAAAGTTCATAATGTGGTGGTAGATTGATGTTGGATATGGTGAAGGGGGGAGTAGAAGTTGAGGGTAGAATGGTAATTACGAAGGTAGATTTGTATGAGTGGAATATATAATATTCAAAATAGAATCATTCTAAAGAGGTAATTGCTAAATCTACATTTATGAAAATTATGGGAGAGAAAGATTGTGGAATCTCCCGTAGTTAGTGAAATTGGTGAGTCGGATAGAACAATAACGTGAAATTATCAAGAATATAGAAGTGGACTTGATTCAGGACTTATAAGGAATAATAATAAAGTTTAGTTGGACTCTATAAGTTCCAATAAAACTTTCAAATAAGAAAATGTTGAGATTTTTTTGTACCAATACGATTCATGTGATACTGAAGAGGAGCATGATAGGGAGTGGACAAATGAAATATACTAAAAAATTTTAAGAAAAATATAGGTTAAATATGTTAGGTTTGATAGAGATAAATAAGGAGGTCGTGACTAAATTTGATGTAGTGCGTATTTGAGGGATGCGGTTGGTTAAGAATTCAATCTTAAGGTATTTTAGGAGACTTGTTGTTAGTGTGAAACGAGATGATGTTTAGAATGAATAATTATTGTAAAGAAAAAAAATGGTTATATATTAAAGGCATGTTGACACAAAATAATTTTAGTTATACTTTTTAATTGGATATAGTTCTCATGTGAAGGATGAGAAACTGACTATGTGAAAAGAACTGAGTTTTGTTATTGAGTTGTGTCAAGTTCTTTTTTATTATTTGAAAGATTTAATGAAATTACACAGGTAAAGAAAAAAAAAGAGCTAATACGTCATTATCTGCAGAAGATTTTAAAAATTGCATATCAAAAACGAATTGCTCTGCTACCAAATTTTAATAGCCTACTAATGACAAATTATTCTAATACCAAATTATAATGGTCTAACTTTCAGCACGTCGTGACCAATGTCAATTGTCGAGCGTTATTAATATGTTCTCCTATAAACTTTAACTCTTTATTAATATTGCATATAAGATTAATTTGTCGTTAAAAATGTAAATATAATTTCAAGGTAATTTTTTTTAAAAATGCGTTACAAGAGATAATAGTCATACAGAATAAATTATAAAGGCAAAAAGAAAATAAAAATAAAAATAGTTTACAAAGTAAGTACGCAGATCACATATATACAAAAGAGAGTAAAAAAAAATGTTAGTCATATAAACATAAAAAAAATGTTAGTCATATATCGTGTTCTTCTTGAAGAGTCAAGGATAACAAAATGGATAAAGATATCCCATATTTCAACGATGTCTTCTTCTTTTTGTTTTAATTTATCGAAGAAAAATTATCTTCGATATAAGAAATGCCCCCAAGTATTTGTTTTCAACATCTTGAGGCAAAGTGGCTGTTTGTCAAACTATTGGATCTTCGACATTTTGTTGAATATTTTCAGCTATATTCATTTTCGATACCTCATCGAATTTTTTTTATGACAACATATTACCTAAATCATGGTAATTTTTCTTTTCCTTCTCGGATCATTGTGATCAGAGAGTTGTTATATTTGATTATTCAAAAATATCATAATTTTTTTTTCAAATTTCCAACTTCACAATTTCCAAAGTGAACAGAGAAGCTTTTTCTTATCTAAAATTTTATAACAACTGCCAATAACTGCTTCTCAAGAACTTCTTCTCACTAACATACTTGTATATACTTTAATAGAGTACGCAACTCCTTTCAAAGTATTCCAATATGTACCTGTAACTTGATAAAGTTCGAATTTGTTGAACATTGACTTGTCGAAGAATTCAACAATATCTTGTCGAAAATATTATTTTTGATGATTTTTTTTGCTAGATGGTCAAAAGAAAAAATACTTATCATCATTGAATATTGTTTTCGACAAACTCATATTCAACCATTTCTCTTTCTTTCTTCTTTTCTTCTTTTATTTTTTCAACTTGTCGAACTCTCTCAGCCAAATAGGCTAAATCGGAAATATACATATTGAGTAAATTTCGACGCATATACAAGCCAAGACCTTTGATGGCTATTTTGACAATCTCGCTTTCAGGGACCGACACATAACATTGATTACGAGCATTTTTTAATCGAATTATATAGTCATCTATCAATTCTCCATCATCTCATTCTATTGCAAGTAAATCTGTCAACGAGACATTTAATTCTGCTCTATAAATTTGAACATGAAAAGTATTTTCGAATTGTGCCCACGTTAAAATCGAACTGGGTCTCAGATTTGAAAATCAAGTGAAAGCATTTTTTGTTAATGAAACAGGAAAAAACTTCATTCTCAGATTTTCGTTATCTGACCAAATAGTGAGCTATATGCTCGACAGTTGACTTTCCAGCTTCTCCTGCAAATTTTATAATTATTTTGAAATTTTTTACACCTATTAGCACTTCTGTCATTTGCACTGCAGAAGAAAAAGCAGAAACAAAATAAGGTCGTTGTATGAGACCCACGTTGATACCCATTCCATTGAGGACATCATCAACAATCCTTGTCACCTGGTAATGATATCCACGCTGTGTGTGAAGTCTATTCAAAACTTCATCAGCATTTTGATCTCGTCGAACGAGATAAGGGATATTTTTTCCCTTTCAGGATTGTTAAATACATTCTTCTCATCATAATCGATAATTCGAGTAATTCTCTCGACTTTTTTAACCAGTCGATCATATTTTGACTCATTGTCAACCAGGATAGGATTCAAAATAGTAGTCATCTGGTGAGTCAACAGGTTGACTAAATCATGATGGCTTTCGTCAATATATTGTCAAAACTCAGCCATCGATTCTGAATTATTTGATGAGGAGCCCACTTGGTAATCTCGATTAACTTCATCAGACATGGTAACAATTTTACCACTTCTTAATCGCATGCACCAAATATCAACACTGCATGCACAATGCAACAGTTGAAAGCAACAAATTTTGATACAATTAAATTTTAAAACTGTTCCACTGGGCGTGCCAATTTGTTTTGTCAATTTTTAGCAAATCCATGCCTTTGACAATGACGAAGAAGAAGGAACTAAATGAACAATAAAATTTAAATGACTTGAATAAAAGATAAATCAAATTAAATAGGAAAAGTATTTAGAAAAATAAAGGACAAATTAAAAGGTAAATACTGGAAAGGATAAAAGTTTCTGAATTTAAAGGAATCGAAATAACATTACAAAGGAGATAAATTGCATGAAAAGGAAAGTTGCAGGGAATTTAAATGAAAAGTAAAGACATGGAAGGAACTCTTCGAGGAAGAAAGACTCTTGACTAACTCAGATAGTCGCTGGGGATATGAGTGAGTGTGAGTGTTTTCTCCGAAAAGATTCCAACCTTTATTTCTTCAATCTTTCATGTATTTATGGAAGTCTTCGACTAATTAAATTCAGATATAACTTCCACGTACGTCAATCCTTGAATAACCATTCCCACTCTCTTTGAGTGTCATCTGTAACTGTCATTAGGCATCTTCACTTATTAACTTTTTTACTTCTTCGATTGCTTCACTCCTTCTCGATAAGTCCTAGTCGATTAACATTCTCTCCATCGATTGACCATCCTCGATGACTCCACTTCGAAGTTCACAACTTTGTTATTTTTTCGACTAACAAATCGCATTGCTGACTTCTTCTTCGACATAGTTGACCTTCGTCGAGTCTGCCTCTTCAATTTTCATACGTCAATCGACTAATAGAGAGTACATACGGAGCACCTAATTGGTCCCAATCCAAAGTTAATTGTAACATGTATTTGGAGGTTGATCGAAATATTATTTTGACACTTGGCAATGATCGAAGTCTAAATTTATCGAACATTGGCTTATCAAAGAATTCAATAACATCCTAATAAAAAATATTATTTTCAATATAACACATGAAAATTTTTCTCTCTTTTCTCTCTCTCAGGGTTTTGTGAAACTTCAAAAAAATAATTTCGAGAAGAGAGAGGAAGTGACCAAAATTTTAAGGGATAATAAAGGTCAACTAGAAATAAAAGTTAAATTTTGTGAATAATTACTAAAAATAGATATATCTGATCACATATTTTTATTTTATTAGATTAATTATCTAATATACCAGTATAAATGATATTGATATCATAATATTATAATTATCTCTACTCTACAATATCTCTAGAGTGTTCTAGTGTCAAAGAACTGATCAGAGAATACCGATAATAATTCTTATACGTTAAACTTTGGACCTGGTTATTATATTATTATCATAAAATATCATTATCATAAAATACTATTATAATAAAATATTATCATAAAATACTATTATAATAAAATATTATTATAATAAAATATTACATAAAATATTATTATTTATTTTTCTATATATTCGAAATCAACTTGTCAAACGAAGTCTAACCATGTCACTCGAATTTCATGAATTTTCGATATATAAAGTCTATCAGTTATTGAAAATCTGCGTTGTTACATATTGAACTATTTGCCTGGCTTGTATGCTTGAGACGGTCAACATTAAAGAGAGATTGTATAGACTAGGTGTTATTGATTAGAGTGATACTGTTTATGTTTTATGTAACAAAAATATTAAGGTGAATTATATGGTAAAGATGTAAGTTTATATATATTTCTTTTTATGGGATGAAAGAGAATTGAAAAATGTAGGACCTACACTTTGAATAATAATAAAATAATAAAAAATAGCTATAAAAGGAATTTATTTTCTCTCTCTATACCACTTCAATCTGTCCATTAGAGTGTCCTAAATATTAAACATGTCTATCATTTGTTTTTTAGGTGTGAATTTTTTTTACAGGTGTAGTGTATTTAGTTGGTTAAATCTAGTAGATATTGAAAACTTTCGAATACAATCAAACAATATTTTAAAAGTTAGACAGAGAAAATTGGTAAAAAGATAAAATGCACAAAGTAAATTTTTTTTAATTTAAAATACTTTGCTGAAAAAGAATATAAAAAATTTCTAATACAAAACATCAGGAATAACGAATATTATATGTAAATCGATGATAAACTACAAAAAATAGTATGATATAGATATTAACTGTTGTTAATAGTGATGTCAAAAATAATAATGATTTAGGTAATTTTTGTTTTTTTGTACTCTTCATTGTTTCTTTTGTTCTATTTGGATGTGTTAAGTTTTTTGTTTTAAAAAGAAATTTTGATTCTTTTATTATTAAAAAAAAATTATGAGTTAGTTAACAATGTTCATATTCTCCTTTTGTAAATATTTGCATTTCGTGCGGACGGACATTTTCCACAGAAATTTCCTTCTTAATAGAATATTCGAAATAACGCCACAAATACACTAGACACAAAACGTAATTAACTAAACCAACATTTGAATTGCGTGTTTAAGGAAGTTTCCGTGTTTGTCATTTTCATAAGAAAAAATCATCAATATTTATTTATTTATTATTAGTTTATTACCATTACCATCGAAAACTCAAAACTCTATAAGTAGATGTAGATGCAAGTTTAATTATCAAAATAAGGGTAAAGTTGTGTTCAAATCCAAAAATCCTCCTACACTCTGAGACTTTCTATTTATCGTTATCTTTATTGAATCAAATATACCCGATAAACTTGTAATAAGATCCATGAAAATTAATTCAGTAAATGTTATTTTCGATTAAGACAAAATATTTGTTATAATTCAAAAGTTTTTAATTAATTTTTAATTATTCATGTAACTAATTTTGTTGATTTTTATTCCTGATCTAAATAGCTTCTGATACATAAGTAGGTTATTGTTTGCAATAGTAGTTTAGAATAGTTAGTTGAATGATTAGAAATCGATTAAGTTATCTTCAAATTGTGCAGCGACATTTTGTTTTTCTAACAAACGGTATGAACCGAAAAAATATTTATTTTTAATTTTTTTCATTAAAAGCCGTCGTAGTAAAAAAGAGGGTTAACTACGATTTTAGTTTTTAAGGTATAAATCGAAATTTTTTTTTGTCTCTTAACTTTTTTTAATATAAAATTGTCTCTAAAGTTTAATTTAGTTTTAAAATTATTCTTTTAACTTAAATTTTAATTTTTATTACCAAATAATTCTTAACTAAATAAATTATAAAATAAAAAGAAAAAACAGAAGCAGAACGGATAAGGGGAAAGGGAAGAAGAGAGGAAAGAAAAGAAGAAGGGGAAAAGGGGGACGGCGCTGGCAGAGTTTGGAGCCACCGTTGTCGTCGGAAATCAGAACCAGAGGGAGAGAGAGCTCGCGAGGGAAAGAGGAGACCCACGCCTTGCTGCCGCCGTCGAAGAGTTTGCGAAGAGAGAGAGAAAACGCACGGCCAGGGAGAGGAAGAGGGGTGCCTCGCCGCCGTCGCACTCTACCACTGCCGCCACTGACGCCGGTGCTACTAACCTCACCACTGCTTCGTGTCCTCGCTGCTGGTCCTCCTTAGGGTTTTGATTTTGTTTTTGATTTATTTTGCTTCTGATTCTGATTTGTTCTGGTTCTGCTTCTGATTGTTCTTCTGCTTCTTTTGATTTTGATTCTAATTTCATTATTTTTGTGCTTTTGATTCTAATTCTGTTTCTTTGATTTCATTGTTGTTGTACTTCTGATTTCATTGTAAATTTATTAATAAATTTGAAATGTTAATTTATTGATTCTTTGGTACTGATTTCTATTTCTTGTTGATGCTGTGAACTGTAAATTTTCTTCATTTCTGCTTGTTGATTTGTTAATTTTGTTGTTCTTTGAAACGTAAATTTTATTGTTCATTTCTGCTTGTTGATTTAAAACTTTTATTGTTGTTCACTGTTTCCTTGTTTGTGAGTTCTATTTTGAAACTTTCATTGTTGGAGAGTAGTTCCAATGGATGTGACCACTGAACTGGTTGCTAGAGATGTTGAGGTTGATGTTGGAATTTGTTGTTCATCTTTGTTTTCTTTATGATTCTTTGAAAAAGAAAAAAAGAAAGAAGGGAGGGGGAGAGGGAGAGGAGAAGCCGAAAAGCAGAACAGGATCGAGAGATACAGGTGAGTGAGATGGTAATAGGGTGAGGTGAGGGTATAATTGTTCGAAATAAAGATGATTTTAAAATCAAGTTGAATCTTAGGGACGATTTTATATGAAAAAAGGTCAAAGACAAAAAAATTTTTTGACCTATACCTTAGAAACTAAAATGATACTTAACCCTAAAAAAAATAAATAAAGATAACAATAAACAAGATAGGTTCAAATTTAAGTTTAACCTTAATTTTATCCGCTAATTTAAATTCTTTAACATAAATCTTATCCTCACCTTAAATCTCCTATCTGCATGACTTCATTCTATTCCATCTAACCTAAAAAAAAATATTTTTATTCATATAAAATATTTAGTCTTTCCAAATTTTATAATATAAAATATTATTTATGTATTATTAATATTTCAAATTATTAATTAAGTTGATAACAATAAATACTTGTAAAAAAATTGAGTTCATAAATATACACATTATATATTAAAAATACGAATTAAATAGATAAAATTAGTCCTGGCCTGATATTAAAATTCATTTCTACCTATTGTGGATCGAATTATCAACACACTCCAATCGAATTAAAGCGGGTTACATACATATAGATGTAAGAAGGATTGTTAGTCCTAAACTCCTAATTATAAGTGTACAATTATTTTAAATCGTTAGGTGTTTACAATAATTATTAATATATTGTATCCATGCAATGCACAAAAAATATTTATTTTTTATTTATATCTTAAGTATTTTTAATAAAAAATATTTTTTAAATATTTAATTTTAAATTAATTTTAATTTATTATTTTTTTATTGGTACAAATTAGGAACGGACTTAGTTTAGGGAGAGAGGGGACACTTGCTCCTACTGGATGATGAAAAATTAATAATAATTATATATAAATGAATATATTTAATCCTATTATTATATTATTCTTGTTCTTATATTAAATTATAAATTTTTTTTTGAGAATTATGTTAAAAAATATTTTGTTAAAATTAATATGCAATTATATATATCGCATTAAATTTAATTTAGTATCAAAACTAAAAATTAAAAAAATAATAAATAGTGATAGTGTTCTTTTAAAATAGTCAACTAATTAATTACTAAACTGATGCTTAGTTTTCTAAATGTAAATAAAATTTTTATTTTTTCTTTAAAAATTGGTTGAAATAAAAATATTATTTATAAATTAAATAATAAAAAAATTATAAAAAGCTGACTTTTAGTTATCCAACGTTAATTATTTTTTAATTATAAATTTTTTTTATTTTTTAGAGACTTGAGGGTTTAAATTTTAAGATAAATAATATAATTTTAAAAAATTGACTGATATTGATTGAAATTAGTTGAAAAAAGTTAACTTTTTAATTGAATTCTAATTCATTTCTTTATTTTAACTCTAATTATTAGTTTTTTTTATGTATATATATATATATAATTTTAGTTTTAAATTATAAATATTTTTTTGTGTCTTTCAAATTATAAATATATTGATGTTTAACAAAAATTATTTTAGTATATTTTTGCCTCCATTATAAAAATTTTCTGAGTCCATCATTGGTGCAAATACTAATTAAGAAAAATTACATAACAAAGAAATTCACAAAATAATTAGTGTTCTTGCTGAGATTAACCGGTGTATAACTCGTTCGTCGATGAATGGTTTTAGGCTTTTCATCGAAATGAGTTATACGTCGGCAAAGAGAAAATAAGGGGGTGGATACCTGCAAAAGATACTTCGACGCTCAAGTCAGTAAGTGTTTAAGAGGTATATAATGATTTCATGAATAGAATGCAAGACATGAAAAGGAAGTTATCATGTGTTGTGTTGTAATAATACTATGAATATAGAATGTAAGACATGAAATGGAACTTATCATGAGTTTGTTTATAATAATTCTATAAATATAGAATATAAGACATGAAATAAAAATTATCATGTCTTGCTCTCTGAGATTAGATATAGAAGGTTCCTTTTATAGGCATAGAATTGATGAATTGATATTCATGTTATGACCGTTTGGCCATTAGGATGGAAATGATGGTCATTAAGTCGGTAATAAAGGTGTCGGTTACAAGCAATCAATGAATGATAGTTAACGTCGAGTTATAACTCATAATGCACAATAAAGACTGAGTTATAAGGTGACGGATCACAGCCCCCAAGTTTTGTCTGTCATATGATCCAGGCTAAGTTTAGAAAATAAAATGAGTTATAACTCGGTTAAAAGATAAGTGATAATGATATGGTGAGCCCCCAAGCTTAGTGGGTTATTATGTCGGTACTTATTCAAAAAATAATTGAGTTATAAGAGTCATTTAATTAAAATAGTTGTGTAGGAGATACTTTTCCGCTTAAGAAAAATTTTAGCATTTGATTGTATGTGAACTGAAAAGTTCAGAAATAAATATCTATTAACAGAATCGATTGTATGATACAAGGATATAATGGTTAATTGTCTTGGAAAATTTTCTGGCCCACAATAGCTTATTGATAAATTTTTCGCTCAAAACAGTTTGTTATTGAATATTTACAATTTATAGTGAAGGTCATATGACATGAATAAGATAAATTGAGAAAATAAATATGTATAAAGTGACAACATATATTGAATAATATATATTGTAAAAGTAAAAGAGTTCAAAGTATAAAAATATACCTTGAAAGTTAATAATTGTAGAGAAGAAGACATATATATGAATGTCATATATGTCAAATGTGAATATGTGAATTTTGTTTTGTAGGACATGCTTTAATTTAATAATAAAGCAATAAGATAACAGCCATTGAATGATACATTTAGTATAATATTTTTAGCAGTTACAGTATGACGAGGGATATTTTTCATGCAATAATAGTAAATTTTGAATGTTAGTACGTATTTTTGCTTAACTTTTTGTATTAATAGTAACATAAAATTTAATAGCATAAAATAAATAGTATAATAGTTGTATACAATTGATTTTTGTTGGAATCCAATTTTAAGATTTGAACTCATCGTTACTGTCATTTTAATTATTTAAATGAAATCATCAAGTAATAAAAATATAATACATGATGAAATAAAAATTCAATTGACATGGTTATTATATGTTATTATTGTAAATGAATGACTTTGTATCCTAACATAGGTCTCTTTCTCATTTTTTTTTCAAAATAAAAACACAAAAATCAATGATCTTTAGTGATAAAAATAAGAAACGATGAGTATTATCATGCAAAAATATAGATAAGAAGAGAGAGAGAGAGAAAAAAAAGGTATACTAATTGTAAGAATTATTCAATGTATAAAACATATATTGAGGTTTGAATATAACTAATAAATTAGTAAATATTAGTTACACAAAATAAAAATACAAAAATATGTGTGAATAAAATATATAATTTTACTTGTGTAAGTGGAGAGCTTTGAAAAAGTTTGCAAAATTGATAGGCGAGTTTATACTCGAATTGATTCAAAGCCAAGTTTCTTCTCGGATCGATTGAAAGCCAAATTTGTTTTCGGATTGGTTGAAAGCCGAGTTTGTTCTCGGATTGGTTGAAAGCCGAGTTTGTTCTCGAATTGATTCATTGATCGATTATGATATGTGAAATATTATGATATGTAAAAGTAAAGCAATTCGAATGTATAAAGTATATACGTTATAAAAAATTACGATAGATTAAAATTTGATAAAAGACATTAAATAAAATCTTAAACAAGATTGTTGAAATTGGTTCAAAAATTTGAATGTAATTCAAGTTTTATGAACCTGAGGGGAGTAGGAATTATTTTACTTGTCCCCACCATAGATGGCGCCAATTGTTCTTGTGTGGGTGAACTTCCGAGGTATATCTCGCCTTAGAGGAAATTGAACTTGTCTCTTTGTCTCCAAAGGATGTATATTTCGGCAAGAAGAACACGGAGGGTGGTGCCATCTGTGGGGAGTGTGGAGGTGTTTGAGGATTGTTTGGACTAGCTTTGATTGATAACATAGCTCAGTAAGAGCGTTTCCTCGCTGAGCTTGTGCTGCCTCCACCTGAAAAACCTATAGAAATACAATTAATAACTCCTCTTGGTTGTTCAGGATATGGCTTGTGCTCGCCTTTTCTTTGTCTCGGCTGTGCTGTCCTGCTGAGTTGTGGTCGCCAGTGGAAGGGGCACGTCGTTGCATATGGCCTCCGATGTATTTATTGAGGTGACCTTGCCGAGCTAGTCATTCCAAACGTCCTTGGCATGACACACTCATCAGTGGTATGTCCATGTTTCTAGTGGAAAGTGCAGTACTTTGATTTGTCTGCACCCTTTGAGTTTGAATAGTTGCCAGCCTTTCGCAGTGGCTTGATTAATTTGGAATTTAAGATCTCCTTGATAATGTCGTTGCGCTTTATATTGAACTGAGTATACGACTCATAATGGGGAGTGGGTTTGAAAGTTTTCTTACTGTCTCGTGGTTTTTCGTCTTCCTTGTATTGTGGTTTGTCAACTTTCCGAGCTTGTCGGAGTTATTCGATATCGATTTGTCCTTTTGCCCTTTCTTGGAATTCGGCCAAAGTCTTCGGTTTGGCTACAGCAATAGCCCCTTGAAATTTTCCTGGACAGAGTCCACTTTTGAGGGCGTGCAGGTGCACCTCGGGGTGGAGGTTGGGAATACTCATGGCGACTTTTGTGAAGCAAATCATGTAGTCTTTGAGGCTCTTGTTTTGACCTTGTTTGATCGTGTTCAGATAATCGGAATTGTGCAGGTAGATGGCCGAGCCAGCAAAATGCTCCTCGAAGAGCTTTGTAAGATCTTGAAAATGGGAAATGAAATCTATAGGAAAAGAACAAAACCAATCAAGTGCAGGACCGTCTAAATAAGAAGAAAAACAATGACATAAAATTTTATCAGATGCACCATTTACTATCATGATGGATCTGAATTTTTTGACATATTTTATTGGATCGCCCATCCTGTCATAGGGAGTTAAGGTCGTCGGTAAGGTAAACCTTCTGGGCAGTTCGAAATTCATCATTTTGGCTGTGAATGGTCCAAAAGGATCGTCATGTACAATGTTTTCATTTTTTTGCCAAGCTTCTTCGTTGTGGTGTGGCCGAGTTCCTTCATTCCGAGTAGTTTCAGACATGTGAGTCGGGCCAGATTGATGCTCGACTTCTTCGGTTCGCTCTTGGAGATCATCGTTGTTGTTTTCAATCCGAGCATTGGTTAGCTTGGCAATTTGGCTCGCCATTCGCAGATTCTCCTCCGTCATGGGCTGGTTGGCTTGTTGCAACTCAGTTACCATCTGAAGAAGTTCGGCTGGTGTAAGTGGGAGTTGATCAGCGATGGTTAGAGGTGGAAATGTTGAGGCCAATGAAAAGAAAAAGGGATTATATCTTCAGTCCCATGGTGGGTACCAATTGTTCTTGCTGAGGTTGGCCAGTGTATAGCTCGTCCGTCGATGAATGTCTTCAAGCTTTTCATCGAGATGAGTTATACGTCAGTAAAGAGAAAACAAGGGGGTGGTGGTGCGCGAAATTGTGATCACTACAACTTCGCACAACTAACCAGCAAGTGCACTGGGTCGTCCAAGTAATACCTTACGCGAGTAAGGGTCGATCCCACGGAAATTGGTGGTATGAAGCAAGCTATGGTCACCTTGTAAATCTTAGTCAGGCAAACTCAAATGTATAATGGTGATGAACGAAAATAACATAAAGATAAAGATAGAGATACTTATGTAATTCATTGGTAGGAACTTCAGATAAGCGTATGAAGATGCCTTCCCTTCTGTCTCTCTGCTTTCCTACTGTCTTCTTCCAATCCTTTCTTACTCCTTTCCATGGCAAGCTCGTGTAGGGTTTCACTGTTGTCAGCAGCTACCTCCCATCCGCGCAGTGAAAGCTAATGCACGCACTCTGTCACAGTACTGCCAATCACCGGTTTGGTTCCCTCCCCTACCGGAATAGAATCACTCTTTTGCGTCTGTCACTAACGCCCAGTAGGTTACAGGTTTGAAGCACGTCACAGTCATTCAATCATTGAATCCTACTCAGAATACCACAGACAAGGTTAGACCTTCCGGATTCTCTTGAATGCCGCCATCAGTTCTTGCCTATACCACGAAGACTCTGATCTCACGGAATGGTTGGCTCGTTTGTCAGGCGAGCACTCGGTTGTCAGGCGATCAACCATGCATCGTGCAATCAGGAATCCAAGAGATATTCACTAAGCCTCAGATGCTTGTAGAACAAGAATGGTTGTCAGTCACCTTGTTCATGGGTGAGAATGGTGATGGGCGTCAATCATCACCTTCATCATGTTGAAGAACAAGTGATATCTTGGTAAAAGAACAAGCGGAATTGAATGGAAGAACAATAGTAATTGCATTAATACTCGAGGTACAGCAGAGCTCCACACCTTAATCTATGGTGTGTAGAAACTCCACCGTTGAAAATACATAAGAACAAGGTCTAGGCATGGCCGTGAGGCCAGCCCCCAATGATCTAAGAACTAGATGTCCGAAGATTAAAATACAATAGTGAAAGGTCCTATTTATAAGAAACTAGTAGCCTAAGGTTTACAGAGATGAGTAAATGACATAAAAATCCACTTCCGGGCCCACTTGGTGTGTGCTTGGGCTGAGTAATGAAGGAATTTCGTGTAGAGACCTTTTCTGGAGTTAAACGCCAGCTTTCATGCCAGTTTGGGCGTTTAACTCCAAATTTTATGCCAGTTCCGGCGTTTAACGCTGGAATTTCTGTAGGTGACTTTGAGCGCCGGTTTGGGCCATCAAATCTTGGGCAAAGTATGGACTATTATATATTGCTGGAAAGCCCAGGATGTCTACTTTCCAACGCCGTTGAGAGCGCGCCAATTGGGCTTCTGTAACTCCAGAAAATCCACTTCGAGTGCAGGGAGGTCAGAATCCAACAGCATCTGCAGTCCTTTTCAGTCTCTGGATCAGATTTTTGCTCAGGACCCTCAATTTCAGTGAGAAAATACCTGAAATCACAGAAAAACACACAAACTCATAGTAAAGTCCAGAAAAGTGATTTTTAATTAAAAACTAATAAAAATATACTAAAAACTAACTAAAAGATACTAAAAACATACTAAAAACAATGCCAAAAAGCATACAAATTATCCGCTCATCACAACACCAAACTTAAATTGTTGCTTGTCCCCAAGCAACTGAAAATCAAATAAGATAAAAAGAAGAGAATATACTATAGACTCCAAATTATCAATGAAACATAGCTCCAAATTAGATGAGCGGGACTAGTAGCTTTTTGCCTCCAAACAGTTTTGGCATCTCACTTTATCCTCTGAGGTTCAGAATGATTGGCTTCTTTAGGAACTCAGAATCCAGATAGTGTTATTGATTCTCTTAGTTAAGTATGATGATTCTTGAACACAGCTACTTTTTGAGTCTTGGCCGTGGCCCAAAGCACTCTGTCTTCCAGTATTACCACCGGATACATACATGCCACAGACACATAATTGGGTGAACCTTTTCAGATTGTGACTCAGCTTTGCTAAAGTCCCCAATTAGAGGTGTCCAGGGTTCTTAAGCACACTCTTATTGCCTTGGATCACAACTTTATTTCTTTCTTTTTCTTTCTTTTTCTCTTTCTCCCCCCTTTTTTTTCGTTTTTTTTTTGTATTCACTGCTTTTTCTTGCTTCAAGAATCATTTTTATGATTTTTCAGATCCTCAGTAACATGTCTCCTTTTTCATCATTCTTTCAAGAGCCAACAATTTTAACATTCATGAACAACAAATTCAAAAGACATATGCACTGTTCAAGCATACATTCAGAAAACAAAAAGTATTGTCACCACATCAAACTAATTAAGCTAGTTTTAAAGATGAATTTGAAATCCTGTACTTCTTGTTCTTTTGTGATAAAAACAGTTTTCTTTTAAGAAAGGTGATGGATTTCATAGGACATTCATAACTTCAAGGCATAGACACTAAGACACTAATGATCATAAGACACAAACATGGATAAACATAAAACACTAAAATTCGAAAAACAGAAGAATAAAGAACAAGGAGATTAAAGAACGGGTCCACCTTAGTGATGGCGGCTTGTTCTTCCTTTTGAAGGTCTTATTGAGTGCTTGAGCTCCTCAATGTCTCTTCCTTGTCTTTGTTGCTCCTCTCTCATGATTCTTTGATCTTCTCTAATTTTATGGAGGAGAATGGAGTGTTCTTGGTGCTCCACCCTTAGTTGTCCCATGTTGGAACTCAATTCTCCTAGGGAGGTGTTTAGTTGCTCCCAATAGTCTTGTGGAGGAAAGTGCATCCCTTGAGGTATCTCAGGGATCTCATGATGAGAGGGAGATGGCTTTGTATTTGGCCAAAGAGGGGGAGAAGTGGTGGTTTATGAAGGATGGATGTGAGTGGTGAAGAGAAAGAGATGTTGAGGTGATTGGTGAATGGGTGAAGAAGAAGAGAGGGTGGTGGGATTGGTGGGGATCTTGTGGGGTCCACAGATCTTTAGGTGTCAAGGAAAAGTCATCCCTGCACCAAATGGCATCAAAATCCACGTTTTGAGCCATTTCTGGCGTTAAACGCCGGGCTGGTGCCCATTCCTGGCGTTTAACGCCAGGTTCTTGCCCCTTCCTGGCGTTTAACGCCAGTCTGGTGCCCCTTTCTGGCGTTAAACGCCCAGAATGGTGCCAGACTGGGCGTTAAACGCCCAACTGCTAGCCTCACTGGCGTTTAAACGCCAGTGAGTTCTTCCTCCAGGGTGTGCTGTTTTTCTTCCTGTTTTTCATTCTGTTTTTGCTTTTTCAATTGATTTTGTGACTTCTTATGATCATCAACCTACAAAAAAGATAAAATAACAAAAGAAAATAGTTAACTATAAAACATTGGGTTGCCTCCCAACAAGCGCTTCTTTAATGTCATTAGCTTGACAGAGGACTCTCATGGAGCCTCAGAAATGCTCAGAACCGTGTTGGAACCTCCCAACACCAAACTTAGAGTTTGAATGTGGGGGTTCAACACCAAACTTAGAGTTTGGTTGTGGCCTCCCAACACCAAACTTAGAGTTTGGTTGTGGGGGCTCTGCTTGGCTCTGTTTTGAGAGAAGCTCTTCATGCTTCCTCTCCACGATGATAGAGGGATGTCCTTGGGCCTTAAACACCAAGGATTCTTCATTCACTTGAATGGTCAACTCTCCTCTTTCAACATCAATCACAGCCTTTGCTGTGGCTAGGAAGGGTCTGCCAAGGATGATGGATTCATCCATGCACTTCCCAGTCTCTAGGACTATGAAATCAGTAGGGATGTAATGGTCTTCAATCTTCACCAAAACATTCTCTACAAGTCCATGAGCTTGTTTTCTTGAATTGTCTGCCATCTCTAATGAGATTCTTGCAGCTTGCACCTCAAAGATCCCTAATTTCTCCATTACAGAGAGGGGCATGAGGTTTACACTTGACCCTAAGTCACACAAGGCCTTCTTGAAGGTCATGGTGCCTATGGTACAAGGTATAGAAAACTTCCCAAGATCCTGCCTCTTTTGAGGCAGTTTCTGCCTAGACAAGTCATCCAGTTCTTTGGTGAGCAAGGGAGGTTCATCCTCCCAAGTCTCATTTCCAAATAACTTGTCATTTAGCTTCATGATTGCTCCAAGGTATTTAGCAACTTGCTCTTCAGTGACATACTCATCCTCTTCAGAGGAAGAATACTCATCAGAGCTCATGAATGGCAGAAGTAAGTCCAATGGAATCTCTATGGTCTCATTTTGAGCCTCAGATTCCCATTGGAACTCAGAGGAGATTGGTACACGCCCACTGAGGTCTTCCTTAGTGGCGTCCTCCTCCTCTCTTTCCTCTCCACATTCGGCCATGGTTATGGCTTTGCACTCTCCTTTTGGATTTTCTTCTGTATTACTTGGGAGAGTGCTAGGAGGGAGTTTAGTAACTTTCTTGCTCAGCTGACCCACTTGTCCTTCCAAATCTCTAATGGAGGACCTTGTTTCAGTCATGAAACTTTGAGTGGTTTTGATTAGATCAGAGACCATTGTTGCTAAGTCAGAAGTATTCTGCTTAGAACTCTCTGTCTGTTGCTGAGAAGATGATGGAAAAGGCTTGCTATTGCTAAACCTGTTTCTTCCACCATTATTGTTATTGAAACCTTGTTGAGGTCTCTCTTGATTCTTCCATGAGAAATTTGGGTGATTTCTCCATGAAGAATTATAGGTGTTTCCATAGGGTTCTCCTAGGTAATTCACCTCTTCCATGGAAGGGTTCTCAAGATCATAAGCTTCTTCCTCAGATGAAGCATCCTTAGTACTGTTTGGTGCATTTTGCATTCCAGACAGACTTTGAGAAATCAAATTGACTTGTTGAGTCAATATCTTGTTCTGAGCCAATATGGCATTCAGAGTGTCAATCTCAAGAACTCCTTTCTTCTGACTAGTCCCATTGTTCACAGGATTCCTTTCAGAAGTGTACATGAATTGGTTATTTGCAACCATTTCAATCAATTCTTGAGCTTCTGCAGGCGTCTTCTTCAGATGAAGAGATCCTCCAGCAGAGCTATCCAAAGACATCTTGGATAGTTCAGAGAGACCATCATAGAAAATACCTATGATGCTCCATTCAGAAAGCATGTACGAGGGACATCTTCTGATTAATTGTTTGTATCTTTCCCAAGCTTCATAGAGGGATTCTCCATCCTTCTGTCTGAAGGTTTGGATTTCCACTCTAAGCTTACTCCATCTTTGTGGTGGAAAGAACTTTGCCAAGAAGGCATTGACTAGCTTTTCCCAAGAGTCCAGGCTTTCTTTAGGTTGAGAATCCAACCATATTCTAGCTCTGTCTCTTACAGCAAAAGGGAATAGCATCAGTCTGTAGACCTCAGAGTTAACCCCATTAGTCTTGACTGTGTCACAGATTTGCAAGAATTCAGCTAAGAACTGATGAGGATCTTCCATTGGAAGTCCATGGAACTTGCAATTCTGTTGCATTAGAGAAACTAATTGAGGCTTAAGCTCAAAGTTGTTTGCTCCAATGGCAGGGATAGAGATGCTTCTCCCATAGAAGTTGGGAGTAGGTGCAGTAAAGTCACCCAGCACCTTCCTTGCATTGTTGGCATTGTTGTTGTTTTCGGCTGCCATGTGTTCTTCTTCTTTGAAGAATTCGGTCAGGTCCTCTAAAGAGAGTTGTGCTTTGGCTTCTCTTAGCTTTCTCTTCAAGGTCCTTTCAGGTTCAGGGTCAGCTTCAACAAGAATGCCTTTGTCTTTGTTCCTGCTCATATGAAAGAGAAGAAAACAAGAAAATGTGGAATCCTCTATGTCACAGTATAGAGATTCCTTGAAATGTCAGAGGAAAAGAGAAATAGAAAGAAGAAGGGGAAGAAGAATTCGAACTTTAATTAGATAAGGTTCGAATTGTGCATTTAGGAGGAGTGGTACTCCATAAGTAGAAGGATGTGAGAAGGAGGGAAGAGGATTTTCGAAAATTCAATTAAAAGATTTTGAAAACATTTTGAAAATTTGATTGATAATTTTCGAAAATTGAAAGTGAAAAAGAAATCAAGTGATTTTTGAAAAAGATTTTGAAATTAGAAATTAAAAAGGTTTGATTGAAAACTATTTTGAAAAAGATGAGGTTAAAAAGATCTAATTGAAAAGTTATGGTTTTAAAAAGATGTGATTGAAAAGATATGATTTGAAAACAATTTTAAAAGATATGATTTGAAAACAATTTGAAAAGATATGATTTTAAAATTAATGACTTGCCTAACAAGAAAAGATATGATTCAAACATAAAACCTTTCTTAATAGAAAAGGCAAAAAATGTTCAATCAAATCATTAATTGTTAGTAAGTATCTTTGAGAAAGGGAAGAAATTAATTTTGAAAACATTTGATTGAGAAGATATGATTTGAAAAAGATTTGATTTTGAAAAACTTTGAAAACTTGAAAAAAAATTGATTTGAAAACAAAATCTTCCCCCTAGCACCATCCTGGCGTTAAACGCCCAGAATGGTATACATTCTGGCGTTTAACGCCCAAAATGCTACCTTTTTGGGCGTTAAACGCCCAACCAGGTACCCTGGCTGGCGTTTAAACGCCAGTCTGCCTTCTTCACTGGGCATTTTTGAATGCTCAGCTTTTTCTGTATAATTCCTCTGCAGTGTGTTCTGAATCTTCAATTCTCTGTATTATTGACTTGAAAAGACACAAATTAAAAATATTTTTGGATTTTTAATAATAAGGAATAATCAAATAACAATGCATGCAAGACACCAAACTTAGCAGTTTGTATACTATTGACACTAACAAAATAAGAATGCATATGAGAAACAACAAAACACTCAAGTCAATAGAATTCAAAGATCAAAACCAGGAAATCATCAAGAACAACTTGAAGATCAATGAAGACACATGCATAAATTCAAAAAATGCAAGAAGAACAGAAACATGCAATTGACACCAAACTTAAAATGAGACTCTAGACTCAAACAAGAAATATTTTTGGATTTTATGATTTTGTAATTTTTTTTTGTGCTTTTTTTCGAAAATTAAGTGAAAAGGAAAATAAAGGTATCAAAATTCTTAATGAGAATTCCAGGAATCATGCAATGTTAGTCTAAAGCTTTAGTCTAAAGGAATTAGACATGGCCGGCCAAGCTTCAGCAGGACATTGCATTCAAGAGCTAAATTGATGAGAATCAATCAGCCTTGGTGATGATAAGAACATCACCTTGAAACACTAGAATTCATTCTTAAGAACTCTGAAGAAAAATGCCTAATCTAAGCAACAAGATGAACCGTCAGTTGTCCATACACAAGAACAATCCCCGGCAACGGCGCCAAAAACTTGGTGCGCGAAATTGTGATCACTACAACTTCGCACAACTAACCAGCAAGTGCACTGGGTCGTCCAAGTAATACCTTACGCGAGTAAGGGTCGATCCCACGGAGATTGGTGGTATGAAGCAAGCTATGGTCACCTTGTAAATCTTAGTCAGGCAAACTCAAATGTATAATGGTGATGAACGAAAATAACATAAAGATAAAGATAGAGATACTTATGTAATTCATTGGTAGGAACTTCAGATAAGCGTATGAAGATGCCTTCCCTTCTGTCTCTCTGCTTTCCTACTGTCTTCTTCCAATCCTTTCTTACTCCTTTCCATGGCAAGCTCGTGTAGGGTTTCACTGTTGTCAGCAGCTACCTCCCATCCGCGCAGTGAAAGCTAATGCACGCACTCTGTCACAGTACTGCCAATCACCGGTTTGGTTCCCTCCCCTACTGGAATAGAATCACTCTTTTGCGTCTGTCACTAACGCCCAGTAGGTTACAGGTTTGAAGCACGTCACAGTCATTCAATCATTGAATCCTACTCAGAATACCACAGACAAGGTTAGACCTTCCGGATTCTCTTGAATGCCGCCATCAGTTCTTGCCTATACCACGAAGACTCTGATCTCACGGAATGGTTGGCTCGTTTGTCAGGCGAGCACTCGGTTGTCAGGCGATCAACCATGCATCGTGCAATCAGGAATCCAAGAGATATTCACTAAGCCTCAGATGCTTGTAGAACAAGAATGGTTGTCAGTCACCTTGTTCATGGGTGAGAATGGTGATGGGCGTCAATCATCACCTTCATCATGTTGAAGAACAAGTGATATCTTGGTAAAAGAACAAGCGGAATTGAATGGAAGAACAATAGTAATTGCATTAATACTCGAGGTACAGCAGAGCTCCACACCTTAATCTATGGTGTGTAGAAACTCCACCGTTGAAAATACATAAGAACAAGGTCTAGGCATGGCCGTGAGGCCAGCCCCCAATGATCTAAGAACTAGATGTCCGAAGATTAAAATACAATAGTGAAAGGTCCTATTTATAAGAAACTAGTAGCCTAAGGTTTACAGAGATGAGTAAATGACATAAAAATCCACTTCCGGGCCCACTTGGTGTGTGCTTGGGCTGAGTAATGAAGGAATTTCGTGTAGAGACCTTTTCTGGAGTTAAACGCCAGCTTTCATGCCAGTTTGGGCGTTTAACTCCAAATTTTATGCCAGTTCCGGCGTTTAACGCTGGAATTTCTGTAGGTGACTTTGAGCGCCGGTTTGGGCCATCAAATCTTGGGCAAAGTATGGACTATTATATATTGCTGGAAAGCCCAGGATGTCTACTTTCCAACGCCGTTGAGAGCGCGCCAATTGGGCTTCTGTAGCTCCAGAAAATCCACTTCGAGTGCAGGGAGGTCAGAATCCAACAGCATCTGCAGTCCTTTTCAGTCTCTGGATCAGATTTTTGCTCAGGACCCTCAATTTCAGTCAGAAAATACCTGAAATCACAGAAAAATACACAAACTCATAGTAAAGTCCAGAAAAGTGATTTTTAATTAAAAACTAATAAAAATATACTAAAAACTAACTAAAAGATACTAAAAACATACTAAAAACAATGCCAAAAAGCATACAAATTATCCGCTCATCAGGTGGGTACCTGCAAAAGACAGTCGACGTTCAAGTCAGTAAGTGTTTAAGAGGTATATAATAATTTCATGAATATAGAATGTAAAACATGAAATGAAAGTTATCATGTGTTGTGCTGTAATAATAATTCTATGAATATAGAATGTAAGACATGAAATGGAACTTATCATGTGTTTGTTTATAATAATTCTATAAATATAGAATATACAACATGAAATAGAAATTATCCTGTCTTGCTCTCTGAGATTAGATATAGAAGGTTCCTTTTATAGGCATAGAATTGATGAATGATATTCATGTTATGACTGTTTGGCTATCAAGATAGAAATAATGGTCATTAAGTCGGTAATGAAGGTGTCAGTTACAAGGAAAGAATGAATGATAGATAACGCCGAGTTATAACTCATAATGCACAATAAAGACCAAGTTATAAGGTGACGGATCAATTAGATTAGTTAAAAAAATCGCAATATGTAATAAATCATTGTCATAATTTCTATGAGAAAATGTGCATAAATATTTTTTTAAACTACCAAAATTTTAGGCTATATCTGCAACATTGATTATTGCACATTCACATGTTGTATCTCTGTTCTTATATCGAAGTATCTTAACTTTAAATTTCTAAGCTTATGTCCAGATATTGTCTTGAGATTCTTAATAAGATTATTGGTGCATGGAATTGTGATCACACTTTTCACAACTCCGGTACAAGTAACTAGCAAGTGTACTGAGTCGTCCAAGTAATAAAACCTTACGCGAGTAAGGGTCAATCCCACGGAGATTGCCGACTTGAAGCAAGCTATAGTCATCCTGTAAATCTTAGTCAGGCGGATTCAATTGGTTATGAGTTTTGATAAATGAAAGATAAATAAAACACAAAATAAAATAAAGATACTTATGTAATTCATTGGTGGGAATTTCAGATAAGCGTTTGGAGATGCTTTGTTGCTTCTGAACCTCTGCTTTTCTATTATCTTCATCTAATCATGCGTGCTCCCTTCCGTGGCAAGCTGTATGTTGGTGGATCACCATTGTCAATGGCTACCATCCGTCCTCTCAGTGAAAATGGTCCAGCTACAATTTCTGTACGGCTAATCAACTGTCGAATTTCTTGTCTCGGATGAAAAATACCAGGCACAGCAACCGCACGGCTAATCATCTGTCGGTTCTTACTTGTGTCGGAATAGGATCTCTCTATCCTTTTGCACACTGTCACTGCACCCAATATTTGTGAGTTTGAAGCTCGTCACAGTCATCCCGTCCCAAATCCTACTCGGAATACCACAGACAAGGTTTAGACTTTCCAGATCTCAGGAATGCTGCCAATTAGTTCTAGCCTATACCACGAAGGTTCTAATCTCACAGATTCGAATGCTCTGTTGTCAGGAGAGACAAGTCAAATCTGTGGATCAAAGACCCAAGAGACTATACTCCAGCTGTCGTCCAATGACTACGTTGAACATCATGTAGACCGCTTGTGGTTGTCAGGCACGCGGATCTTGGCTAAGCGAGTAACGAAGTTAGTGGATGATTGTCACGGGTCACCCCTTCATTCTGACTTAACTGAATTAAGTACGATAGTATATCATAGAGAAGAAGTAAGCGTGAATTGAAAGAGAAACAATAGTACTTGTATTAATTCATGAAGAACAACAGAGCTCCGCACCTTAATCTATGAGGTGTAGAAACTCCACCGTTGGAAAATACATAAGAGAAAAAGGTCTAGGCTGGCCATTCCCCAAATGTGCAAAATCGCCTAAAAGTCTTAAAAAAGGATCCGAATACAATAGGAAAAAGTGCTATTTATACTAAAATAGTTACTAGGGATTACAGAAAATAAGTAACTAAGTGCAGATAGTGCAGAAATTCACTTCCGGAGCCCACTTGGTGTGTGCTTGGGTTGAGCATTGAGCTTTACACGTGCATAGGCTTTTTCTGGAGTTAAACGCCAGCTTGGATGCCAGTTTGGGCGTTTAACTCCCGTTCTTGTGCCAGTTCCGGCGTTTTACGCTAGAAAAGGGTCTCTGTTGAGCATTTTAACGATAGTTTGGGCCATCAAATCTTGAGCAAAGTATGAACTATTATACATTACTGGAAAGCCCAAGATGTTAGCTTTCCAGCCTAATTAATAACACACCAATTAGACTTTTGTAGCTCCAGAAAAACGCGTTTGAGTGCAGGGAGGTCAGAATCCAACATCAACTGCAGTCCTTTCTCAGCCTCTGAATCAGATTTTTGCTAAGGTCCCTCAATTTCATCCAGAAAATACCTGAAATTACAGAACAACACACAAACTCCTAGTAAAGTCCAGAATGATAATTTTTTCATAAAAACTAATAAAAATATAATAAAAAATGAATAAAACATGCTAAAAACTATGTAAAAACAATGCCAAAAAGCGTATAAATTATCCGTTCATCACAACACCAAACTTAAATTGTTGCTTGTCCCCAAGCAACTAAAAATAAAATAGGATAAAAAGAAGAGAAAATACAATAAATTTCAAAATGAAGCTTAGTTCCAATTAGATGAGCGGGACTAGTAGCTTTTTGCTTCTGAACAATTTTGGCATCTCACTTTATCCTTTGAAGTTCAGAATGATTGGCATCCATAAGAACTCAGAATTCAGATAGTGTTATTGATTCTCCTAGTTTAGTATGTTGATTCTTGAACATAGCTACTTTATGAGTCTTGGCCGTGACCCTTAGCATTTTGTTTTCCAGTATTACCACCGGATACATAAATGCCACGGACACATAACTGGGTGAACCTTTTCAGATTGTGACTCAGCTTTGCTAGAGTTCCCAGTTAGAGGTGCCCAGAGTTCTTAAGCACACTCTTTTTGCTTTGGATCACAACTTTTACCACTCAGTCTCAAGCTTTTCACTTGGACCTTCATGACACAAGCACATGATTAGGGATAACTTGATTTAGCCGCTTAGGCCAGGATTTTATTCCTTTGGGCTTTCCTATCCACTGATGCTTAAAGCCTTGGATCCTCTTTACCCTTGCCTTTTAGTTTAAAGGGTTACTGGCTTTTTCTGCTTGCTTTTTCTTTTTCTTTCTTTTTCTTTATTTTTCGCCATTTTTTTCGCAAGCTTTGTGTTTTTCACTGCCTTTTCTTGCTTCAAGAATCAATTTTATGATTTTTTAAATTATCAATAACATTTTTCTTTCTTCATTATTCTTTCAAGAGCCAACAATTTTAACATTCATAAACTTCACTATAAAAAAATATGCACTGTTCAAGCATTCATTCAGAAAACAAAAAGTATTGCCACCACATCAAAATAATTAAACTATTTTCAAGATAGAATTCGAAATTCATG
This sequence comes from Arachis stenosperma, assembly GCF_014773155.1. Taxonomy (NCBI): domain Eukaryota; kingdom Viridiplantae; phylum Streptophyta; class Magnoliopsida; order Fabales; family Fabaceae; genus Arachis; species Arachis stenosperma. Next base: position 147,689,469 of record NC_080385.1, read on the forward strand.
CACTTCTTGTTCTTTTGCAAATAGAAATATTTTTCATTTAAGAAAGGTGAAGGATTCATGGAACATTCATAGCTTTAAAACATATCTAAACACTAATGATCATGTAATAAAGACACAAACATAGACAAAACATAAAGCAAATGAAATGAAAAATAGAAAAATAAGAACAAGAAAATTAAAGAACGGATCCACCTTAGTGATGGCGGCTAGTTCTTCCTCTTGAAGATCCTATAGAGTGCTTTAGCTCCTTAATATCTCTTTCTTGCCTTTGTTGCTCCTCCCTCATGGCTCTTTGATCTTCTCTAATTTCATGGAGGATGATGGAGTGCTCTTGGTGCTCCAGTCTCAGTTGCTCCATGTTGGAATTCAATTCTCCTAAAGAGGTGTTGAGTTGCTCCCAATAGTTGTGTGGAGGGAAGTACATCCCTTGAGGCATCTCAAGGATCTCTTGTTGAGGTCCATGAGTGGGCTCTCTTGTTTGCTCCATCCTCTTTTTAGTTATGGGCTTGTCTGCTTCAATGAGGATGTCTTCCTCTATGATAATTCCAGCTGAATTGTATAGGTGATAGATGAGATAAGGGAAGGCTAACCTTGCCAAATTGGAGGGCTTGTCAGCCACCTTATATAGTTCTAGAGATATAATCTCATGAACTTTCACTTCCTCTCCAATCATGATACTGTGGATCATGATAGCCCGATCCACAGTTACTTCGGACCGGTTGCTAGTAGGAATGATAGAGCGTTGGATGAACTCCAACCATCCTCTAGCCACAGGTTTGAGGTCAGGCCTTCTCAGTTGAACCGGCTTGCCTTTGGAGTCTCTTTTCCATTGGGCTCCTTCCATACAGATGTCCATGAGGACTTGGTCCAACCTTTGATCAAAGTTGACTCTTCTAGTGAAAGAATGAGGATCTCCTCTCATCATTGGCAAGTTGAATGCCAACCTCACAGTTTTCAGACTGAAATCTAAGTATTTTCCTCGAACCATTATGACCCAATTCTTTGGGTTCGGGTTCACACTTTGATCATGGTTCTTAGTGATCCATGGATTAGCATAGAACTCTTGAACCAATAAGATTCCGACTTGTTGGATGGGGCTGGTGAGAGCTTCCCAACCTCTTCTCCGAACCTCACATCGGATCTCCGGATATTTACTCTTTTGAGCATGAAGGGGACCTCGGGGATTGGTGTGCGAAATTGTGATCATTACTTTTCACAACTCAATTAATCCCTAGTAATGGCCCCAAGAACTTGGTGCTCACTACCATGGCATAAACACAACTTTGCACAACTAACCAGCAAGTGCACTGGGTCGTCCAAGTAATAAACCTTACGCGAGTAAGGGTCGATCCCACGGAGATTGTTGGTATGAAGCAAGCTATGGTCACCTTGTAAATCTTAGTCAGGAAGACTCAAATGGGTATAGATGATGAATGAAACATAAAGATAAAGATAGAGATACTCATGTATATCATTGGTGAGAGCTTCAGATAAGCGTATGAAGATGCCTTCCCTTCCGTCTCTCTGCTTTCCTACTGTCTTCATCCAATCCTTCTTACTCCTTTCCATGGCAAGCTTATGCAAGGGTTTCACCGTTGTCAGTGGCTACCTCCCATCCTCTCATTGGAAATGTTCAACGCACCCTGTCACGGCACGGCTATCCATCTGTCGGTTCTCAATCAGGCCGGAATAGAATCTATTGATTCTTTTGCGTCTGTCACTAACGCCCCGCCTTCAGGAGTTTGAAGCACGTCACAGTCATTCAATCATTGAATCCTACTCAGAATACCACAGACAAGGTTAGACCTTCCGGATTCTCTTGAATGCCGCCATCAGTTCTTGCCTATACCACGAAGACTCTGATCTCACGGAATGGCTGGCTCGTTTGTCAGGCGATCAACCATGCATCGTGTATCAGGAATCCAAGAGATAAACACTAGAGCCTTGTTTGCTTGTAGAACAAAAGTGGTTGTCAGTCACCTTGTTCATAGGTGAGAATGATGATGAGTGTCACGGATCATCACATTTATCAAGTTGAAGAACAAGTGATATCTTGGACAAAGAACAAGCGGAATTGAATAGAAGAACAATAGTAATTGCATTAATACTCGAGGTACAGCAGAGCTCCACACCTTAATCTATGGTGTGTAGAAACTCCACCGTTGAAAATACATAAGAACAAGGTCTAGGCATGGCCGTGAGGCCAGCCTCCCAAAGTGATCAAAATATCTAAAGAAAAGGATTCCAAAGATCAGAAGATTCTCAATACAATAGTAAAAGGTCCTACTTATAGAGAACTAGTAGCCTAAGGTGTACAAAGATGAGTAAATGACATAAAAATCCACTTCCGGGCCCACTTGGTGTGTGCTTGGGCTGAGCAATGAAGCATTTTTCGTGTAGAGACTCCTCTTGGAGTTAAACGCCAGCTTTCATGCCAGTTTGGGCGTTTAACTCCCATTTTGGTGCCAGTTCCGGCGTTTAACGCTGGGAATTCTGAGGGTGACTTTGGACGCCGGTTTGGGCCATCAAATCTTGGGCAAAGTATGGACTATCATATATTTCTGGAAAGCCCAGGATGTCTACTTTCCAACGCCGTTGAGAGCGCGCCAATTGAGCTTCTGTAGCTCCAGAAAATCCACTTCGAGTGCAGGGAGGTCAGAATCCAACAGCATCTGCAGTCCTTTTCAGTCTCTGAATCAGATTTTTGCTCAGGTCCCTCAATTTCAGCCAGAAAATACCTGAAATCACAGAAAAACACACAAACTCATAGTAAAGTCCAGAAAAGTGAATTTTAACTAAAAACTAATAAAAATATACTAAAAACTAACTAAATCCTACTAGAAACATACTAAAAACAATGCCAAAAAGCGTACAAATTATCCGCTCATCACAACACCAAACTTAAATTGTTGCTTGTCCCCAAGCAACTGAAAATCAAATAAGATAAAAAGAAGAGAATATGCAATGAATTCCAAAAATATCTATGAAGATCAGTATTAATTAGATGAGCGGGGCTTTAGTTTCTTGCCTCTGAATAGTTTTGGCATCTCACTTTATCCTTTGAAATTCAGAATGATTGGCTTCTTTAGGAACTCAGAATCCAGATAGTGTTATTGATTCTCTTAGTTAAGTATGATGATTCTTGAACACAGCTACTTTATGAGTCTTGGTCGTGGCCCAAAGCACTCTTTCTTCCAGTATTACCACCGGATACATACATGCCACAGACACATAATTGGGTGAACCTTCTCAGATTGTGACTCAGCTTTGCTAGAGTTCCCAATTAGAGGTGTCCAGGGTTCTTAAGCACACTCTTATTGCCTTGGATCACAACTTTATTTCTTTCTTTTTCTCTTTTTTTTCGTTTTTTTTTTCATTTTTCTCCTTCCTTTTTTTTTGTATTCACTGCTTTTTCTTGCTTCAAGAATCATTTTTATGATTTTTCAGATCCTCAGTAACATGTCTCCTTTTTCATCATTCTTTCAAGAGCCAATATTCATGAACCACAAATTCAAAAGACATATGCACTGTTTAAGCATACATTCAGAGAACAAAAGTGTTGCCACCACATCAAAATAATTAATCTGTTATAAAATTCAAAATTCATGCAATTCTTCCTTTTCAATTAAGAACATTGTTTATTTAAGAAAGGTGATGGATTCATAGGACATTCATAACTTTAAGGCATAGACACTAAGACACTAATGATCATAAGACACAAACATAGATAACATAAGCACTAAAATTCGAAAAACAAGAAAATAAAGAACAAGGAGATTAAAGAACGGGTCCACCTTAGTGATGGCGGCTTGTTCTTCCTTTTGAAGGTCTTATGGAGTGCTTGAGCTCCTCAATGTCTCTTCCTTGTCTTTGTTGCTCCTCTCTCATGATTCTTTGTTCTTCTCTAATTTCATGGAGGATGATGGAGTGTTCTTGATGCTCCACCCTTAGTTGTCCCATGTTGGAACTCAATTCTCCTAGGGAGGTGTTAATTTGCTCCCAATAGTCTTGTGGAGGAAAGTGCATCCCTTGAGGTATCTCAGGGATCTCATGATGAGAGGGGTCTCTTGTTTGCTCCATCCTCTTCTTAGTGATGGGCTTGCCCTCATCAATGGGGATGTCTCCCTCTATGTCAACTCCAACTGAATAACAGAGGTGACAAATGAGGACTTGAGGTCATGCCTTCTCAGTTGAACCGGCTTCCCTTTTGAATCTCTCTTCCATTGAACGCCCTCTTCACAAATGTCTGTGAGGACTTGGTCCAACCTTTGATCAAAGTTGACCCTTTTTGAGTTTGAAAGGGACCTCAGGGATCACCTTCTTCAAGGCCACAACTTCATAGAAGTGGTCTTGATGCACCCTTGAGATGAATCTCTCCATCTCCCATGACTCGGAGGTGGAAGCTTTTGCCTTCCCTTTCCTCTTTCTAGAGGTTTCTCCGGCCTTAGATGCCATAAATGGTTATGGAAAAACAAAAAGCAATGCTTTTACCACACCAAACTTAAAAGGTTTGCTCGTCCTCGAGCAAAAGAAGAAAGAAGAGAGTAGAAGAAAAAGAAATGAGGAAGAAAGGAATGGCTTTGTGTTCGGCCAAAGAGGGGGAGAAGTGGTGTTTAGGTTGTGTGAAAATGAAGGGGTGAAGAAGGGTTTATATAGGAGAGGGGGGCTCATGGTTCGGTCATGTATGGGTGGGTTTGGGTGGGAAAGTGGTTTGAATTTGAAGGGTGAGGTAGGTGGGGTTTTATGAAGGATGGATGTGAGTGGTGAAGAGAAAGATGGGATTTGATAGGTGAAGGGTTTTTGGGGAAGAGGTATTGAGGTGATTGGTGAATGGGTGAAGAAGAGAGAGGGTGGTGGGGTTGGTGGGGATCCTGTGGGGTCCACAGATCCTGAGGTGTCAAGGAAAAGTCATCCCTGCACCAAATGGCATGCAAAATCACGTTTTGAGCCAATTCTGGCGTTAAACGCCGGGCTGGTGCCCCTTTCTGGCGTTTAACGCCAGGTTCTTGCCCTTTCCTGGCGTTTAACGCCAGTCTAGTGCCCCTTTCTGGCGTTAAACGCCCAGAATGGTGCCAGACTGGGCGTTAAACGCCCAACTGCTAGCCTCACTGGCGTTTAAACGCCAGCAAGTTCTCCTCCAGGGTGTGCTGTTTTTCTTTCTGTTTTTCATTCTGTTTTTGCTTTTTCAATTGATTTTGTGACTTCTCATGATCATCAATCTACAAAAAAAAAACATAAAATAACAAAAGAAAATAGATAAAATATAATCATTGGGTTGCCTCCCAACAAGCGCTTCTTTAGTGTCAGTAGCTTGACAGTGGGCTCTCATGGAGCCTCACAAATGCTCAGAGCAATGTTGGAACTTCCCAACACCAAACTTAGAGTTTGAATGTGGGGGTTCAACACCAAATTTAGAGTTTGGTTGTGGCCTCCCAACACCAAACTTAGAGTTTGACTGTGGGGGCTCTGTTTGTCTGTGATTTGAGAGAAGCTCTTCATGCTTCTTCTCCATGGTGACAGAGGGATATCCTTGAGCCTTAAACACAAAGGATTCTTCATTCACTTGAATGATCAGTTCACCTCCATCAACATCAATCACAGCCTTTGCTGTGGCTAGGAAGGGTCTGCCAAGGATGATAGATTCATCCATGCACTTCCCAATCTCTAGGACTATGAAATCAGCAGGGATGTAATGGTCTTCAATCTTCACCAGAACATCCTCTACAAGTCCATAAGCTTGTTTCTTTGAATTGTTTGCCATCTCTAGTGAGATTCTTGCAGCTTGTACCTCAGAGATCCCTAGCTTCTCCATTACAGAGAGAGGCATGAGGTTTACACTTGACCCTAAGTCACACAAGGCCTTCTTGAAGGTCATGGTGCCTATGGTACAAGGTATTGAAAACTTCCCAGGATCTTGTCTCTTTTGAGGTAATTTCTGCCTAGACAAGTCATCCAGTTCTTTGGTGAGCAAAGGGGGTTCATCCTCCCAAGTCTCATTTCCAAATAACTTGTCATTTAGCTTCATGATTGCTCCAAGGTATTTAGCAACTTGCTCTTCAGTGACATACTCATCCTCTTCAGAGGAAGAATACTCATCAGAGCTCATGAATGGCAGAAGTAAATCCAATGGAATCTCTATGGTCTCATTTTGAGCCTCAGATTCCCATGGTTCCTCATTAGGGAACTCAGTGGAGGCTAGTGCACGCCCATTGAGGTCTTCCTCAGTGGCGTTCACTTCCTCCCCTTCCTCTCCATATTCGGCCATGTTGATGGCCTTGCACTCTCCTTTTGAATTTTCTTCTGTATTGCTTGGAAGAGTACTAGGAGGGAGTTCAGTAATTTTCTTGCTCAGCTGTCCCACTTGTGCCTCCAAGTTCCTAATGGAGGACCTTGTTTCAGTCATGAAACTTTGAGTGGTTTTGATTAGATCAGAGATCATGGTTGCTAAGTCAGAGGGGTTGTTTAGCATTCTGTCTGTTGCTGAGAAGATGATGGAAAAGGCTTGCCATTGCTAAACCTGTTTCTTCCACCATTATTGTTGTTGAAACCTTGTTGAGGTCTCTGTTGATCCTTCCATGAGAAATTTAGGTGATTTCTCCATGAGGAATTATAGGTGTTTCCATAGGGTTCTCCTAGGTAATTCACCTCTTCCATTGAAGGGTTCTCAGGATCATAAGCTTCTTCTTCAGATGAAGCATCCTTAGTACTGCTTGGTGCATTTTGCATTCCAGACAGACTTTGAGAAATCAAATTGACTTGTTGAGTCAATATTTTATTCTGAGCCAATATGGCATTCAGAGTGTCAATCTCCAGAACTCCTTTCTTCTGACTAGTCCCATTGTTCACAGGATTCCTTTCAGAAGTGTACATGAATTGGTTATTTGCAACCATTTCAATTAGTTCTTGAGCCTCTGTAGGCGTCTTCTTCAGATGAAGAGATCTTCCAGCAGAGCTATCCAAAGACATCTTGGATAGTTCAGAGAGACCATCATAGAAAATACCTATGATGCTCCATTCAGAAAGTATGTCTGAGGGACACTTTCTGATTAATTGTTTGTATCTTTCCCAAGCTTCATAGAGGGATTCTCCATCCTTCTGTCTGAAGGTTTGGACTTCCACTCTAAGCTTACTCAATTTTTGAGGTGGAAAGAACTTTTCCAAGAAGGCATTGACTAGCTTTTCCCAAGAGTCCAGGCTTTCTTTAGGTTGAGAGTCCAACCATGTTCTAGCTCTGTCTCTTACAGCAAAAGGGAATAGCATAAGTCTGTAGACCCTCAGGGTTAACCCCATTAGTCTTGACAGTGTCACAGATTTGCAAGAATTCAGCTAAGAACTGATGAGGATCTTCCAATGGAAGTCCATGGAACTTGCAATTCTGTTGCATTAGAGAAACTAATTGAGGCTTAAACTCAAAATTGTTTGCTCCAATGGCAGGGATAGAGATGCTTCTCCCATAGAAGTCGGGAGTAGGTGCAGTAAAGTCACCCAGCACCTTCCTTGCATTGCTGGCATTGTTGTTGTTTTCGGCTGCCATGGGTTCTTCTTCTTTGAAGATTTCTGTTAGGTCCTCTACAGAGAGTTGTGCCTTAGCTTCTCTTAGCTTTCGCTTCAAGGTCCTTTCAGGTTCAGGGTCAGCTTCAACAAGAATGCCTTTGTCTTTGTTCCTGCTCATATGAAAGAGAAGAGAACAAGAAAATATGGAATCCTCTATGTCACAGTATAGAGATTCCTTGAGGTGTCAGAGGAAAAGAAAAATAGAAGGCAGAAGTAGAGAATTCGAACTTAGTGGGATATAGTTCGAATTGTGCATTGAGGAGGAGTGGTACTCCATAAATAGAAGGATGTGAGAAGAAGGGAAGTAATTTTCGAAAATTAAGTAAAAGATTTTAAAAACATTTTGAAAAACACTAGTTAATTTTCGAAAACCAAGAGTGGGAAAGAGATCAAGTGATTTTTGAAAAAGATTTTGAAATAAGAAATTAAAAAGATATGATTGAAAACTAAGTTGAAAAAGATATGATTGAAAAATTATGGTTTTAAAAAGATATGATTGAAAATATATGATTTGAAAACAATTTTAAAAAGATTTGATTTTAGAAATTAATGACTTGCCTAACAAGAAAAGATATGATCCAAACATTAAACCTTTCTCAACAGAAAAGGCAACATACTTGAAATGTTCAATCAAATCATTAATTGTTAGCAAGTATCTTTGAAAAAGGAAAGAAATTGATTTTGAAAACATTTGATTGAAAAGATATGATTTGAAAAAGATTTGATTTTGAAAAACTTTGAAAACTTGAAAAAAATCTGAATTAAAAACAGAATCTTCCCTCTTGTGCCATCCTGGCGTTAAACGCCCAAAATGGTGCACATTCTGGCGTTTAACACCCAGTGTACTACCTTTTTGGGCGTTAAACGCCCAACCAGGCACCCTGGCTGGCGTTTAAACGCCAGTCTGTCCTTCTTCACTGGGCGTTTTGAACGCCCAGCTTTTTCTGTGTAATTCCTCTGCTGCATGTTCTGAATCTTCAGTTCCCTGTACTATTGACTTGAAAATAGAACCAAGATCAAATAAACAATGCATGCAAGACACCAAACTTAAAATTAGATACTAGACTCAAACAAGAAACATAAAATATTTTTGGTTTTTTTTTATGATTTTGTAAATTTTTTGTGCTTTTTCGAAAATTATATGAAAATAGAAAATAAAGGTTTCAGAATTCTTAATTTGAGTTCCAGGAATCATTGCAATGCTAGTCTAAGACTCCGGTCCAGGAATTAGACATGGCTTCACAGCCAGCCAAGCTTTCAAAGAAAGCTTCGGTCCAAAACACTAGACATGGCCAATGGCCAGCCAAGCCTTAGCAGATCATTGCTCCAATAGCAAGATTGATAGAAATCAACAAGCTATTGTGATGATTAGTTAAAACTTCGGTCCAATAAGATTAGACATGGCTTCTCAGCCAGCCAGATTTCAACAGATCATCATGAAACTCTAGAATTCATTTTTAAAAACTCTGAAAAAAATACCTAATCTAAGCAACAAGATGAACCATCAGTTGTCCATACACAAAACAATCCCCGGCAACGGCGCCAAAAACTTGGTGTGCGAAATTGTGATCATTACTTTTCACAACTCAATTAATCCCTAGTAATGGCCCCAAGAACTTGGTGCTCACTACCATGGCATAAACACAACTTTGCACAACTAACCAGCAAGTGCACTGGGTCGTCCAAGTAATAAACCTTACGCGAGTAAGGGTCGATCCCACGGAGATTGTTGGTATGAAGCAAGCTATGGTCACCTTGTAAATCTTAGTCAGGCAGACTCAAATGGGTATAGATGATGAATGAAACATAAAGATAAAGATAGAGATACTCATGTATATCATTGGTGAGAGCTTCAGATAAGCGTATGAAGATGCCTTCCCTTCCGTCTCTCTGCTTTCCTACTGTCTTCATCCAATCCTTCTTACTCCTTTCCATGGCAAGCTTATGCAAAGGTTTCACCGTTGTCAGTGGCTACCTCCCATCCTCTCATTGGAAATGTTCAACGCACCCTGTCACGGCACGGCTATCCATCTGTCGGTTCTCAATCAGGCCGGAATAGAATCCATTGATTCTTTTGCGTCTGTCACTAACGCCCCGCCTTCAGGAGTTTGAAGCACGTCACAGTCATTCAATCATTGAATCCTACTCAGAATACCACAGACAAGGTTAGACCTTCCGGATTCTCTTGAATGCCGCCATCAGTTCTTGCCTATACCACGAAGACTCTGATCTCACGGAATGGCTGGCTCATTTGTCAGGCGAGCACTCGGTTGTCAGGCGATCAACCATGCATCGTGTATCAGGAATCCAAGAGATAAACACTAGAGCCTTGTTTGCTTGTAGAACAAAAGTGGTTGTCAGTCACCTTGTTCATAGGTGAGAATGATGATGAGTGTCACGGATCATCACATTCATCAAGTTGAAGAACAAGTGATATCTTGGACAAAGAACAAGCGGAATTGAATAGAAGAACAATAGTAATTGCATTAATACTCGAGGTACAGCAGAGCTCCACACCTTAATCTATGGTGTGTAGAAACTCCACCGTTGAAAATACATAAGAACAAGGTCTAGGCATGGCCGTGAGGCCAGCCTCCTAAAGTGATCAAAAGATCTAAAGAAAAGGATTCCAAAGATCAGAAGATTCTCAATACAATAGTAAAAGGTCCTACTTATAGAGAACTAGTAGCCTAAGGTGTACAAAGATGAGTAAATGACATAAAAATCCACTTTCGGGCCCACTTGGTGTGTGCTTGGGCTGAGCAATGAAGCATTTTTCGTGTAGAGACTCCTCTTGGAGTTAAACGTCAGCTTTCATGCCAGTTTGGGCGTTTAACTCCCATTTTGGTGCCAGTTCCGGCGTTTAACGCTGGGAATTCTGAGGGTGACTTTGGACGCCGGTTTGGGCCATCAAATATTGGGCAAAGTATGGACTATCATATATTGCTGGAAAGCCCAGGATGTCTACTTTCCAACGCCGTTGAGAGCGTACCAATTGGGCTTCTGTAGCTCCAGAAAATCCACTTCGAGTGCAGGAAGGTCAGAATCCAACAGCATCTGCAGTCCTTTTTAGTCTCTGAATCAGATTTTTGCTCAGGTCCCTCAATTTCAGCCAGAAAATACCTGAAATCATAGAAAAACACACAAACTCATAGTAAAGTCCAGAAAAGTGAATTTTAACTAAAAACTAATAAAAATATACTAAAAACTAACTAAATCCTACTAGAAACATACTAAAAACAATGCCAAAAAGCGTACAAATTATCCGCTCATCAGGGATCACCCTTTCCTTGACCACAACTTCATAGAAGTGGTCTTGATGGACCTTTGAGATGAATCTCTCCATCTCCCATGACTCGGAGGTGGAAGCAACTGCCTTCCTTTTCCTCTTTCTAGAGGTTTCTCCGGCCTTAGGTGCCATTAATGGTTATGGAAAAGAAAAAGCAGAGCTTTTTTCCACACCAAACTTAAAAGGTTTGCTCGTCCTCGAGCAAAAGAAGAAAGAAAGGAAGAGAAGAAGAAGAAATGGAGGATATGAAAGGGTATGAATGGTTCGGCCAAGGGTGTTATGAGGTGTTTGTGATGTGTGAAAGTGGAGGAGTACGGAGGGGTATTTATAGAATAAGGGAGAGAGGAAATCCGTGTGAGAGGGGGTGGGGTTGGGAGGAAAATATTTTGAATTTGAATGGTGAGGTAGGTGGGGTTTATGATGGGTTTTTGGGGAATAGTGGATGGATGTGAGTGGTGAAGAGATTATGGAGAAGAGTGTAGGATTTGATAAGTGAATGGTGTTTGGCAATGGCGGATCCACGGGGGGCCTAAGGTGGCCATGGTCCCCCCCAAAATTTTTTTAAAAAAATAGTAAATAGTAATAATTAATAATATTAAATTTTTTTATATATAATATTAGAAAAAAATATAAGTTACAAAATTTTATAAATTAAAATAACTAAAAACTGCAGTATTGGATATTTGAATTATTGTTGCTCTTGTTAACAAATAGCCCATTTTAATAATTAATAAAAATGGTTCTATTATACTAGCCTAAGCCCATACTATTAATTAAAGTAACACTAGTACATTTTTCAAACATTTTTTTCAAACCATCAGAGGCATCAGCGCCACTTTTCTCTCTCTTTTAGTGGCTCCCAGACTTTTGGTCTTCTACTCTTCTCATTCTAATTTTCTTTCCATACCAAAACAAGATATATGAAGAAAAACCATTGAAGAGAAGTAAACAGCAAAATATTAACCATTGAATGCACAACAAAGATTCAAAGAGGTATATTTCATTTTTTTAAGTTAATAATAATGTCAAGTATTATTTACATTATTTATTTAAAATAATTAATTTATTTTTTTTATAATAGACAGTTTTCAAAGATTGAAGTGAGGGCAAAACTCAATAGAATTATTTTTGGGTGAGACTTGGAACAAAAAAATAATAAGGTAAATCAATAACTTTATTTTTGGTTATTATATATTTGTGTTTCTAAAGTTATTTGTTATTGCTCAATAGGTTTAATATTTTTTTTTTAAGAAAATAACATATATGCAATTATTTTTATTTTTTTTGTTAGATAGTTCAAGTTAAGTTAAAAATGTCTAAGATGAAAACAATTCACTCATTTTTCAAGAGAAAAGAGAGAATATATGATGAACAAAATTCAGCTTCAAATTCTTTGAGTAATGTTCAAAATATTATTGAACAACCTGTGACACAACTTGTTCACTTTAGAGATGATAATTGATGATTTTAGTTCCATGAAGCATCGTCGAGCAAGTTTAAAAATATCAAAATCTTAAATTATATAGTTGAACATTGACTTTTATATAATATAATTACTCTTTTGATATATATGCTACAGATCATATTTTGTTAATTTTTTGTTATATTTTATATTTAATTGGCCCCCCTCTTATGAAATTTCTGGTTCCGCCACTGGTGTTTGGGGAAGAGTGTTATGGAAAGGTGTGAGGAGGAAAGAGAGTGAGTTGGGGTAGGTGGGGATCCTGTGGGATCCACAGATCCTGAGGTGTCAATGATTTCTCATCCCTGCACCTTTCTGGCGTTTAAATGCCCTCTGTGTGCCATTTCTGGCGTTTAACGCCAGCTCTGCTGCCCATTCTGGCGTTAAACGCCAGGGTGATGTCCCTTTCTGGTGTTTAACGCTAGCCAGACACCAGGCACCCCTTTTTCTGGCGTTAAACGCCAGTCTGTCTACCAATTCTAGCGTTTAAACGCCAGTAAGCCTATCCTCCAGGGTGTGCTATTTTTTATGCTGTTTTTTATTCTGCTTTAATTCTGCAGTTGTTTGTGTGACTCCACATGATCATCAACCTAAAGAAAACAGAAACTAATAATGGAAAATAAAATGAAAAAGTAATTAACATAGATAAATGAGATTGTGTTTCCTCCCAATAAGTGCTTCTTTAATGTCAATAGCTTGACAGTAAGCTCTTTCAGAGCTTCACAGATGCTCAGAGCATGATTGTGGGCTCCCAACACCAAACTTAGAGTTTGAGTGTGGGGGCTCTGCTTGACTTTGTATGGAGAGAATTGGATGAAGCTTTTCATGCTTTCTCTCTATGTTTACAGAAGAAGATCCTCGAGCCTTAAACACAAGGTAGTCCTCATTCAATTATAGGACTAACTCTCCTCTGTCCACATCAATCACAGCCCTTGCTGTGGCTAGGAAGGGTCTTCCAAGGATGATGGATTCATCCTCATCCTTTCCAGTGTCTAGGATTATGAAGTCAACAGGGATGTAAAGGCCTTCAACTTTCACTAAGACATCCTCTACAAGTCCATAAGCCTGTTTCATTGATTTGTCTGCCATCTCTAGTGAGATTCTTGCAGTTTGTACCTCAAAGATTCCTAGTTTCTCCATTACAAAGAGTGGCATGAGGTTTATACCTGACCCCAGGTCACACAGAGCCTTCTCAAAGGTCATGGTGCCTATGGTACAAGGTATTAAGAACCTTCTTGGATCCTATTTCTTCTGAGGCAATTTTTGCTGAACCAAGGTATTCAGTTCATTGATGAGCAATGGAGGTTCATCCTCCCAAGTCTCATTACCAAATAACTTGCCATTCAGCTTCATGATTGCTCCTAGATACCGAGCAACTTGCTCTTCAACAATATCTTCATCTTCTTCGGAGGAAGAATACTCATCAAAGCTCATGAATGGTAATAGTAAGTTTAGTAGAATCTCTATGGTCTCTGTATGAGCCTCAGATTCCTTTGGTTCCCCATTAGGAAACTTCTTAGTGGTCAGTGGACATCCATTGAGGCCTTCCTCACTAGAAATCACTGTCTCTTCTTCCTCTATAGGTTCGGCCATTTTGGTTATATTGATGGTCTTGCACTCTCTCTTTGAATTCTCTTCTGTATTGCTTGGGAGAGTACTAGGAGGAGTTTCAGTAACTCTTTTACTCAGCTGACCCACTTGTGCCTCCAAATTTCTGATAGAGGACCTTGTTTCAGTCATAAAACTAAGAGTGGTCTTAGATAGATCAGAGACTATGGTTGCTAAGCCAGAGAGGCTCTGCTCAGAATTCTCTGTCTGTTGTTGAGAAGATGGTGGAGAAGGCTTGCTATTGCCAAACCTATTTCTCCCACCATTATTGTTATTGAAGCCTTGTTGAGGCCTCTATTGATACTTTCATGAGAAATTTGGATGATTTCTCCATGAAGGATTATAGGTGTTTCCATAGGATTCTCCCATGTAATTCACCTCTTCTATTGTAGGATTCTTAGGGTCATAAGCTTCTCCTTCAGAGGAGGCATCTTTAGTACTGTCGAATGCAGCTTGCAATCCAATCAGATTCTGAGAAATCATATTGACTTGCTAAGTCAATATTTTGTTCTGAGCCAATATGGCATTCAGAGTATCAATCTCAAGAACTCATTTCTTCTGAGTCATCCCATTATTCACAAGATTTCTTTCAGAAGTCTACATGAATTGGTTATTTGCAACCACCTCAATGAGTTCTTGAGCTTCTGCAGGGGGTTCTCTTCAGATGAAGAGATCCACCAGAAGAGTGGTCCAATGACATCTTGGACAATTCAAACAGACCATCATAGAATATATCCAAGATGCTCCATTCTGAAAGCATGTCAGAAGGACACCTTCTGATCAATTACTTGTATCTTTCCCAAACTTCATAGAGGGATTCACCTTCTTTCTGTGTAAAGGTTTGGACGTCCACTCTAAGCTTGCTCAGCTTTTTAGGTGGAAAGAATTTGACCAAGAAAGCATTGACCAACTTATCCCAAGAGTTCAGGCTTTCTCTAGGTTGTGAGTCCAACCATATCCTAGCTATGTCTCTTACAGCAAAAGGGAAAAGCATAAGTCTATAGACCACGAGATCAACCCCATTGGTCTTAACAGTATCACAGATCTACAAGAATTCAGCTAAGAGCTGATGAGGATCTTCCGATAGAAGTCCATGAAACTTGTAATTCTGCTGCATTAGAGAAACTAATTGAGGCTTAAGCTCAAAGTTGTTTGCTTCAATGACAGGAATTGAGATGTTTCTTCCATAGAAGTTGGAAGTTGGTGCAGTATAGTCACCAAACATCTTCCTTGCATCTCTAGCATTGTTGTTGGGTTCAGTTGCCATGTCTGCTTCTTTTTTGAAATTTTCTGTAAGGTCCTCTCTGGAGTGTTGTGCTTTAGCTTCTCTTAGCTTTCTCTTCAGAGTCCTTTCAGGTTCAAGATCTGCTTCAACAAGAATGTCCTTATCCTTATTCTTACTCATATGAAAAAGAAGAGAACAAAGGGAGTAGTGGAATCCTCTATGTCACAGTATAGAGATTTCTTTATGTGAGTATAAAAATAGAAGAATAGAAGAATGAGAAGAGAGAGAAGATGAGTAATTCGAACAGAGAGAAGAGATAGGGGTTCGAATTATGAGTAGAAGAGAAGTGTTAGCAATTAAATAAAATAAATAGAAAGAGATGAGAGAGAGAGAGAGAGAGTATTTGAATTTTAAGGAGAGGGAAAAGAAAAATATTTTAATTGATCAAGTTAGTTTCGAAAATATTAAAAGAAATAAAATAAAATTAGAATTTAAAATAATTAGTTAATTAAAAAAATTTTTGAAAAAAATGGTTAGTGATTTTCAAAAATTAGAAGTGGAAAAGTAGTTAGGTGGTTTTGAAAAAGATAAGAAATAGTAAACTTTTTAAATTAAAATAAACAAGTCAAGTAGCTAGTTGAAAAAGGTTTGAAAATAAATTTTGAAAAGATAAGAAGTTAGAAAAAGATTTTGAAATTAAAATTTTAAAAAGATATGATTGAAATTTATTTTGAAAAAGAATTGAAAAAGAAATTAAAAAGATTTGATTTTTAAAATTAAAATTGATGACTTGACTAATAAGAAACTAAAAGATATGATTCTAGAATTTAAAGATTGAACCTTTCTTAACAAGAAAGTAACAAACTTGAAATTTTTGAATCAAAACATTAATTGTTAGCAGAGATTTTCGAAAATGTTAAATGAAATTAAGAAAAAGATTCTTTGAAAAATTAGTTTTAAAATTTTCGAAAACATTAAAAGAAAAAAAAGATAAGATAAAAAGGTATGAGTGATAAAAGATAATATGAAAAAGATAAGATTTTAAAATTTAAGATGGGATGAAAAAGATAGCCATTTAAAATTATGAATTAAAACATGAAAATTCGAAAAAAATGAATTGGGAACGAAATTACCTCCCCTTTGCTAGTTCTGGCATTAAACGCCCATCTGATAGCCATTTTGGTGTTTAACGTCCAACTGATAGCCATTTTGGGCGTTTAACGCCTAGCCACCCTGCCTGGCGTTAAATGTCAAAAATCCCTTGTTACTGGGCATTTTTCTGAATGCCCAGGATGATGCTGTTTCTGACTTTAAACACCCAGAATGCTGCCCATTCTGGCGTTTAACGCCCTAAAGTGCCTCTTTACTGGCGTTTTAATGTCAGTGAGCTCTTTTTCTCTATGATTTCTCTGCTTTATGTTCTGAACCTTCATTTCTCTGTATTATTTACTGAAAAGATATATATATTATTTTTTTTATTTGAAATTTTGACTTGACTAACCAGAAACAACTAAATTTTAAAATTTTTTTACAAAGTCAACTCAAAATTTCGAAAATTATGAGAAGAAAAAGGAAAAGATATTTTTTTTACTTTTGAATTTTTAATGAGAGAGAAAATAACAAAATGAAACAAAACATAAAATTTTAAGATCAAAACAAGTAGTGCATGCAATAACACTTTGAATGTCAAGATGAACACCAAGAACACTTTGAAGATCATGATGAACATCAGGAACATATTTTTGAAAATTTTTAAGAAACTTAAATTAAAAAAATGCAGTTGACACTAAACTTAAAATTTGATACTAGACTCAAATAAGAAACACAAAATTATTTTTTTATTTTTTTAAAAGAAAAACTTTTTTAAAAGAAAATAAAGGTTGAAATAAGAAAGAAGGTTACCCAATCTAGGCAACAAGATGAACCGTCAGTTGTCCAAACTCGAACAATCCCCGGCAACGGCGCCAAAAACTTGGTGCACGGAATTGTGATCACACTTTTCACAACTCCGGTACAACTAACCAGCAAGTGTACTGGGTCGTCCAAGTAATAAAACCTTACGCGAGTAAGGGTCGATCCCACGGAGATTGCCGACTTGAAGCAAGCTATAGTCATCCTGTAAATCTTAGTCAGGTAGATTGAATTGGTTATGAGTTTTGATAATTGAAAGATAAATAAAAAGCAAATTAAAATAAAGATAATTATGTAATTCATTGGTGGGAATTTCAAATAAGCGTTTGGAGATGCTTTGTTGCTTCTGAACCTCTGCTTTCCTATTGTCTTCATCCAATCATGCGTGCTCCCTTCCATGGCAAGCTGTATGTTGGTGGATCACCGTTGTCAATGGCTACCATCCATCCTCTCAGTGAAAATGGTCCAGCTATGGTTTCTGTACAGCTAATCAACTGTCGGATTTCTCGTCTCGGATGAAAAATACCAGGCACAGCTACCGCACGGCTAATCAACTGTCGGTTCTCACTTGTGTCGGAATAAGATCTCTCTATCCTTTTGCACACTGTCACTATGCCCAACATTCATGAGTTTGAAGCTCGTCACAGTCATCCCGTCCCAGATTCTACTCTGAATACCACAGACAAGGTTTAGAATTTCCGAATCTCAAGAATGCTGCCAATTGGTTCTAGCCTATACCACGAAGGTTCTAATCTCACGGATTCGAATGCTCTATTGTCAGGAGAGGCAAGTCAAATCCGTGGATCAGAGACCCAAGAGACTATACTCCGGCTGTCGTCCAATGACTACGTTGAACATCATGTAGACCGCTTGTGGTTGTCAGGCACGCAGATCTTGGCTAAGCGAGTAACGAAGATAGTGGGTGATTGTCACGGGTCATCCTTCATTCAGACTTAACTGAATTAAGTACGAGAGTATATCTTGGAGAAGAAGTAAGCGTGAATTGAAAGAGAAATAATAGTACTTGCATTAATTCATGAAGAACAGCAGAGCTCCGCACCTTAATCTATGAGGTGTAGAAGCTCCACCGTTGGAAAATACATTAAAGAAAAAGGTCTAGGCATGGCCGAATGGCCAGCCTCCCGAAATGTGCAAAATCGCCTAAAAGTCTGAAAAAAAGGATCCGAATACAATAGGAAAAAGTGCTATTTATACTAAACTAGTTACTAAGGATTACAAAAAATAAGTAACTAAGTGCAGATAGTGCAGAAATCCACTTCAAGGGCCCACTTGGTGTGTGCTTGGGCTGAGCATTGAGCTTTACATGTGCATAGGCTTTTTCTGGAGTTAAACGCCAGCTTGGATCCCAGTTTGGGCGTTTAACTCCCGTTCTGGTGCCAGTTCCGGCGTTTTACGCTAGAAAATGGTCTCTGGTGGGCATTTTAATATCAATTTGGGCCATCAAATCTCGAGCAAAGTATGGACTATTATACATTGCTGGAAAGCCCAAGATGTTAGCTTTCCAGCCCAACTTAGAACGCACCAATTGGACTTCTTTAACGCCAGAAAAACGCATTTGAGTGCAGGTAGGTCAAAATCTAATAGCATTTGCAGTCCTTTCTCAGCCTCTGAATCAGATTTTTGCTCAGGTCCCTCAATTTCAGCCACAAAATACCTGAAATTACAGAAAAACACAAAAACTCATAGTAAAATCCAGAATTATAATTTTTACATAAAAACTAATAAAAATATAATAAAAAATAAATAAAACATGCTAAAAACTATGTAAAAACAATGCCAAAAAGCATATAAATTATCCGCTCATCAATTATACATGCAAAGAAATTAAAATAAAATAAAAGACAAACAAATAGAAAAAAAACTTAGAAAAACCTACATTTAACAATATATTAAATTGAAGATTAGAATATAACCTAGTAGTCATAACAATTGTTAAAAAAATTATAAGTCTCAAATATAAAAATTTATAATCACCTAATACACTAAGAGGTGTATATATAGTGTAGGATTAATCTACTTTAAATTAGAAATATAAATATTTATTTAATATTAAATTAATTTAATTATCTATTTTTAAAATAAATCATTCTAATTATATGTGACTGATTTGTAAAAAGTAAAAAATTTACTATAATTTTTTTAATTAATATTTTTTATTTATATATACGTATATATTAATTGTTTAATATAGTTTTCGTATTTTCAAGATATATTATTTTGTTTAAATAATTTTAAATATTATTTATTTATATATATGTACATATTAATTATACATAAATATATTTAAATTACTTATATTAATTATTTTTTATTATGATTATTTTCTTTTATATATATATATATATATATATATATTATATGATTCATTCAATGATTTTTGTATTTTTTATTATTAATATTATTGTACGTGTGATTTTTATAAATTACACTAGATACCTAAATTTTAATTATAGACCTTAATTTAACATATTAATGCTAAATTAATCACACTGAATAAATAAATTTTTAATTAATTCTAAATTAATTTGATATATATTAAAAGTAATGCTACATATTTAAGTTTTTTTATGAATTAAGTTCAACCAAATTAAACAATAAGATTTAGAATAATCTTAGCCATAAATTATTTTTGGTATATTAAATTAACTTAGTTAGACTTGATTAACAAAAAACTTAAATGTGTAATGTTATTTATATATTAATTATAGTCATTCATTATAGTTATTAACTTAGTTTTTTATACCATAATTATTTTCTTATATATCTAAATATATATTATTAGATAATTAAATTTTAAGCCGACGATCCTATTAATTAACATTAGTAAAATTTTAACTTAACTAAATATATCAACTAGACAACTATGTACTAAAATATTTAATTTTATAGTTGTTGATAAATTTTAACCCAATTATTAATTATTTTATAGAACGTCAATAAATTTTTTTAGTACAACTAATAATATTATACAGGTTTTAGTTTTTGTTTGAGTAATAATCTAAAAGTATTATTTATTAGTAAGATACTTTTGACTTAATTATTTTATTTTTTCTTAGTTAATGAGAGTCAATAAAAATAAATTTAATAATTGAAAAAAAATAAACTTCATATTAAAAAATTTTTAAAATAATATAACAAAAATAATTGTTGTAATACATAAATTGAGGTAACAATTTTTTTTTTTTTTAAAACTAATCTAATAAATGCTAATATTAGAACTAAACTCTATTTAAATAATATATTTAAACTATTTTAAATCTTAGACACATATAGATTAGAGTCATTTTCGTAACAATAACCAACTAAAATAATGTCATTAGCTTGAATATTTAGAATTCGTACAATTCGGACCATCCTCTTATTAAATAAGTTTCATCATCCACTATTCATGTACTACAACAAGGTATAAAATGGCTACAACGAGAAACTAAATTGACATTTATTCCTATCAGTAATATTGTATTGATGCACGAAAAGGTTGATAATTTCAGAAAAAAAATACAATATGCTAAAATTATTTTTTATTACGAAAACTTTAAGAGTAGCAAATTTAAATCTAGTACCAATATTTAAAATTGTATCTCCAAACCTAACACAATTCTTTAAAAGCTAAACTTAAATTGAAGAAACTCAATTTCGTTATATGCTCCGCTTTAAAGATTTTTTGATAGACGTAGAAAGTATGGAGGAAATAATTGGAAGCCATTGATCAATAATACATGAGTAGATTCAACCATTTTTCAGTAAAATATAGTTTACTGCTTTTTTTTAAACTCTTACATCCATGTAATTAGAACCCTAATCACTGAATACAACTCAACGTGGTATTTGATAGATGTGGTGCATTGTAAATGATTGCGACAAAAAAAATAATTACACTATAACGTTTAACGAAATGAATAAGTTTGAGTAAGAGCAATCATTAAATTATCAAAAGAATGATAGAATGACAATATAAAAATATAACAAAAAATTATTACTTATACCATAAAAGGATCAATTTCGATAAAAAAAAATGAAAAATACATTCTTATTCTATGAAGTGGTCAAGAATGAATAATAAATTGAAAAATTAAACAAAATATTTTAACTCTTAAATCTAGACTCATGAATCTCAAAAAAATAATATATATCTTTTAGTGGCACAAAATTAATTATAAAAATTAATTACTGATATCAATATCAGTCTGATACTAATAGGATACACACATGCATAATAGAGAATATTAACAAAGTTATTAATGTTAATATCACATTTATAGCTAATTATGTTTGATTAAAAATTATATTATAATGATTGACAATTAGAACGATTGACAATTAATATAATTAGAATGATTGAAAATATTAATGTTGGCAATTAGTCGAGTCATGCATTAAATATTGAGTTTCATATAATTATAAAAAAGATAATTTCCTAAAATAAGTTTATAAGAGAGAGGTACGCATACTGGCATCAAAATACGCTACGTTAGTATTTTTAACGCTAAAATTGATATAAAAAATCGCAAGGGGGACATCCCATAGCCTACTTCAGGAAGAAATTGAAAACTCGATTATCTCAAGCGTCCGCATATGTCTGCGAGCTATATGTAGTAACTCAAGCTATTGCCAAATGGTGACATTACTTATTAAGACGGAAATTCTTAATCAGAATTGATCACCAAGGTTTGTGGGAGCTAATGATGCAAGTGATACTTACTCTGAAACAATAACACTACCTTTCTAAATTGCTTATATATGAATTTGAGATTGAGTACCGTTCTGGAAAGTTTAACAAGGTTACGAATGCGCTAGCCAGGCTAGGGGATGATGAGCCTCGCACGCAGCTCCAAGCATTCATAGCAGTACAGTCCAATCTTTTGTCAACCTTGCTTTAGGCTAATATCGAGAGTGAAGAGATGCTTCAGTTGCAAGAGAAGTTATAGAGGGGTGCATTACCTTCTGAATATGTATTCAATGATGGGTTGATATCATACCGAGGTAAAATTTGGGTTCCAAATATTACTAATATACTTGAGACATTACTGCACCAGTTCCATTTAGCCTTGGCTACAGGGCATCAAGGTATTTTGAAAATGTATAAGGGGTTGGGTGAGCTATTTTTTTGGCCGGGGATGCCCCATGATGTGGTTCGATTTATCAATCATTGTGTGGAACGTTAGTGTACAAAGTATATCATTGCCAAGCAATAGGGACTCTTACAGCTGCTTTCGATTCCTCCAAAGCCTTCGGTAGACAATAGTTTATAATTCATCACCAAACTACCAAATTTCAATGGATTTGTTGCAATGTTAGTAATGGTGGATTGGTTCAATAAGACAACTCGGGTTGCGCCATTAAAGACTGAGTTCACTGCCAAATTGGTCACTCAAAAATTCATTAGTTCAGTGGTAAGGTATCATGGCTTTCTAGCCATTATTGTCTCAGATAGGGACCCTCTTTTTCTTAGTCATTTTTGGAAAGATTTGTTTAAGCATTGTGGTACTAAGTTGCTTTATAGTACTACTTATCATCCTCAAACGAATGATCAAACTGAGGTTGTTAATAGGACTTTTGAGTAATATCTGTGTGTGTTTACTCATCCTCATCCAACCAAGTGGTCTACCTACCTCAATTGGACAGAGTTCTATTACAATAATTCTTTTCACTCCACCATTGAAATGTCACTATATGAGGCCTTGTATAGGTTTGCTATTAAAACTATACCCGTCTATACTAGTCGTTTTTCTTTTGTCCAAGATGAGGATGATCTATTGCGAGTCAGGAAGATTCTTGACATGAAACTCCAATTTTGCCTCCAGCAAGCCCAAGAATGCACATGAAACGCCAAACTGAGTCTCATAGCGGTGAAAAATCATTCAATGTTGGTGATTTAGTTTTCTTAAAACTCCAACCGTATCGGCAGGGGTCCATAGTGACACAAGGACATTTGAAGCTTGGTAAGAAATATTTTGGACCATTTAAAGTGCTCCAAAGAGTAGGAACCATCACATACAAGCTGGAGTTTCCAGTTAGAAGTGCAATTCATCTCGTTTTTCATGTTTCACTATTGAAGGAGCTTAAGGGTGAGTCCGTTATGGCAATGGGCATCAACGAGCTTCCTCCTTCGCTGCCTTTTGAACCAGTGTCGGTAGCCATTAGTGCAGCTTGACGATGGATCTCAAGATATTCAAGTGTTGATAGAATGGCAAGGAGCACCAAGAGAGAAAGTAACATGGGTGAGTTGGACTGAGTTGACGAGAATGTATCATGCAGAAGACCTTGAGGACAAGATTATTGTAATGGGGACAAGATCATTGTAATGGGGAGAGAGATTAATACGAACAAGCCAATTCAAGATGGGCCGAATATACGAATTGCAGATCCGACAATTCATGATAGGGCGAATGCACCAATTGCAAATTCAACAAGCAAAAGAGCAAGAAAACCACCTGTGTGGATGAAAAATTATGAAGCATGATGTAAGGGTGCGTCACAAGGGATTATTATAGTATGCTGAGGTGGAGAGTTAGTTATAATAATAGAAAGAGTGCATGTGTATAAGGGGAGGGATAATGTAATGGAGGATGGTATGCATTTTTATATGAAAAGTTGTTAGAGTATTCTTTCTTGAGTTAGGGTTGCTACTATTACTAATATACTAGATTTATATTTTCACTGTTTCATTGATTACTTGATAATTTTCTATATTATTATATACTCTCACTTGCTAATTTTTTTCTGATGTGAACTATATTTTGGTTAACCTATTAAAAATACTATTTGTTGTAAAATAATATAATTATCCAAAAAATAGAAAAATAATATATGTTATCATGCACTATTAAAAATTTTTATTGTTTATTAAGAGGCCAGAGAAACTCTTCATGAAGTTCAAAAGAAAGATTCTTTCCCAAAAAAAATTTGATAATTCTTTTATAGACATATTCTTTCAAAATTTCTCATTAATATACTACAAATAGATCCCTAATATGAAAACATGTGACAACTTTACTATATAATATTTTATATAGATACCATAGTAAAAAATAATTATGTTTTTACTTTTATAATTTGAATAATCACATAAAAAATTTAAATAAAAATATTAAAATTTATATTAAAGTATATAAAATACAAACTTATTGTAGAGTCTTAAAAAAAACAAAACTCCGATGGGTCAAGCCCATAACATTTTCTTTTTTTTCTTCTACTCAAACGGCACAGAGAACACTTCAATTCAATTCAGCAATACACACATATATTATTACATCACTTTAGAATCCCTCACCGCCAATACTACTCTGGTGATCTCCCCTCCTACATGTCACTTCTTCAACAATAATTCTATATACTTTTATTTCAATTAATTTCACTACTCTTCTTCTATTCCAACTCTATTATACCATATCTATTATATTCTCTTATGTTGTCTTTTATTCTAAAACTCCATTAAAGTAGTCTAAGTTTGAAAAAGAGAGAAATCACCTTTAATTCAAGTATTACCAATTATTAAAATAATAAGGTAACTCTTTAGTTTGATAATTATCTATATTTTTAATTTTTATCATGTTTGTAGCGATGGGTATTAATAAATTTGAACATTTAGAGTTAAGGTAAGATAAAATTTGAAATTTATGGGTATATAGGTTTTATTATGTCAATTGATGTTAAGATTAACTTATTAGAATTATTATTGTTATGTTTGTGATATTAGATTCTCAAAGGAACCACTTTCCTTGCTTGTTGGAACTTGTGGAGTAGAAATTTTTCTCTTGGATTTTAGTCTATAACTAAACTTTGTATCTATAGTTAAATTTTAGTATTGTTTCTTTTTTATAATTATTGAAAATAATTTTAAAATTTATAATTTAATTATTTACTAACTTATCTGTCAACATGATGTTTATGTTAAATATTTTACAAAGAAAATTCCACTTGAGATATAATATTTTGTGTTGAAATTAATGATGTTGTCATTTGAAGAATTAGATTATAAGGTAAATATTATTTTACATATACACTTTGAATATAAAGTTAGTATTGAATTGATGATGCACTTATTAATTTGTTTGACAACTTTAGTTTGATCATGATTTATATGTTAAAATATTTTAGAAGGCTCTATGACAGAAACTGTAGCTAGCGGCAGTAAGCGCTAGACTTGGTGTACCATGTCAGCATATAATTGTACTTTCAGGTCCATATGAATGAAAAATGGTACCTATCTGTTTCATATCCACAAAATTAGTAGAGCATGTCTGTTTCAGAATTCACACAAAAAAAATAACCTAAGTGTAATTTCTGTCTGTTATTTTGACTTTATGAATTAGATAACCTTCTGTTTATATTTATATAAAATAAGAAAGTTTGATTATTTGATGTCTATAAGTAATTATCATTATGTTTGAGTATATTTTTGTCACTATTATTAAAGTGGATTTATTTTGACTAAAATTAACTATTTATACAATTGTCTCTCGTGGGGTTATGGATGCTCTATTTACTCACTGAATTGCAAAACTCACTTTATTGTTCTCTCATTTTTTTAGATATGGAACTTGATCCTAATCCAACTTCATCAGTTTTGCTCTAGTTTTGTTTGTGTTGGTGAGCCCTTTATTTTTTAAGGGATTAATGTTTTGTGTAAATAGCTCTAAAGCTCTTTAGACTTGTTAAACTACTCCATGTGACACAGGCAGAATTCGACTTTAGTGACTTCAGTATGTTACTTTGTAAATATTCTAGTAGATGAAACTAATAGACTATGTTTTGCTGTAAATATTGAAGTCGAACTTTTTGTAAATATGTTGAGTATGTTTTAAATATGATGCTAAGAATGTGTTGCCTTTTAGTATAATTGGAAATCCTATTATTTCTGTTTTTTGCAATATTAAATTCTGAGGCTTGCTTGGAAAGATTTTCCTAAACGCCAGTCACGTCCAGATTAGGTTGTGACAAATTAGTTTCAGAGTCAAGTTGTCCTGTGTAATATAGATTTGTTGTTCTGTAGTAAGATGATGATTGTGTAAATAGAAACCGGCCCATTTTCACAAGTTGTGATGTTACTAAGGACTTGTAGGAATGTAAAATAAAGTCTTTAAATTGTATTTTCATTGTTTTCTGTGTTTGAGGCTATCTGTATTTAATATAATCATTTATTCTTAGGTGGAAGATGCCACTTAAATGTCGTATTCCTACTCCACGGGCATGAGCACGTAATGCTCCTAATGTTGAAACTAATAGGGTACCTTCTCCCCCACTTAGCCAATGGGGTAGTGGTCGTAGAAGGCCAATAGAGCGAGGTAGAGGTGTGACTATCACAGAAGAACCAGGAATGTTGCCACTGAGATACGAGGACTTCATCAAGCTGTTAATAATCTTGGGGAGTCTTTAACTGATCAAAAAGAAGTTAGAGCCCCACCTTCAGCGGGGCCAAATGTCCTTAATCAAGAAAACCAACAACCCCTTGGGAAACGAGTTGTCACTCTCCAATCTTTTCTTAAGTTGAATTCGCCTACTTTCATTGACAGCTTGAACAAAGCATTTTGAGCCCTCAGATGTCCATATGACACAGCGGTGGATCTAGCTACATACCATTTAACAACACATGATTATCATTAGTATGAAACACTTCTTCAAAGTAGAAGGACACGCTGAATGCCACCTCTTTTGTGGGATGAGTTTGTTGAGATCTTTTTGAAAAAATTTCTTCCTACTAGTATAAAGAAACAAAATGCTGCTGACTTTAAGAAGTTGAGGCAAACTCTTGGTATGTCTGTAATGTAGTATGAGAATTGTTTTACCGAGCTTTCTAGATATGCTCAGCATTTAGTGACCCCGAATATCATGAGGGTCAAGAGATTTGTTCGAGGACTAGCAAATCCTTACTTTACTGCTCTTTCTCCCATGGTTGGGAGCATGACTTATTCAGAAATTGTAAATGCTGCTTATTGTATTGAAGCTGGATTGGAAGAAAGGAGAGTGAACAAAGAAATTGGTAAAAAAAAGGATACCAGGAGCATTTTCTAGAGGATCAAGCTATAGAGAGATATTAGGTCATCAGAATCGCCCATAAACACAATCAGGTAGGGTTAACCATTCTGAAGCTGCCTCAAAGGGTACCTCAGCCTTGGGGAGTCAAGCTAGAAGTGCATCTGAACCAAGCATGTAGAGATCTAAGCCTTCAGAAGTTCTTAGGTCACTGTGTCAGTATTGTGGAAAATATCATTCTGAAGTATGCTTCAAGACTACTGGAGCATGTTATAGTTGAGGACAGACTGGTCACCTTCGTAGAGATTGTCCTCATCCTCGGAGAAGTTCCATTCATAGTTCAGCACTACCTGCAATATTCACACCATATTTCTCAGCTATGTTACCTGAAAATTCTCCAACTCCATTAGTTAAGGGGGAAAGTAGAAGATCTGGTGGTCGAGGGTCTAGCAACAAAGGTGTAGCATAAGGTGAAAGAAGTCAGTCATAGATTCATGCTTTAACCCGTCAGGATGTTCAGGCTTCAAATGCAGTGCTAACAGGTACTTTACAAGTTTGCTCCTTAGATGCTCAAGTATTGTTTGATCCAGGTTTTCATCACTCTTATATATCCCCACATTTTGCATCTCATTTAGATAAGCAAGTTCAAGTATTAGACTGCCCATTTTATGTTGGTACTCCACTTGGAGTATCTACAATAGTTCAATATGTGTTTTCGATCTTGCATTGTTAGATGGAACACTATTGATACCTTAGTTGATTTGATCCTTCTTGAAATGATGGATGAATTTGATGTCATCTTGGGCATGGATTGGTTATCTTCTTATCATGTTGATGTAAGTTTCTACTCCAAAACAGTAAAATTTGATATTCTGGAAATTCCACCCGTTATTTTCTTTGGTAAGGGTTGTTCTACCTTGGCTAATCTTATATCTTTTATGAGTATTTTATACTTAATGGACAAAGGGAATAAAGAATTTCTCGCAGTAATTAGGGACACTGAAGCCAAAGTACCTAGCATAGATCAAGTTCCTATAGTTAGGGAATTTTTAGATTTGTTTTCGGAGGAACTACCAGGCATACCACCGGATCGGGAGGTACAATTTTTTATAGACTTAGCTGATGAGCGAATATTTTATATGCTTTTTGGGGGTAATTTCATGTAGTTTTTAGTATGTTTTAGTTAGTTTTTAGTATATTTTTATTAGTTTTTAGGAAAAATTCATATTTCTGGACTATACTATGAGTTTGTGTATTTTTCTATGATTTCAGGTATTTTCTGGATGAAATTGAGGGAGCTGAGCAAAAATCTGATTCAGGCTGAAAAAGGACTGCTGATATTGTTGGATTCTGACCTCCCTGCACTCGGAATAGATTTTTTGGAGCTACAGGAGTTCAATTGAAGCGCTCTCAATTGGGTTGGAAAGTAGACATCCAGGGCTTTCCAGAAACAGGATGCAAATTGGAGTTAAACGCCTAAAACAGGTTACAACCTGACGTTTAACTCCAGAAACAGTCCAGACACGTGAAAAGCTCAAGTCTCAGCCCCAGCACACACCAAGTGGGCCGCAAAAGTAGATTTCTGTACTATCTATCTTAGTTTACTCATTTTCTGTAAACCTAGGTTACTAGTTTAGTATTTAAACAACTTTTAGAGATTTATTTTGTACCTCAGGACATTTTTAGATCTGAACTTTGTACTCTTTAACGGCATGAGTCTCTAAACTCCATTGTTGGGGGTGAGGAGCTCTACTGTGTCTCGATGGATTAATGCAATTATTTTTGTTTTCTATTCAAACACGCTTGTTTCTATCTAAGATATTCATTTTCATTTTAATATAATGAATGTGATGATCCATGACACTCATCACCATTCTCAACATATGAACGTGTGCCTGACAACTACCTCCGTTCTACATTAGATTGAATGAGTATCTCTTGAATTTCTTAATTAGAGTCTTCGTGGTATAAGCTAGAATCCATTGGCAGCATTCTTGAGAATCCGGAAAGTCTAAACCTTGTCTGTGGTATTCTGAGTAGGATTCAGGGATTGAATGACTGTGACGAGCTTCAAACTCACAAGGGTTGGGCGTAGTGATAGACGTAAAAGGATCAATGGATCCTATTCCAGCATGAGTGAGAACCGACAGATGATTAGCCGTGCGGTGACAG
Source organism: Arachis stenosperma (assembly GCF_014773155.1). Taxonomy (NCBI): domain Eukaryota; kingdom Viridiplantae; phylum Streptophyta; class Magnoliopsida; order Fabales; family Fabaceae; genus Arachis; species Arachis stenosperma. The sequence goes on from NC_080385.1 coordinate 147,718,686, forward strand.
CACACCTAGACCATTTTCACTGAGAGGACGGATGGTATCCATTAACAACGGTGATCCACCAACATACAGCTTGCTATAGGAGGAACCTTGCGTGCGTGAAGAAGAAGACAGGGGGAAAGCAGAGATTCAGAAGACAAAGCATCTCCAAAACTCCAACATATTCTCCATTACTGCATAACAAGTATTATTTAATCCATGCTCTCTTGTTCATTTGCAAGTCAACTGATAATTATAATTGATATCCTGACTAAGAGTTACAAGATAACCATAGCTTGCTTCAAGCCAACAATCTCCGTGGGATCGACCCTTACTCACGTAAGGTATTACTTAGACGACCCAGTGCACTTGCTGGTTAGTGGTACGAATTGTGAAAAGTGTGATTTACAATTTCGTGCACCAAGTTTTTGGCGCCGTTGCCGGGGAATTGTTTGAGTTTGAACAACTGACGGTGAATCTTGTTGCTTAGATTAGGAAAATTTTGTCTTTTGGGTCAGAGTCTTTTATTTTCTTTTCAAAAAATTTTCAAAAATATTATCTTTCTTTATTAATTTTGAGTTTTTCTGTGAGTTTAGTGTCATATTTTAAGTTTGGTGTCAATTGCATGCTTTTCTTTATCTTTCAATGTTCGAATTGCATGTTTTTGTTTTCCTTTAAAAAAAATTACCTTTTTAAAACAAGTTAAATTTATAGCTCAGTTGGTTAGAGCGTTGTGCTTGTGTTCTTAGTAATTGGATATCTTCCTTTTAAAACTTTTTCAAAAATAATTTTTCTTTGATTAAATCTTGTGCCAAACTTTAAGTTTGGTGTTCTCTTGTTAATTTTTCTTTAGTTTTCGAAAATTTTATTTTGGTTTTCTAAAAATTTTAAGTTTGGTGTTCTATCTTCATGTTCTTGTTGTTCTTGTGAATCTTCAAAGTGTTCTTGAGTCTTCCTTGTGTTTTGATCTTAAAATTTTTAAGTTTGGTGTTCCGTGGTGTTTTCCCTCCAAAATTTTCGAAAACAAGGAGCATTAGATCTAAAAATTTTAAGTCTTGTGTCTTTTGTGTGTTTTTCTCTTTCATCATAAAATTCAAAAATAAAAATATCTTTTCTAACTAATTTTAAGCAAATATTTCAAAATTTTCCATAAAAATTCATATTTCAATTTCAAAATTTTATCTTATCATATATTAGTTGTCAAGTTTTCAAAAAAAAATCATATCTTTTTCAAAACTTCCTAACCACCTTTTCTCTCTCTTTATTTTTCGAAAATTCTCATAAAATATTTTCAAATTTTTTATTTTTATTTTAGTTTTTATTTTATTTTATTATTTCAAAAAAATTTTTAAATATAATAAAATAAATCCACCTCATTTCCCTTTCTCCATCATGGACTTAAGTGGAAATGAACAGTCCAGAAAGACTTTGGGGTCATATGCTAACCCCAGTACTGCTTCATATGGGAGTAGTATCTGTATACCCTCCATCGGAGTCAGTAGTTTTGAGTTAAATTCTCAGCTCATTATCATGGTGCAGCAAAGTTGCCAGTATTCTGGTCTTCCACAGGAAGAACCTACAGAGTTTCTGGCATAGTTTTTACAAATTGCTGACATAGTACATGATAAGGAAGTAGATCAGTATGTCTACAGATTATTACTATTTTCATTTGCTGTAAAAGACCAAGCTAAGAGGTGGTTAAATAACCAACCTAAGGCTAGCATAAGAACATGGAAACAGCTGTCAGAAAAATTCCTGAATCAATATTTCCCTTTAAAATGGATGACATGGCTAAGGCTGAACATCCAAGGCTTTAAACAAGGAGATAATGAATCTCTTTATGATGCCTGGGAGAGATACAGAGAGATGCTAAGAAAATGCCCCTCTGAAATGTTTTCAGAGTGGGTGCAGTTAGACATCTTCTATTATGGGCTTACAGAGAAAGCTCAGATGTCTTTGGACCACTCAGCTGGTGGATCTATATACATGATAAAGACATTTGAAGAAGCACAAGAGCTCATTGATACAATTGCCAGAAATCAGCATCTGTACTTAAGTAGTGAACCTTCCATGAAAGAAGAGGCTAAAACAGTAAGTGCTGAACTCAGTCCTGCAGAACAAGTTACTGAATTCAATCAACAATTAGATTTTCTAACAAAACAGCTAGCTGAATTCAAGGAGATACTACAAGACACAAGAATGGCTAATATGAATATGGAAGTGTAGTTGAAGCAAACAGAACAGCAATTATCAAAACAAATAATAGAAGAGTGCCAAGCAGTTCAATTAAGAAGTGGGAAAATATTAAATACCTCACTTCAAGGCAGCAGGAAGCCAAGAAATGAACAAACTACTATCCAAAATCCCTCTGAGGATAGTAAGAGCCCAGAGAAGAATAATTCTGGCACTCAAACACTAGAAAAGGGTGGAGAGCTGGCATTAAACGCCCAACCCATGCTCAGTTCTGGCGTTCAAACGCCACAAACAGACAAGGAGTTGGTGTTAAATGCCCAGGGAAGCTCAGTTCTGGCGTTCAAATGCCAGAAACAGGTAAGGAATTGGCGTCCAATGCCAATCCAGCTTCCAACCATGGCATTCAAACGCCAGTGAGGGATCAGACACATACATGTGCTGATAGCAACCCCTCTAAAAAGGCTTCTCTAACCACATCTGTAGGAAATAAACCTGCAGCAACTAAGGTTGAGGAATACAAAGCCAAAATGCCTTATCCTCAGAAACTCCGCCAAGCGGAACAGGATAAGCAATTTGCCTGCTTTACAGATTATCTCAGGACTCTTGAAATAAAGATTTTGTTTGCAGAGGCACTTGAACAAATACCCTCTTATGCTAAGTTCATGAAAGAGATCTTAAGTCATAAGAAGGATTGGAGAGAAACTGAAAAAGTTTACCTCACTAAAGAATGCAGTGCAGTCATTCTGAAAAGCTTACCAGAGAAGCTTAAAGATCCCGAAAGCTTCATGATACCATGCACATTAGAGGGTACTTGTACCAAGAAAGCTCTATGTGATCTTGGAGCAAGTATCAACCTAATACATGCATCCACTATCAAAAAGCTTGGTTTGACTGAAGAAGTCAAACTAACCCGAATATGTCTCCAACTTGCTGATGGCTCCATTAAATACTCATCAAGCGTGATTGAAGACATGATTGTCAAGGTTGGGCCATTTGCCTTTTCCACTGACTTTGTGGTGCTGGAAGTGGAGGAGCACAAGAGTGCAACTCTCATTCTAGGAAGACCTTTCCTAGCAACTGGACGAACCCTCATTGACGTCCAAAAAGGGAAATTAACTCTGAGAGTCAATGAGGACGAGTTTAAGTTGAATGTTATCAAAGCTATGCAGCATCCAGACACCCCAAACGACTGCATGAGTATTGACATTATTGACTCTCTGGTGGAAAAGGTCAATATGACTGAGAGTCTCGAATCAGAGCTAGAGGATATTTTTAAAGATTTTCAACCTGATCTGGAGGAACCAGAAAGAATAATAGAACCTTTGAAAATCCCTCAGGAAGAGGAGAAACCTCCTAAACCCGAGCTCAAACTATTACCACCATCCCTAAAATATGCATTTCTGGGAGAAGGTGACACTTTTCCTGTAATCATAAGCTCTATCTTAGAGCCACATGAAGAGGAAGCACTAATTCAAGTGCTGAGGACACACAAGACAGCTCTTGGATGGTCCATCAGTGATCTTAAGGGCATTAGCCCAACCAGATGCATGCACAAGATCCTATTGGAGGATGTCGACAAGCCAGTGGTTCAACCACAGAGGCGGCTGAATCCAGCCATGAAGGAGGTGGTACAGAAGGAGGTCACTAAATTACTAGAGGCTGGGATTGTTTATCCTATTTCTGATAGCCCCTGGGTGAGCCCTGTCCAAGTCGTCCCTAAGAAGGGTGGTATGACAGTGGTTCATAACGAAAAAAATGAACTGGTTCCTACAAGAACAGTTACAGGGTGGCGTATGTGTATTGATTACAGAAGGCTCAATATAGCTACCAGAAAGGATCATTTTCCTTTACCATTGATAGACCAAATGCTAGAAAGACTAGCAGGTCATGATTACTACTGCTTTCTGGATGGATATTCAGGTTATAATCAAATTGCAATAGATCCCCAAGATCAAGAGAAAACAGCATTCACATGTCCATCTGGAGTACTTGCATACAGAAGGATGCCATTTGGTCTGTGCAATGCACCTGCAACCTTTCAAAGGTGCATGCTTTCTATTTTTTCTGATATGATGGAAAATTTTCTGGAAGTCTTCATGGATGACTTTTCAGAATTTGGAGACTCATTCAGCTCTTGTCTTGACCATCTAGCACTTGTTTTAAAGAGGTGCCAAGAGACTAACCTGGTTTTAAACTGGGAAAAATGTCACTTTATAATGACTGAAGGAATTGTACTTGGGCACAAAATTTCAAACAAGGGAATAGAGGTGGATCAAGCTAAGGTACAGGTAATTGAAAAATTACCACCACCTGCCAATGTTAAGGCAATCAGAAGCTTTCTGGGGCATGCAGGATTCTATAGGAGGTTTATAAAAGATTTTTCAAAAATTGCAAAACTTTTGGGTAATCTGCTAGCTGCTGACACGTCATTTATCTTTGATAAGGAGTGTCTGCAGGCGTTTGAGACTCTGAAAGCTAAGCTGGTCACAGCACCAGTCATCTCTGCACCAGACTGGACATTACCATTTGAACTAATGTGTGATGCCAGTGACCATGCCATTAGTGCAGTGTTGGGACAAATGCATGACAAGTTTTGGCACGTCATTTATTATGCCAGTCGTATTTTAAATGATGCACAGAAGAACTACACAACCACAGAAAAAGAGTTACTTGCAGTGGTTTACGCCATTGACAAGTTCAGATCTTATTTAGTAAGATCAAAAGTGATTGTGTACACTGACCATGCTGCTCTTAAATATCTACTCACAAAGCAGGATTCAAAACCCAGACTCATAAGATGGGTATTGCTTCTGCAAGAGTTTGATATAGAAATAAGAGACAGAAAAGGGACAGAGAATCAAGTAGCAGATCACCTGTCCCGAATAGAACCAGTAGAAGGGGCGTCCCTCCCTCTTACTGAGATCTCTAAAAATTTTCTGGATGAGCAACTCTTTGCCATCCAGGAAGTACCATAGTTTGCAGACATTGCAAACTACAAGGCTGTGAGATTCATACCCAAAGAGTATAGTAGATAGCAATCAAAAAAATTGATCTCGGATGTAAAGTACTATCTGTGGGATGAACCATATCTCTTCAAGAGATGTGCAGACAGAGTAATTCGTAGATGTGTGCCTAAAAAAGAAGCATAGAAGATCCTCTGGCATTGCCATGAATCACAGTATGGAGGACATTTTGGAAGTGAGCGAACAGCCACAAGAGTCCTCCAATGTGGCTTCTACTGGCCTACTCTCTATAAAGACTCCCGAGAGTTTGTACGTAATTGTGACAGTTGCCAAAGATCTGGCAATCTGCCTCACGATTATGCCATGCCTCAACAAGGGATCTTGGAGATTGAGTTATTTGATGTATGGGGTATTGACTTCATAGGGCCTTTCCCACCATCATACTCAAACACTTATATTCTGGTGGCAGTGGATTATGTATCCAAATGGGTGGAGGCTATTGTAACACCCACTAATGATACTAAGACAGTGCTGAAATTCCTCTAAAAACACATTTTCAACAGATTTGGTGTCCCTAGAGTACTAATCAGTGATGGGAGGCGCTCATTTCTGCAATAAACAGCTTTACTCTGCTATGGTTCGATATGGAGTTAGCCACAGAGTGGCAACTCCATATCACCCACAGACAAATGGGCAAGCTGAAGTCTCTAATAGAGAACTTAAAAGAATCCTGAAACGGACTGTGATTAACCGTAGAAGGGATTGGGCAAGAAGCTTTGATGATGCTCTGTGGGCATACAGAATAGCATTCAAGACTCCTATAGGGACTTCTCCATACCAGCTTGTGTATGGAAAAGCCTGTCACTTGCCAGTAGAACTGGAACACAAGGCCTACTGGGCAACCAGATTCCTAAACCTTGATGCCAAGTTAGCTGGAGAAAAACGATTGCTCCAGTTAAATGAGCTAGAGGAATTCAGACTCAATGCTTTCGAAAATGCAAAGATTTACAAAGAGAAAGAAAAAAGATGGCATGATAGAAGCTGTCATCTAGAGTCTTTGAGGCAGGGCAGAAAGTTTTGCTGTTTAACTCTAGGCTCAGATTATTCCCCTGAAAAGTTGAAATCCCACTGGAGAGGACCATATGTGATTACAAGTGTGTCACCATATGGATACGTAGAGCTTTAGGATAATGACTCTAACAAAAAATTCATTGTTAATGGACAGAGAGTCAAACATTATCTTGAAAGCAATTTTGAGCATGAATGCTCAAAACTAAGACTTGATTAAAGCTCAGTAATAGTCCAGCTAAAGACAATAAAGAAGCGCTTGCTGGGAGGCAACCCAGCCATTAACAAAGCTTATTTGTTAATTAAATGATAAATTTAGAGGTTCATATTAATTATCTTCAAGGTAAAGTATCAATTGCATGAGTTCACAGAGTTACAGAAGGATTCAGAGGATAAAACAGCAAAAAGAAACTCACTGGTGCGAAAACGCCAGTAAAAACTGTTTTGGGCGTTAAACGCCCAAAAGAAGCATCTACTGGGCATTTAACGCCAGTAGGGATAGCTATTTGGGCGTTAAACGCCAGAATGGATACCATTCTGGGCGTTTAACGCCAAATTTGCAGCATCCTGGGCATTCAGAAAAATGCCCAGTGATAAAGGACTTTCCGGCGTTTAACGCCAGCCAGAAGCTACAGCTTGGCGTTAAACGCCCAGGAGAGGCTACAAATGGGCGTTAAACGCCCAAAACATGCAGAAGTTGGGCGTTTAACGCCAGGATTGTGGGGAGAAGGTAACTTCATTTTCACTTCAAATTTTTTTCATTTTTCATGTTTCAATTCATGATTTCTTGCATAAACATGTTACAAACTCTCATCTTTCAACTTCAATTTCGAAAAATTTTTAATCCTAAATATATTTCTTAATTTTTCTTCAATATCTTTTCAAACCTTTTTCAAAACTCATTTATCTTTTTGAATTCTTTTCAAATCTTTTTAAACTCTTCCCAAATCTTTTTACACTCATTATATCTTCTTTTCAAAATTCAGATTTATCTTTTTCAAATATCTTTCATATCTTTTCAATTTTAAATTACATCTTTTTCCTATCATACTTATCTTTTACAAATCATATCTTCTATCCTATCTTTTTCAAAAATTTTCGAAAACCCACCCCCTTCCCTTTAAATACACGTTCGGCCTCCCTCCTCTTCTCCACAATTCGAACTTGGGTCTCCCTCTATCCCTCTCCTTTCCTTTCTTTTGCTTGAGAATAAGCAAACCTCTAAGTTTGGTGTATTTATCCGTGATCACTAAGCCAATACCCACTAAGATCATGGCTTCTAAGGGAAAACAAACCACTCCAAGAGACAAGAAAGAGAATATTCCAAAACCACTTTGGAATCAAGGGAAGTTCTTAACCAAAGAACATTCAGACCATTACTACAAAATAATGGGTCTAAGGTCAGTGATCCCAAAAGTTAAATTCGATTCGAAAGAAGACGAATATCCAGAGATCCAAGAGCAAATTCGAAACAGGAGCTGGGAAATCCTAGCTAATCCTGAAACAAAGGTGGGAAGAAACATGGTTCAGGAATTCTACTCTAATTTGTAGCAAATAGACAGGCAGAGAATAGCTGGAACCGCCTTCTATGACTATCGAACTCTGGTCAGAGGGAAGATTGTTCACCTCTACCCTGACAAAATAAGAGAGATCTTCAAGCTGCTTCAACTGCAAGATGACCCAGACTCCTTTAATAGGAGAATGATGAGAACAAATAAGGGCTTGGACGAAATTCTAGAGGACATATGCCTCCCTGGAACCAAGTGGACAACCAACACAAAGGGTGTCCCAAACTAACTCAAGAGAGGAGATCTCAAACCAGTCGCCAGAGGCTGGCTGGACTTCATTGGGCATTCTATACTGCCCACTAGCAACCGCTCTAAAGTCACCATCAAAAGAGCAGTAATGATCCATTGTATTATGTTGGAAAAAGAAGTGGAAGTTCATCAACTGATCTCTTGTGGACTTTACACAATTGCAAACAAGAACTCCAAAGATGCCAAATTGCTTATCCAAACTTAATCTCTATGCTATGTAAAGATGCTGGGGTAAAGATGGGAGTAAATGAGTATATCTCAGTTGAGCAACCAATCACCAAAAAGTCAATGAAAGGACAATAAGTGCAGGATAACCCCATCAAGAGGAAAGCACAGGAGTTCCTCCCAGAAATCCCTCAAATTGAATACTGGGAGCGTCTTGAAGCATCTGTCACCAAGTTGCAAGAAGCTATGGACCAACTAAAGGAAGAACAGAAAAATCAAAATAGCATGCTTTGCAAACTGCTTGGGGAACAAGAAGAGCAAGGGCGTGAACTGAAGGAACTGAAGCGTCAAAAGCTATCCCTTAAAGGGCCAAGCACCCCACAGACTAAAGGAGCATCCACCTTCCAAAATAAAGGTTGTTGAGTCCTAATCTTAACCTTAACTCTGTGATAATTGTTCTTATTAGGAATTTACCTTAGAAGTTATATATGAGTAGTAGTAATTAGTATCTCTATTTTGCTTTTATCTCCAATTAAGCTATAATTTATTTTTCTCATCATCATCAAACATGAATAAAATAGCAAATTTTTAGAATAAGGAGGCAATATTTTTTTGAGTTTTTAATAAGGAAAATTCTAATTATTTATATATGGTGGCAATACTTTTTGTCTTCTGAATGAATGCCTAAACAGTGCATATTTTTTATATTGAATTTTATGAATGTTAAAATTGTTGGCTCTTGAAAGAATGATGAATAAGAGAAATGTTATTGATAATCTGAAAAATTATGAAATTGATTCTTGAAGCAAGAAAAAGCAGTGAAAAAAAAAGGAGCAACAGAAAAAGCCAATAGTCCTTTAAACCAAAGACAAGGGCAAAAAGGATCCAAGGCTTTGCGCATCAATGGAAAGGAGGGCCTAAAGGAATAAAATCCTTGCCTAAGCGGCTAAATCAAGCTGTCCCTAACGATATGCTTGTGTCATGAAGGTCCAGGTAAAAAGTTTGAGACTGAGTGGTTAAAGTCGTGATCCAAATCAAAAGAGTGTGCTTAAGAACTCTGGACACCTCTAATTGGGGACTTTAGCAAAGCTAAGTCACAATCAGAAAAGGTTCACCCAGTTATGTGTCTGTGGCATTTATGTATCCGGTGGTAATACTGGAAAACAAAGTGCTTAGGGCCACGGCCAAGATTCATAAAGTAGCTGTGTTCAAGAATCAACATACTAAACTAGGAGAATCAATAATACTATCTGAATTCTGAGTTCCTATGTATGCCAATCATTCTGAATTTCAAAGGATAAAGTGAGATGCCAAAACTGTTTGGAAGCAAAAAGCTACTAGTCCCGCTCATCTAATTAGAATATGAGCTTCATTTAAAACTCTGAAATATTATTGCTTCTTGTTTTTTTTATCTTATTTTATTTATCTAGTTGCTTGGGGACAAGCAACAGTTTAAGTTTAGTGTTGTGATGAGCGGATATTTTATACGCTTTTTGGGGGTAATTTCATGTAGTTTTTAGTATGTTTTAGTTAGTTTTTAGTATATTTTTATTAGTTTTTAGGAAAAATTAATATTTCTGGACTTTACTATGAGTTTGTGTATTTTTCTGTGATTTCAGATATTTTCTGGCTGAAATTGAGGGAGCTGAGCAAAAATCTGATTCAGGCTGAAAAAGGACTGCTGATGTTGTTGGATTCTGACCTCCCTGCACTCGGAATGGATTTTTTGGAGCTACAGAAGTTCAATTGGCGCGCTCTCAATTAGGTTGGAAAGTAGACATCCAGGAATTTCTATCAATATATAATAGTCCATACTTTTCTTGATGATAAATGACGTAAACTGGCATTTAACGCCAGTTTCATGTTCCATTCTGGCGTTAAACGCTAGAAACAGGTTGCAAATTAGAGTTAAATGCCCAAAACAGATTACAACCTGACGTTTAACTCCAGAAACAGACCAGACGCATGAAAAGCTCAAGTTTCAGCCCCAACACACACCAAGTGGGCCCTAAAAGTAGATTTATGTACTATCTATCTTAGTTTACTCATTTTCTGTAAACCTAGGTTACTAGTTTAGTATTTAAACAACTTTTAGAGATTTATTTTGTACCTCATGACATTTTTAGATCTGAACTTTGTACTCTTTGACGGCATGAGTCTCTAAACTCCATTGTTGGGAGTGAGGAGCTCTACTGTGTCTCGATGGATTAATGCAATTATTTCTGTTTTCTATTCAAACACGCTTGTTTCTATCTAAGATATTCATTCGCATTTCAATATGATGAATGTGATGATCCGTGACACTCATCACCATTCTCAACCTATGAATGTGTGCCTGACAACCACCTATGTTCTACATTAGATTGAATGAGTATCTCTTGGATTCCTTAATTAGAGTCTTCGTGGTATAAGCTAGAATCCATTGGCAGCATTCTTAAGAATCCGGAAAGTCTAAACATTGTCTGTGGTATTCTGAGTAGGATTCAGGAATTGAATGACTGTAACGAGCTTCAAACTCACAAGGGTTGGGCGTAGTGACAGACGCAAAAGGATCAATAGATCCTATTCCAGCATGAGTGAGAATCGACAGATGATTAGCCGTGCGGTGACAGCGCACCTGGACCATTTTCACTGAGAAGACGGATGGTAGCCATTGACAACGGTGATCCACCAACACACAACTTGCCATAGGAGGAACCTTGCGTGTGTGAAGAAGAAGACAGGGGGAAAGCAGAGATTCAGAAGACAAAGCATCTCCAAAACTCCAACATATTCTCCATTACTGCATAACAAGTATTATTTAATCCATGCTCTCTTGTTCATTTGCAAGTCAACTGATAATTATAATTGATATCCTGACTAAGAGTTACAAGATAACCATAGCTTGCTTCAAACTAACAATCTCCGTGAAATCGACCCTTACTCACGTAAGGTATTACTTGGACGACCCAGTGCACTTGCTGGTTAGTGGTACGAATTGTGAAAAGTGTGATTTACAATTTCGTGCACCATTAGCCCGACGGGTTTCTCCTGTGTCAATCCCTCTTTATCGCATGGCTCCCGTGGAATTGCGAGAGTTGAAAATTCAGTTGCAAGAGCTATTAGACAAGGGATTTATCTGTCCTAGTACTTCTCCTTGGGGAGCTCCAGTTCTCTTTTTAAAGAAAAAAGATGGTTTAATGTGATTGTGTGTCGATTATCGGCAACTTAACAAAGTAACTATTTGTAACAAGTATCTCTTACCAAAGATTGATGATTTGTTTGACCAATTACAAGGAGCTTCTTATTTTTCCAAGATAGATCTTCATTCTAGATACTATCAGTTAAAGACTAAGGGAAAAGACATTCCAAAAATGGCTTTTCAAACTCGATATGGACACAATAAATTTTTGGTGATGCCCTTTGATTTAACCAATGTTCCAGCTGCTTTTATAGACTTGATGAACCGTGTATTTAAGCCTTTTCTAGATCACTTTGTGATTGTCTTTATTGATGACATTCTAGTGTATTCCAAGAGTGAGAAAGAACATGAGCATCATCTAAGAGTTGTTTTGTAAATTCCAAGAAACTGCAAATTTTATGCAAAATTTTCTAAGTGTGAGTTTTTGTTAGATCAAGTAGCATTCTCAGGTCATGTTGTATCAAAAGATGGAATCAAAGTGGATCCAAAGAAAGTGGAAGCTATCCAATAGTGGCCAAGACCTACATCAGTAAAAAAGATTCGTAGCATTTTAGGATTGGCAGGCTACTACAAACGTTTTTTTTTTTAAAGATTTCTCAAAGATATCATCTCCTTTGACCAAGCTGACTCAAAATAATGTAAAATTTCAATGGACTGATGAATGTGATCAAAGCTTTCAAAAGCTTAAGAAGTGTTTGACTATTGTCCCAGTTCTAGTTTTACCTTCAGGATCCAGAGGATATTCGGTATATTGTGATGCATCTCGGGTAGGACTTGGATGTGTTCTTATGTAGCATAGTAGTAGAGTCATCGCCTATACATCTAGACAACTTAAGAAGCACAAACAGAATTACCAAAATCATGATTTAGAAATGGTAGCAGTGATTTTTTCCTTAAAGATCTAGAGACACAATCTTTATGGTGAAACTTGTGAGGTTTATACAGATCACAAGAGCTTAAAGTACATCTTAAAACAAAAATATTTTAACCTCAGAAAACATAGATGGATGAAGTTGCTTAAGGATTACGATGTGCCAGCTTATACCATCTAAGTAAGACTAATGTAGCTACTAATGTATTGAGTAGAAAATTCATGTGTAGTTTAAATCACATTGCTTTATCAAAGAGACCTTTAGTGCAAGAGATTCACATGTTAGAATCTGAGGGTGTATATTTTAAGCTTGAAAGGTCAGGGCCACTCTTAGCTTATATACGATCTCAGTCATCTCTAATAGAACAAATCAAGTCTGCGCAGGGTGATGACCCAAAATTAAGAAAGTTAATGGAAGATGCTTAGAATGGGAAGAACTCAGATTTTTTTCTTGATCAAGGTGTTTTACATTATAGTATCCGTTTATGTATGCCAAATAATAATGACTTAAAGAAAGTTATTATGGAGGAGACTCACAATTCTAAATACACTATTCATCCAGGAATTAATAAGATGTGCCAAGATTTGAAGCAATTATTTTGGTGGGAAGGTATAAAAAAAGATGTAAGTACTTTTGTTTCTCACTGCTTGAATTGTCAACAAGTTAAAGCTGAACATCAAAGGTTGTAGGATTGCTACAAAATATTGAGATACCTGAATAAAAATGGGAGAGAATTACTATGGACTTTGTAACAGGTTTACCTCATAGTTTTAAGGAGCTACGATTCAGTCTGAGTGATAGTAGATAGAATGACGAAGTCAGTCCACTTTCTTCCTGTGAAAACTACTTATACCGTAGCCCGATATGCTAAGCTTTATGTTGATAAGATATTCAAGCTTCATGAAATCCCAATGTCCATTATCTCAGATCATGAGCCACAATTTAACTCTCATTTTTGAAAATCCTTTCAGAATGCATTTGGACAAGAGTAGATCTTAGTACAGTCTTCTATCCATAGATGGACAGACAATCTAAGAGAACAATTCAAATTTTGGAAGATATGTTGAGATGTTGTGTTTTAGATTTTGGTAAAAATTGGGATAGCTGCCTACCTTTGATTGAGTTTTCTTATAATAATAGTTATCAAGCCAATATTCAAATGGCACCATTTGAAGCTCTTTATGAAAGGCGATGTAGATCACCAGTTGGATGGTTTGAGGTTGGTGAGACCAAACTGTTAGGACCCGATTTGGTACAAGATGCGAGTGAGAAAATTTGCGTGATCAAGGAACGTTTGTTAGCAGCTCAAAGTAGACAAAAGGCCTACGCTAATCATAGAAGACGTAACTTAGAATTTTCAGTGGGTGATCAAGTTTGGCAAAAAGGATAAGCTTAGACCATGCTATATTGGTTCTTTTGAGATCTTGGAACGAATAGGCGTAGTAGCATATCGCTTAGCACTACCACCTAATTTGTCTATGATTCATCCAATATTTTACGTGCCTAGGTTACGTAAATATCTTCATGATCCATCTCATGTACTTACTCTCCAATCAGTGGAATTGAAAGAAGATCTATCATCTGAAGAAGAATCTATTCCTATAATTGATCGACAAGTAAAGAAGTTACATTCTAAAGAAGTAGCTTCTGTAAAAGTAGTCTGAAAGAACCATTCGGAGGAAGAGGCAACTTGGGAATCTAAGAATATAATGCACAACAAATATTCGTAGAAACTTAAGGTATTTTTATGTTTGAAATTTGGGGACCATATTTTTTAAAGGTGAGGAGGTTGTACGGCCTTAAAATAAACACGATGGGCCAATCCCATAACTTTTATTTCTTTTCCTTCTACTCAAATGCACTTCAATTCAATTCAGCAATACACATACATGTTATTACATTACTTCAGAATCCCTTGCCGCTAATATTATTCTGCTGATCTCCCCTCCCTCATGTCACTTCTTCAACAATAATTTCATATACTTTTATTTCAATTAATTTTACTACTCTTCTTCTATTCCAACTGTATTATGTCTATCTATTGTGCTCTCTTATGTTGTCTTTTATTCCAAAATTCCATTGAAGTATTCTAAGTTTGAAGAAGAGAGAAATCACCTTTAATTTAATTCAAGTATTACCAATTATTAAGACATTAAGGTGACTCTTTAGCTTGATAATTATCTATATTTTTTATTTTTATCATGTTTGTAGTGATAGGTATTAATAAATTCAAAAATTTAAGGTTATGGTAAGATAGAATTTGAAATTTTTGGGTATATAGGTTTTATTATGTCAATTGATGTTAAGATTAACTTATTAGAATTATTATTGTTATGTTTGTGATATTAGATTCTCAAAGGAACCATTCTCCTTGCTTGTTGGAACTTGTGGAGTAGAAATTTTTTTCTTAGATTTTAGTCTGTGAGTAAACTTTGTATATATAGTTAAATTTTAGTTTGTATCATTTTTACAATTATTGAAAATAATTTTAAATTTTATTATTTAATTATTTACAAACTTATTTGTCAACATGATGTTTATGTTAAATATTTTACAAAGAAAATCCAACTTGAGACATAATAATTTGTGTTAAAATTAACGAAGTTATCATTTGAGAAATTAGATTATAATGTAAATGTTATCTTGCATATACATTTTGAATGTAAAGTTAGTATTGAATTGATGATGCACTTATTGATTTGTTTGACGACTTTAGTTTGATCATGATTTATATGTTAAAATATTTTGAAAGGCTCTATGACAGAAACTGCAGCTAGCGATAGTAAGCGCTAGACTTGGTGCACCATGTCAGTATATAAATTGTACTTTTAGGTCCATGTGAATGAAAAATGGTACCTATCTGTTTCATGTCCACAAAATTAGTGGAGTATATCTATTTCAGAATTCACACAAAGAAAAACCACTTAAGAGTGATTTCTGTCTATTGTTTTGACTTTTATGAATTAGATAACTTTCTATTTATATTTATATAAAATAAAAAAGTTTGAGTATATGATGTCTATAATAAGTAATTATCATTATGTTTGAGTATATTTTTGTCACTATTATTAAAGTGGATTTATTTTGACTAAAATTAACTATTTATACAATTGTCTCTTATGGGATTATGGATGCTCTATTTACTCACTGAGTTGTAAAACTCACTCTGTTGTTCTTTCATTTTTTTTTCAGATACGGGCCTTGATCCTAATCCAACTTCATCAGATCCGCTCTAGTTTTGTTTGTGATGGTGAACCTTTTACTGTTCAAGGGCTTAATGTTTTGTATAAATAGCTCTAAAACTCTTTAGACTTGTTAAACTGCTCTATGTAACATATGCAAAATTTGACTTTAGTGACTTGAGTATGTTGCTTTGTAAATATTCTAGTAGATGAAATTAATAGACCATTCTTTGCTGTAAATATTGAAGTTGAACTTTCTATAAATATGTTGAGTATGTTTTAAATATGATGCTAAGAATGTGTTGCCTTTTAGTATAATTGGAAATTCTATTATTTCTGTTTTCTGCAATATCAAATTTTGAGACTTGTTTAGGAAGATTTTTCTAAGCGTCAGTCACAGCCAGGTTGGATTGTGAGACACCTATGAAATAAATATGAGTAATGTAAAAATTATTATATTATGAAATTAATTAATATTATATATACTATTTTATATACCTCTTTTATTTTTTATAAAAAACAATGAAGATGACAAAAATAGAAGTTTTATGCCAAAAAATTAAAGTAAAAACATCATTGCTTACTAAATTACTAAAGGAACATAAACCTTTGAATCCTCTCAATTTTTAGTGTTCCTACTTCCTATAACAAACACTACAACATTTTAAGTCTATAGTCACGGTTTTTTTGGTCACGGCAAAAAATTGTGACCATAGATCCTATGGTCACAGTTTTTTACCATGACAAAAAAAGCTATGGTCACGGTTTTTACAAAAAGGGTGACTATAGGGTACCTATGATCACGGGTTTCTAAAAAAAGATGGCCTAAAAGGACCTATGGTCACGGTTTTGGGGGGTGACCTAAAGGGGTCTATGGTCACGGTTTTTTACAGTGACCAAAAAAAGTCTATAGTCATGATTTTTACAAAAAAGGGTGACCATAGGGTACCTATGGTCACAGTTTTGGGGGGTGACCTAAAGTGGTCTATGGTCATGGTTTTGGAGGGTGGCCTAAAAGGGTTTATGGTCACAGTTTTAGGAGTGACTTAAAAGGGTCTATGGCTACGGTTTTTTACGGTGACCAAAAAGAGTCTATGGTCACGGTTTTTTAAAAAAGAGTGACCTAAAAGGGTCTATGGTCACGGTTTTAGGGGGTGACGTAAAGTGGTCTATGGTTACGGTTTTGGTGGGTGGCCTAAAAGGGTCTATGATCACGGTTTTACGAGTGACCTAAAACAGTCTATGGTCACGGTTTTTTACAGTAACCAAAAAAGGTCTATGGTCACGGTTTTTCGAAAGGGTGACCTAAAAAGGTCTATGGTCACGGTTTTGGAAAGTGACCTAAAGATATCTATGGTCACGGTTATTAGGGGTGGCCTAAGATTGTCTATGGTCACGGATTTTTTTAAATTCATTTTTTTTTATTTTTTTAACTATCCCTCCCCATAAACGCCGTAGTTCCCTCCCCCCCCCCCAAAAAAAATCCCAAAATTCCCCCTCCCTCTCAGCAAAATCCCCATTCCCTCTTAATTAATAACTTAGAACAAAAAAAAACCTATCACTTCGTCATAACCCCCATTCTCAGCGTTTTTCTTCGAGCCAGCCCCCACTTTCGCTGAGCTCCTCCCAACCCCCTCCATCGTACGTCGTTTTCCTTCCTCCCAGCCACTACCATTGTCGTTCACCTTCCTCCCAGCCCCTACTTCGTCACAGCCCCCAAGATCGACGAAGGCAGAAACCCTAGCGTCGCCGAGCTCCTCTGTCGCATCTCACTGCGAGCTTCCTGTCACCGCGAGAAAGAAGAGTAGGCGTCGCGCTCCTCCGCTATCCAGCCACCGTCGAACTTCGAAGAGAAAGAGAAAGCGCATGAAGATGAGAGAGAGAGAGGTCAAAAGTTGAGCTGGTGTCGGTCACCGTCTCCACTGCCTTTACTGCCACTGTTGAAGCTCTGCTGCGGCTGCTGCTACTGTCTGAGCCGTCACCAGGGGAAGCTGCTGCCGCCGTTACCACTACAGCACAAGAGAATCCACCACAACAAGAAAAGGAATGTGAGTTAATCTTTCTTTTCTTTTTCTCTCTTCTGTTGTGATTAGTTTATCAACTGTAGTGATTTTTCCTTATTGCTATGTTTATATAGTTTTTCAATGTAAACAAAGGAACCTTGTTCATTAGCTTAATCCGATAAAGACCAAGGTCACTAAGTATTGAAGTGGATGTCATTACTCATAATAATTTATTTGTGTGTTGTTTTCTGATGAATCAAGATAATAATATTAACTTATATACCATAGAAGTTTTAAGTTAACCTTAATCAATAACAAATTCTTTATTCAATAACATGATAACAACAAAGAACCGAGAATTATTTAGAAAACTCCAAATTAAAGAGTAATCGACAATGGTATTTGATCTTGTTGAGCCTGAAATTTGTCTTGATCACTTTTACAGTGGTAATATAAGATAGTACTCCATATATGAGTTATTTTTCTAGTCTTTAGTTTAAATTTAAAATCTGATATTAGAAAGTCAATTTTGATTGTATTTAAATTTAATAATTGTTTCTAAGTTTGTGATTGTATTTGATTTTTTTTATAATTGTTTCTAAGCTTATGATTGTTTTACATGTAGATAGTAGACACTTGTTCCATGTTATTTTTCTAAGAGATTTTTTAGTTAGTCATAATAGGGTCAATATACTCTATAATATTGTTTTTTTAATGCTAAAAGGTTTTATATCTGGCTGAAGTGAATTCTTCTGATTAATCTATGAGGAGAAAATTTTAGGAAAAAATAAATAGATAAATTGATATGCTTCCAGTAACATTCATTTTTTAACTCTTATAACTTCTTGTTGTGCTATTGATCCATCTTAAAAACACTTTCAGTCGGCTCTAATGATGTTCTCTCTATCTCTCTCTTGCAGAAATTTTTGCATATCATATTGTATCTTTGTTTTTTATTCATGATGTCTCAATTGTTTGTCACTTGGTATTTTTTTTTAGAATTTAATTGTCGGTTATTATAACAATTGTCTATATATGAATATTTGCCAAAGTTTACTTGTTGGTAATTTGTAACATTATTTAAAAATGAATCTCACCTTTTATATATGTGCCAACTAATTATTAAAATAATAGTATTTAGTGAATAATGGTTGTGAATAATTTTTGAGTGTTGTTGTGGATGAATATTTCCCTTCTTTTGCTGCATATGTATTGCATCATCAAAAGTATTTTTATAAGATATCTAACATGTTTATTTCTTTTACGTTCAGAAAGACATGATGTGATAAGAAAATATGTTCCATACAAATATCACATGGGATGGGTCTTACAATGATCTTAGTTATGTAAATATAACATTTTGATGTATTATATACTTTTTGAAGTATTACATGTAATTGAAAAAATTATACTCTATTTTGATTTGTGTTGTTTAGACTAAAAATTAAACATATCTATCTTATAATGAAACTTTTATGATTTAGATTTTTTGAATTTCTTATTTTTAGATTTATTTTGTGATTATTATCATTTTGAGATGTGATTATAATTTAAAAAAATTGTATCTCAAAAACAACAACAGGTTATAGTCACCGTTTTAAAAAACCGTGACCATAGATAAGGCTATGGTCACGGTTTTAAGGAGGGCTGACCATAGAGGTTATGGCCACGGTGAAAAACTGTGACCATAGATAGGCTATGGTCACGGTTTTAAGGAGGGGGTGACCATAGAGTCTATGGCCACGGTGAAAAACCGTGACCATAGATAGGGCTATGGTCACGGTTTTAAGGAGGGGTAACCATAAATAGGGCTATAATCACGGTTTTAGGTGGGGTGACCATAGATAGGGCTATGGTCACAGTTTTAAGAAAGGGTGACCATAGAGGCTATAGTCACGGTGAAAACTGTGACTATAGCCTTATCTATAGTCACGGTTTTAAAGAGGGGTGACCATAGATAAGGCTATGGTCACAATTATGGATTAACCTATAATCACGGTAAAAGAACGTGGCCTAAAGTGTCAGATTTTGAAAATTGAAATTCTGACCATAGATCAAAAAACCGTGATTATAAACTTATGGCTACGAGAGAATAGGCCATGGTTTACCATAGATCCAAAATCGTGACTATAGATCTATAGTCACCCTTTTTACTAGCTATACCGTGACCATAAACTTTTTTCTTGTAGTGATAAATGTATTTTATTAGTACCATGCATATATGCATATAGAAAATTAGAAATAGATAGCCTAGTTAGTGACTTGTGAAAAATTTGCAGCTTATAACCTACTTTGAGTACTTTCGTTTTACATTCAGGAAAGTGTTTCATGCCACACAAAAAGAGATATTTGTGCACCCCTAAAAATAGACATTACATCATGGAGTTTGCTAGCTAGTATTGAATAATATAATAAGTCATCAACATACAACAGCAATAATAGTAAGATGAATTCTAATTCTAATTTAAAATTAAAATTGAATAGGTTTTATTTAATTTAAATTAAAAAATCAGTTCATGATATCGATGATGAGATAATAAAAGTATGTACAAAACTCATAATACTTATCTTTTAAATGATATGAGATAATATCTCCGAATGTAACACCTTTCTTAGTATGTGGATATCATAGTCTCTATGGACGCGCTTGAAGGGCAAAGTTGGTTGTCTTCTTATGAATAAATATTAATTAATAAATAAGTTGCTTGAGCCTTGATGCTTATTATTATAAAATTTTGTTTCTAAGTACGTAATACAAATTGGACACCGCTTGACAAATGTCCGCCATGCACCCTCTCATTCAATTACTGCCTTCTTCACGCTCATGTCATACAATCTAATCTGATCTGATTTCCCAACAATATTAGTCAACAATCAATAATATAATATATATTTTATAAATCATAAATTAATATAATTTGTAAAGCACGATGATAAAACTAATCGCCTAATATTAGTTACATGATTATGCGGCTAATTTTTTATATATTGATTAAATATGTGTAATATATTGTTATTAGAAGATTAGGTGTTTTTTTTATATGGTATTTTATTTAAATCAGACGGTTCGATTTGTTTGATGAAAAAAATAAACTACAAATTGGAGGATCTGATTTGCTTGAAGAAAAAAATAAATCTCAAATCGGAGGGTCCGATTTGTATTTTTTATTTTTTTTATTTGTTAAAATAAAAATCAGACGGTCCGATTTCAACATTAAAAATTTTTTTATTTTCAAAATCACAAGTCGAACCGTCTGATTAGTTTTGTTTTCTTTTTTATTTGTTTTAAATCAAAACGGACCCTCCGATTAGAGTTTTATTTTTTTTATTTTTTTCTCAACTCAAAACGGACCCTCCGATTTCTACTAAAACACTACTAATATCACATATATAGAAAGCATCCCTCTTCTTCATAGTGTTGTATCACTCGATCCTTTTCTCCATATCAAAAATAAAAAGCGTAATTATGCATTATATATTAATTGAGTATGTTACGTGAATATTAAAATTAAAATTAACTATTAAAATTGATTATCAATATAAAATATATATTAAAATATAAATATATATTAAAAATAAATTAAATTATATATATATTTATATATTCGGGTAATTCGCTCGTATAAGTTATAAGGAGAGAAAATTTACACTAATCAGCCAAAAACAAAATTGGCTCGTGAATCAACTAAGACACATTTTTATGTAATTCGAATTAGAGTAATTCGAACTTCAAACTCTATGTAACTTATTCGAATTACACACACGTACACACCCACTAATTCGAATCAACCTGATTCGAATTACACACACGCAATCCAAAATAATCGAATTGGGGTGATTCGAATTACTCAATTTTTGGTGCTAGTAGTAATACGAATTAGGGTGTTTCGAATTACTCAAGATTTGGCTATAAAAGAAGTTCGAACCAACCTCATTCGAACCACTTTTTCAATAGCATACCCCACCAAATTCCAGAGAAAACGACCCAAAATGACTCCAACAAAGACTTGAGCAGGATATTCAGCCCATGGGGGATAATCCCGACAGACTTTATCGTTTGGATAGAGTAACCCATATAGTCGGGGTCATCGACGAAGAGGTTAGTACGAAATATTTTTTTAAAGTAGGATTAAGTAACTTATTTGTTTGTTTATATATGTTATGTTAGTGGTTTTGATAATAAATGACGTTGGTAACATTGTATGTGAATGATTTTATAAGTTTCGTTAGTGATATTGTATGTGGTTTTGTAAGCGGTTTTACTAGCGATTTTGTAAATGACATTGTCAGTGGTCATGTTAGTGACTTTGTTAGTGGTTTGAGGGTGGTTTAGTTAGTGGTTGTGATTGTGGATTTGCTTGTGGTTTTGCTTGTGGTGTTGTGACTAGATTTGGTGGTGGTCTTGTTAGTGATTTTGTTGGTGGTTATCTTGGTAGTTTTGTTGGTGATTTTGTTAGTGGTTTTGTTAGTGGTTTAGTTAGTGATTTTTTTATTGGTTTTGTTAGTGGTTTTGTTAGTTGTATTGTAAGTAGTTTTGTTAGTGATTTTAATTTGTTAGTGGTTTTGTTAGTGATTTAGTTAGTGATTTTGTTAGTGGTTTTGTTAGTTGTATTGTAAGTGGTTTTGTTAGTGATATTTTTTGGTGGTTTTTTTAGCGGTTTTGGTAGTGGGATTGCTAGTGGGTTTGTAAGTGATTTTGTTAGTGGTATTTGTCGGTGATTTGTTAGCGGTCCGGTTGGTGGTTTTGGAGGTGGTTTTTTTAGTGGTCTTTTTAGCGAATCAACATTGTTTGTGAATGATTACATTTGTTTTTAATTATCTGGTCCATTATATGTGCAGCCCCAGCGATGCATCTCGAGCATGTGATAGCAGCAAGACATGCGACTGGACGAGAGGTACGTTCCGTACTTGCAGATTGTGGGATTATATCATCTCCGCCTCCACTACAGTTGAGATCAACAGCGAATGACGGGGAGGCGACAGGTTCGTCCGGAGGTTCATTCACAGGGACGGATGAAGATGCACCAACAGGTTTGGAGCTAGAACCAGCTACTGTACCTATAGTGTGGGTATTACGGTTCGAACCCCCCGAGCTAGATACGACATCAACCAACTTCGCCAACAACTCAAGTGTCCTAACCTCAGAAAACTACCGACGATAATGAAACAGGACCTGCAAGTCCTCATCACTCCCTATCGTGAAACAATCATACTTCATGATTTCTTGCAGCACTGAGATTGGAATGCGATAGAATAACTTCTGAACCTGTTTCACGCCTTGCAAACCAAGTTTCTGTAGTATAGAATTTACAAAGTCATCATAACTCGTCGTAGGCCTGATAAAATACTGAGAGGATCCTTATTAGTGAGATTCACACCAGATCGTGTTTTCCTCTTAATCGATTCTCTGTGATGAACCAACACTACAAAACTCTCCTCACTAACCATTTTCTCACTCTAACGAGATCTGTTCACGTTCACACCATATTTATACACGTCTGGCCCTGTATAATTTGAAACAGTGTAATTCGAATTATAGCTTGAGTAATTCGAATCACCCCAATTTAAATTACTTTGGATTGCGTGTGTGTGTAATTCGAATCAGGTTGATTCGAATTAGTGGGTGTGTGTGTAATTCGAATCAGACTGATTCGAATTACATAAAGTTTGAAGTTTGAATTACTCTAATTCAAACTACATAGAAATGTGTCTCCGGTTAATTTATGAACTAGTTTTGCTTTTGACTGATTGGAGTAAATTTTCTCCCCCTTAACTTATATAAGTGAATTATCCTATATATAAATATATTAATAATTAATTTTAATATACAAATAATATTTTGTATATTAATTAGTTACTCGTCTAACTCCAAAACATAAATGATATTTGGTACCTAATTATTATCTAACTTATAATATGTATGTATACCCCATATTAGATAATAAGGTTTAGAGAAAGATGGATTAAATTTATGACTTTCTTTTAAATTTGATTAAATTAATTTTAAACTAGAAAATAAAATTTTATTTTTATGCAGACTGCAAGATTGATTATGCAAGAAATAATTTTATTTTGTCTCGTAATATACAAAAATAAAATCAAAATAAAAAAAAGAGGATGACACAATTATATATCCTAATTCAGTTATTTTGTATAATATAGTCTACATTCAGTCTTCACTACAATAATGATAAAAATTTTACTATTTTTTAAATATTACATACACTAACTCTCAACTCTCAAGAACTCAACTTATTCTTATTAGGGACAAATCAAACTCCTTCTTAAGTTTGACTTGGTTGAGTTTATTTTTTAGACTCTCAATACACTAAGTGTTTATCCAACTTAATAAGAAATACCTCTCAGGTATGTGATACAAAATAGAAATACAATCAAAAGAGATAAGACATAAAATTTAACTTTTTTCTCTAAATACTTCTCTTTATCCTTTTTTTTTCAATAATTTTTTCTTAATACCTCACTTAATTATATGCCTTTTACCACTGAATAGAAACAAAGAAAGATACAATATATAAACAGAATATTCAATAATAAACTATGAAGGAGATGATGTTGAATAGCTCTGAATCTATAAGATGAACTGGATTCAACACTCTCAAATGTAATTTTCTATCTTGGTGGAATATTTCTTTGACGTAAAAATATTATCCAAAAACATTGAACAAGAATTGTAAAGAAGCTCTCAATAAAATTTAAATTCTGATTCACTCTCCTTGCCTGTAAACTGAAGTTAATTTTTCTTTTTGTATAGAGTCCTATAGCCAGTTTTAGAATTTGCAGAACTAAGTCAACACATTGAATCTTGAACCAACGTAGATCTTTTCTTTCCTTTCATCAATCAGACCAGAAAATCAGGAATTTGATATCAGAGTTAAGTAGCACAACAACGACTTCAATGGTAACATATTTTCAATGGGTTTGATAAATCAAAATTTTTAATCTAATGTTTTGACTTTTATTACATACCATTGATTTACAGCAAATCAAAGTAGCTACTATTTTTTCATGTTATTCGAAATAGTTGTGTAAAGAGAATAAAAAATTAATAAGTAATTGACTTGTATGTTAATAAAAATTTCATATCTTTATCTTTTGAATTAACTTAATTTATTTATGTTGATTTTGATTTGACATCATTTTCAAAAATTTTTTTTTTTTGAGCTTAATAAAAAAAAGTGAACTTATTTTTGTTTGTACTTTACCCGAAGCAACCTAGTACTACCAACAAAAAGATGTTATTCCTTTTAAGAATGATAATAGACTAAACAAGAGACTTAATTTAAGTAGCTAAAGTTCAAGTGTTTTTTTTTTTTTAGAAAAGGACAATTGACTTTTTGTCCTGCGAACATTTTTGTTCCTGACCATCGAAAAATATTTTTAAGTTTCTGACCTTCACAAAACTTGGACGGATCAGTCCCTAACGGAGGCATTCGAACAGATCAGTCCCTGACGGAGGGACTGATCCGTCCAAATTTTGTGAAGATCAGGGACTTAAAAGTATTTTTCAATAATTAAGAATGAAAATGTTCGCAGAGCAAAAGGTCAAGAACCTATTTGTCTTTTTCTCTTTTTTTTTTGTCGGTGGATTGCACATTAATATTTGGGCCTGCAACACCAATATAAGAATTAAAACACTTTTAAACTTTTAATACAATTAAATCGATCGTATTTATCATCACTAAAAATATTATTATTTACTGAATTCAATAATTATTTATTTTATTAAAAAATTTAATATATATATATATATATACACACAAAATTAAAATAAATCATCTATCATTTTGGTCTTTAAAAAATATTTTTTATTTGATAATATACAATAGATATAGAGAAATATACTTTAAAAAGACTCCATAGATCATGCAATTTTATAAATTTGTTTGAAAAAATAAGATATTTTTATTTGATTATTTCACTCTAAGCCAGTTTTTTGTAATTTATTTATACAAATGATAAAAAATTTTAAAAAAAATTACAACAACAAAAAAGTTTTATCCTAATAATTAGGATTGATTACATGAATCAAATGACACTATTGTATCTTATCATGTATTGTATCTATAATAAAATTGTTGATATATAGATCTCTTTTGATCACTTTATATATAGATTTTTAGGCCTCTTTTATCATTTATCATCTGTCTACTTTTTATCTGATCCATCTTTCTAACAATTAGGTGCTCTGCTAATTTTCTCCATACAAAAATTAAAAATCTAAAAATTGAATTTTACTTCAAGTTTTATGTCCACACTTTAAATAGTTATTAAAATATTTTTAAAATAAATTGAATTAAATAAATAAATTATTTATCACTTATAAAAAAAAATATTATGTATTTTATCAATTTAAAATCATTTTTAAAGGTAATATTATTATTTTTTAAGAATTATTTTATCAAAAATTAAATCTCTCAAAACTAAAAAATGACAAACTTAGTGTTTTTTTTATATATCTACAAACATGTTTTGAACGAAAAAGAAGAATGAAGGTTAAATCATCTTCTTTGGATGGAAAGATGAAAATATACCATAATTAAAATTGATAATTTTAAGTTAAAAAACAGTTTATAAACAAATCAGTTTAACATTAATTATTAAATATTAAATAATAATAATATAAATAATTATTTATTTCATACCTTTTTTATAATTATACTATTTAAAATAGTTTTCTTATACATTCTAAATACAATAAATTATTATAAAATCTTTTTGACTAAAATATTCAAATATAAATTTATTATTATTATACTAATAACAAATATTAAAATATATTTAATTTTTAAGTCAAACACAACTGGAACGAAAATAGATTAGGTTAGTCTAAACTTTATTGTTAAAAGGTTAGGTCTATATTATAATTATTCAGCTTAAATTTAGCCTATTACATGTGAAAGACTTGTTTAAATGGTCGAGTCTAGTTTGTTCGAAAGTCTGATGTCTGACTCAACCCAAAAGTTATTATTGAACATTTTAACAATAAAATGTTAAATTGAGCTAGAAATTTAAATTATCTAAGAACTAATAAAATACAAATAAAAGCTTTTCATATATTTATTAAAAAATATAAATCTAACTTTCATATATGAATGTAAATAGATTAGGCGGTCTATCAGTAGTGAGGCCCCAAAAAATTTATGTTAGGGGACAAAAAATAATATACATTACTATTAAAAGATATATTAATTCAAATTTTAAAAAAAATAAAAGTACACATTAATTATTTGTATAAAAAAAATCAAAAATTACATATAATAAAATAGAACGAAAGATTTTTTTTGAAATATTTTTCTATTACTATTTCTATCTAAATTAGTAAATTGATCAATTAACTTTAGAAATTTATATGCAACATAATTACATATAATAAAATAGAACAAAAGATAAATAAATAAATAATAAGGATCACTAAATTAAGAATAAAATAAAATATATAAATTCTTGAAGAGAATAAAAAATTAGATTAATATCAAAATTATAATTGCTTGAATTAAATTTGTAATTGAAAATATCAAAAAGAGAAACAATAAAATTGAAAGATACATAAAGACATAGAGAGTTATATTAAAAAATAAAAAATTTAAAATTTATCTTTTAATAAAGAGAAGATGACTACTAAACAAGGAATAAAAAAAAAGGGTTGAAAATATGAAATTAAGAAAAAGATTTAAGAGAATAAAAAAATGATAATGACTAGAATTTGAAAATAGAAAAAGACTAAATTTGATTAAATTAACTAATAATCAAAATAATAAAAAAATAAAATAAATTTAAAACTTTAAATAATTAGACTTAATTTATTTATAATAAAATTATTTAAAATTTAAAATAAGACATATATATATATATATATATATATAAAGAATATTAAAATAAGAGTGGGGCAAGTGCCCCCTTATCACACTAGGTAGGTCCGTCCCTGTCTATCAGGTGTTTATAATCTGGTATGCATTTAACTTAAACGGTCATAAAATAATTCTAAACTTGAGCTAATTTAAAAGCCTGAATTTATTAATACATTAGGTTCACGCTCACAAATTAATCTAATAAATGTATAGGTTTGTATAGGCATGTTAAAATATAAATAAATATATAAATAATTTTTTATAATTAAAAATTATTAATTTTTTTAAATTTGTTATACATTATGTTAAATATTTTTTTATATGTTTAATTATTTTATTGATTTTTAAGTTTTATCAAATTTATAATTAGATCTTTATACTTTTTTTAATTAGATTCCTACATTATTTTTAATTTTGTAATTAATTTTTTATATAAAAAATATTATAATTAACAGAATATTTTTTAAAAAAAATATATAGTCAAACATCTAATTAGATTCTTAATTATAGATATCTTTAATATGTAGAGAAATATTTACTTAACTCTAATATTTTTTATATTAGAAAGAATCTAATTATAAAATTAAAAGCAGTATAGAGATCTAATTGAAAAAAATATAAAAATCTAATTAAAAATTTGATAAAACTATAAAGATCAACGGAATAATTAAAATTTTTTATATATTTTAAATATTTTAAAGTTTTAATATTGTTATAAGGGTTAAAGTTGATGTATTGCATATAAATAATTTTCTTTAAAAAATATTTTTTATTTTGATATAAAAATATATATGACCTTTTTAACAAAATTTAGATATTCGGTAACAAATCATATTTAGTATTTTAAAAAATATATTAAATTATATGTTAAGTTCAGGATAATTAATTATATATATTATAGACCTAACTTTTTTTGTGTTTTATAGTATTTTTCTGGTCAGAAAATTTGTGCATACAAGTCAAATTGAGTTACAAGTTTTACAAGTTATTACAGTCAAACGAATCTCTTATGGCATGTAAGTTTTATGCGCTTCATTAACAGATTTTCAAATTAATTAACGCGCGAATATATAACTTTTTTTTTGAAAGGATTTCGTTTTCTTTTTCAATTTTTTTGTCTTTTTTCTTCGATCTCTTGCTTTCTCCTTCGCCGTTTACGTGCATGTCTCTCTGCCTTCTCCTCATCATTTACATGTGTTTCTCTCTCTCTATTTTCTTTCTTCATTTTTGTCGATTTTTATTGTTTCTGAAATCAAGGTCTGAAATCGTTTTGAAGATAATGGATGATTCAATTTCAGATTGTCAGGTGAATCAGAATGAAGTGGATTTTGAATTTGAATCCAATGAAGTTCTTGAGGTGTGATTTAGTTTTAGTTAATTATTGAATCTGAATTTGATCAACTTAGTAGTTTATGATTGTGTAGCTGAATAATACGTGAATATTGAATCTAATGTACTGTGAAATTTGCTGGTAATTGTTCCTTGTTTGAATTAAATCTAATATACTAGTTTCTGATGAATTTTGTGCATTTTATATAAGACGTTTGGGTGTAGATCAGTAATATTTGGGTATATTTTAGGAAAGTTTGGGTGTATTTACAGTTTATGATTTTTCATATTCTTTTAGTTAAATTGTTGATATTCGGGTGTAGTTCAGGAATATTTGGGTGTATTTTAGAAAAGTTTGGGTGTATTTACAGTTTATGACTTTTCATCTGACAGAATGTGAATTGTCTTATTCTTTTACTTGAATTGTTTTAGTTTCTGTTTAATGATGATTCATGAGTCTGATTTTTGTTATTTTTTTATGATTGTTATTTCCATTCTATAGTATATGCTTGTTTTTAATATGATGGTATTTTTTGGTGTATTTTGCAGCCCCTCTGTATTGTTGATAAGCAGTTTGTTCCCAAGGTTGGAATGACTTTTAATACCCTTGAAGATACTGCAAAATTCTACAAGGATTATGCGAAGGCTGCTAGTTTTTCTACAAGAGTTCGGAGCACGAATAAGAAGGAAAATGAAATTAAGAATCAATTAATTACATGTAGCAGAGAGGGAAAATGAAAATAAAAAATATCTCCGACCGAGAAGACAAATCTCACTACTAGTTTAAATTATCCTGCAAGAATTTATATACACATATTGAAGGACGTTGGTGTTTGGATTATTTTGGAGGTCGTATTAAATCATTCACATTCCTGCTGTCCAAATCAAGCAGAGATGCTCAAATAGTATAGGGAACTAAGCATGTCTGTGCGTTGTACAATAGAGCATAACGAGGAAGCTGGTATCAGATCAAGCAAAACTTACCAATCATATGTTGCAGCGGTCGGGGGTCACCGCGAGTTAAATTTTATCGAAAAAGACGTGAGGAATTACATCATGAGAGAAGTGCGGAATATTTCTGAACAAGACGATGCAAAAGAATTCGGAAAATACTTATTGAGAATGAAAGAGAAGAATCAGAATTTCCTTTTCGAGCTCGAACTTGAGGACGATCAGTCGATTAAGCTTGTTTTTTGGGCCGACGCAAGGAGAAGAGCTGCCTTTGAGTATTTCGGAGATATTATTTCATTCGACACCACCTACAATACAAACAGGTAATATGTTGTTATGATTTATGATGCTGAATTAAAGTTGTTTTATGAAACTATTGCAGAGGTGTATATTGGATGTTTTTGGGTGTATAAGCTTATTATTTGGGTGTATTTAATGATTTTAATTCTATTTTGTCGTAATCTGTTTCAGGTATAATCTGGTTTATGGTTCTTTTGTCGGGGTGAATCACCACGGTCAGTCAACACTTCTTGGATACGCTTTGAGGAAAAATGAAGATATTTAATCATTCAAATGGTTATTCCAATGTTGTCTTCGTTGCATGGGAGGAAAGGCACCAAAAGAGATTCTCACCGATCAATGTGCATCGATGCAAAGGGCTATCGAAACTTGTATACCCACAACAATTCACCGTTGGTGTATTTAACACATCATGAGGAAGATTTCAAGCAAATTAAACGGATACAAGGGACACATAGAAGTTGAACAAGAAATGAGCCATGTTGTTTGGAACTCTCATACCAAAGAATCATTTGATAGGAATTGAAATGATTTTTTGCTGAAGTATGGTCTTGTGGACAACAAATGGCTTTCAGGTAATGATGTTTAAAATCTGCAGCAGAGGTGTAAAATTAATGTTTTTGGGTGTATTATAGTCTGATTTGGGTGTATTGTGCAGAGCTTGATGAAGACCGTCATATATGGATTTCAATTTATCTGGACATCACTTCTGGGCCGGGATGAGAAGCACACAAAGGAGCAAGAGCATGCATTTGTTTTTTAACAAGTTCATTACCCGGAATAACTCACTTATTCAATTCGTCAAACAATACGATAATTGCCTCAGAAGCAGTGAGCAAAGAGAGAGAGAATCGGATGCTGCAGATTTTTACATGGTCATACCGTGTGTAACAAAATTCTCCATAGAAGCTCAGTTTCAACATGTGTACACTCACCAAAAGTTTAGGAAAGTCCAAGCACAATTCAGAGGGAAGGTGAATTGCATCACAAGATTAATGAACTCCGCTCTAGGCTATTCGATATACGAAGTTGGAGAACAAGTTTTCAGCTCAACATTTAACAAGTTTGCGGTTACTTATGACTCAGTAGCAGCCCAAGTGAAATGACAGTGCTTATTATTCGAGTCAAGAGGAATATTGTGCCGTCACGCCCTAAGTTTGTTAAGCTTTGAACGAGTAACCCAAGTGTCACCGAGATATATATTGGAACGATGGAGTAAGAGGGTAAAGAAACGACACACACACATTAAGAGCAGCCACGACGAGCCACTGTTGCAGTCAAGAAGCAAGAGGTTTGCTGAATTGGTGTTTTGTTCGCAAAATATATGCAAATTTGCATCAGAATCTGAGGAGCTGACTCCCATTCTGCACTGTGCCTACGATAACGTCATGGTTGAGATGGAAGAACTAAAAGCCAAAAGGAAGGGGACATGTTCGTTATCTCACGAAGATGCCAACTTGGAATCCGTTAACGAGCTTCAAAGCCCTCTAAGAGTTCGAACAAGAGGGCGTCCAAAAAATAGGCTAGGTTCAAAGTTGGACAAATAGATTGCAAATGCCTCAAAGAAGAAGAAAATGAAAGCTCTAAGCGAGGTAAAAGTGATGTTCTTTAAATAGGCAGTAATTGAGTTTAATTATTTTGTTAATAGTTTTGCTAATATTTGAGTTTATTATTTCCAGTTAAACCTTTTTGATGCTGTATCAATGGTGCAACCAAATTCCAGCCAATATCACGGACATGTTATGAATTATCAATTCAGAGATCCAGCAGCAAGAGATAGATTTTTGGGTGTATAGTGATAAGATATTGGTGTAACGTTCAATTTTTTGGGTGTATTTTTGCATTCTCTTGTGTTTGACATTTTAATTTTTTTATATTTTTCAGATGTTGCTGTTTATGTTAGAAATTACTGTTTTGTTTAGGGTTTAGGGTTTAAGAATTAGGGTTTAGGGGTTTAGGATTTAGGGTTTAAAGTTTAAGGTTTAAGATTTAGGGGTTTAGGATTTAGGGTTTAAGGGTTTAGGGGTTTACGGTTTAGGGTTTATATTTGGGTGTATACGAGTTATATTTGGGTGTATTATTAAAGTAATTGGGCGTATTAGCTGGTTTAGTGTTGTTTTCCTTCATTTTTTTTGAACCTGTAATTTACAACTTTTGGATACAGAACAGACAGTTTATTTATGCAAAAAAAAAAATAATAAAATTGGATTAAATATTCACAAAATTTACAAGAAGTGTTCAAACTATTCTAAGACTATATAACACTGAAATTAATCAATTTCGATATCATATGAATCTATTTGACAATATGGACTCAACAACAGTGAAGATGGTTTGGACAATCTCATTGCTTCACTTCCCCTAATGGCTACATCTCTGTCTCGATTCATCTCATGAAATAGAATTCGGAAAGCAAATTCTACTCTAAAGTGGTCCACCTCCGCCTACAGTTTAAAAGAATATTCTTTTTAATCAACTCTGTTAATTAGTAAGTAATAGAGAGTTATATTGTTTTAGACACAATTACCTGAGTTCAATTGTCCAATTCATACTTCCCCTTTTTAATGTTTTTAGGCTGGATTATTTCAAGCCATTTCATTACATAAACAGCACAATCATAACTGAAAAACAAAAAATAAATTAGCAATTTAATACAGGACAGTAAGAGAAAACACAATTTTCAGACTGAAAGATTTATATTGTTTTTTTTTTTTGCCTGAAATATCAATGTATGGTGGTTCAATTTCACGATCTTTTTTTCTGAGAGGTGCCCTCCCCCCCCCCCCCCCGGCATATACCCTCATTCTGGAAATCACATACCCCTAAAAACAAAAAACAAAGCAAAATATAAAAAATAATAAATCTAATAAATGAATACATCCAAAGGATCACAAATTACACCTTATTTTGAACTGAAATATATCCAAATATTAAAATACAAAACACAGAGATAACTTATAACAAATTTATTTAGCTTCATTCTAGCTTCGGAGGGGCACGTCTTGTGATACGGGTTAAGTATAGGAGGGGCACGTCTTGTGATACGGGTTAAGTATATAAAATTTCTCTTTCTTACATCAGTCACTCATATCTACCAATATTCTGAATAGCAAACAGATGCAAAAATCTGAAGGATGTCCACATTGAACAGTATTTTAGTTTAATTGGCACATAATCAAAGAATTGTGATAAGAAATTTTAGAAACGAAAACTTACATATGGATGTAATGCTAATTTTTTGATGTCCAAAAAGGGTATAAACATTGGATAGTCTTTGACCATAAATGGCTTTTTGGATTTAGGCTGTAAGAACTCCTCACCTGGATTATTTTCAATGGCCATGTTCTGCAGCAAATAGGACCAAACCTTATTCCATGGTATTTACATAAGATTCCTCTTTCTTATTCTTCTTATTCTTAAGCAAGTCCCCGAGAGGGCTTAGTTGATCCATGATTTATGTTTCGTCTTTCGTTTCCTTTTCGTTTGTTTCGAGAGATATATTGATCACTTCCGATTCTTTTTCCATTGATTCTTTTCCGATCGAGATGTATGGATCCATGGGTCTATGTGTCTATGTAGATCCTATTCATGGATTAACGTCATGGATTAACGAAAATGTGCAAAAGCTCTATTTGCCTCTGCCATTCTATGAGTCTCTTCCTTTTTGCGTATGGCATCGCCACTCCCTTTTGCAGCATTGTGAAACAACAAAAAAATATTTAATACACCCAAAAGATTACATAAATACACTCAAATTTCATTATAGTATACCTTACGACAATATTAAGGGGGAGACAGTAAATTTCTTCTTCAAATCTTTTAATATTTTGTCTATTCAGTATCAGACAAATAGCATTGACAATCTAGGAAAAAAATCCAAATCAATTTAGGTACGTATGATGCTGTGTTGGCCATCATCATCAGTGCAGTAGCTATGGCTTCAGGGGCTGGATTACTGCGTGTTGATATATAAGATACTATAAGAATAAGAGTAGATGAATGATATTGAAATAGAGTTATATTGTGATGAACTTACACTTTAGATGGAGTTGGTGACACCGTGGGTGTGCTTTCATTAAGTTTCTGGGGTTGTGGAGTGCTGCAGGGTTAGAAAAATGAATCAAATTATAAAAAAACCAGTTACAAACCAATTCTAAAGATATACACCCAAATAAGGAAAATATATACCCAAATAATGACCAAATACACTCGAATATTATTCTTTACCTTTTAGTTCTTTCTTCACTAATTTTCTCGCTCGGAGACTTTGGGGGGATGGTTCAATTGCTGGCACAGGGCTTGGTGCTGTTGCCTGGGACAGAGGCATGCATATTTGAATCGGAACTCTAAACAAGACAAAAATTTAAAGTTAAGAAAGCCCCTTAAAATAGTTGTTTAGAACGTTAAAATTTAGTTGTAAAACTCACATTGAAAGCGGTTCAGATTGCGAATGTGTCTCCATCGTACAACCATCATCTTCTGTTGAGCTAGGTCACTGGTTGATTCTTCTACCAGACTCAACCTGAAATCCACCCAAATAAAGTCAAAATACACTTGAAGGATTGAAAAGAAACACAGGCTTTATTTTTTGAGAACTTACATAGTTGCAGATTTTAATTTTTTCTGCCTTTTTTTTCTTGAATAAAACATTAAAGGATTTTTTTTCTAAAAAATATATATATACAGAATTAGAAGCAGATGGTAAAAAAAGAATTAAGCAACCGGTATTAGAAATAGAAATTACATGCTATCCACGGATTTGTTTATGCTGCTTTGATCCGCTTGTCCTTGAAACAAAAGATCACTCTTGCTTCCTAAGTTCACATCCGGCATTCTAAGCATAGAATAAACATCATTCATTAAAAATACTATATAGTTAAATTAGGATATCAAGATTCTATCAAATAAAGGTTCTTACATTTTGGATGAGTCATGGTGACCTTCCGTCAATCGCAGCCGAGCTCCCTTTTTTCTGGAAAACCAAAAACAATTATTAGCAACCAAAACACCTTAAAATTGATAATATACCTCCAAATATCACAAATCCCTGTGCAGCAGCTTTTTCATTGGATTTTTTCTTTTTTGATGCTCTTAAGAATTCTTGTAATAATGCAGTTTCAAGATCAGATCTAACAGTACATGTAAAAGAACATGTTAACAAATATAATTTTGATGATAAACTCTAAGATAGCTTTACAAAGTATCTTACCCATCATATGATTGAATTTCTCCTTCAAAAGACGAATCCTCAACAATGTGCTTTCTCTTTTTGGAGTGCATCCTGGGAATGAAAAAGTATGAATCAGAAAAACACACAAAAATTGATGATAAAGTATTATCGAAAGCACTGCATACTTTTTGGGTGTAGTCTGAATTTTTTTTCTTTGTTTTTTGTTTTTTTGTTGGTGATGGTTCTTCACTTCTGAAAGTTAATGAGAAACACTCCGTTAATAAAATTGAACTATTCAAATAATGAACAGAAAAAAAAACGATGCAATAATAATTTTAGAATCTTACTCATCATCAAATTCACTTTTAGTTTCTGTAGTGAAATCCTGCAAAATCTGCTTCTTTTTTTGGATAAAATTCTAAAGGGCAAACAATTGTTAGAAAAAAATCCCCTAAAAATGACAAAATACACCTAAAAATATTACTTACTTTTTAGATGCCATGCTGGGTTATTTTCTTTTTTTGTTGTTTCCTCTAAGTGTTGTTCAAACTCAGACTCAGAGAAAAATCAAGTTCACTCTCGGAGGAATCACTCTCAGATAAAGTTGCCTTCTTCTTTTTTGTTTTTTTTCTTTTTTTTTTATTTTCTACAAATTCTTTTTCACTTTCGCCTTTTTGACAATATCCTGAAACATTTAAAAACCAATTACAGATTAACTCAGATGAGATACACCCAAATAATATTCATATACACCCAAAGATTAGCTGTACATCAATTCAGATGAGATACACCCAAATAATATTCATATACACCAATATATTAGCTAAATATACCCAAATTAGATGGGAGTATTCTGTCCACTTACCATATATCCATCAATCTCTGCTCTGATCTTTGCAACCAGCAGCTCTCTATTCCAGTGGCTAACCTAGGGAGGCCTTGGGATTACTTCTGCCTTCTTGTTTGTGTGTTTTGTTAGATGAAAATAGATTATCATTAAGGCATAGAGGCATCCGTCAATCAATTTTTCTTTTTCAAACGGTGATTGCTTATGCCTTTCACAATAAAATCGAGCACATGGGCGCCCCAATTGCCCTCAGTTATTTTATCCATTTGAAAAATTGGAGCTAGGTGGACATGAGATACTTTGTTTATCATTGTTGACAACAAGAACGCCATTTAGATATAGAGTATGAAAATTCTCTTGAACATCAGGCGATCTTCGTCATTGTCAACACCAATATTCATCATCTCATTAGTTAAATTCTTTAATGTCTTCCCCTGAAATCTTTTAAAAATGACTTTGTTGTCCTCAGAAAGATCCTTAAAACTCACTTTATTGAAAAATAGATCTCCTATATAAAAAAAATAATTTACACTCTAAATCACTTGAAATACACCTAAATATCACTCATCTACACCTAAATTTATTACTTGATTACATGAGATCAGAATAAGATATTAAAGAGAATGCAAGTATATAGGTTTGTGGAATCAGTTACCTGATGCATTGAGGTCAAGGGCAGTCCCTATTGTTTTGGGTTTAATTTTAATTGAACCATAGCTTGTGTCTAGTTTGTTTTTGCCCAAATTAAAGGAGTTAGCCAACTCTTTTAACAATTTGTGTGGCACATTCATTAGTGGGATGTACATGAGGCCACTAAATCCTAATTCGACAATAATGACTTTCTTTGCCTCACTCATCTTTTCAAAATTTTCACTCAATAGTCTTGTAGCACATTTCAAGTCTTTGGTTTGCTGTAAACAAAGAAAAATAAGAGTTATTTAAATAAGCCATATTTACATTAGGAATAATTAATTTGTTATAAAATATATATATGTGCTTACATTGTATTTTTTTTCACCTTGTTCCTTGGTTGTCATTTTTACTGTAAGGAAGAAGAAATACTATCAATAAAAAAAAATCAGGCAAGTAATAGACACATACACCCAAATACCAACCATCTACACCCAAATACCAGTCTCATACCCCCAAATACAGTCTTATACACATTTATTATTATTTTTTATTACACAAAATGAAATGAGTTAAAAATAATATTCGAATCAACCAAACTTGCATACAACGATACTACAAGGTCAAGTAAAGGTACAACAGCACCAATTATAGTTTAATACTCTTAATATATATATATATAAACCATTCACTAGAAGTATGTAAAACAGCGTAAACAACTTGAACTGTTTTATCAGAACAGTAATATCAAACCTAAATCAAGAACAGTGAAACAGAAAGAGAAATATGACAATAATGCTTTGTCTTCGAAATGAGAAATAGAAATTTGAAAAACCTAGAAGAACATTGAAACAGTATCTTCAATAATATTTCTTCGTTCTTTTTGGTATTTTTTTATGGAGATTTGGATATTTTCTTCTTGATTTCTTCTAGTTTTTGCGAGGAGTTTGACAGTTTCTTAACAATTGCAGTTGGTTTCGAACGTGGCTTGAATCTCGAGGGTTGGAATTTTGATTGAGGATGAAGAGGAAGAGTCGTTCATAATGGTGAGTAGCGCGCTTTGGAAACATGAAACGGTTGCGTAGCGCGTGTATCTACGCTTGAGTGTAGGAAGTTTTAATGCGCATGTGTTTTGTTGGGTTTGGGACAATTTGTAGGACTTGTAAGCTAAAAGGCTTGTATATGTAGCATAACCCTTTTCTAGTTTGACATATCAAAGATTAATTTATTGTGAATTTAAACTCTATTTAAAAGTCTATCGATATAATTAATGAATTACTATATATATAAAATAAAATTTAAATTTTAAATATTTATTTATGCATATGAATGGGATCAACTACTTCACTAACTCAAATTGGTTATTGACTTAACTTATTAAGAATGAGTGTTTCCAATCCTACTTCAATAAGACAAAAATTTAAAAGTAATATTTAGAAAAAAGACAGACACTAAAAAATAAAGATTAAAATGTCTCAATATTATATTTAGTGTAATATAAAAGATAAAAATAAAAATAAAAATAAGGCTCTAATTTAATTTACTAAATTTAAAATTAATTAATTAAAATAAAAATATTTTAGATAAAAATATTATTAAAATTTTAATCTCTTTCTTTAAAAATTTTAATCCCTATATTTCTACTTTTTAAAATACTTAAATACTAAAATTTTAAAAATTAAAATTAAAATTTTAATACTAATATCTAAACCAATAAATATTATACTGAATTTTAATTTTCTAATTTCTTTCCTAATATTTCAAAACAAACGCGCCAAAAAGATTTCCGTATAAAGTTGGATCTAATTCTTTTTCTACTAAGTCGGACCAAATGAATCAGAGACGAAATCCAAAAGCCCTATATAAAAGATTGCGCTCCTAAACACAACTTGAAAATTTAAGAGGACAGTGTATGTTGTTAAGATCACCTGAATGCGTCAAATAAGGGGGGTGGGACCCACAGATACATGTATAGGTGTTGGAGTTGGACACAGGTTCTTCTTTATTCAGAGACGAAATGGATAAGTACACGTGGTAGATGGATGCTGTGAACTGCGTACACGTGCAACACATGCTTACTTTCACTAACTCGCCCACGCGCACGCCATTTTACTGCTTCACACAAATTATTACAATTAGTTAACTATGGTAGCGTTTGTTTTCGGCGAGGGAGACATGGACAGCACATTCTTAAAAAGCGTTTGGAAGCAAAGACATGGATACTGAACATATTATCTCTGGGACAGTTTTTTATACTTTTGTGTCCACTCTTTTACGAAGGACAATGATGGACACGAGATTTGGAAGAGGGACACGGACTGTTTTTATGAATTTTTTTTTCTTTTTTGTCGATGGTGCTATTTTTTATTATTCCACTGTTACCCCTACTTATTTTTCCTATTTTGTGTTGTTATCAGAAAATACTTTTTTACTCCATGCTCTTTTTTTATCTCTACGTTCTTTTTCTTTCTCTTTTTTTCTCAGGTACTCTCTTCTTTTTATAAAATTTTTTATTGGACCGGATAATTTCTTTTTTCTTATCATTCTTACTTCAACATCATTTTAACTTTATATTATATTATTTGATTTGTAATAAAAATAATAACAAAAATAATTAGTCTGGAGACTTTTAAAAGATAAATATTATAAAGGTAAAATTGATATTTTAAAATGCTAAAAAATAATTTATAAATTGTAATTGATTTTATATAATTTAAAGAAAAATTAATTTTTTGAAAAGAAAAATAAAATTTTAGATAAAAAAATTAATTTTTTAAATAAAATAGATTTTTATGTGCAAAAATTAATTTTTTTCCATTTAAAAATGGATTCTTTTTTTAAAACTGATTTTGTATTTAAAATTAATTTGGCTTATTAACCTAAATAAAATTTTTTATTAATCAAACTCAGATTTTTTTTGTTAATATTAACCATATGTATTCCTACATATTAATAATAAATTTAAAAAAATTATATTTATAAATTTTATTTTAATGTAAATACTATTATATAATTTTTTATTAAAATTTTTGACTGCTTCAAATATTTTTTTCAAGTTCCCACTGTCTGTACTCTTACGTACTCTCATTATTTATTAAATTAGTTTATACTAAAAAATTTGGAATCACATGGCTATTTTAGTCATTTTATATAATATTTTAGTCTTGTCCATGTGTATCCAAACATAATACTGGACATTACATTAGTGTCCTATCCATCGTATCCAAACACGATACACAAAACATAATTTTTAATGTCTCTGTCCTATTGTCTTTGTCTCAATGTCCTGTTCTGTCGTGTCTCTACAAACAAACACTACCTATATTTCTAAGAATTCAGCTATATTGTATTTTAAGAATATATTTTAATAAAAAATATTAATTTTTAAGTTTTTTATTTATTTAATTATTAAAAATTACTTTTAATAATTTTTAGTGAAACCTTTTTATAATAAATATATTTTAAGATATATATCACTAAAGTTTTTTATTTCTTATAATATTTCACCTCTTAAAAATTTATTATTAATAAAAATAAATTTTTTTATTTTAATAAACTAATTTAACTTGTCTAAGAATTACAGATGAAAATATTGATACTTAAAAAGTTAAAAATAAATATTTATTCAAATATTACCATAAAATTTAGCTTTAATTTATAAGTTATTGTTAAATATATTTTTTTATTATTTACAAAAAATATTATATTTATTAATTATTTTTTATCGTATTTTTAAATTATTTAAAAATTATTTTATTAATAATATTTTTTAAAAGCTTTTTGTCAACGACTAAATATTTGGACTACCGAATGAATAGTTATCCCTTAAAAAAAAGTAGGGGCGGAGCTAGGTGGTAAGAAAGGGAGTGATAACCTACTTAATTTTAATTTTTTACATATAAATTATATACATATGTAAATTTCAGTTTAATCCCTTTTAAAATTTTATTTTAGTCTTAATTTATTGTATAATTATTTTTTACTCTCTTTTAATATTTTATCTAGCTCCACCCTTAAAAAAAAAAGCTATGTTCTAAGTTCTAACTTGTATTTTTAAATGTGAACTCTCTTTTTTATTTTTTTCATATAAACACACTCACACACTCCCTCCCACACACTAAGAATGAACTCTTACATAGATATTTGACCATCCTCGAAATATTTGATGACTGAGGATGGATGGCAAAATAAAAAAGAAGGAAAGAGGCAAAAAGCCTATGCCATATAATACCACTATTTACTAGTAGCGTTAGGATTGGGCCCTGCTCCCATTTTTCATTCCTTTCTTGCATGCTGTTAGAGCCTTTGGAGATGCTTAATTTCAGCCATTCAACTACCATTCTTTCTTGGCCTTTTTTTTTTAATTTTAGAAAAATTATATTATTTATCGGTTTGAATCAATCTCATAAGATATACCAAAAGATACATTCAGTTACATTTTCTGATTTTCGTGATAAGCTTTTATTGTTTTTACTATTTTTATTTTTTTTATAAATCTAAAAAAAAAATACAAACCAAATACAACTTAAAAATTCAAAAATATTTTTTGTATGGTTTGCACTAAGTGTAGCCAGCAAAAATAAGCAAAAAATGCTATTCCATGTTTGCACACGTTGCCATAAAAATAATTTCCACCTCCTAGACTGCGAAAATATAACTAAATACACATCTTAATAAAATCACTTGAAATGGATTCAAATGGATAAATAATATAATTTTTATTTAAATAAAAAATCCTTTCTTTCTTTTCTTTCTTTATAATATTGATTATTATGGGATTGCATGGATTTGCTAACTTTATTTGTATACGGGTGAAAAAAAATCGTTTCCCCATTAATTTGTGGGAGCAATTTAATTTAAATTAAATAGATTAAGGAATTATTTTTGGTTAACCATTTTATTTTTTATTAAAAATATTATTCGTATACTAAAATTAGTCATTAAAATTAATTATTAATATATTTGTGTATAAATATATATGTAATTTAATTTATTTTTAATGTTGATTTATATTTTAACATATATTTTATATTAATAATAATGGACTTAAGTAGTTGATTTTAGTGTACACGTAATATAGTCAATTTTTTTTTATATTATTTCTCATCACTTTTTCTAATCCAATTACATTGCAAAAAAAAAAAAAGATGTAACACTAAAC
Organism: Arachis stenosperma; assembly: GCF_014773155.1. NCBI lineage: Eukaryota > Viridiplantae > Streptophyta > Magnoliopsida > Fabales > Fabaceae > Arachis > Arachis stenosperma. The sequence goes on from NC_080385.1 coordinate 147,760,363, forward strand.
TTCATTTTATTAAGAGTAAAGGACAAATAGGTCCCTGACCTTTTTTTCTGCGGACATTTTCGTCTCTAACCATTGAAAAATACTTGTAAATCCATGACGTCCTTAAAAGTTGGACGGATCAGTCCCTCGATCCAAATGCCTTCGTCAGACCCAACGAAAAAGTCTGACGTGACTCCCTTAATGCTTGTCACGCATATGTGTGGATCACGTGTACACGTGACATGAATTAAGCAAATCCTTATTTTTTCATGAATTCTCCACATGCTTTTTTTCCATTTCTTTCAAGTTATTCTTACCTTCAAAACTTTAAATCACTCAAACAAACATATAAAGGCATCGAATGGGAGAAAAGTAAATTAAATTTAGCCCTAACCCCATTACAACCCTTGAAAAGACCTTTTGATATGTGTATTCATGCATTGAATATATGTTGATTGGTAGAAGAAGAGCAAGTTTTAGAAAGTAAGATTAGTAGAGAATTGAGAGAATCGATCCTCAAACACTAGAGAGATTAGAGTGCAAACACTTCCGGTGAGGGTTCGATACTCAATCCCTTGTTCCTTGCTTTTCACGAGCTTTCTTCTTTCAAGTATATTTATACTTCATTTTGAGATTTGAATTAGTGGGATTCATAAATCATCATACTATCTTAGCCCTAATAGTTCATATATGTTCTTGGAGATTGATTCATTTTTAACTAAGTAGGTAGACGCGTTTTGCATATTAGTTGATGAATCACAAAAGTTTAGCATGAGGACATGCTAATGTTTAAGTGTGAAAAAGTTGATGAACTACAATTTTATGGTTTATATTGTATTGAATTTGGTGGATTTTATCAATTTTTTCTACATTTATTCACTAAAATAGCATGGTTTTGTGAATTTCTCCTAAGTGTGCTTAATGATTGAAAATATCCTTTCTATGCTATTAAATTACTAAATTTAATTTACTTTTCTCCCATTTAATATCTTGATATGTTTGTTTGAGTGATTTAAAGTTTTGAAGGTAAGAATGGCTTGAAAGAAATGTAAAAAAAGAAACATATAAAATGGAGAATTTTTGAAAAAATAAGATTTATTGAATTCATAGTGACGCATACACGTATGTCATGCGTACACGTGACAAGCATTATGGGAGTCACGTCAAATTTTTTCGTTAAATCTGATAAAGACATTTAGACGAATAAACTGATCCATCTAATCTTTAAAGATGCTAAAAACTTATATTTTTCAACTATCAAAAACAAAAATATTTAAAAAAAAATTAAAAATCTATTTATCCTTTACCCAAATTCACCACGCATTACTATGATATGAACCGTTGAACTTTAGATGCAACCTTAATTTGGCAAATAAGTAAAGAGAGCAGCTGTCAAACTATAAACTAAAATGGATATAATATAATATCATTATCAATATATATGTTACTTATACCTGTAAAAAAATCAGTCATAGCATATTTAGACAAGAAGAAAAAAAATGAATGCATATTTGTTATTCATAATCTTTGTATTATATTGTTATAAAAAAAGTTGATTATTTAATTTTGATAGATTTAATTATTTTAATAGTTTATTATTTTATTAAAAATATATAAAATAACATCTGTAAATATATATTGCGGTTGATTTGATAGTTAATTAATTAATTTTTAGTATGTATATATTATAGGACAAATCTTTTGTTATATTCATCACACAATACGAATGGAAGTGGATTTTTTTTTCCGATAAAGTTAAGTGTTATATTTAATTAACCAACATCAATGTATAAAACAAGTAATAGAAAAAACTATATAAAGAAAAACGACATTTAACTTTTATCAAATAATAATAATAATAATAAGAATAAAATATTGAAAAGAAATTGTGACTTATGAAGTTGATAAGGGTTAAGAAAACAATAAACTTCAGCTTATAATTATTTATGAGAGGAATTATTGTTAATTTAATTAACTTCAAAGATTTGAGTTATCACTCTTTCTACACACAGGAGAATTGAGGACGGATATGAATTGGAATAACTCTAAGGAGGCATTCCATTTCTTACACTACACTCCCATAGTTGAATAATTAATACTAATATATAGAGTATTCAGTACTGATAATATTTAATTTTAAGGTTATTTTAATTTTGTTTTGTGTGTGCCTGAAATATAAATGAATGAGCATAATTTTTTTTCTTTTTATATATACTTTTTAACAGGAATGAGTGTGAGGTGAAAAATAAATAAAGAATAATGTCTAAGAAGATAATTGCAACTTTTTTATTTAAGTTAATACTTAAAATAATTTCTTAAAAATAATTCCATATTTAAATTGGTATTCAAAAAATAAATTAATCAAATTAATTTCCTAAAGTATCATAATAATTAATTATATTTGTCCTTTTATCATTTATGTGGTTGACATTGTTAAAATTTTGTTATGAAAAATATAATTAAGATTAATATAATCATAGAAATACTAATAATACAAGAGATTTTATCATTAATATGAATATGTTATGATAATTAAAGGTTAATAAAATGATGAGAAAAATATTCTCTTTTTAACACAAAAAATAATATTTTAATAATTAGAAGTTGTTGAACAATAATTTTAGGTTAATTACTAAGTTTAAGTTGTCCAACAATTTTAACTTGTTAATAAAAATAAAATCGTATCAGATGTGTATGAAATTATAAATTAAGGAGTTGATAAGGATTAAAGGTTAATAAAATATAATAGGCATTTTTTTTTTCTTGGGAAAAGTTTAACATCCTATCTGATGGAAGAGCCTCCTACTAAAAACACTAAAGGCCCCTCAAGAAGACATGGAAACGAGACGGGGTGATAAGAAAAATGAAATTTGATTTTTTTTTGCGTGAAAATAAAAGTTGAATATAAAGCAAATATATAGTTATATTACTCTAAATAATTTTATACAGTTCAGCAAAAGTTAATGATGACAGAACTTAACAAATTGCTTAACTAAACAAGGGAGTACTAAAAGAGTATAATTTTTAATTTTTTATTAAATAATAATCAGCAACTAGTATAATCAAGTAACAGTAAATGTTATATAATAACAAAAAAATAAGCTAAGAATGTTGAAAATAAAATAAAATGATTTTGAGTCACCATTTATTTTTGTTATAAGAAGTTATAGTAAATTAATATATTCATGAGTTTTAAAAATCTCATAATCTCTTCCTAAAAAAAATAAAATCATATTAGAATTTACAAAGATGAGAAAACAATAGCAAAAATTGTATCGTTAGCATAAAATGCATAACAATTATTTAAAAAAAACCCAAAAAGAGAGTATGTATAATTAACTTATTGCTATTAAAGATAAAATTAAATAAAAAAGTACAAAAAAAATTAAATTTTAAATTTTAAATTTAAAATCTTAAATTATAAATTTTAAGTATAAATTATTAATATAAATAAATAAATAATTAAAATTTATTTAATTAATAACAGATTAACAGTTACCTTTACAATACTATCTACTTAGTAAAAGATATTTGAAGATAAATATATAATTATGTATCCTAACTCCTAAGAATTTCTCATCAACTAGTGATATTTCCTTATTAAAATAATAAAACAAGCAATGAATTTGATTTGCAAAATATATTTGGCTTGACAAAGAATATATACATAGATATAGAGTCCTTGAACAAAAGGATAACAACAATGGGCCATATATGGGAGATGTGCTCCAAAAATGGTCCCAAATTACTACCTCATAAATAGAAAAAAAGAAATAAATCACCCAATGATATATTTCCAAATTTGCCACTGTAAATTAGTAAAAGCAAGCAAACCCAGATTTTCTGGTTTCTTTGGAAGTCCCATCTGAATCCTTTATTATCCAATACCATTTAGAAATTATTCATTTACCCTGGCGCTACTCACCAACTAAAAGAATATCTTTTCTAGAAAAATCCAAAGAAATGAAAAGGATTTTTTTTTTTCGAAAAAATTATTAAAATTATTATTATTATTATTATTATTATTATTAATAATAATATAAGTTTCAAAAGCATTTATATCTCAACTAACTTAATTTAATTGAATTATATATTAAAAAAAATGAACTTAAAACATTTTTACCAAACTCTATTTTTTAGTCAAAACTACCACACACATATATATATATATATATATATATATATATATATATATATATATCATATTCTTTTGTTTTTTTTATAAAAAAAACTTACTTGAACAAAAAGTTATCGATCAACATAATCAAAGTCCTTGATTCTAAATTTTAATGTTATCATAGTACTCAATATTTAAATTTTAAATTTTTTGATTCTAAATTTTAATGGTGTCATAGTACTCAATATGTAAATTTTAAATTTCTAGCTTGCATTAAAATAATAGTTTAATTTTAATATACTAATAATTTAAAACATATAATCATCTAATTATTATTTACATGTTTAATATAAAAAATTAATTATTTTTATTTATATAGTAATATATAATTATATATATAATTAATAGATATTTTTTTAAAAAACATTAATATCAAATAATTTATTAAAATTAAATAATAAATTTTTTATTTTAATGTTTTTTTCAAAAACAAACAAATGAGTGGGTTCAAATTCCAAAAGAAATAATAAAACAGCCACATAATAATATTTAACTTTTCTTTAAAAAAAAAAAATCCCTGGAAGGCACGAAGTGTTGTTAAGAATTTCTTGACATTGAAGGTACCCTTTCTCTCTCTCTCTCTCTTTTGTTGCTTGACCCTCAATCAAAGACGCCCCATCTTTTCCGTTTTGCTTAGGCAAACTTCACACAGACACAGACTCTTCGAAGCCCTAATCTCTCTCTTCCCCAAACCACCATGGGTCGTGAAACCCTTCTTCATCCACCACCACCATCCACCACCGCCCCAACAGCCACACACACCCCACCACCACCGCCGCCGCCACTGCCGTCTCTACCTTCATTGACACAAGCAGGACCATCAGGAGGAGTATCAGCATCTGCACCTTCACCATCTGCTTCACCTTCTTCTCCTGCTATTGTTGCTACTACTGCTGTGGCTACTGCAGTTGCTGCTCCTCCTACCTCTCTTGCTCCTGGTTTCAGGTTCCATCCTACTGATGAGGAGCTTGTTATCTATTACCTCAAGCGCAAGGTTTGCGGCAAAAGCTTCCGATTTGATGCAATTTCTGAGGTTGACATCTACAGGAGCGAACCCTGGGACCTTGCAGGTTACTCCCTTTTACCTAAATCTGTCTCTTTTTTTTCTTCATTTGTGCTGTAAAAATCAAAGCTTGTTGAATTTGTTGTTCTTCGCTGAATGTGTGTTTTTTTTGTCATGGGTTTTGATTTTCTTAGTTGAATTTGTAATGGGTTGTGAAAAAAATTTAGACTTGGTGATGTTTTGTTTCTTGGGGCGTGTTGATGTTGTGCTTGTTAACTCATTTAGATGATGTTTGGTTGAATGTTTGTTTAGATAAGTCGAGGTTGAAGACTAGGGACCAAGAATGGTACTTCTTTAGTGCACTGGACAAGAAGTATGGCAATGGTGGGAGGATGAACAGGGCCACAAGCAAAGGATACTGGAAGGCTACAGGGAACGATCGTCCGGTTAAGCATGAACAAAGGACTGTGGGGTTGAAGAAAACTCTGGTGTTCCATAGTGGAAGAGCCCCAGATGGTAAGAGGACCAATTGGGTCATGCATGAGTACCGACTCGTCGACGAAGAGCTGGAGAGGGCTAGGTCTGGATCCTCTCAGCCTCAGGTGAGATTATTGAGTTTACAACTTGAAGTATGAGGTGAGCCTAATGTGTTTTTTACCACGGCGAACCACGTATGAGGGCTATCCTCATTTTGATGTTGATAAAATAAGGAGCTTTGTTGTTGCTTAAAAAAAGGAGCTTTGTTGTTTTACTTGGTTCCAAAATCCAAATTGTTGTGTAAAACTTGGATGCAGGAGTTTGAAACTTTGTTGTTTAGTAAACGTGGAAAGTTTAGTTTGCTATGTGCTCTACTACAGTATGGCCATTGTTATTATATCTCAACAGCTGGTTAATCATTTTTGTGCATTTCTCTTTCGGATGGAGAAGGATGCATATGTTTTGTGTAGAGTTTTTCACAAAAATAACATAGGACCTCCGAATGGGCAACGTTATGCACCTTTCGTTGAAGAGGAGTGGGATGATGCATCGGCATTGGTTCCTGGGGCAGAACCTGTGGAGGATGTTACCGTCACTGTTGCCCATCCTCTACGCATTGAAAGCAACGGTCGCACTTTATGCAGCGACAGGAGAAACAATGTTGCACAGGTTTGTTCCCTTTGGTGCTCCCTCCATCCAACAATATTGTTAGCTTTTGACAAACCGAGTACATTTCAAAAGTTGATGTATTTGAGCACAAATTGATCTTAGATACATTGACTTTTGAATGTACCTGGTTTGTCAAAAGCGACCTATATTATTGGAAGGAGGGGATACTTTTTGGTTATCATTTAATCATTGTGATTATATTTAGTTAATTGTGTTGATTCACCTGGAAATAATTGTGTTGATGCTTTATGTTTTATGTGTGCAATGACGTATTGAATTCACGTGGTTTGTCAAAAGCGATCTATATTAATGGAAGGAGGGGATACTTTTTGGTTATCATTTAATCATTGTGAATATGGTTAATTGTGTTGATTCACCTGGAAATAATTGTGTTGATGCTTTATGTTCTATGTGTGCAATGACGTATTGAATTCACGTGCTAAAAAAGAATTGGATATATGAAAAGTCGGCGACATTTGTGTACGTTAATTAATAGTACAATTGGTAACTATGCTGAGTGGTTTGGAACCTTTGCAGCATTTTCTATTTTCTTCCTTGTCTTAATGAACTTCTTATTATAACGAATAATGAAAATGATAATTGCAATATTCCCATATTTTAAAAGGTTTTGTTAAGGAGTGCCCTTAGAGCAATAATTATGGATACAAATGGGTTTCTTATTCAAAAAAATTAAGTTTCAAGTCTTCACTGACATTAAATGCATTAAATCTTGTTTTCTCAATATAAAAGATTCCCCTTTTGTACCCTTAATGCTTGCCCGATCCTTAACGCACTTGTTAGCAAGACCTATTGTAAATGCGCAATAAGAGTATTTCCCCCCGACTACTTCCGCCCTTCTAGCAGAACCATTGCCCTTTTGCATTTCATTTGATCATCTTAGAAATTGTAGTTTCTTATGACCTTTCTAGAAGATCAGGAATTTGGGAACTGAGTACTATTCCGTTTTGAGTAAAATTGTAGGTGATACTTTTGTTTATCTGGTCAGAATCCATTATGAGCAGCAACTTTTTCCCCCATCTATACTTGTGTACCTAGCTTGTAATTAAAATCTGATTGCTTTTCCTTACTTTAAATAAATTTTATCTCGGAGAGGTTTTTGCAACAAGGAAAGTTGCATTTCCAGAGAGACAATGAGGTAATTAATCTGGGCCTTCTCTTTCTTGCCAATTTACAAGAATCATGTCACTGCTTTTATTGTTATTATTATGAAGAGAAGACTCTATCGTCAGTAAGGAGGATGGAGCTTCTAACTGGTGCTTCAGATAATTTGGTAAACTTCCTTGATTGTTTGGGTCAATTGACAAGGGGCTTGATAGTATCTAATGCTACTGACATGAAGTTGGAATTGCCAATGCTATTTTACTTCAGGAAAGTAGCCTCTGTTGCCCCTATGAGTATGGTGCATTGGGTGGTTATCTCATATTTGTTGATTTCTGGTTTCGCAATAAACATTTTGAAGTTTATTATATGGGCCTCTATTACCCATACTTACCAAAGAAGAGCAGAGAAGAGAAGCAAGAACGAGATGGTCTATAAGGCTACGTGCCCAAGGGAGGACATTGAATGTCTATGAGGGAAGGAAAAGAGCGAATGATCAAGGTTAGAAATCGGAATGAGCTAGAAAAAGGCCCCATCGAGGAAATGCTTATACTGATGGGAGAATTGTTGAACCGAATTTACACCTGGCAGCAATAGAGGGACTTGAAAATGTGGGGAAATGTGAATATGGAAGCTTGAGAGGGTAGTGTGACATTGGGAATTTAGCATTGGGTTGTCTGGGCCATGTGGGTTGGCTTGAGCCACTGGACAAGCCTCCTGCTTCTCTGATCTCCACCCCCCTTTCTCTCTTTTCTCGTATTAAAACTGCAGCTGTGCATACTCATTATGATTGACAGCTCTATAACTGTAATTGAGGCCTTGCCTCGGACTATCTATCAACCCGGCTTACCATTAGTTCCATATTCTATCATATGACTAGTAGTGGAAAATGGGTAAATACTTGACAGATCATACTTATACCCTAGAAGATATTGAAGTAAATGAATGATCATTGATTTTATTGCGGAGATTTCACGCTATCCTTGACGGAGAATTTTGACCTAGTCCTTGGTAGGTATTCTTTTTTCCCTAAATGAGGTAGCGTTTGGAAGAGAGAGAGACTGGGAGACAGAGACTGAGAGACAGGCCGTGCCACTGCATTTAGGACCTCTTCACTCTCTCTCTCCCTCTCTCCCGCCGTCGCCCAGCACCCATGGTCCACTCTGATCCAGCACCCGTCGGCGGCTCCTCTTTCTGCGCCGCTGTCTCCTCCTCCTTCCTTCCTCTCCTTTATTCTCTTCTCTTCTCTTCTCTTCTCCCTCTTCTGATTTTGAGATATGTTTGATATCGTTGTTGTTGGTATTATTGTTCTGATTCTGATATTGTTCTTGGTATTATTGTTGTTGGTGGTGATGGATTGCAAGGAGGGATGATGGCAGAAGTTTGGTGGTAAGGATGAGAGATAGGGTGGAGTTGGGAGATGAGAGGTGGTGGTCCTGGCGGCGGCAATAGCCGATAGGGCAGTGGTGGTTGAAGAACTGAACGAGGGTAAACTTGGAATTATTATTTTGGGATAAGGGTATTTTGGGAAGAAATTGTATGTTAAAGTTTCAGTATCTGTACACAAAATTTCAATTTGCGGTGTCTCTACTTTCTGGAGATACTAAAAGGACTGAAATTTTGGAGACGAAGACCAAAATATTAGTTCCAATCTCTGGCTATCAAACACAATATTGAGTCCTAGTCTCCCAGTCTCAGTTCCAGTACCCGTTACCAAACGCTACCTGAGAGAAGTTGTTCATCTTCATAGAATTGAAGCTGTTGGGAGATATTCAGAAAATGGAGATCAATGGATATTCTCCAGTATTAAGGATATGTCAGTTACTTTGTATTACTGTAAGGAAAATTGCAACCTACCTGTTGGGATTATCCTGAATCCAACAGCTTCTTGAACTGACGTATATCGAGAGCAAATTGATGTTCTCTTGATTAGTATAGTGGAGATCATGAAAACAAATTGAGGATGACTTGTGAGCAAGAGGAACCCCATCTACAATTGGTTTTCCAGCACACACTGATAAGTTTGTTGTTTCTTTGAAAGTTCACCTATATTAGGGGGAAATGGTTTTGGGGAATATTACACCCTGCTGATTCCAGAGATACATAAGAAAAGTTTCAAGAGATAGGCTTTGTATGATCTATTAAGGGTGAAAGGATACTCACCCATTCGATGCTTCAAGTTTGTGCTTTATGGGCGATCAAAACTTGGCCGCACTCTCCCTTAGTTCAAAGGCTCAATTTAGTCGTCTTTACTCCTTGTCAACTTCACCCATTGTTCCTGTGTAGTTCTGGTTTCTCTTCCTTTGATAGTTCTTCATTGCAATTGTGGCTCACTTTTCTTCTCTTTCACTACTTGTGTTCTATTTTGTTCTGTTTTAGATTTCATCTTTTGTTTTAGTTTCGTTTCTCCTACTGTAATTGATACCAGATTGGTTGCCTCCAACTTATGTTAAATTTTGAAAATGATGTAATGATCAATCTGGAGTTAACTTATACTGTATACATCATTAATTGGATTTAATGTCTGTTACTTGTTACAGCACTTTGCATTCTAACATGTCATTGTTGTATTCTAATTTCAGGATACTCAATCTAACAACAAAGTTCCATTTGATGTGAACAAGCTTCCCATTGAAACTCAAAGTCTGCTAGCTGTCTGCAAAAGGGAGAGTATGGCCGAGTTTCCATCACCTGAAAAGGAGGATAACTCGAAGCGTCAGATCGATGAGTATCCTTTGCCACAAACAGAAAACACCAAGCCTATCTCCCAAATATACAAGAGGAGGAGGCATTATTTGAATGTCAACCATTCAAATGTTAACGGAGATTCAGTCCGAACCATCCAAGAACCGCCATGTTCATCAACAATAACCACCGCCGCAACGACACTCCCGACGGCCGCCACCACAGCCTCCACTGCAATAACCAACGTTGCACCTAAAAAACATTTCTTGTCTGCACTGGTGGAGTTTTCTTTGATGGAATCCCTCGAATCAAAGGGAAATGCATCCGTTCAACCACCAGAGTTTGATGATGCTTCCTTGGAGGCATCCGTGCCGCCAAATTGTGTTAAGCTCATCAAACGCATGCAGGGCGAGATTTACAAACTTTCCGAGGAAAGGGAGACTATGAGGTTTGAGATGATGAGCGCACAAGCAATGATTAACATGCTCGAGTCGCGCATTGAAATTTTGAGCAAAGAAAATGAGGAACTGAAGAGCATGATTAATAACAATCCTTAGGGGATTAGCACGGTGGCCATGTAATCTTGCTTATTGCAACAGAGTGATGGTGCTCTCAGTCTACCTGATCTCTTGTTATCTTTTAAGAGTTAAGAACTGTAGTCTTCTTCATTTGGCTGAACTTTCTGAGTGGTATTTAAACTTTGCCATTTGTGTAGCCTTGTAGCTTATGACTTGTTACCCTTGTTCATCAATGGCTATGTTAGTCCCTCCTTCCTTTAAGGCTTGTCCTTTCTTGTGAATGAATAGCAACTCAATTAGTTAGGCCATTCTGAACAGATTTTTCTCATAGAGGGGTTTGGCAAGTTGGGAATGGATCCTGTGCATAGATTTCACAAGATGAGTTTAAATAAATTTAGATTTTAATTTATTTGTATTTTGCAAAGTTCGTATTATTTAAATGTGTTTAATTATTTCAGTGGCAGCCTTGTAAGTGGGGTTAGAAGTGAGTCAAGTCAACTCATGAATTAGTTTAAGTTTGATTTATGAGTTAAATCTTAAAGTGGTCTCTGAACTTGCAATCGAGATTCAAAGTCGTCCCTAAACTTGCATTGGCTCCAATATTGTTCTTGAATTTAACAAAGGTGACTCACGGTCGTCCCTGAAGCATTTTTCGGAGAATATTTCTTAACGGCGTGATGATGTGTACAGAGAGGCGCCATGTCGGATAGGTAACAGCTATCTGACGTGGCTGCTATCGTCATTTAACTCAATTTAGTCCCCGAAGTAGTTTATAATCCTAATCCCCAATTTAATTCCCAATTTACTCTTTCTTCGTCTCTGTTCTCCTTTTCCTTCTCTGCCATTGTTGAGCGTGATTTGAATACATCATGATGGGTGGAGGCAGTAATCATGTTAGTAGCTCCAGTAATGGACAATCCAAGAGATGCTGTTTTACATACTTGGGAGTTATCTCTAACTGTTAGTTTTTTTTTTTTTTTTGTGAAGATGTACCAACTTCTTGGTGATATCAGGTTAGAGTTTGACGATTCTCATACTACATATTTGAATGAGTCTTACTAGAGAAAGATGGATTTGGATACTACAACAACAAAAGTAAAATACTCTGTGGGTGATGTAGAATATAATAGAGAATATTTTGCTTCTCATCTAGACCAAGTAATAGTGTCAAGAATTTCTGCAAGCAAGCTAGCTTCTTTTTTGTTAATAGTGTCTTTGGATAGCAAATTACCTCACAGTTTGCAAGTTAGTGGCCAAAATCAGGTATTAATGAAAGGAAGCTGTCCTGGTGAAAGGCAACCACCAAAAGTGAATTCACGTGCTAATTTAAAGGCAATTCAATTTTCGGCTATTCCTGATGTACAGATTAGTGGTTAAAAGGGGATTGTTCATGGTTGGGAAGGTTCGAAATTAAGGATTGAAGATTCAGATTCTGTTGTTTTACTTCTGACAACTTCTTCTTCTTTTGATGGACCATTCACATAACCTGAAGACTCTAAGAAAGACTCTACTTTAGATTCCCTTAATACAATGAAGTCGGTTAAAAAATTGTCATATGCTAACCTTTATTCATGTCACTTGGATGACTATCAGAACCTATTTCATCGTGTGTCATTAAAACTCTGTAAAAGGTCAAATTTTTCCTCTCAAACCATTTCAACTTCGAGAAGGATCAAGTCTTTCCAAACAGATGAAGATCCTTAACTTGTGGAGTTTTTGTTTCAATATGGTCGATATCTACTTATTTCAAGTTTTTCTAATACATATATATATATAGAAGTAATTTAACTGTCCTTTTTTCTTGTCATCTAGTGGTGCTCTTCACTTGAACATTAATCTTCAAATGAACTATTGACCATCTTTCTTTGCAACTTACGTGAGTGTCAAGAGCAGCTTAATTACATTTCCTCTTTGTTACTCAATGGAAGTAAAACTGCAAAGGTATCTCATGCTTTCACCTTTTTTTCTCAATTGAGGCCAAAAACAAAAGAAACAGGGGCTGCTACTAACATGGTGGTTACCTCCACCTATCATGATCTATTCAAACCACGTTCAACAACGGCAAAGAAGAAGAAGGAAAGTAGAGAAAAAGAAACAGTAAATTAGGAATTAGGGTTATAAACCACTTCAGGGACCAAATTGAGTTAAATAACGATAGCAACCACGTCAGATAGCTGTTACCTATCCAACGTGGCGCCTCTCTGTACACATCATCACGCCTTTAAGGAATATTCTCTGAAAAATGCTTCAGGGATGACCGTGAGTCACCTTTGTTAAATTCAGGGATAATATTGGGACCAATACAAGTTTAGGAACGACTTTGAGTCTCGATTGCAAGTTCAGAGACCACTTTGAGATTTAATTCTTGATTCATAGACAACTTGATAAGTTAATGTCATTAGCTTGTAAGTTAAGATTGAACTTAAATTTGAGTCTATATAGCAAATGAGTAAAAAATTAAGCTCAATTAGACTTATTCATTTGGTGCACATAATGATGATGTTCATGCTTGTTAAATACACCAAAATACATTGTAATATTTTGTTTATTTTATTGTAAGTTGACCTGACTATGAAATTAAACATGGCAAGTCAAATTATATTATTTATAATAGAATAAGGAATTCTTTTTAAAAATAAATTATAACATTTTTTTGTTGGACTGGAACGCAGACCACTTAACATTAGACCATCTCTAGCAGGAAACTCATTTCAATTCTTATTTATGGCCTATTTGTCATAAAAAGTAACTCCACATCAGCTTTTGTGTCATAAACAGTAAATAGGAACTCAAAGCATCTCTCTCTTCTCCATTAGGAGGAACTAGCTTTAGTCCTTATTGCGTTCCCACTTAATTAATTAATTAAAATTAATATAATTACTATTTTTTACAATAATATTTTTTAAATTTATAAATTCAAAAATAATTCACTATTAAAAATATTAATATTAAAAAAATCATATATAAAAATAATACACAATATATAATTTGAAATTACATTAATTTATAAAATTACTTAATATAAAAAAACATACTTAAACTCTATAATTTTATAATGTGGTTAGCATTCCAAATTTTATAAATAAAAATAAATAACTCACTAAAAAATTATTTTATAATGTGCAAAAAGTTAAATTTATTTTTTTATGTAAATAAATTTAATTAATTATAATTTAATTATTTATTATAATTATTTAATTAATTATTGTTTGAAAAATAACTTGCCACATGACAAGTTATTATTGGTAAAATAGAGTTCCTCTGAGGAGGAACTCCTCCTTCTTAAAACCTGTGTAGGGACTCATTTATTCTTCTCTCCAATAGTTAGACCATCTCCAATAGAAAATTCATCCCAGTTCCTGTTTATGGCCCACCTGTCATAAAAAGTAAATCCACATCAGTTTTTGCGTCATAAACAGTAAATAGAAACTCAAATCATCTCTCTCTTCTCCATTAGGAGGAACTAATTTTAGTCCCTATTGTGTCCCACTTAATTAATTAATTAAAATACTTAAAATTAATGTAATTAATTTTTTTGAATAATATAATTTAAATTTATAAATTTAAAAATAATTCACTATTAAAAGATATTAATATTAAATAAATTCATATATAACAATAACACACAAGATATAATTCAAAATTATTAATTAAATATAATAATATAATTAATATACAATATTAATTTAATTACTTATATTAATTATGATTTAAATAATTAATATAATTATTAAATAGAGTTATAGTTAATTATTATAATTATTAATAAATTAAATATAAGTTAAATATTATTAATAATTTTATTCATAACATATTCTATAACGTTATTAGTTATTATATTATTTTCATATTATTTATTTTTTTTTAAATTAAGTACCACATGTTAATATTTTATTGATTATAATGAAAACAAAGTAAGGCCTTGTTCAGAGGGACTTACTTGCTTTAAAATATGTGTTGAAACTCAAATTTATATTGTTCCAATGGTTGGCCTTCAGTTTTTATCAGAACGGGTCTTTGGTTCTCTTGTCGTTGGAGATGCTCTTAAAATTTCTATGTGTTCGAAAAAAATGAAGGAGAAACTCACCATTAAAAATACTCTTAGATCACATAATACATAGGTTGTTTGTGTCCCACCATAGTCCCCACATAAAAAGGACAATTTTTACGAATAATTAAAAAAAATTAAAAATAAAAAAATATTTATAATATGATTTGAATCAATTTAAAAAAATTAATATATTTGGTTATTATTTAGATCAAATTAAAACATTTATATCGTATCCAAAATTTAAAATTTAAATTATAACATTTATATGATTTTAAAATTTTTATTTTTAATTTTTTTATATCCATAAAAATTTAATTTTTAAGGTGCGGGCCATACTAGGAATTAGGCAATCTGCGTCCCAACAAAAATTTTTTTTTGCGTAATTAAAGAAGTTTTTATTTGTTTTGGAAAATAAAAAGTCATTTTAATTTATTTCAAAAAAATTTCTAATAGAATAAACCAATATATCTATATGTTAATATTTTGAAATAAAATTTTATAACCATCTTTTATAAATGATTTTGAAAAATGACAAAAATATTAGTTAATAGATAGATAATATATATAATTGGATATTTTTATATATAAATTATAATTTAATTATAAGGAGCTATAAATTATGTTAATATTATTTGAGCTATTTCATAAATTTTTGGGCGTCGAAGTTGAGTTTTATAAATATGTTTGATTGTTTATGAGCTATATTGTGAGTCAAATTTAATTTTCGTAAGTTAAGTTTGAATTTTGACTTAACTCGACTCACTTTTAAATTTTAAATAGATATAATTGTTCATACTTTAACTCAACATTATGGCCCAGGTCCAAGTAAACAAAAAAGGCTCAATCCAAAGATTGGCCTTCACCACCCACCCTTTCTCGTCTAAAGAGGTCGGAATCGACATAGGCTCCTCCTCAAAGAGGTCGGGCTAGGCATGAACTAGCAGATAACACTTATTCAAATAAGTAATTGCTCCTAAAATCTCTCAACTCACTTCCAGAAGTAATATCCCAACCACCTTAAGATAAAAGGACGGTTATCCACCTTTAGAAGTGGAACTACCCCAACAGTGGTTATTGGATCACCACTATAAATACCTTGATACCTCTCAGGTTTCACTAAGTTTCAATACCTTCTAAACCTGCTTAACCCCTTGCTGATTTAAGCATTGGAGTGTCTTTGCAGGTACCACCCCCTATTCTTTCACATACACAACTTGTACGGTGGCTCCCAGACGTAAAGCAAGTCGGAGACCACTTTCAAGTAGCATTTGGGCCAACTCTTCCAGCCCAATCCACAATTCTCAAGTTACTCACGTAAAAATAATATAAATTAATTATTTAATTTAATAAAATAAACATACTCGTATTATTATACTTATATGATTAATTATATTTATTATTTTTAAAGGCTTAAGTACTGTTTTCATCCCTAAGATTTGGGGTGAAAATCAAATTTGTCCCTAACTTTTTTTTGTTATTAAAATCATTCTCAACGTTACAAAATGTTATAAAATCATCCTTTTTTATATTATTTTACCAAATTACTCTTATCAATTAATAAAAATAATATTAAAAAATAAAAATAAACCATCCCCCTCCACTTGCACCCCTACTTCCTTATCTCTTCCCTTTCTTCTCTCCAACTACTGTCATTAACTTCCAACAACTCGTCTCTTCTTCTTCGTCTTCTTTAGGTACTCTCAGCTTCCAGAACATGCTGCAGCAAGTACCAGCTCCAAACTACCCTTCTCATCAACATCATCATGCTGTTTTTGTTGCCGCCCAAGTGGGACTGAGGCAACAAGTGCATCTTAACAACAACGTGAACAACAAAAACAAGTTGATAAATAGCAGTAGTAATGATTCATCAAGGGAAGAATGGGCCCAGAGAAAAAGTGATGGTCAAGGAGAACTAATAAACTTAACATTTTAATTGTCCAAAAATTTAGTAACCATACAAATGAAACAAATAAAAAAAGCCAAAATTGATTATCAACTAATTATCAAAACAAACAAATAAGAAGAAGAGAACAAACTCCTCAATTTCTTGAAACTGCGATCGAGTTGTGCCTGACTGATCTGGAGCATCTCAGAGACCTGATCTCCGGTCACCGCAGCTTTGTCAAAGCTCTCTTTAATGGCTTCCACGATCTCCTTCAAGTCCTTATATATGCCACACCACCATCATCATCTCCATCATCTCCCCATACTTGCTCCTTGCGTCATCCTCCTCCGCCGCCGTCGCCGCCTTCTTCCCTGCCATCGGAGACGGCGGCGTCACCGGATCTCCCACCACCGACGATCCCCTCATGGAAGACCCCCTCACCGACGATCCGAAAGAATGAGAAAGAAGGAAGTTGAAACTTGGAAAGAAGGGTCAGGGGCCTGAGAGTTTGGTTAGATCTGAAAGTAAGAGGAAGGTAAAATTTTGGGGGTGAAGGGGGGAGAGAGACCGAAGAGGCTGGGAGTGGGGTGGGGTGGGGTTTTTCTTTTTTTTTTAATATTATTTTTATTTTTATTTTAAGGGTAAAATTGTCTATTTTTTGTAAAAAGGATGATTTTATAACGTTTTGTAACATTGGGAATGATTTTAATAACAAAAAAAGGTCGAGGACGATTTTGATTTTGACCCAAGACATTAAGGACGAAAAGAATACTTAACCCTTTTATAAAAATTAACTGTTTGAAATCGATAATTTTAACTTAAAAAATAAATGCACTCGTATTATTTTTACAAAGCACTTTACTTTTGCAAGTATTTTGGTTGAATTACAATAAAATATTAGGAAAACAATAATTTTCAGTTAAAGAATAACAAATGATGTTATTTTAGATATAAGATCTCAAAAAAATGTTGGTCACTTAATAAAATAATCAAGATATAACTAAACAATAAAAATACTTCTGTCAAGTAAGAGTTATAAATTTAGAATTTGTTTGAATGAGTTTTTAAGAAATTTTTTTTAGTTATTTTATTAAATTTTTTTTAAAAAATAAAAGTCATTTTATGTTTGAAGATCTTGTATAAAAAATTTTTTTTATTTATTAATTATTTTTGGATATAATAATATAAAAATATTATTTATTTATTTATTATGTAAAAAATATTTTTTTAAAAAAAAAGATTTTTTAAAAAAGATAAATTGTAACTTCTGAAAAAAATATTTTTTTAATAATTTTACTTTTTCTACTAAAAAATTTACTAAATATGCTAAAAAAAATTTTATTGAAATAAAATCTTTACTATCAACTTGATGGCACACAAACAAACCCTTAAAATAGCCAATAATTAATAAATTAAATTATTTATATAAAATCTAAAAGTTATTATAATATGAATGCCCATTAATGATCGATGATTTTCTTTATCATATGGATGGCTCATTTTTTCAGTAGTAAAGGATTCAACTTCTCAAGACAGACTGAAGTTAATAAAGTTTGAAAATATAAACTTTATACGTATATAAATAAAGAAGTATGGTATGAGGCAAAACACACATAACACTACATAAAAATACTTCTCTTTGTATGTAGGCTCATCAACATATGAAGGAGTGATATATATATATATATATATATATATATATATATATATAGATATATATATATATAAATATGAATCAGATCAGTTATATTGAGATAATAATATTAGTAAATATTAATATTAGAGTTCTTTATTTATATTTCTTTATTCTTTTATTTATTTATTTATTTTACAACACATTATTAGCATGAAATTCTGATCAAATTTCAGGAAGATGCAGGTAATAAATTTTTATTATGTCAAAACTTTCTCATCTTAAATTTAATGTTCTTGATATATTTAAAAACAACTACTTATCATAGATATTAGATGCCAAAATTTATCTTGATTTAATGATTTTGGAGATACTATTAAGGTTGAAAATAAAGCATCCCAAAAGAGTAAAGACAAAATAAAGCATCCCAAAGGGTATTTTTTTTTGTCATCATCTTGACAAATGATTGAAAAATGAATCCCATACTAAAAAATCCTGCAGATCTGTGGAACAGTCTTGAAGAAAAGTATAATCATCAAAAGACAGTGATACATCCTCAAGCCCGATATGAGTGGACACACTTGCGTCTACAGGATTTTAAATCCATAAATGAATACAATTTATCAATGTTTCGAATTACCTCACGAATAAAATTATTTGAAAAAAAAATAAGTAGTAATGGCATGTTAGAGAAAACTTTCTCAACCTTTCATGCATTGAATGTGCTTCTGCAGCAGTAGTATCAAGAAAAAGAATTTAAAAAATATTTTGAGCTAATTTCTTGCCTTCTTATTGTTGAATAAAACAATGAATTGCTTTTAAGAAATCATGAAGTGTGCCCAACTGGTGCCGCTCTATTTCCTAAAGCAAATGCGGCAAATTATAACCCAAAAGAGGTAAATGGTAAGGTTCTGGTAAGAAGAAAAATTATGGAAGGAAGAAAAATTATGTTCACTAAAAATGATCTTACCGGGAGTATGATAAAAAAATAATGGGAAAAAAATCAACAAAGGATAAAATATTTTTGTTGCGGTAGAAAGAGTCATTGGTCATGCACCTATCGTACCCCTAAGGTATCTAGTTAACCTTTATCAAGCATCACTGAAAAAGATGACAAAGAAAATGAGACAAACTTTGTTTCAAAGAATATTGTTAAAACTTACATCACTCATTATGAAGTATCTGATTTCTTTAAAAATCTTGAAAAAAATATTGGCCACTTAATCAATGATAGAAAAATTTAATATTTGGGTTTATTAAGTACTTAAGTAATAAAATAATGTAAGAAACTTATTATTAAGTTTTACTTCCTGCGTTGAATTTCAAGTATTATGTATATAAATAACGTTTAATAAAATATTAATGTTTATGTTTAAGAATTTTAAAATAATTAAATGTGTCAAGTTCTAAAATAAAAATAATAAAATTTTTGGTATATGATACTATTCTTTTGTACAGTGCTACTTAAACAAACGGTTTCATTCAAGAATATAATTTTATTGCACAAACACCTTTAGTTATTTTATGTTATGATCTTATTTATTATTATTTGTCTTTGAAGAAAATGACAAACATATATAATGAAGATATTTATCTTGCGAATAATGCAAGTTCGCATACCATTCTCAAACGTAATATATTTTACTCATCTTGTACTAAAAAAGAATGTATTAATACCATTATTGGCTCAAACAATGTGATAGAAAACTCCAGAAGAGCTATACTTTTGTTTTTCAGAAGAACAAAATTCATAATAAATAATGCACTATTGTCTACTAAGTCTCTAAAGAACTTGTTGAGTTTTAAAGATATTCGTAGAGATGAATATCATATTGTTAATGAAAAAAATCATGAGTACTTATATGTATATATATATCACAACTCATGATTCAAATAAAAAGTTATATTAGAAAAGTTACCCTCACTTTCTTTTGGGTTATACTATACTAAAATAGTGCAATTGAATCACATGACATTGTAAACCAGAAGTTTTCTAGTCCAAATGAATTCATAAATTGGCATGATCGATTGGGTTATCGTAAAATAACTATGATGTGAAGAATAATTGAAAACTCGTATAGACATTCATTAAAGAGTAAGAGAATTCTTCAATTTAGTGAATTTTGTTGTGTTGCATGTTTCCAGGGAAAGTTAATTATAAGGCTATCATCAGTAAAGATTAGATTTGAGTCTCATGAATTTTTAGAAAGAATTTAAAGAGATATATATGGACCAATTCATCCACCATGTGGATCTTTTAGATACTTTATGGTTCTAATAGACGCATCCTCTAGATGGTCACATGTGTACTTATTGTCTTCTTACAACCTGACGTTTGCAAGATTACTTGCTCAAATTATTTTATTAAAAGCATATTTTCCAGAAAATCCAATCAAAGCAATTTGTTTTGATAATGTTGGTAAATTCACTTCCCAAATCTTTTATGCTGATTGTATAACTAACGGAAAAAGTGTTGAACATCCAATAGCTCATGTTCACATACAATATGGATTAGCAAAATCACTTATTAAACGCCTCCAATCAATTACTAGACCTTTACTTATGAGAACAAATATCCCTATTTTTGTTTGGGGCATGCAATTTTACATGCCGCGATACTTATTCATTTGAGGTCAACAAGTTACCATCAATTCTCTCCCCTACAATTAGCTTTTGGCCAGTAGCCAAATATTTTTCATTTGAGAATATTTGGGTGCGTGATATATGTCCTAATTTTGCCATCTTCTCGCACCAAAATGGGACCCCAAAGAAATTGAAAATTTATGTGGGATATGATTCTCCCTATATAATAAGGTATGTTGAGATACAAATAAGATATGTGTTTAAAACTCTATTTGCAGATTGTCATTTTAATGAATCAATATTTTTAATATTGGGGAGAGAGAATTAGCCACTTGAAAAAGAAATTTATTAGAATACACCATCGTTAATGCATCTAGACCCACGATTAGGACAACGTGAACTAGAAGTTTAAAAGATTATACATTTGCAAAGAATAGCAAATTGCTTGATACATTTTCTGATACAAAGAGGATAACTATATCCTACATACCAGCTAAAAATGTCTCAATTCGAATTGATGATCCAGTTAGACAAATAGCTACTGAAATAAGTACACGTTAGAAGTATGGTAGACCAATTGGTTCTAAAAAATAAAAAATTTTCGAAAAAAAGAAGCATTTGATATTACCGAGACAAATGGTACCCCTGTTAAAAAATATAAAGACAAAGAAAGGACACTAGCAATTGTCCAAAATTCTGATATATTGTTGACGCCAGAAGATGTAATACCTTACCACATAGATCTTTACGCCTAAGTCGTAAATCAAAGGTAGTGAGGCGCTACAACCTCTAAAAACAAAATATACGTACATACATATAGGTGAAAAATAGTTTAATTAAGAACCTTAAAGAAAAAAGATGAACAAAGCAAGACCGATAACACATCACACTCGATAAGCGTTCAGATAGAAGGCTTATACATGAAACCAGAGACACACACACACACACACAAAGATACATAATCAAGCTCTAGACTCGACTTGCGAAGCAAATGCCGGCTAGAAAATACATATATAATCCAAAATATAAACCAAAGATAAATATAAATCATGTTTATTCCAATCAATCTCTAGGAGGGACAAAATATAAATGTATACAAAATGAAGAATATATATACATATATATAAACTGGATACACAATAAAAGTCTCCAAAATATAGATCTTCGCTTCTAGAGAGTCTCAAGCACGCTCAGCGAAGTGCCCTTCGTCCTGTATCTAAAAAATAACAAATACGTATGGAATGAGGTATAAGGGTCCATGAAGCTGAAGGCAATCCTACACTTCTACAACCCAGATCAAAGCCTAGAGTTCTTACTAAACAGAATATGATAAATCTACCTAGAGATTCTAATCTATCTCCTCAATTTTAGCTCTCTACAATCTCCCAATTTTTAAGTGATACAACCTTTAACTCTCCTCCGCTACCTGAAGGATTTTTCAAGTTCAAACACATACAAAGCATGCAAGTAAAACGCAATTAAGAAAAAAGATACAACATTTAAGTCATATAACACAAATACAGATAATCAAATAGGTAAGCCAAAATACATATTGCATACCCAAACAAATTATACAATGCATATGATACATGTCTGTCCTATGGCTGATAATATCATTTGTCGGTTATACAGCTAAACCTGACATGTTCGTTAGCGAATCCTAGATAGAAACACCACATCACGGAGCAAGTGGGACTAAGCCACAACCCTTGCTACTACCCAGGTATCACAATTACTGATCCGGAGCAAGTGGGATGAACCACAATCCTTACTACTACCCAGGAGTCTCAAATACTAACCCGGAACAAGTGGGACGAACCACAATCCTTGCTACTACTCAAGTATCTCAAACATTAATCTTGATTCTTTATCACTCAATAAACTCCATTCGTAATCATAATCACGTTTATCATCACATCTCAATCTCATTTTTATTCACAATATCATCATAATCACAATCAATTCATTCTCATTATCATAGTTACCGCTATTATAACCCAACATTTCATCATAATCGTTTCCATCATGTCCCAATCAAAAATCAATTATCCTCTTCATAACTCTCATTACACTTAATTCAGTTCTTCCTCAATATCAATTCAACATTCTTAATATGTTCGCCCTTATTCCAAAACCTAAAAATTAGCTATTAGATCTTAAACAGGGGTTAAAGATGTTTACAAGCTTGTCGAAAAGGCCAATCAGTTAAAAACAGAGTTTTAGTGTGAAAACAAGGCATCGTGCATACGCATACCAGACAACTTTCCCAGCGCTTACATATGCACACCTCTTGTGCGTATGCATGAGTCTCATCCTGTTCTATGTGTGCGCATGATAGGGTGCATGAGCACCCAAACTAGAAATTATAGTTTTCTGCAACTTCACAAAGTTCAGTTTTTTATACCTAACTTCCGACGTTCATAACTTTTTTTTACAAAACTTCAATTTTCTTCATCTTTACAGCGTTTTAAAACTCTTATAACCATCTTCGATTTAAGACAAAATTTACTCAATTCCAAACTCTAAGGGCCAAGTTATGACTCGTCGAAGTTGGTTAAAATTCTGTTTTTACCAAATTTTACTAACTTCTCTAGTTTTTAAAATTTTCAATCCAAGACCAAACTACTTACAACCAAATCATTACCAATTACTCATATACACTAAAACATACTCTTTATCCACTTTACAATCATTCCAACAACCAAATCTTTCAATTCGTTCAATAATTTTCACTCACAAATCTATCAATTCACACTGTTATCATCAATCATTGTCAACAACAATAATTAACATACATTCCACCACATCAATAATCATTATCAATTGTAAAGTCCCACATTGGTTAGAAAGGAGAACGAAGCATGCCTTATAAGGGTGTGGATACCTCTCCCTAGCATGACGCATTTTGACGAGTGAGTGGGGGGGCTTCGGCTAGCATCCCTATCGTCAAAGGCAAAACCGTGAGGCCTTATATGCCAAAGTGGACAATATCGTGCTAGCAGGTGGTCTGGGCTGTTACAGATGGTATCAGAGCTGGAGCCCAGATCGATGTGCCAGCGAGGGCGCTGGACTCCCTTAGGAGTGTGGATTGTAAAGTCCTACATCGGTTAGAGAGGGGAACGAAGCATACCTTATAAGGGTGTGGATACCTCTCCCTAGTATGACGCATTTTGACGAGTGAGTGTGGAAGACTTCGGCTAGCATCCTTATCGTCAAAGGCAAAACTGTGAGGTCTTGTGTGCTAAAACGGACAATATCGTGCTAGCGGGTAGTCTGGGCTGTTACATCAATCACATTTTATCCACATACTAAATCAAACCATTATTCAAACCACCAACTTCACAATTTACAAATTCAACACCAAATTTGATGATTTTCATTCATAACTACACCCAAATAACAACCACATCAATGTCAATTACTCCTAACCATTGTCACATACTTTTCAATCGCTCCATAATATATCAACAATTCACATTACATGTACATATCATGTCTAATCAATTAACTCAACCAATTCACATTATTCAAACCTATTCTAAGGCAACTAGTCTAGGTTTTCACGCAACATTATGTATTAACTAAAGGAAACTAAAACTATACCTTAGTCGATTTTCTCCAAAGCGAACTTCAAATTTTTAAGACTCCCAAATAACTCTAATAAGTTTCAACTACCAAATCTTTATTCCAAGTACTCCAATTCACCAATTTGACTTCAACCAACATAAAATTCTATCTAATTTTATACAATTTCACTATAATCAATATAAGAGTTTACTAATTCACTAATTAACAAAGGTTTAGTGGTTGTTTACCCTATTCACTCAAAAATTGGGGTGAAATCCACTTATAATCTACGCTAGAGTACCCATAAATAATCAAAATCACAATAATTTAACATTTCAAAAACTAAAAATGGGAATTTATAGGAAATGGAGATCTGGGTATGAATTTTGAGATTCCTTATCAAATCAATCAAATAGAATTAAAGAGAACACCAAGACAAATGCGTGGCCATAAATGGCTCTTCAATCATAGCTCCGAATTGAAAGTTATAATGAAATGAAATTTGGGTGATTTGGGGTTAAGGTTCTTTGTTCTTCCCTTTACCTCTTATGCGTGGAAATGAAATAGGGAAGGAGGAAAAACTGAATGCAAGCTTATATACGGGGGTTGGTTAAGTGGGCTTGGGCTCACTTAGACCTGGGTCATCCAGTTTTTGGTCTAATTTTAGGTCAAAATCTTTAAAATTAATGTTTAAATTATTATTCTTAATGTTTTTTACTTCTCTAAATTATAAAATTTAATTTTTTAATATCCTTGACTCATAATTAATATATTAGCTAATTATTTATTAATTTACGAAATCTTATAGAAGACGTTCAGGTACCTGAAAATTCTAAAAATCGTGAAAATAATGAGATCTCAATGAATTATATTTTTACAAGAGAAAAATGGAACTGAAATAAAACAATTGTCAATGAAATATTTTCATATAATGTGGCATTACACATCATGCACGAAAGTAAGGATCTCAAGTCAAGAACAGTCGAAGATTGTCGATAAAGGAATAATTGATCAAAATGGGAAGAAGCTATGAAGGCCGAGTTAGACTCACTTACAAAATATAAAGTTTTTGGACCTGTAGTCCGTACACCAGAAGACGTAAAATCTGTTGGATACAGATGGGTATTTGTGAGAAAATGAAATGAGAAAAATGAAGTTATATGCTAAAAGCTCGACTTGTGTCACAAAGTTTTTCACAAAGGCCAGATATAGATTATGAAGAAACATATTCTTTTGTAATAGATGCAATAACATTGCGTTATTTGATTAGTTCATTAGTGCGAAATTTCTAACCACAAACTAACCGGCAAGTGCACCGGGTCGTACCAAGTAATACCTCAGGTGAGTGAGGGTCGATCCCACGAGGATTAATGGATCAAGCAACAATGGTTGATTAATTTACTTAGTTAGACAAGCAGAAAATAGTTTTGAGAGTTCAAAGCATTAACAGTAAATTCAGAATATCAGAAGACAGGCAGTAAATAAGTTGGAAATAATATATAGAGAGACAGTTAAGGCTTCAGAGTTATCTATTTTCCTGATTGACTTTCTTACTAACTATTTCAATCATGCAAGATTTAATTCATGGCCAACTATATATGATTAAACCCTAATTCCTTAGACCTTTTTAGTCTCCTCTAACTCTCATCAACCGCCAATTCCTTGGTCAATTAATTCCAATTAGAGGGTGAAGTTCAATTCTAGTTATATGCCACAGAAATCCTAATTACCCAAATATAAGAGTATTATATGTCACGTATCCCGTTAAATCCAGATAATTAGAAATTTAGGAGAATATGTTTTCAAACTGTTGTTCAAGTAAAGAGCTTTTCCAAGTTATACAAGAACTCAATTAGAAAGAGGGTCATACTTCCGTTCCACCCAATTTCATAAAATAAAGAACGAAAACAATTCTTGAAATATAAATCAGTACATGAATTAAAATAGAAAAATAATAGAATCAATTCACACAATAGACAGAGATCCTAACCTTAACAGTGGAGGTTTAGTTGCTCATGGTTCAGAGAGAAAAACTAGGATTCAGGTAAACTGTAATTTACATAATGAGATGGAATCCCCCTTGAAGAGAAGTTTCTTTTTTCTTTTATATCTAATCCTAATTAATTTAAATTATGATTTTTAAAGCTAAATAATATCTTTTCCTATTTTTAAAATAAAAATTAAAATTTAAATCAGAATTAATTGTAGTAATCAGCAAGTCTTTAATTGATGGATGGGGACCACTTGCTTTGTAGGATCCATGACTAACTTGGTGAAGAGCTGCGCTTTACTTGGTGTGAGGCACCAATGCTTGCGCCTAACTTGGCTTGTGAGGCAAGCTCCTCGCGCCTTACTTAGAGTGCAACAACATTACTGGCGCGTTGTTGTTGTTGTCTTGCGCCTAACTTGAAAAATCTCAAGTTAGGTGCAGCCTTGGCCAAATTGGTGGGAGAGAAGTGTAGACTATTAAATATTATTGGAAAGCTCTGAAAGTTAGCTTTTCAACGCCACTGGAATCACATCCATTGGACCTCTGTAGCTCGAGTTATTCAGGTTTGAGTGCAGAAAGGTCAGGGTTGACAGCATCATTCGCTTTCTTCTCTTTTTCTGCGGGAACTCCATCAAATCCAGTCAAATGCTATCTAAAATATACAAAATTGCACACGACTCAAAGTAGCATTCATAGTGGTTAAAAGATAATTAATTATTGATTAAACTCAACAAATTAAATGCAAATTCACTAGGAAAAGATAGGAAAGATGTTCACGCATCACAACACCAAACTTGAATTGTTGCTTGTCCTTAAGCAACCAAACTAATATATGCTTAGGATGTGAATTTGCATGAGAATGAGAGTTCGATTGAGCTCATGTCTCTTCTTATAGTGGAGTTTATAACTGCAATCCTGAATAGTTCTGGCATCCCATTCTCCTTTGAATTAGAAGGATGTCATTGTTATTCGGAATTAGAATCCGGATAATATTATGAATTTTCTAATCTTTTGTAACTCAATTTAACCCTTGAACACAGCAAATTTTCTTTGATTCTCTTTTCATTGGTGCTTTGTACCTTGAGCCTAGATGTGACCTTAAATATTTTGTCTCAAGCTTTACTGACACAAACACCACAAGCACTTAACTGAGAAACTCTCTTTAAGTTCTTATTTTTCTTTCAGTTACTCCCAGACAGTGGTGCTCAAAACCTATGGCATACTCTGTTAAATACATTTGATCTCGACTCTTAGTGTTCTGTCTCAAGGATTACTTGACACAATCACACCACAAACATATGACTAGGAAAACAACTATTTGAGCTTTTAATCATGTCTGACCTTCCTAGTCATTGATGCTCAGAGCCTTGGACCTTGCTTTTATTTTTTTCTTTTGCTTTTTCTTCTGCTTCAAGTATTAAACTTTCATTAATTTCTGAGAAGTCATAATAGTTCTCTAAATTCCTGTTCCTTATACATCAACATCCTTTGATTCAAATTCAACTATGCACTGTTCATATCATGCATTTAGAATTACAAATAATACCACCACATTTAAGTAAACAAGACTACTCTTAAAATTAAACTCAATTTCTCATGCACTACATCTTTTCTTCTTTCTTTTTGATTTCAAGCTTAGTGGGCAATACATGAGACATTTTTTTCAGCATAAAAAAAATCAAATAACAACTTGGCAATAAGTTATCTAGAACTAGGAATTGAAATAACAAATGATCATGCAATAACTAAAACAAAACAGTAGAAAACCAGAACATAATATAGTAAGAGCGGGAAGGAATATAGAATGAAAGGAATTCAACCACCTCAGTTATCCTAGTGGCCGTTTTATTCTTCAGGCTATGCTCCTCATTGAAGATGATTTGCCTCCCTTTGGTCCCATAAAAATGAATAGAAAAGCCATAAGCGAAGTGATAACACCAAACTTAAAGGTTTGCTTGTCCTCAAGCAAAGAAGAACTGAAAACAGAGAGGGACATAAAAAGACACACAAAAAAAAAAAAGTAGTATGATAAAAGAAGAATAAAGGATAAAAGAACAAGAGAGAATTAGGATTTGGGAGGGAGAGAGAATGAAAACAGGGCGGCGCGCTGGGTAAGTGATGCGGAGCGATCGACGCGTACGTGCACAGCGTGCGTACGCGTGGTTCGCGCAAAAGGGAAGGGAAGTGGAAGCGTCAGGTGCGCTTGCACGCCACAGTGGTTATGCCACTAGCGCGAAGCCAGCACCGCGTTGGCGCAACTCTCTGTAACTTTTATATTGGTGGAAACTTTGAAGCGACGCGTGCGCGGCAGGTGCGGGTATGTGTGGGTGGCCACATGGTGAGGGTGACGCGTACGCGTCAGGGACGCAGTCGCATGGGTTGAGTTGCGCGGCTAGCACAGTACCAGCGCGAGACCAGCACAACTTTCAGCCATGCACCCATTTACGTCAATTTTTCAAGGCACGCGTGCATGCCTTGTGCGCTCCCGCGTGGATTGCTGAGAACCAGAGGGACGTGTATGAGTGGGTGAGCTGGTGCGCGATGCATAGTTCTTGCACAACTCCAGTGCAAATTTTGGCCTATTTTCTTTTTTTTTTTGCAAAAATGGTTTCGAAGTGTTCGCTTCTTGTTCTAAAATAGCTGCATGATCAGAACACACGTAAAACGAAAGAAAAACAGTACAAACTCAATAAAAATCAAATAAATAAGAAAATCGATACTACGAAAAATAACTAAGGATACAAAATTATTGGGTTGCCTCCCGACAAGCGCTTCTTTAACGTCACTAGCTTGACGGTCAGTTCTGTTAATTCAGCAGATGAGCGGACCTCTGGTGATCAATCTCGCCTCCAAGATAGTGCTTCAACCTTTGGCCATTCACTGTAAATTTTCTGTCAGAATTCTCTTCTTGTATTTCCACATGACCATATGGTGAAGCTCTGGTAACCACAAACGGTCCTAACCATCGGGATTTCAGCTTCCCGGGAAAGAGTTTGAGCCTTGAATTATACAGAAGCACTCTCTGTCCTGGCTCAAAAACTCTGATGGCAATCTTCTTGTCATTCAATAACTTGGTTCCCTCCTTATAGAGCTTGGCATTCTCATAGGCTGAATATCTGAATTCATCAAGCTCATTCAACTGAAGCATTCGCTTAATTTCTGCAGCTTCTGAATCAAGATTCAGATACCTGATTGCCTAGTAAGCTTTATGCTCCAACTCAACTGGCAAGTGACAGGCTTTGCCATAGACCAACTGATAAGAGGACATACCAATGGGAGTCTTGTACTCTGTCCGGTATGCCCAGAGAGCATCATCAAGCTTCCTAGACCAGTCCTTTCTTGAAACACTGACGGTCTTCTCTAGAATCCTCTTGAGTTTCCTGTTGGAAACTTCAACCTGTCCGCTTGTCTGAGGGTGATAGGGGTTGCCACTTTATGACGGACTCCATATCTCTGCAAAAGTGAGTCCAGCTGTCTATTACAGAAGTGACTTCCACCATCACTAATGAGCATCCTTGGGACACCAAACTGGCTAGAGATATATCTCTGAAGAAAGCTCATCACTACTTTGGCATCATTGGTGGATAGAGCCACATCTTCAACCCACTTGGACACATAATCAACTGCCACTAGAATGTAGTTGTTTGAATGTGAGGGAGGGAAGGGTCCCATGAAATCAATACCCCACACATCAAACAACTCAACCTCAAGAATCCCCTGCTGTGGCATTTCATGGTTGGCAGGGAGATTTGTGACCTTTTCACATCTGTCACAGTGCTTCACAAATTCTCTTGAGTCCCTGAAGCAAGTCGGCCAGTAGAACCCACTCTGAAGGACCTTTCTAGCTGTCCTTTCACCACCAAAGTGGCCTCCATAATCAGAACCATGATAGTACCAAAGAATCTGCTGTTTTTCCTCATCTGGGACACATCTCTAGATGATACCATCTGAACACCTTTTAAAAAGGTATGGTTTCTCCCAAATGTAGTACTTTGCATCCATCAATAGCTTCTTTACTTGTTGCCTAATGTACTCCTTTGGAATAAAATTCATGGCTTTGTAATTTATAATGTCTGCAAACCATGGAGCTTGCTGAATGAGGAACAATTGCTCATCCGGAAATGTCTCAGTCACAGCTGTAGGTGGTTGTACTCCTGCTTCAGGCTCAATTCTGGAGAGATGGTCAGCTACTTGATTTTTTTACCCTTTTCTGTCTTTTATCTCAATATCAAACTCCTGAAGGAGCAACACCCATCTGATTAATCTTGGTTTAGAATTCTGTTTGGTTAGAAGGTACTTCAAAGCAGCATGATCAGTATAAACAATAACCTTAGAACCAATTAAATAGGACCTAAACTTATCAACAACATACACAATAGCTAATAATTCTTTTTCTGTAGTTGTGTAATTCTTTTGGGCATCATTTAACACACGACTGGCATAGTAAATGACATGTATAAGCTTACCATGCCTCTGTCCTAAAACAACTCCTATAGCAAAATCATTAGCATCACACATCAACTTGAATGGTAAATTCCAGTCAGGGGGAGCTATAATGGGAGCAAAGGTAAGGTTTACTTTCAGAATTTCAAAAGCATGCAGGCAATCAGAATCAAAGACATAAGAAACATCAACACCCAACATGTTGCTTAATAGTTTAGTAATTTTTGAAAAATCCTTTATAAATCTTCTATAAAATCGTGCATGACCCAAGAAACTCCTGACTACCTTAACATTAGCTGGTGGTGGTAATTTTTCAATTACCTCCACCTTTGCTCTATCAACCTCAATCCCCTTTCTTGAAATCTGGTGTCCAAGAACAATACCTTCTGTAACCATAAAATGGCATTTTTCCCAATTTAAAACAAGGTTTGATTCTTGACACCATTTCAAGACAAGAGATAGATGCTTAAGGCAGGATTCAAAAGAATTACCAAAAACAGAAAAATCATCCATAAATACCTCAATGAACTTTTCAACCATATCAGAAAAAATTGAGAGCATACACCTCTGAAAAGTTGCTGGAGCATTACAAAAGTCCAAATGGCATCCTCTTGTAAGTAAATACTCCAAAGGGGCATGTGAATGCTGTCTTCTCTTGATCTTGAGGGTCTACTGTAATTTGATTATATACAGAATATCCATCTAGAAAACAATAAAAAGCATGACCAGCTAACCTCTCAAGCATCTGATCAATGAAAGGCAGGGGGAAGTGATCCTTCATTGTAGCAGTGTTGAGCCTCCTGTAGTCTATACACATTCTCCAACCTGTGACTGTTCTTGTAGGAATAAGCTCATTCTTTTCATTTTTGATCACTGTCATCCCTCCTTTCTTGAAAACTTCTTGCACAGGACTTACCCAAGGACTGTCAGAAATAAGGTAAATAATACCTGCTTCCCATAATTTCATTACCTCTTTTTGGACCACCTCTTTCATGGTTGGATTGAGTCTCCTTTGTAGTTGCACACTGGTTTAGCATCATCTTCAAGGAGGATCTTGTGCATACACTTGGTTGGACTAATCCTCTTCAAGTCACCAATGGTCCATCCAAGAGCTGCTTTATGGCTCCTAAGCACTGAAATAAGCGCCTCTTCCTCTTCAGGCTTCAGGGAAGAGCTAATAATCACTGGATAGGAATTATTTTCACCCAAGAATACATATTTCAGAGAATAAGGTAAAGGTTTGAGCTCAAGCTTAGGGGCTTCCTCCTCTGCTTTAGGCGTGTGAACCATAGCCTTCTGGGGTGGCGAATCATCAATTTCAACTAATTCATACTCAGAAATAAGATCCAGAATGTCATCAAGCACCTCAGCTTTCAATACCTCTTGAACAAGTGGTTCAATAACATCTATTTTCATACACCCTTCAGAATTATTAGGGTGCTTGAGAGATTCAAAAACATTAAGGACCACCTATTCTTCATTGACCCTCAGGGTTAATTCACCCTTTTGCACATCAATCAGAGCTCTACCTGTAGCTAAAAAGGGTCTACCAAGTATAATAGAGGATTTTACCTCCTCTTCTATGTCTAATATAACAAAATCAACAGGAAAAATAAATGGTCCTACTTTCACAAGTAAATCTTCAACAACACCCACAGGTAATTTAATAGAAAGATTAGCAAGTTGAAGAGAAATACGAGTGGATTTTACCTCCTCAATTTAAAACTTTTTCATCACTAAAAGTGGCATGAGATTGATGCTAGCTCTAAGATCACATAAAGCTCTCTGAATTGTGACATCTCCAATGGTGCAAGGAATTACAAAGCTCCCTGGATCTGGCATTTTCTCAGGAAGGTTGTGTTGAATTATGGCACTACATTCCTTGGTTAACACCACTGTTTCTTGTTCCTTCCAATTCCTCTTGTGGGTCAACAATTCTTTCATAAATTTTGTATAAAGAGGCATTTACTCAAGAGCCTCTGCAAAAGGAATGTTAATCTGTAGCTTCTTGAAGACATCTAAACATTTAAAAAATTACTTTTCCTTGGAAGCCTTCTGAAGTCTCTGAGGATATGGAATTTTTGTCTTGTATTCAGGAGCCTTTGGCAATATAGGATAAGTGTCAAGAGAGTCAGGAAATGGGTTGTCTGCACGCTTTAGAGGGACGTGCTCCACTTCTTCCTTCTTCTTCTCTAGAGCTTCTTTTTCACTTAGTTCTTCATTGGCCTTGGTCTCAGAGCCAACTGTTTACCACTTCTCAATTGAATAACCTTTAATCTTCTCTTGGGTTTACCACTGTATCACCTGGAAAAGTACTTGTAGACCTCTCAGGTATTTGCTTGCTCAGTTGGCCCATTTGCACCTCAAAGTTTCTAATGGAGGCTCTGGTTTTCTGCATAAAATTCATCATCATTTCCCAATTAAAATTTTCTTGGGATTTAAAATTTGCCTGCGGAGGTGGTTGTTGTTGATGAGACAAAAATTGGCGGTTATTGTGATTGTTCTGTTGGAAGCTGCCTTGAAAATTATTGTTGAAATTCTGAGGTCTCTGAGGTTGGTCCCTCCACCCAAAATTTGGGTGATTTCTCCATCCCTGATTGTATGTCTTAGAGTACGGATCATTATTGGGGTTTCTAGGACCATTTCCTATGTAATTTACCTGTTTAGAAGAAGATTGAATATAATCATAATTATCATTTTGTATAAAATTACCTGTCATGTCATAAGGGACTTCTTGAGGTGGATTTTGGGTGTTGATAGTCGAGACTTGCATGCCACCCATCTGCTGAGTAAGTAGATTTATTTGCTAAGACATAAGCTTGTTCTGAGCAAGAATAGCATTAAGGGCTTCTACTTCCATAGCACCCTTCTTCTGAGGAGCCTTAGAGTTCACAGGATTCCTGTTAGATGAGTATAAATATTGGTTGCTAGCAACCAATTCAATAAGCTCAATAGTCTCCTCCGGTGTCTTCTTCTTGTGCAATGAACCACCTGCAGAATTATCTAAGCACATCTTGGACATTTCACCCAAGCCTTCATAAAAGATATCTAGTTGGGTCCATTTGGAGAACATGTCCGGAGGGTATTGCCTACTCAGTAGCTTGTATCTCTCCCAAGCTTCATAAAGAGTTTCACCATCCTTCTGCCTGAAAGTCTGAACCTCCACCCTAAGCTTAGTCAGCTTCTTTGGTGGGAAAAATTTAGTAAGAAACTCAATAACAACCTTGTCCCAAGTATCCAAACTCTCTTTGGGTTGGGAATCTAGCCATAGCTTTGCTCTATCCCTCAGAGCAAACGGGAAGAGCATGAGTTTGTACACCTCAGGGTTCACTCCATTTGTCTTCATAGTATCACAAATCTGCAGAAAATTAGAAATAAATTAATTTGGGTCTTCGTGGAGAAGACCATGATACTGACAGTTTTGTTGTACCAGGGTGACCAATTGTGGCTTCAACTCAAAGTTGTTCGCAGCTATAGGAGGCACCACAATGCTTTTTCCATAAATATCTGCAGTAGGAGCAGAGTAAGAGCCAAGTACTCTCCTTTGTTGCTCATTCCTATTCGGATTTGCCACATTGGCATTAGCAGCATTGATAGGATCCATAGTGGATTTTGCAGCCTTGTAAAGTCTTGCTTGTTGTAAACGTCACCTGAAAGTCCTTTCAAGTTCAAGATCAAAGTCTAAGAGAGGTTCTTTGTCTCTGTTCCTGTGCATACACAGACAGAAGACAAGAAAAGATGGAACTTTCTACGTCAGAGTGCAGAGAATTTCCAGTGAGGTAACCTGTGTAAAGAGATAAAAGTATTGAATAAAACAAACAAACACTAAAATTCAAAAATTACTAGTACAATTAAGACTAAAATTTTTGAAATTATTAGGCAAATTAAATAAGAAAAATTAAAATAAGACTAACTAGGAAACATCAAACTTAATTTCAGAAATTAAGAAAAATATTAGTGCTATTTATTTAAATTTTTTTTCGAAAATACTAAAGCAAAATTTAAATAAAATTAAAACTAAAACGCCTAATCTAAGCAATCAAATAACTAATAGTTGTTAATCACTATTAATCCCCGGTAACGGTGCAGAAAACTTGGTGCGGAATTTCTAACCACAAACTAACCGGCAAGTGCTCCGGGTCGTACCAAGTAATACCTCAGGTGAGTGAGGGTTGATCCCACGAGGATTAATGGATCAAGCAACAATGGTTGATTAATTTACTTAGTTAGACAAGTAGAAAATAGTTTTGAGAGTTCAAAGCATTAACAATAAATTCAGAATATCAGAAGACAGGCAGTAAATAAGTTGGAAATAATATATGGAGAGATAGTTAAGGCTTCAGAGTTATCTATTTTTCTGATTAACTTTCTTAGTAACTATTTCAATCATGCAAGATTTAATTCATGGCCAACTATATATGATTAAACCCTAATTCCTTAGACATTTTTAGTCTCCTCTAACTCTCATCAACCGCCAATTCCTTGGTCAATTAATTCCAATTAGAGGGTGAAGTTCAATTCTAGTTATATGCCACAGAAATCCTAATTACCCAAATATAAGAGGATTATATGTCACGTATCCCGTTAAATCCAGATAATTAGAAATTTAGGAGAAAACGTTTTCAAAATGTTGTTCAAGTAAAGAGCTTTTCCAAGTTATACAAGAACTCAATTAGAAAGAGGGTCATACTTCCGTTCCACCCAATTTTATAAAATAAAGAACGAAAATAATTCTTGAAATATAAATTAGTACATGAATTAAAATAGAAAAACAATAGAATTAATTGTAGTAATCAGCAAGTCTTTAATTGATGGATGTGGACCACTTGCTTTATAGGATCCACGCCTAACTTGGTGAAGAGCTGCGCTTTACTTGGTGTGAGGCACCAATGCTTGCGCCTAACTTGGCTTGTGAGGCAAGCTCCTCGCGCCTTACTTAGAGTGCAACAACATTGCTGGCACGTTGTTGTTGTTGTCTTGCGCCTAACTTGAGAAATCTCAAGTTAGGCGCAGCCTTAGCCGAATTAGTGGGAGAGAAGTGTATACTATTATATATCGTTGGAAAGCTCTGAAAGTTAGTTTTCCAACGCCACTAGAATCACATCCATTGGACCTCTGTAACTCGAGTTATTTAGGTTTGAGTGCAGAGAGCTCAAGGTTGATATCATCATTCGCTTTCTTCTTTTTTTTTAAGGAAACTCCATCAAATCCAGCCAAATGTTACCTAAAATAAACAGAATTACATACGACTCAAAGTAACATTCATAGTGGTTAAAAGATAATTAATTCTTGATTAAACTCAACAAATTAAATGCAAATTCACTAGGAAAAGATAGGAAAGATGCTCACGCATCATTTATCCGCACAACATAAATTACATATGCATTTAATGGATGTGGTGACAACTTATTTATATAGATCATTAGATCATGATATCTATATGAAAATCTATGAAGGACTACAAATATCTAAGCATCCAATGAATATTTTCAGGGGTTATACTCAGTTAAATTGCAGAAATCTTTAGATGGTCTAAAGCAATTTGGAAAAATATAGTATAATTGTCTTACTGAGTATCCGGTCAAAATGGAACTAAAAAAATGATGACATCTGCCATGTATTTTCATAAAAAAAATTCACATATGGATTTATTATAATTGTTGTGTACGCTAATGATTTAAATATGATTAAAACTCTTGAAGAGATTCCAACAATTATAAAAGTTGTAAAAGAAGAGTTTGAGATGAAAGATCTCAAAAAGACTAAAGTTTGTCTGGACCTACAGATCAAACATATAAACAATGGGATCTTTATTTATCAAATCGCATACACATAAAAGATTTTGAAGAGATTCTATATGGATAAGTTATATCCATTAAGTACCCCAATGATTGTAAGGTCTTTAGATATGAAAAAAGATCAATTCCATCCTAAAAAAGAAAATGAAAATATTCTTACTCTTGAAGTACCAAATTTCAATGCCATTGGAGCACTAATGTATTTTGCTAATAATACATGATCTGACATATCATTTGAGGTGAATTTACTAGCAATGTATAATTCCTCTCCAAGCAGAAGACATTGGAATGAAATCAAACAAAATTTTTGATATCTTTATGGAATAGTTGATATAGGACTGTTTTATCTATATGAATCCAAGTCACAATTAGTTGACTATGCAGATGTAGGATATTTCTCTGATCCACACAAAGAAAGATCTCAAATAGGATACCTATTCACATATGGCGATACTACAGCTATATCATGGAGGTCCATGAAATAGATGAAAGCAGCAACATCCTCTAATAATGCTGAAACACTAATAATACATGAAGCAAGTCATGAGTGTTTTTGGCTCAAGAGTTTAATCCAATATATTCTATCATCATGTGGATTGACTGATCATAAAATAGCTCCAACTATTCTGTTTGAAAATAATATAACATGTATTGCTCAACTTAAGTATGGATACATCAAAGGTGATAGAACAAAAAATATTTGTCTCAAATTCTTTTTCACTCATGACCTTCAAGTCAAGGCACGATTGATGTCTAACAGATCAGCTCAAGCAATAATTTGACAGATTTATTTACAAAGTCACTTACAAAATCCTCCTTTGAAAGATTGGCACATCAGATTGGGATGCGCCGATTTTGAGATATTAAATAATGCCGACAAGAGGGGGACGATGTACTCTTTTTTTTGTCAGATTTTTATCCCTATTAGATTTCTTTGACAAAGTTTTTAACAAGGCAGAACTCATCGCAAAGGATATTGTACTTTTTTTCTTAACTAAAATTTTTTTTCATTGAATTTTTCTTTAATAAGGTTTTAATGAGACATAATTCTAAATGGATATCTAAGGGAGAGCGTTGTGATATAGATGTCCATTAACGATCTATGATTTTCTTTATTATATGGACAACTGAGTTTTTCATAGTGAATGATTCAACATCTCAAGACAGACTAAAGTTAATGAAGTTTGAAAATATAAATTTTATACGCATATAAATAGAGAAGCATAGTCTAAAGTAGGGATAGAAATGGGCATCTTCGGGGCAGGGACCTCTCCCGCTCCCCGTCCCCATTTAAGAAATTGTCCGTCCCGTTTTATCCCCATCATATGTCTCTATTTATTTTTTTCAGCGGAGGAGGTGGATATCCACGGGTATCCGTGGATATTAAATTTAAAAAAAAAAAAGCTTTAACCATGATAAAATTTCATATAATTTAATTAAAATGTATCAAGTCTAACCCAATTCAAATACTTTTAATTTATTAAACCCAATTCAACATTATTCAACTAAATTTTCAACATACAAACTAAAAGAAAACGAAATAGAATTAAAAAATTTGTTACAAATTTTGGTCGATAATTATAACTCGGTGATAGTACTCTCTTCTTGTAATGATACACTTAGTTAGTGCAAATTTAGATATTATGCACATCATTAGCTTATTTCTAAATAAAATTAAAAAAAAAGAAATTAAACATATACTTAGATTATATATAAAGGATATTTAAATAATTTTACTCTAGTAAAAATTAAACGGACCCATAAAACAAATATTTTAGTTCTCGCTTCCAATCCTTGTTTATTTGTGGAGATAGGTCTTTATCCATGTAAAAATTTAACGGATCTCTTTTTTTTTTTTGTCGCGAGTAATTTTTTTGAATATCCGTGGATTTAAATTTTTTTGCCATTCTTAATGTGAAATAAAATACACACAACATTATATAAAAATACTTTTTTTTTTAATATATACACTCATTAATATATAAAACAATATATATATATATACACACTATATCATCTCAGTTATATTAAAATAATAATATTAATAAATATTAATATTACAATTTTTTATTTATTTTATAATAAAATTTATATATTTAAAATTTAGAGAATCTAAATTCTCTAAATTCTAAAATTTATGTTAACGAAGTATTATTTATTATCTCATTTTATGTTTTATTGTTTGTTTTGCCATATTTATCCGTCTTCAATATAGCAGCTTGATTATTTAGGAAGTGTTAGCTGACAAAAGTATTATTTAGTATCTACGTAAGTATTAACTAAAGTAGTAAAGTGCTAGAACCTTCTTTCTCCTCTAACATAGTAACATGGGGTGGGAACTTTGAACTTTCTATATCACCAAAAACGACTCAAAACGGGTCTCGTTTTGAACCTTGAACCCTAAATCCCCAATTCAAACCACTCTCTCTGATACTCGCAAAGCTCGCTCTTTTAGCTGATTAACCTGCTGTTCAATCGTCATCGTCATCGTCATCGTCATCGTCATAATCATACATGAGTCGAATACTCGGTCCCGGTTTCCGCTTCCACCCTACGGACGACGAACTAGTTCAATACTATCTCCGCCGGAAGGTCATCGGAAAACTCAACCACCACGACCACATCGGCGTCATCAATATCTACGACTATGAGCCATGGCAACTCCCCGGTTAGCTTTCTCTCAATAGCTGAATTTCGACCCTAATTTGTTTTCGGTGTCGTGTATCTTAGGGTTTCATAGTGAAATTAGAATTTTATGGTGGTGGTTGTTGTTGTTGTATGTGTTTTTTTAGAATTGTCGAAGCTGAATACTAGGGATTTGGAATGGTATTTCTTCACGGTTCTGGACAAGAAGTACGAGAAGGGGGAGAAGACAAAACGCGCCACCGTCAACGGTTACTGGAAGACCACCGGCAAGGATCGTGGAATCAAGTATGGCGATCGCCAAGTAGGCATGAAGAAGACCCTCGTTTACCATGAAGGAAGGGCTCCGACTGGCAAAAGATCAAATTGGGTTATGCACGAGTACCGGATGGTCGATGAGCAATTGGCGGAAGTCGGATATCAGCTGGTATATATATGTATATGAATTTGAACACGGCTATATTTTTTATTTTGAAATCTTTCTAAATTCGTTCGCATTTTTAATTAAATATCTGGCGTTTCGAAAGTTTGGAAAGTTTATAATTCAATATAGCTGGATACAATGTTGGAAATGGAGGGAGGGTTTATTATTATTATTATTATTTTGGGTGGGGGGGGGGGGGGGGCTGGGGGTGTTTGCAGAGTCAAGGTTTGTTTGTTTGATTGGTTTATTTGTGTTTTTGGTGGTGGTGGTGGGCGAAGGACGCTTTTGTGCTGTGTAGAATTTTTGAGAAGAGCGGGATGGGCCCTAAGAATGGAGAGAAGTATGGTGCTCCCTTTAGAGAGGAGGACTGGGTGGAGGATGGCGACCTGCTTGAACCGATTGCTGATGAACCTGTGGTTGAGCTGTCTGTTGACCAGAGTGATGCTTTCCTTGAAACTGATGACCTTGAGAAGGTTCGTATACAATCTTCGAGTCACTGATGATAGATTTCATAATAGTCATATTTCATTAATGCAGATGTGTGCCCCTTAACATTCACGAGGATTTGCGTGGCCATATGTTTCCACATTGTTATGTTAATTGTCTTGTTTTTGTCTCAGTCAAATCATTGATTTGTATGGTCAATAGAGATTAGGCTGATTTCAAAGATTGATTTTGCAATTCGTACCCATTTCTGATTCTGTCCTGTTTCTGTATCACTGGGATGATGAATCAAATTTATTCATGCGATTTGTATCGCGAATTGTCTGATACTGTCAACCTTGGTCAATGGTAGATATCCTCTTTTTCAGCTTTACTTTCTGTTCTAAGTTGATGATTTGAGATATTGTCTTAACAGAAAATTGGTACGCATGTGGTCGATGGAAGTGCTGATTTACCACCAAACCCTCCCAACTACTTTTATGGGGAGTGTAGTCACTATCCTCAGCATCAAGAAGAATTTGTTGAAGTTCCGAAACCTTTGGAAGGCACTGAAGGCCGGAATTTCGATGTAACTGGGCCATATGCTGAGGATACCTGTTTAGAAAATCATGAAATGAACCATAATGGGAATTCTTCAGAATTCATTTATGGTGACGTTAATTCAGATGAATTCATGGATTCCATTGTTGATCCTCTGATTGGTGCTGAATTATTCCTGGAAACAGATGATCTTCTGAACCCAATCGAGGGAAATTCCTCTGGGGCAGATCCTTATACAGTTGAGGGAAATCACCCTAGGGCTGATCCCTACGCAACTGAGGGAAATCCCCCTGGGCCAGATCCCTACACAGCTGAGGGAAATTATCCTGGGACAGATCCTTATGCTGTGGATATGTTAGATGAGTATCTTGCACTTCCAGATGATGATATTCTGAGATATATATCTTTTGATGATTCTCCTCCATCAATGGAGGGTGAACACCCTATTCTAGAGCAGATACCACCTCGTATCCAGCAGGTTAGATCTAACTACAGTAGCTTATTTACCTGCTACACTAATTACGACTTTATCTACCTATTAAACATCTTTGTTCATTGACAGAATGTGGAGGAAGAGGCCAAGGATGTTTCAGAGGAGAAACAACAAAAGGTGGAGGGAGAAGCTGCAAATATTTTCAAGACAAACAAACATGACCTTGAAGCAAATTCTAGCCGTGGAGGAGCTGCTTCAGGTGAGACTATTTCACTTAGCATCCTAATTTCTCCAGAATCTCACATATACCATGCAAAGCTTGTGTTCTAGTGGATCTAAGTAGCTTGTGAACTTGCATCCTATATTTGTACTGAGATGAGGAAACTCTTTGTTCACTGCCTGGCAGATGATGCAAATCCAATTGCAAAACGCTTCAAGAAATGGTTGGAAGACATCCCAGCTGCTCCCGCATTTGCTGCAGAGCTTCCATCCAAGAAGGATGCACTCCGGCTTCATTCTGCACCTCAGTCTTCAAATACTACTCATGTAACTGCAGGAATGGTCAGCATTACAAACATTA
The DNA here is from genome assembly GCF_014773155.1 of Arachis stenosperma. Lineage (NCBI taxonomy): Eukaryota > Viridiplantae > Streptophyta > Magnoliopsida > Fabales > Fabaceae > Arachis > Arachis stenosperma. Next base: position 147,802,004 of record NC_080385.1, read on the forward strand.
CTGCAAGAGGCAATCACATGAATCCGATGGTGGAAAAGATTGGAGGAGGGTTCAACCATCCCATTATCTCTGCTGTTGTTTTGATACCTGTTTCTGGCTTACTTTGTGGCAAGACTCTGTTTGTGCTGACATATGGATGGGCTTTTCTGGTGACGTTTTCATTTCTGTTTGCCACCGTGACTTGCAAAATTGGAACCTTCATGTATTCTGGAAAATGAGAGTTATGAGGTCTGCTGTGAGACAATGGGGTGCGGTTGGTTATCAATTGGTAGTGATGGTACTCATTGTGTGACTCAAAGATATTACTCTATTTGAAAGTTGCACAACGAATACCCATAACGGCCTGCTGATATCCAGCCACCGCCCATTGGCTCCTTGTACACAAACCCCATCCAAATATATTTATCTATCAAGTGGGGACGTAACATGACTTGATTGGAGGTGTTCATTAGTAAAGCTAAAGATATATAGTCTTTTTGTCATAGATAGTCTTTTGTCTTGGTCTCTTAGATGGACTTCATCTGAAAGGTTATAGGGGTGGCTGTCCATAATAAATTGGAAGATAGTTGGACGCTTAGAGTTGAGGCATCTCGCTACCAAGATGTTGGTTAATCATTCATTGGAATATCTTGTATTAGTGGGATTTTCAGACCAGAATGAATGAATATATGTTTCATAGAATTGATGGCGTGCTTAGTCAGCTGTTTCATGATACTTACATTTTGTAGATAAAGTTTGTCCCAAGTGTGAAGTAATCTTCGTCGGCCAAATATCTTTTTATCAAGGCATAACATTTGATGATTTGAAAATTGGGTTCAATTTGATCTAGAAAAAACTTACATCAATTTATTTAGAGGTATTTCTGGAAAAATATTAGTCATTTTTTAAATGAATTTTTTTTTTGGTAATAAAAAGGGGCCTAAGCCCAAGGAAAGAAAAACATTAGTTACGGTCTTGAATTACATCAAGAGTATGAGGGAGTACAATCTTCTGAATATCTTCTTGTAATAGTGTTTCTAAATTTTTGGGAGCTATGTCCACGAACTTAAATCTTAAATCCCCATTCAAACTTTTCCTTGCTAACCAGTTAGAATTAGCTTATCTGTAAACATGGCAGAACTTTAACTCCCAAGATCTTTGTTTCATTTTAACAATTTCTCTTATCGTCTGATAATGGATCTGATTAATTCCTCTTTCTTTGGTGATAGAACTCTCAAGGTCTTTGTTTCATTTTAACAATTTTTCTTATTGTCTCATGATGGATCTGATTAATTCCTCTTTCTTTGGTGATAGACCTGAGAACTTCTTCTGCATCATTTTCCACAATGACTCGGCGATACCCATATCCCAAGCCATCCGCAACCCATGAAAAATTCCAAACATCTCCGCTTGCTCTGCACTGCAATAACCTGTGTTAGCTTCAAATCCACCAATCCACTCTCCCAAGTAAGTGCGCAATACACCTCCACATCCTGTTCTTTGTGTTCGATTGTTAGATGCTCCGTCTGTATTAAGTTTGACCCACCCCTGCGGTGGTGGTTTCCAATTTATCTGTATTTGTTTTGTTGTTGTTCTTACTATCTGTGACTGCTTTTTATTTATGAGGGCTTGCTTATAGTTTGTAATGTATTCTAGAATTCGGAATTTAGGATTGTTAGGTCTGGAGTACGGAGGGTTGAAAATTTTCTGACATCTCCATTTCCAGATCCACCAGCAAGTAGTTAGAAAGACATCTGTCCATTCATATTGAGAGTCCTTTCCATATCTGTTTCTCAGATTATTCACTATCCATTCCTCTAAATCTGATTCAAAAAAGTGGGGGACAGCTCCGGGATTTAGCATTTGAATCCACACTCTTGCTGTCTTAGGGAAGTCTCTTAATGCATGTATTGTTGTCTCAGCTTGCTCTGGGCAGTTATGACACGAATCACCCGTATTCATCATTCTAGCCCTTCTACTTGCCGTGAAAAGTCTGTTGTATGCCATTTGCCAAGCAAATACCTTTATTCTTTCTTGTCCTTTCCATTTCCAAAGATTTTGCCACAGGACATGCTTCTCGTTTGTTATCCCAGCTAGAATCTTATAGGCACTAGTTACCGTAAATTCTCCATCAACACTATGATTCCAGCAAAGATTATCTTGTCCTTGATTTTCAGGAATAATCATCTTATTAATCCTGTCCAATATTCTGGTTGGAAGATATTTTCTTAAGGATACCACATCCCAGCTACCATCCTCGAGTCTATAAGATGATATTGTTCTCCCCTCCTCATCCCTAGGCACTTGATTAATTGTCTGATTGGCCAAGATTCCTTCTTCTTTGAGCCACTTTTGCTTCCAAAACATAACCTGTTTTCCATCACCAACTATCCAGTGTGAGTTTTCCTGCATGACACTCCAGAGTTTAGTCAGCTCCTTCCAAAGAGGGGAATCCATTTTCTTGCTATAAGGTACTGTCCTGAATCCAAATTCTCCTTCATACCGGTGTTGGTATACTTTGGCCCAAAGGGTATTCTTCTCTGTTATGAGCCTCCAAATTAACTTTAATAGAAAAGCCTCATTCATCAGGTTGAGGCTTTTGAATCCTAGACCTCCCTATCCTTTCGGGTGACACAGAGTACTCCAACTAATGTGATGAACTCTCTTCTGGTTTCCTACTTCGCCCCGTATAAACTTTCTTTGCATTTTTTCAATTTCACTGCAAATTCCTTTTGGGATTCTTGTGTGCTGCATTTCATAGTAAGCAATAAGGGTGATGGCAGTACTTGCCAGGGTTATTCTTCCTGCTAGAGTTAGGCACTGGGCCTTCCAACCATTCAGTTTTTTCTGTACCCTCTGAAGAATATCTTTGAATCTTTCTTTTCCTTTTTTTTGGTTCGTGAAGGTCGCTCCTAGATATTTGCCAAGCTGTTGCTGTTCTTGGAATTGACACTTATTAACTATCTCTTTTCTACTATCCTGTTTCACATTCTTCGAAAAACATATTACAGTTTTGGTTGCATTAATTTTAAGGCCGGAGGCCTGACAAAATTTTTCCATCACTTCACAGACTTCCTCTATTTGATCTACTGAAGCTTCAGTAAAAACTAGTAAGTCATCAGCGAACAGCAAGTGCGATATAGCAGGCTCCTGTTTTCCAACTCTCATCGGCTTCCACTTTCGACCAGCCACTTTCTCCTCTATAAGCTGGGATAATTTGTCCATGGCTATTACGAAAAGGTAGGGGGATATCAGATCCCCCTGTCTTATTCCTCGAGAGGGTAAAATTGTGCTGGTCCTCCCTCCATTCCAAAGTAAGTTATAGGTCACAGTAGTAATGCAAGCCATAATGAGGCTGATCATCTCTTCTGGTAAGCCAAAATCTCTCAGACACCCTTCTATGTAACTCCATCTCAGCCTATCATAAGCCTTTTCGAAATCAAACTTTATAGCCATAAACCTTTTTTTTCCCTTAACTCTTTTCATAATGTGCATTATCTCCTTTGCAATAAGAATATTGTCTTGTATTTTTCTCCCTGGACAAAGCTCGATTGGCACGGGGAGATTCTGTCCTCCAACAAAGGTTTTATTCTCTCCACAATAATTTTACTGATACCTTTATAATTCACATTACAGAGAGCGATAGGGCGATATTGGGAGATGAACTCAGGATTTTGGATATTGGGAATCAGGGTGAGGAGAGTCTGGTTGTAGAACTCCAAAAGACTTGGGTTCCTCCATATTTGTTGAACAAATTGGTATGTGCTGTTTTGGACGACCTCCCAGTTTTGTTTGTAGAATAAACTTGGATAACCATCTGGCCCAGGGGCTTTTAAGGATCCTATAGAGTGAATGGCTTTTTTTACCTCTTCTCTGGAAGGATAAGCATACATTCTTCTACTCAACTCTTCATCAATTTGGGGATAGTAGCTCTTTATGATGTGAGGGCTTGGCACAATCCCTTCTTCTTTATATAAGTTCTCATAGAAGTTCATGGCAAGGTTCATCAATTCCTCCTGATCTTCCTCCCGGTCCCCATTCTGATTCCTTAATTTAAGGATTTTATTTTTCCTTTGTCTTATAATAGTTCTTGTGTGAAAATATCTTGTATTTCTGTCACCTTCGATGAGCCAGTTTTCTCTAGATTTCTGAAGCCACATCATCTCTTCCCTATCTAAAATCTCTTCTAATTCCTTATTCAGGTGTTTTTCAAGTCTCTCTAGAAACAAGTTTTTTCCATAGTCTGTTGCTCGTTGTATTCCACCCAGTCTTCTCATAATCTCCTTCTTCCTCTTATTAATGTTCCTAAAAGTTTCCTTGTTCCACCCTTTCAAAGCAATGGTTAGATCTTCAAGAGATTGTTTTAAGTCCATCTGATCCTTCCAATTCTGAGCAATATAATTACCAAAATCAGGATGAAGGCTCCACATAGCTTCATATCTAAATGGTCGATCCATGCGCTGGTTCTGGAAAGGATTTAACGTGATAAGAATTGGGTGGTGATCCGAATGCCTTCTGGTTAGAACTTCAAGCTTAGCCTCATCAAACCTTACCCTACAATCTGCATTAGATAGCGCCCTATCTAGTCTCTTAAAGACCCTTTCCAAACCATTCCATTGAGGGCCTCTCCATGTGAATTTAGCACCAACAAAGCCTATATCTATCAGCCCAGTATTCTGGATCCAACTAGCAAATCTTCTACAGGCATTTATGTCAGTCCTAGCTCATCCTTTCTTCTCATTAGGGTCAGCTATTTCATTGAAGTCACCCACTAGAAGCCACTCCCCCTTCTGGTTCAGGCCTATTTCATTTAGCTCCTTCCATAAGCTTCTCCTATTTTGCTCTTGGGGACTTGCATATACAGCAGTAAGAAACCAGCTTCTATCATTATTAGGTCTGATCTTCATATGTACATATTGCCTTCTAGACTTTAAAAAGGATACATTCATTCCTGGGTCTTTCCACAAAATCCATATGCCTCCGCTAAAACCGTTTGCCTCCTCCATATGGTGATAAGGCATACCGATACTATTTACTACACTTAGAGCTTTCCTACCACTACATCTAGTCTCCATAAGAATAACTATATCAAGATTATTTTCCCTAATAATCTCCTTAAGGGTATGACAGAAAGCTCTACTAGCCGCCCCTCTACAGTTCCAAGATAATATAATCATGGTAACAAGAGAGCTGGTACCTCAACAAGGCAAACTCCTTATATACTCTCCCCCACTAGGTTTTCTCCAATCATCTGGGATGTTCCCATGTCTTCTTTATCCTCTGCATCCATGCCTATTTCTCCGCTTGGGTTATTCCTTCTTTCCTCTCCTCCGAGACCTTGCTCCTTTTCATATGCTTCTAGTGCATCCACCATAATTTCTGATTCAATAGAGTGGAGATTTGGGGAGCTATAGTTTGGAGGGTCGCCCATGTCTTCATCCATCTGTCCTGTTTCAGGTATGAAAGATTCCTCCATGGGGGTGTCCTGTGACTGGGACTGAGATATGGTCCAATTGTGTTGATTGTGCATGGTATTAGGCTGGTTATGGTCATTGTTTGTGTCTTGCATGATAATGGGCTGGTTGTGGTCATTGTTTGTGTCTTGTGAGGGATCTTGGTTCTTTACTGGTTCTGATACTTTTGGGATCTCTATTATTTTGGTCAGGTTTAAGGTCTGGTTTGGATCATGATTTATTAGGCTTTGTGGAGCTAGATTGCCTTCACAGGTTTTGGTTCCAAGAGGGATTCTAGGGGTTTTGGTCTAGGTTATTTTAGCGGTGGGTTGTTTTTGGTTCTGAAGGGTGTTAGCATTTTGTTTGTGCTGATCTATAGGTCTTTGGCTCTTATCATTAGTGTTTCTGGTTGTTGTAGTCTTGTTTACAGCTTGGGTGGCTGATACGACCAAGTTCTTTTCTGGATGATTCTGTTCGCCGTTATTCTTATCTTGGTTTTCCTCATTTTCCTTTTCCTGCAGTACATCATACCTAGTACCTGTCACAATAGCTCTTCCATTCATCCCATTACTGCCTTCTCCAATTCCACTAGCCTCACCTTTGCCTGCCCTTCTTCCACGTGTTGGTCTTTGGACCACCATCCAAGGGCCATAGTTGTCACTTTCTTCTATCATGACTTGTTTGCCTTTATCTTTTTCTATAATTTCTACACTACTTTCCTCATTTCTAGGGGTGCTGATCTCCTGGTTGTGTCCTCCTCCTCCTCCTATTACGCTTTCTTTTTTCCCGTTGGCTACCTCCCTGTTAGCTTCTGTTATGGAAACTTTTGGGCAGGCGCTCTTTTCGTGTCCCACCATACCGCATCCAAAACATATGTTGTATAGACCCTCGTATTCTACCTTGTAGCGAACCCCATTTATAGAGTATTGGGAGATTAGAGGCTGATGTAGATCCAGCTGCACACAAAGCCTTGCAAACTTTCTTCTGCTTTTCTCAGCCGTATTTGTGTCCACTTTAAGAGTCCTTCCAATAACATCACCAATCTTTTTTAGCATATTTCCATCGTAATATTCAATGGCTAATCCCGGAAGCCTTACCCATGCTGCAATCTGGTCAATCGTTACTTCAATAGGGTTGAAGTCCGGTTTCCATTGCCTAATTGAGAGATAGTGGTCAAAATCTTCCAAGGGCCTTCAGTTAATGCGAAATCGAGGTCTTCTTGAGAATAAAATTTCACTTTAAAGAAATCATTTCCTATATCAATCACATCTATGCTTCCCATCTTGCTCCACATAGCCTCCAATCTTCTAGTTAAAGCCATTAAAGATATCTTCCTCCCCAACAGCTTAATGATCAATGTCTCCTACCAGGGATTTCTGAGTTTCTTCATGGCTGCCTCATTAATAGCAAAATTTACAATGCCTTCCACTTTTTCCACCCTAATCTTCAATTTTTCTTTTTGCAGGTTCTCTTTCTCTTGTTCTTTTTGGCTCCTCCTGGCATCCTCTTCCTCCTCCATATGCTCTTCATCTTCTGAAGAGGAGGATATATCATCTTCTTCCATTTCCACAGGTAGCTTTCCTCCCCTAACGGTGTCGCTGAAGGATCTTTTAGGAGCGTCCATAATTGCAGTGGCTTCATTTTCCTTCCCTTCTCCAATCATCCAATCTTCAACTCTGGGGATAAAGGCTGATTCATTTCTTTCAGTGAAGTGTCTTCCTTCGGACTCTGTCCTGACTTTTTTTCCCAATCTTTGTTCATCTTCTTGTCTTTTCCTATGGAATGTGTCTGGAGTATGAGATCTTGAATGCCCTCCCTTGACATAACCGTCCCTCATGATGTATCAAGGTGGAAAAATAAAAGGACGGTGGCTATGGCTACTTTCTACCGTTGGTATTTTGAATTCTCTGGGAACTTCTCGAAGTCGCATAAATCCATACAAGCCCATATATTCAGACGCACGCTTCTTCTAGCACGTCGATTTCACGCGCCTTTTAATTTAACAGATTTTTCAATCAACGAGTGCACGTTTTTCTTCTTCTTCTTCTTCTTCTTCTTCTTCTTTCGTTATCGTCGTCACCAACACCACCACCTCCTCTTCCTCCTCCTCCTCCTCCTCCTCCTCCGCTTCCTCCTCATTTTTTTATTGGAATTTCTTCTTCTCATTCTTTTTTCCTCCTTCTCCTCCTTATCTCGTTGTTGAAGATAATGAATAATTTAAGTTTAGATTATCAATTGAACGAAATTGATTATTGTTTTGAATTCAGTCAAGTAGCTGATGTGTGGTTCGATTCTAGTTAATTTTTTCGTTAGTAGTTTATGATTCTGTAGGTGAATAATATTTCATCATTGATGATTTGAATTGAATGTAATGTAAAAGTTCTGCATTGGAGAAAATATTTTTCTGTATTTGCAGTAAATTTGGGTGTAACACGAAGTTATTTGGTGTATTTTTTAAAAATTCTCGGTGTATGTGTGCTGATAAATTTTGCCTAATTTAAAACTCTTCTCCATTCTCCTCATCTTCTGCTGCTTCTTATTCTCCTTTTTCATCATCATCTTTTTTTTTATTCATCTTTGTTTTTCTTGTTTTATATTCTCAAGTTTTTTCTTGTTTTATTCCTTTAACAAGAATAAAAACAAAAAAATCAAACAAAGAAGAAGAAACACATAATGGTATAAAATTATATAGAAGATGATGAACTTACATTCATTCAACGAAAAGAAAGAAAGAAATAAGAAAAAGAAGAAGAAGAAAAAATACAGCATTAGAGGAAACACTTTTCTGTATTTGTAGCAAATTTTGGTGTAACACGAAGATATTTGGGTGTATTCTTTAATAATTTTTTGTGTAAGTGTGATGATAAAGTTCTGCATAATTCAAAACTTCTTCTCCCTCCTCCTTATCTTCTGCTGCTGCTTCTTTTTTTCATCATCATCACCATTTTCTTCTTCTTTTTTTTATTTATCTTTTTCTTTTTATTTTACCTTCTCAAGTTTCTTCTTGTTTTACTCTCTCACCAACACCACCTCCTTCTCTTCTTCCTCCTTCTTTTTTCATTGGAATTTTTTCTCCTCTTTCTGTTTTCTCCTTCTCCTCCATCATCAGTTATCTCGTTGTTGAAGATAACGAATAATTCAAGTTCAAATTGTCAATCAAACCAGAACGAAATTGAGTATTTTGAATCTAATCAAGTGGCCGGGTGTGGTTCGATTCTAGTTAATATTTTCGTTAGTAGTTTATGATTCTTTAGGTGAATAATATTTTTATTTGTGAAAATTGTTGTTCATCGTTGATGGTTTGAATTGAATGTAATGTAAAAGTTCTGCATTAAAGAAAATATTTGTATGTATTTGGATATAACACGAAGATATTTGAGTGTATTCTTTAAGAATTTTTTGTGTATATGTGCTGATAAGTTTTGCATAATTCAAAACTCTTGTTCTCCCTCCTTCTCATCTTCTGCTGTTTCTTCTTCTTTTTCATCATGATCATCATCATCTTTTTTTTCTTATTTTATCTTCTCAAATTTCTTCTTTTTTTACTCTTTTAACAAGAATAAAAACAAAAAAAAATCAAACAAAGAAGAAAAAACACATAATGGTACAAAATTACTTGGAATAGGATGAACTTACATTCGTTCAACTAAAAGAAAGAAAGAAATAAGACAAAAAAAGGAAAACAATGCAGCATTGGAGGAAACAGTTTTTTGTATTTGCAGCAAATTTGGGTGTAACACGAAAATATTTGGGTGTATTCTTTAAGAATTTTCGGTGTATATGTGCTGATAAGTTCTGCATAATTCAAAACTCTTCCTCTTCCTCCTCTTCTTCTTCTGCTGTTTCTTTTTCTTCATCTTCTTATTTCATATTTGAGGTAATGACCAAATCAGTACCCGAAAGATTAAAACGCTGACATTTTGGTACCTGACTATTGTAATTGACAAAAAGGTACCTAAAAATTTTAAAAACTGACAAGCGTGTCCATGTGCTTGCCGGACCAAAGCTCCGGTGAGGACAATGCTGACCTGGAGGCTGGATTTTGCTGACAAAACATGTTTTATTTGAGTTGTAATTTTAAATTAACTAATTTCTTAGCCTAGGTGGAAATTAAAGTAATTGAAATTGATTTGACCCCCAAATCAGAGGTCTTTGCCCTAATCCCCAATACTGCTCTCTTCGTTCACTCGCGGGAGGGGAGCCAAAATTGGAAGATGCATACAGCAAGGGCTCGTGGAAAAGCTGCAATGGTGAGAAGGCAGTCATTGATGCAAGCCTTCGATGTGGATGGTGCTTCCGGTATTGTGAGCAAAACTTACGATGGCTGTTGCTTTTGTCCCCTTCCAGTGGTTCCGTTGAAGTCGAAGACAAGTAGCAACCCTAATAGATGGTTTCTACGCTGCCCTATGTGGAAGGTAAGCTTGAAATTTTGATGAATATGTGAGGAATTAATGCAATATCCCTTCTTGGTCTTTCGTCTGTGCTTATTCAATTGTAGTTTTTGATTGTTGTCTGATCTTTGAAATTTTCGTGTTGTGCTAGAATACACAAATGTGTTGCGGATATTTTCAATGGTTGGATGAAATACAAGAGGAATGTGTGGAAGGAGAAGTTTCTTCAGAGAATAGTAATATGCTGGGCAAATCAGAACAAAAAAAAAAAAGCAGAATCGATGTCAACTGTGGGGATGGCCAGGAAATTGATAGGATGATGATGGTACTATCTGTGGTGAATGATATGAAGGAGCATCTGAAGAGGGTTGAGTTGTGTCTAATTTTTGTGTGTATATTGGTTGGGTTAAATGTGGCTTTGATTATGTTTAGTTTGGCTAAGTAAGTAGACAGTGCACAGTATAATTGTATAACAATGACACTTTGGAATTTTCTAATCTTCTCCTCATTGTAAATGAGATGATTTAATATATGCTGTGAACAGATTTGTGAAGAAATTATTGTTGTCCTCATGTGAGCAAGATATACAAATTAATAGTAAGCCATGTAAAATAGATTTGTGAACAGAATCTCAATAAAATACCAGGAGATATAAAAGGAAGTTATAACCATTAACTATTCAGACTAACAAAGTTCAGACCCCAAAATAAGACTAGCAAAAAGACACTTATGTTCATAGTAGCTGCAACAGACCCAAAATGACATTAACAAAACACAGAAAGACTTGGTTTGCACTTACATGCCATAATGGCACTTGGGTTTATGTTAACTAAATTATGTCCAAACAGGAGCTAACAACAAACTAAAAAACCCAAGATCAAAATCAATTCAGTTCTTGTCATTTGTTGATGGCTTTGATGGTGGTGGTCCGGATGGCTTTTTCTTCTTCAAGGATGGGGTGAGCATGAAGCCAGTGAACCTGCTCTGTGTGGCTGGACTTGCTGCTGCCATGGTCTCCCTAGTCACAGTTGGTGGCCTAAATGGTGCTGTACGTTGGGACTGAAGATTGGGCCTCACTAATGGACCTTGTGGCATTGACCCAGACCCATTAAATGGGACTGCAGCATTGGATGGAGATGCAAGAATTTAGGAGCTAGACCCAAGATCAGGCCTGACAATCCTAGGTTGAGCAGGGGATGATGGTGCAGCTAATGCATTTTGTCTTGGAGTGGTGTTGCCCCTTCCTCTTGGTGGAACTGGGTTGCCCCTTACCAAAGATGGTCTGCCCCTCCTCCTTGGTGTTGGTGCTGATTCTGAAGTAGCTGTTGGAGGGACCAAGTTGGTTGCTGCTGGTATAGTGGCTACATTAGGGGGTGCAGCATTTGTTGTAGTGTTCCCAGTATGTGTTGGACTAACCAAGTTATTCTGCAACAATTTGTCCATTCATAAAAACAGATCCAAGATTTTGGACCAACAAGGTAACATAAATCACATTGTATACCTCATCAGGCTGACTTTGTGGATGGTTTTGAGTGAGGTCTTCCTCATCTGCCACATGTGCAGCGTGTGAAGCCTCCATGGTCTCCTCCTAGTTACCTTCTTGCTCCCTAGCTTCTTCCTCATCAAGATCTGGTTCTTCAGCTCCTCTTCCAGTTCTTTTCTCAGGACAAGTTCTACTATTATGTCCAGACTTACAAAGAGGACATAAGTAAGGTAAATCAGCATTCATCAAATTTACAAATGGCAAATCAAATGTAAAGTAAATAGATATTAATATTACTGACCCTCTTGCAGATTTGGCATGTTATCTGTCCATATTTTCTCTTGGCCTTGTATTGGCTCCCAGAGCTTTGCTCAGTGCTATCCTTTCTCCTCTTCTTGGTAGGTCTGCCAATAGGCCTCTTGTATGGAGGGGGCAGACATGGCAGCCCTTCGTGATGTTCCCAGTACTCTTGACTCGGTATGCTGCTAATGTGAAACTAGTAAGTCCTATTATATGCCTCGATGGTGAGCTTGTGATGGACATAGTCTTCAGGCTTCTCATTCTTTCTCTGGATTGCTGCAATACCATGACAACATGGTAGTCCAGTCAGCTTCTATTTTCTGCATGAGCATGTCCTCTCTCGTGTATTGACTCTCACTCTATGTTGCCACTTTGTTACCTCAAACTGATTGTGCTCATCATCACCACACCATTGTGCTTCCCAGTAGTTAGCTTGTCTTTTCTCTTTCTCTAGCCTATTGACTTGTACAGGGGCTATCTGTCCAGTGTAAGCCATTAGTGAGTCCTTGTGAGTTGCCATTGTCTTCATGATATAGAACCTAAGCTCCTCAAACATTGTCAAAATGCTCTTCCCCCGCAGACCTACAATTGTTGAATTAAATGACTCACAGTTATTGCTTGTCAAACTCTACCTTTGGCCATTCTGAAAACTTAGATCTCGACTATTGTTCTTGTTTAAATTTGGACAAATACTCCCATGATTGTTTGTTGATCCGTTTTACAATTGCCATTGCATCATTGAACTCTTGATCAGTAGTTGCTTTTGCACATTGCCAAAATGCTGCCTTAAGTTCCTTATCCTTCCATCTCTTGTTCAGATTTCTCCACATATGCATACAACAAAATCTGTGCTTGACCTCCAGCATCATGTCTTGCAATGCTGGTATTAATCCCTGCATTGAATGGTAACCACAATTAATTAGGAGACATTATAAAAGTTACTTCTAGAAACACACAAGAATTCAAATACAACAGTCATAGTGCACATCACCTTCTGCTGGTCGACATAAAAACCCAACTATTACACACAAGAATTCAAATACAACAGTCATAGTGCACATCACCTTCTGCTGGTCCGACATAAAAATCCAACCATTCTCATTATAGTCCCCTATGTCAGTGTGCAACTCCTCCAGAAAGAATCTCCAATTTTTCCTAGTTTCTACATCAACAACCCCATACGCTATTGGAAAAAGTTGACTGTTCGCATCCTGACCAACAGCAGTTAGTAATTTCCCTCCAAAGTAGCCTTTCAAAAACGTCCCATCCAAAACTATAAAGGGTCTACACCCTGCTTTAAATCCATTCTTGCAAGCAGCCAAACAGATGTACAAGTTCCTAAACCTAGGCAAACCCTCTGGCTTTGGAGTAGTCCCCATGTTGGCTTTTGAACCAGGATTAGCCTTCATGATTTTGTTCAGATAGTCTCTAAGCCTTAGGTATTGATCTTTCTCTGTTCCCTCAATAACTTCTTTGGCCTTCTCCATAGCCCTATACATCATCCTCTCATTAACTGATATGTCATACTCCACTTTAAACCACTCCTGTGCCTCCCTCTGCAGCATATTGGGATGGATTCTGAGCTTTGGCACCAGTTCCTCAGCAACCCAAGAATAACTAACTGACTTACTCTTGTTGCTTCTGGGACATGTATATTCGTTCACAAATGTCTTTATCTAAAAGGATGCTGGGTAGTTGGTCCTGGCACAGTAGCATAACCAAGGGCAGTCGGGGTCACAGCAAATCACCCTACACCTCTTCTTCTCATTCCTCAGATAGAATACTTGTCTCCCAATTTGTATGTTATACTTCTGCACTGCTGCTTTGAATTTGTCCATGGTCTCGAACTCCATATTCAACTCCAGAGTTATTTTCCCATATGACGTGTTGGGATTATGTTGAGGAAATACAGGTTCCTCTTCATCGTCAGATGCAGGAGTGATACAGAGTTCTTCAGACTCATATTGGTACATTTCAGGTTCACTTTCACCATCTTCTCTATTCGGGTTAGGCACCTCTACCCTTGGTGCTTCATCCTCCTTTCCATGTACAATTCTTTGCCCAGACGGTTGAGGCCTTGGATGATTTCTCCTTGTGTTGGTTCTCCCAGTTGTTTGTGTTACATTATCTGTTGCATAATCATTTGAGATACATGATAATTGATGCAATGCTTATTCACATAGCATCTAACACAAAAAAAAACAAGAAAGAACTTTACCTGTTGGATTTTCTGTAACAGGTTCCTCTTGGCTCAACTCATCCACAACTGGTTCTCCAAAATCAAAACCTTCATTCAGATCATTAACATCATCAGCATTGGTCTCGTATGTGGGTTCATTTACCGCTTCAGCTTCTCGAGTATCACTCTCAAGAACCTCATTTTCGGAAGCTCTTCTTTCTCGGGATAAACCACTAGGTGGTTGTCTTGGATGCCTCTTTCTAACTTTCTTAACACCCATCTATGGAGCTGATGCTCCTTCAGTTCCTTTCTCCTCATTAGCAGCTTCTTCTCCTGCACCACTCTCACCTTTGTTCGACTCCTTTACATCACGAGTGGCCTCATTTACAACCTCCTTCACAGTCTCCTTCACAACAACACTCAAAGCCATATTCAATTCATTACTCTTAGCTCTGGTCTCATTCACACCTTCATTCTCCTTCTCATTAACCTCGTTCACATTATCACCACCTGGATTGGGGTGATCAAAATATAGGTGTACAGTGTTGTCATTCTTCATCGTACTCTCACACATCCTCATCACTTCAGCATCTGTCCTAAGCACTCTAAGACCCTTACCTAAGTCTAAACCAGGTTCTAGCCAGTACACCTCATTGTATCTAGGGTAACCCAAGTCTAGAAATAACCCCTCAACAAAAAATAAATTACATATCTCCACATTCACCCTGTGTATCTCAGTTATCAAACCTCCATCGTATATCACATTACCGTCCCCACCCCATTTCAAGGCACCCATGTGATGATAAACAAATGTAACTAGACGATCCATCTAAAAAAGGATTTACAAGTACAGAAAACAAACAATAAACATGGCTCACTACTAAAACAATCAAAATGATCATAATGCTGTCCACAAAAGCCACATAAATGAGAGGATGGAATGAAGGCGAACTTACCTCCTCGTAGGTTTCTTCCTAACGAAGAATGGAGTCACGATGATGCCACTAGCAAACCCTCACAGTTGACGCTCGGACTTTGACAATGTCTCTCACCTCGTTTTCCTTCTTCTTCACGCCAAGATCACAGAGCAACGTCTCTCCCTCTTTACTTGACCTTTCAGTTTTACTCCTGGTGAAACACTAAGTCACAGTATGTAACCAACTAGTTACAACACTTGTTAATTGGGGATTAGGGCAAAGACCTCTGATTTGGGGCCAAACCAATTTCAATTAATTTAATTTCCACCTAGGCTAATAAAGTAGTTAATTGAAAATTACAACTCAAATAAAATATGTTTTGTCAGCAAAATCTGGCCTCCAGGTCAGCATTGTCCTCACCGGAGCTTTGGTCCGGCAAGCACATGGACACGCTTGTCAGTTTTTAAAATTTTTTAGTACTTTTTTGTCAATTACAATAGTCAGGTACCGAAATGTCAGCGTTTTAATCTTTCGGGTACTGATTTGGTCATTACCTCTTTATATTTTCATAATTCTTCTTAGGAGAAAAAAATCAAACAAAGAAGAAAAAATACATAATATTGTAAAATCAATAGAAAGAGAAAGAGGAAAAAAATGCAGCAACAACAATCGTAATAAAAAACGATGATGAAGATGAAACACGCGAAGAAAAAGGAGAAAAAACACAAAGAAGAATGAGTAAAAGAAGGAAGAGGAGGGGGAGGAGGAGGAACGCGAAGTACACTATAGAAACTGTTGAGTAGCGTGCGTGTTAACACACTTGTATGGGTGAGCGTCCTTTTTGTTGAGTTTGACCCAACTTATATGATTTGTAAACCAAAATTTGCACTTAAAAAAGAGGGAGGGGGCGGGGGATTGAAGACTTGTTTTATTATATTTAAACTTTTAGATTTAAGTTATTATTAAATACGAGTAAAACATTTAATTAAACCAAGTACCAACTTATATTACACAAAAATCCCAAAATAAATAACGTTATATATATGTTTTCATTCATATTTCTATATAAATCGAGTTGACTGAATTTGATTTATATATTTTAATACTAAATCGAATCAATATGATTTGAATTATTAAGGTTTTATGTAAATCGATGTGAATAGATTCGATTTATTTAGGAATGAAATTTAGAATGTAGTAAATCAATAGTAAATTGAATTAATTTGATTCGATTTTCTAGATATGTTATATCAATAGTAAATTAAATCTAGTTAATTCGATTTACTATTTGTACATATTTTTTACATTTACAAGTTAATTGTTTATTCTATATTAACTTTAAAACATAAATGTCAATAAAAAAATATTTCCATTTGGATTTAAATAAAATATCAAAAAAATTAAAACAAATAATAATAAAAATTCAAATTTTATGTTTTAGTTCAAATTTAAAAAAATCTACATTTTTACAAACTTACAAATTCAAAACGGAACAATATTTATACAATATTTAAGAGTTAAAACATATTTTTCAGAGTTAGAAATAACAGATAGTTATACAATATAAAAAAATTAACTATATTTACACAATATATAATTTGAAAAATAATTAAAATACTATATCAATTAAATTATCATTAAATTTGTAAAATTAAGTATAAAACTTATACTTTTTGACGTAATGTCATCAATATAGTTATACTAAAATATTATATTAATATAATTATACAATATAAAATATTATATTTAGTATAATATAGTTGACTTTTTTATATTGTATAATTATTTGTTATTGTTATTTCTGATTCTGTAAAAATCTAAGTTTTAACTCCTATGCCACTTTGGAGTTTGGAAGGCTATACTTTATATAAATTTTTCAACATAAAAAAGTTTCGATAATGATTTCTTAGATGTTGATGAGTCAAAGGATGATTTTTAACAATTTTTTAGAAATTGTTTATTGCTCCGTTTTAAATTTATAAGTTTGTAAAAATGTAGATTTTCTAGAATTTGAACTAAAACACAATTTGAATTTCTATTTTTATTCGTTTTGATTTTTTTGATATTTTATTTGAATCTAGATGGGGTATTTTTCTTATTGACATTTATGTTTTAAAGTTAATATAGAATAAATAATTACTTGTAAGCATAGTTGTCAAAACCGAACCGGTGATCGAACCGGTCAAGCTATTAGTTCACTGGTTTATTGATTCAACCGATAAATCACTGGTTGAATCGATAAAATCGGTCTCACGTAAATATAAAATATAAAATAGTTAAAAGCTTAAAATTAAAATTTGAAATACATATCTTCACTAACATTTTATGAAGAATCAAGTCTCAACTTCTAAAAATAACTAATATAAAGAAACCATAAAATTTATCAGTAATACTACAATAGTATCTGAATTTGACACAATAAAAAAATAATTAATTCACAAAATCTATCATCTAACTATATTTATATTAATAATGGTATATAATTAAAATATAATTAATTTGAAAAATAGAAAAAACAAAAATTAAATTAATTTAAATATTTATGTATACTATATAATTAGTATTTGTCAAATATAATACTTAGAAGTACAATGGCTGAGTGACAAGTGGAGATTGTTTTTGCTCCAAGGTTCTTGGTTCAAAACCTGGTAGAGACATTTTAAAAAAATTTTCAAGCAGACCGGTTCGGTTAGACTGGTTAGCACCGATTCTCGTCGATTTTGACCGATTTGATCCGATTCTTATCGGTTCACATCGGTTTTCTTCCTTAAATGGTCTAAAGAGTAAACCGAACCAGATTAGAATTCGGTTCACCGGTTTTTCAGTTGAACCGGCCGGTCCGATTCGATTTTTACAACTATGTTTGTAAATGTCAATAATCTGTACAAGTAATAAATCGAATTAACTATATTCGATTTACTATATATACTGCAGAAGTAGTAAATCGAGTAAAACTTAGATTTTTCAGAGTCAGAAATAACAGATAGTTATACAATATAAAAAATTAACTATATTTATATAATATAGAATTTAAAAAATAATTAAAATACTATATCAATTAAATTATCATTAAATTTGTAAAATTAAGTATAAAACTTATACTTTTTTGACGTAATGTCATCAATATAGTTATACTAAAATATTATATTAATATAATTATACAATATAAAAGGTTATATTTAGTATAATATAGTTGATTTTTTTATATTGTATAATTATTTGTTATTGTTATTTCTGATTCTAAAAAATCTAAGTTTTAACTCCTATGCCACTTTGGAGTTTGTAAGGCTATACTTTATATTAAATTTTTCAACATCAAAAGTTTCGATAATGATTCCTTGGATGTTGATGAGTTAAAGGATGATTTTTAACGATTTTTTAGAAATTGTTTATTGCTCCGTTTTAAATTTATAAGTTTGTAAAAATGTAGATTTTCTGGAATTTGAACTAAAACACAATTTGAATTTCTATTTTTATTCGTTTTGATTTTTTTGATATTTTATTTGAATCCAAATGGGGTATTTTTCTTATTGATATTTATGTTTTAAGGTTAATATAGAATAAATAATTAACTTGTAAACATAGTTGTCAGAACCGAACCGGTGATCAAACCGGTCAAGCTACTGGTTCACTGGTTTATTGGTTCAACCGATAAATCACTGGAATAAAATCGGTCTCACGTAAATATAAAATATAAAATAGTTAAAAACTTAAAATTAAAATTTGAAATACATATCTTCACTAACATTTTATGAAGAATCAAGTCTCAACTTCTAAAAATAACTAATATAAAGAAACCATAAAATTTATCAGTAATACTACAATAGTATCTTAATTTGACACAATAAGAAAATAATTAATTCACAAAGTCTATCATCTAACTATATTTATATTAATAATGGTATATAATTAAAATATAATTAATTTAAAAAATAGAAAAAACAAAAATTAAATTAATTTAGATATTTATGTATATTATATAATTAGTATTTGTCAAATATAATACTTAGAAGCATAATGGCTGAGTGACAAGTGGAGGTTGTTTTTGCTCCAAGGTTCTTGGTTCGAAACCTGGTGGAGACATTTTAAAAATTTTTTCAAGCAGACCGGTTCGATTAGACCGGTTTGCACCGAGTCTCGTCGGTTTTGGCCGGTTTGATCTGATTCTTATCGGTTTACATCGATTTTCTTCCATAAATGGTCTAAGAAATAAACCGAACCGGATTAGGATTCGGTTCACCGGTTTTCCAGTCGAATCGGCCGGTCCAATTCGATTTTTACAACTATACTTGTAAATGTCAATAATCTGTACAAGTAATAAATCGAATTAACTAGATTCGATTTACTATATATACTGGAGAAGTAGTAAATCGAGTAGATTCTATTTAATATTGATTTACTACGTTCCAAATTTCATTCCTAGGTAAATCGAATCTATTAACATCGATTTACATGAAACCTTACTAATTCGAATCATATTAATTCGATTTAGTATTAGAATATATAAATCGAATTCAATTAATTAGATTTATATAAAAATACGAATGGAGACATACATGTAACATTATTGGTTTTGGGACTTTTGTGTAATATAAGTTGGTACTTGGTTTAATTAAGTGTTTTACCTAACGAAACAATGTTGTTTTCAATTATGATAATGTATCTCAAATGAAAATACAGTTTTTAAGAAAACAATTAATTACAGCTCGCCTCATAGTTGACCAACAATTCAACAAGAGAACAAAAACTAAGAAATTAAAGTTTAGAGACAAAACAATAATGATGGAAGAAGTAAAAGAAATGTCTCCATGCTATAATTCGGTTCTTTTTTTTTTTGGTGACTAAATAGAAAAGAAAGAAAAAAAAAGAGACGAAACCAAATTAATTGGCTAGGGTCATATCTAAATCTATTAGATGTTGAAGCTCACTCCATGGTTGGCTCCAATTCGAGTGAATGTCCGCGACAGAAGCAGCTGCTTTAGCCATACAATCTGCAACACTATTTGCAGTCCTCTGAATTAAAAGAATAGAGACTCTCCAATTCCAATTCATAACCTCCTGAATATGCTTTGCCAAATCCCATTCCGGAATATCCTTACTAAGCATTCTTTGGTTTACCAAGAAAAGAGCTTCTAAACAGTCTGTTTCACAAATAACCTCACGAAATCCACTCTCCCAAGCAAGAAGTAAACCTCTCCAAATTGCATACAATTCAGCAAAAAGAACACTGCACACTTCGACTTTTCCAGTGCAACCTTTCAACCAACATCCATCAGGATTGCGAATAATACAACCAAAACCAGCATAGCCAGAAGGAGCAAACCAACTAGCATCACAATTCAATTTAACAGAATGAACTGGAGGTGGAACCCAATGCAAACAAAGTGAAGGAGGAGACAGAGATTGATGCATAGCAAAAATAGTGTGAAACTCCCTTACTGAACTACGAATCAAACTCACCACTTTACTAGCACTCCATGAATCATCTATATTAAATAAGTCATGATTCCTGCTTCTCCAAATCCACCAGATGGTCGAAAAGAAAAGAAAAGCATCTCCACTCCTTGCACCTCTGTAGAGCCAATCATGTAAATTCGAGTTATCTGAATACAGGCCTAAAAGGGTCCAGACCTCCTTGGCACTAGGGCACTCCCGAAGACAATGAAGAATGTATTCAGAACCATTCTGACACCGATGACAGGTGCTAGATAAAGCTAAACCACGACCCAAACAAAACTCTGCCGTAGGAATAGCATTATGAAGACTGAGCCAAATCAAGAACTTATACTTCTCAGGAATATGCAGACGCCATACCCACAACCAATTATCATGCTCATTCCAGTCAAACTTTCTTTTGGCTAGCCAACTGTACCCACTCCTAGCTGAGTAGAGTCTAGAAGATGCCACACCCCACGACCAACGCGAACTCTCTCCAGCATTCAAATCCGGATTATAAGCATTCAAATGCTGTTTGACATCTTCTGGAATGATAGAGAAAATATCATGGAGATTCCATTGACCATCTTTCCAAACGTCTCTAATAGTTAAATCAGAGTCAGATATATGTACAAAAGGGACATCTTGAGCAATTGGGCCCTCAATACTCCAATTGTCAAACCAAAAAGATTGATCAAGTGACCCAACGCACCAAGAGAAGGCATCCTTAAGAGCACCAAAAGTCTTTGAGATACTCTTCCAAACATGAGAAGCATTGCAAGGGACAGGGCCATCTAAAACTCCCTCATTCCTCAGATACTTCGCCCTCAATAGAGCAACCCAAGGCTTGTCCTGACAATGAAAAAGTTGCCACACCAATTTACTAAGTAAAGATATATTAACACACGCAGGGTCTCTAACACCCAGGCCACCAAATTTTTTTGGAGTGATCACGGTCCTCCAATTAACAAGAGAAAGACCTCTACCATCAACTTGACCCTTCCAAAGGAACTGTCTCATCATAGAAGATAATTTATCGCAAACCCAATTTGGAAAAAAAGATACCTGCATATGATCGACAGGAATGGATGCTGCAACAGAATTGATCAGGCAAAGTCTCCCTGCTTTATTTAGAAGCCTTCCTTTCCAATTAGCTAATCTTCCCCTCACCTTTTCAATCACCGAATGAAAAGAAGCCCTACTGGTACGGGAATGATTAAGGTTAACTCCAAGATATCTTCCTAAGTCCAAAGCAAAACGTATTGAAGAAACACTAGTAAAAATATCTCTTCTACGAGCAGTCACATTTTTAGAACAAAAAACTTTAGACTTTTCAAGATTCACTTTCATGCCAGATGCCTTGCAAAAAATGTTAAGAGAATGCATGACCATTTGGACCTGACTTTTTGTAGCCTGACAGAAGAGTAAGAGATCATCTGCAAACATCAAATGAGAAAATTTTGGGCCACCCCTAGTGACAGAAACTGGTTTCCACACACCCTCGACCACCTTATGAGATATATAGCAGGCATGTCTTTCCATACAAAGCACAAATAAGTAAGGAGACATTGGATCGCCCTATCTAAGCCCCCTTCTAGGAGCAAAACTATCCAATCAATTCCCATTCCACATAATAGAAAGAGAGGATGCACGGACACAAGTCATAATCAAATTAACAGTGATGATAGAAAAACCAAAAGCAATGAGAGTACTATCCAAAAATCTCCAATCCACCCTATCATAAGCTTTTTCAAGATCAATTTTAAAAGCAAGAGTACCTTTCTTGGATTTTGTGTGCTTCATGAAATTCAAAATTTTTTGGGCCACAATAATATTATCAGGAGCACCACGACCCGGAATAAAACCTCCTTGTAAAGGACTAACAATATCTGGAAGAAAAGGCCGAAGTCGGTTAGTCAATACTTTGGTGATAATTTTATAAACAACATTACACAAGCTAATAGGCCTGAAATCCTTCATAAAGGTAGGATTATCAATTTTAGGAATAAGCACAATCAGAGTTTTCATGATGCTAGGATTTAAGAACTCTCCCAAAAAAGTGCTCCAGACAATATTCCAAATCTCAGTGCCTACTATCTCCCAATATTCTTTAAAAAAATAAGCTTGAAAGCCATCTGGACCAGGAGCCTTAAAAGGGCTCATACTGAATACTGCTGACTTGACTTCCGCAAAAGAGACAGGGTCAATTAACCTAGCACAAGCCTCAGTGCTTAGAGTGGGTATCGGAACATCCCCTAAACAATCAACCTCAACCTCTTCCGTTGTACCAAAGAGATTCTTGTAAAAAGAGAGGGCTTCTTCCTGGAGAATATCTGGATCAGTAGACCAAGACCCATCTCTAACATATAATCCATGTACTCTATTATGGTTTCTACGCACCAAAGTCTGAAGATGAAAGAATTTAGTGTTTCTATCCCCATACTTGACCCACTGCTCTCTAGATTTCTGGTACCAAAAAAGTTCCTCTTGCAATAAAAGCCTATTATAATCTTCCCTCAGTTCAGCTTCTTTAATTCTCAGAGATAACACATCGGTAACCTCCAAACGTCATTGAATCTGATCAATCTGATATTCCAGCTTATTTTTTCGCACAAAAATATTTCCAAAAATCTTTGAGTTGAAATCCAAAGAAGCCTGTTGAACCATCTTAAGCCTTTCAGTAACGCCTCCAAACTCTTGATTCCAAGCCTTACTAATAACATGTTTATAAGAAGGATGTGTTGCCCACGCAGCTTGGAACCTAAAAGGACGAGAACCTTTCACTCTGGGCTACCATGACAACGAACTAAAATAGGACAATGATCAGAATGAAGCCTGCTAAGAATTTCAGAATAACCCTCAGGAAACATTGACATCCACGCCTCATTAACTAGAGCTCTATCCAACCTTTTAGCCAAGTCCCTGCTAGCCTGAACTGCTCTATACCAAGTATATCTCCTACCAGTCACTTTAAGATCAAAGAGCTCACAGTCATCTAGAGTAGTAGCTAATAGACTAGCTCTGTGAGAAGAAAAATAAGCACCTGTACTCTCATCTGGTGCCACAATCTCATTAAAATCACCAACGGCCATCCATGGTCTATTATGGCCTGAATTAATAGAACGCAAATGATCCCAAAGCATACATCTTTTTTCGAATTGAGGACTCCCATATACTGCACTACAAAGCCAAACTAAGTTACCCACACTCACTTTCACTGTGATACATTGGTCAATTTGATCAATAACCACACAAGAAGCATTAGCAATAGAAGATAGAAACCAAATGCCACCCCTATGTCCTACTGCTTCCTCAATACCAACACAATGAAAACCCAACTTATCCCAAAAAATTTTTAAATTATTAAACATGGTATGAGTCTCAAAGAGAAAGAAGAAAGATGGTTTATATATTCTCACCAAATTTTTGCAATGCACACGGGCCATCTTGTTAGACGCACCCCTCACATTCCAGGCTATGATATTGAAACTATCCGTAAAAACAGCAAAAAGGGAGCTCCAATAACAAACCCGAGACTCAACATGTTGTCCCTGTCTTCGACAATCCTGCCTTTAATGGACTCTCAAGTGGCAGCCCAATTTTCTCCGTCGAAACTTGCACCATACCTGCCGTCGATGCTCCATCCTTATCTACTGGTGAATTCTGCAAAGAGTTTGGGCGAGGACGCTTTCGCACAGTGCCATTTGTTGTCTCACATTGCTGCTGATGATGAACATTGTGCCGGGTCCCCGAAGAAGCCATACTAACCGATTTTCCAATATTGATGCCCCTGCTTAATTTTACTTTGGATCCAGTAGCATGTGTTGTACGTTGGTGGTTAGGCATTGTCCAAGTACTGGTAGCCTTGTTAGGAGTCTTCTTTGCTTTTGGTTGGACCTGATGGGTACTAGGAGAAGGCTTTTGACCCATTTTATACTTTCCTTTTCTAATCACTTGAGTCCAACCTTCCAAATCCTCATGTTGTGCATGGTCTACATGAACAGCATGCAAATCACTCTCCACCAAATCCGGGATAGTAACATTTACAGTCTCATCTCCAAGATTCTTGCCAAAATGAAAACTTGCCTTTTCCACATGCACTGGATTTTTTGAATTTGAACTTTCTGGCTGTTTTGCTACATCGCTGATCACCTTGGCATTAGTTTCTCCTCCTGCATTGCTGTCAGTCTTGCACACCTTCATATCATGACCAAACTTGAGACAGGAGCCACAAATAAGGTGAAGACTTTCATATTCAACCTCATATTCAACACCTTCAACAAGAATCTTCTTAGTCACTGGCAATCCTAAATCTATCTGAACACAGGCTCGAGCATATCGTCCTCTTTCAGCTAATTTTGTTGCCAAATCAACCTTAACGGGAATGCCAACTGCAGCCGCAACACGGAGCATTGCATCTTCTTGGTAGCACCAAATTGGTAATCCAGAAATTCTAATCCACACTAAAGTTGCTCCAAAACAGTTTTCACTTGATCTAAACTCTTGATCCCAAGGCTTCACAGCCACATAATTTCCCTTAATCATCCATGGACCTCCTAAGAGAACCTTTTCTCGCTCCTCAGCCACATCAAACTTCACAAGAAAGTAGTCAAATCCCACGTCCAATAAATCAAAACCTCCCTTAATCTTCCATACCGTTCGGAGTTTATGAGACAATGCAGTGTAGCTATAATGTTTACCTAGCACCTTAATCATTATAGCATCCTTATAAGGTTCTGCCAAGCAATTCTTAGCTTTTTGGGTAAATGTGACACTCGGTGGTAAGAGATCTCCTTGCTTCCCAGAAACTACCGCAATGTTATCTCCCGATAAAGTTTCAACAAGTGAAAAAGCTTTAACAATCTTGGAACCCACAACTTTGTCCTGAAAGAAATCTTTAAAGGCTTAGAAACCTCTCCCGAATATGATCCTCCTTTTCTCATGATGCAATCCCTCCCCCGCTCTCCCCCTTATCTCTTCCGCCGACATTATCGGCTGCCTCACCGTGTTTCACCCTCAAAGTCTCTTTCCCGCTCACTCCACCGCTCATCTTCGATTTTCAAAATTGTACAGAGTACGGAGTACGTACTCCCACTAACCCTAATTTTTTTCTCTCCCACTAAAAAAATTCTATCACGGTTCGGTAGAGTTTTGCTATAATTCGGTTTGGGTTGGGAAAATTATTTTTACTGATCTAATTATACATTTTATTCTGTTTGATAAAGTTATTTTATGTTGTTTCATGTTTGTATAAAAGAATTCTATATAATATAGAACAATCTTTAACTTGACAAAATTCTATAATCACTAGCATTTTTAACAAATTATTCAATGAAAGAAAAAACAAAAGAATGTGGAGTGTGTCTACAAAATGCTTAATGACTAAGGAAGAGTAGTGTGTCTAAAACGGGAATATATACTTATATAGTAGCATCTTCTTCATTAATTCTGCTCAACAAAGATGCATCATATAATATATATAGATCTAAGTTCCACAACATCCTAATCACATTCACATGATTGAGCTTCATGGTTCTAAAATCAAATGTATGTTCTCTTTTCTTTTCAAAAACTCAATACCCTTGTACATAAAATTTGTGCGCTCTAATTCCAGAACTAGCATTATTGTACATCAATTAGTGTGAATTTATTTCAATATCTGCTTTGTGGCATACATGGGATCTGGCCTCTTACATTTCTCCTGGAAGCATTGTATCACCAGGTAGATCACAAACAGCAATTCCCTGAAAACACACACCAACCAATATCATCATAAGTCACTATAGTGATCACATGTCATAGACACGTTTTATTTGTCATCCAATGATGGAAAAGTATGTGTCGATTCGCATTGTGTACGGCGGACAAGAATGCATGCTTTAGTATTTGTAGTTACCTAACAGAATCTAGGTGTACGTGATAAAATGAGTACACAAATCGTTTCACTCGAGATGCTTACCTCGCCTGTTAGGTGAGCCACACATCTCTTCTCAGCCAATAGTTCAGCTTCAGTCTGCATAAAAATCACATGTTCAATGCTCCTCCCTATGTGAGTAACAATGTAACCTTTAAACTGCATTTTAACTTATCAGTTTCACACTTGCCTTGGCTATTCGATTTCGGAGGTAGTCATCAAAGATTACATCCTTGACAAGTACATAATCACCATCTCCCTAAAGAACAGAATCTTTTGTTAGAAGAAGAGCAAAAACAACTTGAGAAATTGAGAATGAAGAACAGATTACAAGCACTTACGTTCGATCGGCATGGCATACTAAAAACAATACCTTCAGCTATTCCGTAAGGATTTCCATCAGTATATACCTGGTATTGAAAAAGGGAAAATTTCATTTTAACTGCAAATTCCTGCATATAATTTTATGCATCATGGAGGAACAAGGAGGTCATTAAACTAATAGTAACTTACACCAGTGGAAAACCAATCACCCTTGGGAGTAGGAGTGATTAAAGCTCGTATGGCATCAACGATTGAGACAGCAGTTGATGCAGCCGATGATCTTCCCCATTTCTGAATAAGCACACCACCTCTCTGCCAACCAAACATATCCCTATCAGCTTTACCTTGAAGAAATTATATCTCTTGTGTTCTACATAGTTAACTACAAATGTTAGTTACAAATTTTACCTTTTGAACCTTTTCAGTGAACTCTTCTTCCAACCATTTACGATCCTTAATCACATCTATGACGGGCATACCATCAATTTTGGCATTTAAGAAGTCGGGGACCTGTTAACAGTTTAACATCTCATCATAAAGGAGAATTAAAGATACTCAGTTCATGCACAACATTCCAATATATCCTTCAAATACCTGAGTAGTTGAGTGGTTGCCCCAGATTGTCACGTTTGACACTTTATCATAGAAAACACCTGCCTTGAGGGCCAGCTGCGCATTTATTTGAAACAATGCAAATTTTTCTGCTGTAAAGCATTTTTTGAGAAAAATAAAATAAAAAAGCCCCTAATGTTTATAACTTTTGTTTACCTGACATTTAGCTCTGTTCTCATCTAAGCGAGTTAAGGCATGGAAATTTTTTGCAGGAATGTTAGGAGCATTTTTCATGCATATTAATGCACTGCATTGAAAAGGAGGGAAATCAGTAAAATCAAGCATAATATGCAACAACAATTTTATCAATGAAACAAAGGAGCTTACTTTGTATTGCAAGGGTTTCCCACAACTATAACTTTGACATTGCGAGATGCCACAGCATTTAGTGCCCTTCCCTGTTGAATACATGATAATCTTGGTATCTTGAACTATATTTTAGCATAAAGCAATGAATAAGGCCTAGATTTTCAACCATTTTTTACCTGTTCGGCGAAAATTTGCCCATTTATGTCTAACAAGTCAGCACGCTCCATTCCGGGACCTCGAGGCTTTGCACCTATTAGCAATGCCCATTCTGCATCTTGGAACACCTCGTAAGGATCAATACCAATACTCACCTCTCTCAGCAACGGAAACAAAGAATCCTCCAGTTCCATTGCAACACCTGCATTTTGAATTGGAACATTTAGATAGAAAAGGATCTGTGATATACTATGTCAACAACATTAAGGAGAATTTTGTTTCAGCTTAAAGCATTTTTAAATTTAAGACTCAATAATAACCTTCAATCGGCTAGATGTTCGGTATTTCAGAGCTACAAATAATATGTGCTACAAACTATTTCTATTTCCAATCCATTGCAAATATCAAGTTTCCTAAACATAGGAAGTGTACCTTCAAGAGCTTGTAATGATCTTTCCGATCCCAATAGTTTCAGCGCAATAGGTTGATCTGGACCAAAAACCTCCCCAGAAGCAAGCTGAGACAATAAAAATAAAAGCTCAGATTTCAGGGTGACTAAATTGCATGAACATTAAAGGTAACTGTTCTCTCATAAAATAAAATTTCCACGTATATGCAAAGACAAAATCCTCCTTTTGGACAGTTATAACATAAACAATTCCTAGAAACAAAACTCTCCTAAATCACCAATTTAGCTTTTTCGTGCTTGATTTATTTTCTATTGCCGGTAACAGAGAAAGAAGCATGCGGTGTCTCTAGCTAAAAGATGATTATATGAAGATTAGAAGAACAATATTCAAACGCAAAGGATGCACACTACAAATTATGGCAGTGAATAAATTTCTTAAGTGAATGTATAAAGGAAAGATTGTGGAGTCCAAAGAGACTCCACAACAAATTCAGTACAATGAACAAGATAGAAAAACATTTACGAGTCTGTGATTCTAGTTTCCAATCACTTGAAAAATCCTAAGCTGAGACTACTGACATATTGTCTCCCTAGATTAGATCGGCTACATGAATCAGATGACGCCATAATGCTCTATCGTAGATCATATCTGTATCTAACCCATTCATATATAAAGAATAATTAAATTCAGATAAGAAATGGATAAGTTTGGAGTTAATGTGCTTAACCGACATGGCATGAATTCAAGTCCAAGATATTCACCTTGAAAAGTAGATGATTGGAAATCATTCCGGCAGCACCTGAGACTGCAATGTTAATTAATTTCTTCCAGGATTTTGTCTCTTCTTCCTGCCAACACATGCCAAATGTTTCAAGATATATTTAATTTAGATTAATAAATTTAACTGTAAGCATATAAAAGTCATTAAACTTTCACATGCACATAGGTTTATCCTCTCCCCTCCATCAAAGTACTCATAAGAAGACATGGCCTCAATCCAGTAGTAAGGTAAGAGTTTCAATTACATTGACCCTAAATGAGTGGACAGCAACCAAGAGAAGGCACTATTATATTCTTCTCATGTACTTATCCGGTGTTGGTGATCTGTGATCTCCAATTAGATCAAGAAAATTGAAGACTTATCCATTTGAAGTGATAAGAGGAATACTAACTAAGTTAAAATTGTGGCTCCAAAATTACCAAACAAGCCTCACAGCAAAACTCATAAATCATGCAATGAGCCTACTAGAAACATGCACAAAACCTACAATTCGGATTCAAGAAAAAGATGAAAAATAGAACAACAAAGCATATGTACGGAATAAAGAAGAAATGGGAAGGGGTTACTACTCACAGCCTTCAAATCATAGGTGAGGCAGAAAACTCCATAGCAATCAGATTTAGACTTTGGCTCTTGAATTTGCACAGCTGGAGCCTGCACCTGACTGAGAATTGAAAAAAAAAAAAGAAGAAATGGAAAATTCAGTTATACCCCAAAAGAAAAAAAAAACGATCAAAGCTGAACACATGAAGAAAAACAGAACGATCAAAGTTGCTTACTTTTGTGTAACAGAACAAGAAATCCTTGCACGTTGTTGGGTCCTGTGAAGAGTTGGAAAATCACAGTGTTGGTGTTTGGGGACACTCCTTGATAGAAATGAGAGCTGGGAAGAGTGAAGATGAGTCTTTGTGAAAGCTGAGTTCAACTCTGCCACAGCCATAGCAGCAGAGGCAAAGGAAGAGAAACACAAGAATCCCAGAAGAAGAAAGTGTTAAAGAAATAATCTTTCTGGTTCTGGGGCACAGAAAAAGCAAGAATTTTCAAATGGGTATGTATGTGTGTGTGTGTGATGAGAGAATGAGGAAAAGAAAGAGATAATTTTCAGTTGTTGTTGCAAAGTGGAGGGAGAAAATCAGAAAGAGTAAGACGGTTAAAAGGGGTTTAAAGGATTGATTTGAAATGCAAATATAAGGCTAAGGGAATGACACATGTCTAGCATCTCACTGTAAACACTATCCACAACAACAAACCGATTTGGATTAAAGGGTCTCTCTCTTTCTTTTATTATTATTATTATGATCAATTATTGGATAGATAGACGTATGTGGAAAATAAAATAGGATTATGCGTTAATTTTGCAATTTATTCAGATTGATTAGATTAGATATGATATTTTGATGGTACATACATAGTTTTGCCACTGTAAGAATATATGCTCTTTTGTGTAATAATGTATGGACTTGGACCAGTAGCTCTATGGACAGCTATATTTATTTACAAAGCCATAATAATAATAATAATAATAATAATAATAATAATAATAATAATAATAATAGTTTCTCATCCAAATGTATGTGTTTCCACTTACAAAAGAAGTATTTTAATGGCTATCAAAAGAGTTACTAATATAATAAGATGGTCTGCCTTATACATCGAAAGATAGGATAAACATAAGAAAAAAATGGAGACACGAGTATTTAAAAAGATTAAATTATTTTTTTACGTATCTTCTCCAACAAAATATTATTCTAATGATTTGTTAATGATAATAACGGTATCAAAACTAATGTTTTAAAAATTGGACCGCTTTGACTGCAATTGAAAATTTGAACTATTTTTAGTTTAATTTAACAAATAAAATTGTTATTTAAAAAATTGTTTTAGAATAGTTGAACAAGTTGATAATTTTTTAGAATTGCTGAATCAACTAAGAATCGATCAGTCAGATTGAATTGAAACTTAATTAGTTTTTTAAATAAAAAAGCACAAAGAGACAATAAATTTAGTGTACAATATGTACAATAGGACTAAAAAGAAAATAAAATTATATGATAATTAATTTAATTAATTTCAAATAATTTCATAATTTGAATTTAAAAAAATGAGAATTTACAAATGGTGTAATTACGTATACGATTCTGTTCTACGGAACTTTCCTCTCGTCTATTCTCTTCCCATCACTCCGGTCTATCGCCGCCAAAAACACCAGCCGCCACCACCCAAAACACTAGCCAACGCTGCCCAGCTCTCCGCCGACGACACCCAACCTCTCCATATTCCGCTTGTGCGCCGCAGCAACGGGAGATCGCGCCGCAACAGTCCTGTGCGTCCTCGTTACTGCTACCCGCCCGCCGGCCATGCAAGCCCCACCGTAGGCCGCCGCCTCTTGTCCCGTCGTTCAAGATGCATGTTATCCCCGTGCTATATATCCACATATCCACAATCAATGAATATACAGGATCAATGGTAGAGATGGCAAAAATTTTGTTGGTCCATGGCTTTGGTTGCTATTATCCACAATCAATGAAGATACAAGAACTTTAGCTTTCTTTTCTCTCTTCTTTAACACCTCTGATTTAATTCTTCTCTATTTCACAATCTAGTCGCCGTCGACTCTCTCCACCCCATAAATGTGCTGGATGCTCAATTCCCTGGGTATGTAGATGGTTATTTTAATTATTAAATGGATGGTTATTTTGTTCAATTTAGTTTAATTATATACAATTAACAAATACTGGATGGTCATTTCACTAGGTAGTCAGATGATTATTTTAATAATACGTAGATAGTTGTTTGATGACGATCCTGCGACGGTGACGGTAACGGAGGAGGGGGCTACATGGGTGGCTGCCAAGTGGGGAGGAAGAGTGATTTGAGAGTGAAAACTGTTTGCAATTTAGGATTTTGATAGTTATTTCTGAAATAACTGAACGGGAATTTTTGGATTTAGGGTAATTTGTGGAGTGGTTTTCATTTTTTACTCCTATTGGGCTAAATAACCAGCCTATTGTACACATTGTCAAGATTTCTCATTATCTCCCTAGCGGAGTTGTTAGGAAAAGTATAGGTAGACAATGAAAATACTAAATAATGTGAACAATGGATATGTCGGATGTTCAATTCACTAAGTGTGTGGATGGTTATGTTAATGTTAGAGTTTAGGAGGTAATTTGGAAGTGGAGTGTTTTTTTTTTACTTTATTGGGTCAATTCTAGAGCTCATTGTTCATATTGTTCACAAAAATCATTGTTTACCCAGCAAAATCCATTTCAATAAACAACATCATTTTTGGTTTTATATAAATAAAAAATGAAAAATCGAAAAATCACACATAATCACGCTTTCTCTCCTCGGTCTCACCTCACCTTCAGAGTAGGAATGTTTAAATTTAAACGGATCCAAATTAAATCACTCATCCAATCTAATCCAAACGAAAAAGTGATTAAAACTGTACTAATTTAGATTTGATTAAATTCTATTTTTGGAAAACTACATGAATTGGATCGAATTTCGGATCTATTTTTCAAAGCGATCTAATCAAATTCCAACTGTACAAAATGAGATATTATTATTATTTTATTATCATATAAAATTTTACCTATAATATATTCAATTTGTTATTTATTTTTTTATTTTATTCATATATTATTATTCTTCATACCCTGACCCAACACTAGGGTCCAGGTCCAAGTAAACTAAAAAGGTCCAATTCAAAGATTAGCCTTCGCTACTTACCGGCTTCCTTAGAAGAGGTCGGATTCAACACAGACTCCACTCCAAAGAAGTCGGGCTTGAATGATAGCTGGCAGATAACACTTATTCAAATAAGTAAATGCCCATAAAATCTCTCAACCCACTTCCAAGAGCCATATCTCAACTCTCCTAAGATAAAGAGACGGTTACCTACCTTAAAAGGTGGAGCTACTCCAACGGTGGTTATTGGATCACCACTATAAATACACTGACACCCCTCAGATATCTCTAAGTTCTAATACTCTCTAAACCTGCTAAACCCTTTGCTGACTTAGGCATCGGAGTGTCTTTGTAGGCACCACCCCCTATTCTTTCATACGCACAAGTCAGACGGTGGCTCCCAGACACAGACCAAGTCGGAGACCACCTCATCTCAACGTTTGGGCCAACCTTACAAGCCCAATCCATTAAGCTTAGGTTACCCACGTAACATTAGCGTCGTTGCCGGGGACCTGAGAGATCAACCCATGATGTCGGACAATTTAAACGAGGACGAAAACACAGCATCCGGTTCTAAGCAAGAGAATCAATATGCTGGTAACAATGATAGAGCCATAGTCACTCACCAAGGGGTGACTAATCAGCACAGAGAAGGCACTTCAAGGGTAAAGGACCCAAAGGGAAACTCCTCTGAGGGTCACGAATCCGGAAAGAATGGATAACCCCATGCAGCTGAACTAATGGGATTGTTCAACGGCCACCAGGGACGGTTGAAACAGCTAGAGCAAGAACTAGAACGATAGCGAGAGGCAGAGAGAAGCTTGAGGAGAGAAATCAAGCGACAAAAAGAGCTCGAAGAAAAGCTCTTGAGATTAGAATCTAATCTCCGGGGTAGAAACTCTCGCAGCAATCGAGAAGATTCTCCCCTTAGAAGACCCGTTTAGTGAGGACATAATGAGGGCAAAAGTTTCAAGGAACTTCAAAAGCCTCGATATGGACCTATATGATGGGACTACCGACCCGAAGCACCACCTGAGTAATTTTAAAAGTCGGATGTACCTAGTCGATGCCTCTGATGCTATTCGCTGCAAAGCCTTCTCGACAACTCTGATGAAAGCAGCGATGAAGTGATTCGATAGCCTCCCTTCCAGGTCGATCACCAGCTTCGACGACCTTTCGCATAAATTCCTTATGCGATTTTCGATCCAGAAGCACAAAGTGAAGCACGCACCAAATCTCCTGGGAGTAAAACATGAGGTTGGAGAATCTTTGAGGGACTATATGGAAAGGTTCAACAAAGCGTGCTTAGAAATTCAAGACCTGCCCACAGAGGCAGTGATTATGGGCCTAGTAAATGGACTCCGAGAAGGTCCTTTCTCCTAGTCCATCTCAAAAAGGCACCCGACTTCTTTGAGTGATGTACAGGAATGAGCAGAGAAGTACATCAACATGGAGGAAAACACCATGCTAAGAGAGCTGAGCTGGCGACCTGGGCATTCTTACTCTTCAAAGGAAAAGGAAAGGGAGCCTAAGAGAAAAGAAGAATTTGGGCCTGAAAGTCTCAGGAGATATCACTCCTACACTCCTCTACGAGTTTTCCTAGTCGATGTCTATAGGAAAATTTGTCACACAGAAAGGCTACCTCCCCCTAGGCCCATCAAAAACAAAAAGGGGGGAAGTCGTAGCGAATACTGTGAGTGCCATAAACTATATGGTCACTCAACGAATGATTGTTACGACCTGAAAAATGTGATAGAAAAGCTGGCCAGGGAAGGTCGACTTGATATATATCTCATGGAAATGTCGGACCATCATGGCAAGAGGAAGCGAGATGAGGAAGATTGAAGAGACCCACCACCACAGACCTCGGAAAGACATATACATATAATCTCGTGGGGGGCCGGGTTCGCTGGAGGCTGTCTCACAAAGTCATCTCGCCAGAGACACCTAAAAGAAGTATACCAGGTTGGGAGCGAAGTACCCGACCTTCCCACCATCTCTTTTACCAAAGAAGATGGGTAAGGCATCATTCCCGAACATGATGATCCAGTAGTGATCACAATGATCCTTGCCAACGCCCATCTACACAGAACCCTGGTGGATTAGGGGAGCTCGGCCGACATCCTATTCAAACCAGTATTTGATAAGCTGGGATTGGATGAAAAGGAATTAAGAGTTTACCCTGATACCCTATATGGGATGGGGGATACACCAATAAAGCCACTAGGATTCATACCCTTACACACAATTTTTGGAAAGGGGATGAAATCCAAAACTCTAAGTATCGACTTCATAGTCGTCGATGTGGGTTCGGCCTACAATGTTTTAATAGGCAGAACAACCCTAAATCGGCTTGGAGCAGTGGTGTTCACCTCCCACCTTTGCATGAAATTTCTAACGTCATAGGGAACTACAACCATCAGGGGATACCAAATTTAGCAAGAAAGTGCTACAATGAAAGCCTAAACCTGAGAGGAAAGGGCAAGGAGGTTCACACCATTGAGCTCGGGGGAATTCGAGCTAAGGAAGAGCTACGACCACAGCCTGTGGAAAAGACTGAAGAGGTACAAGTAGAGAAGGAGGAAGGAAAGAATACTAACATAGAAGCCAGCCTAGAAGAAGATTTGAAGCAGAAGCTTATAAGGCTCCTACAAAAAAATTTTGACCTCTTCGCCTGGAAAGCCTCCGACATGCCAGGAATAGATCCTGAGCTCATGTCGCACAAACTGTCAGTATACCCAGGATCGCGACCTATTCAGCAAAGAAGACGGAAGCTCAGACCTGAACGGGCCCAAGTGGTGGAAAAACAAGTACAAGCCCTCCTAGAAGCCGGCTTCATCAGAGAGGTCAAATATCCGGCTTGGCTGGCAAACGTGGTGCTAGTCAAAAAATAAAATGGCAAGTGGAGGATGTGCATCGACTACATTGACCTAAATAAGACGTGTCCAAAAGACCCATATCCACTCCCAAATATTGATACTCTAGTAGACTCCAGCTCGGGATATCAATACTTGTCGTTTATGGATGCCTACTCGGGATATAATCAAATTTCGATGTACAAGCCAGATCAAGAAAAGACATCTTTCATCATGCCAAGAATAAATTATTGCTATGTGGTTATGCCTTTTGGATTAAAAAATGCAGGAGCCACATATCAAAGGCTGAATGCGAAGAAGCATTCCAGGAGTTCAAAAGGTTTTTGAGCTAACTTCCAATTATGACCCGACCTAAAATCGGGGAGGAACTTGTCTTGTATTTGTCCATAGCCGACAAAACTGTAGCATCAGCTCTAATACGGAAAGACGAGGTCGGGCAGCATCCTGTATACTTCACAAGCAAGGTCCTACAAGGCCCCGAGTTAAGGTACCAAAAATTTGAGAAGTTTGCGTATGCCTTAATAGTGGCATCTCGAAGGCTACGGCCTTATTTCCAAGCTCATACTATAAAGATCCGAACGAGCCAGCCCATAAAGCAAATTCTTCAAAAAACAGATGTTGCGGGCAGAATGGTTCAATGGGCCATAGAGCTGTCCAAGTTTGACCTCAGATATGAAACTCAGACGGGAATTAAAGCTCAATGCCTCACCAACTTCGTAGCAGAATGTGCGGGAGATCGAGAGGAAGCCACCACAGCATGGGAGCTATACGTGGATGGATCCTTCAATAAAGTCGGAAGCGGTGCAGGCATAATATTGGTCAACCAAGAGGGAACTCAAATAGAAGAACCCCTCAAATTTGAATTCCCAGCTTCTAATAATCAGGCAGAATATTATGCCTTGATTTCTGGGTTAAAGCTAGCAGAGGAAATCGGCGCGACCAAAGTAGTCGTGTTCAGCGACTCTTAGGTAGTAACCTTCCAAATAAATGGAGAGTACCAGGCTAAAGACCCTAATATGAAAGGTACTTAGATAAAACTTTGGAACATCTCAGGAGGTTCTCGGAGACCGAGATCAAATACATAACTCGGGATCTCAATAGCAGAGCAGACGCCCTTTCCAAGTTAGCAAGTACTAAGCCTGGAGGGAATAATAGAAGTCTGATCCAAGAAACTCTCCAAGAACCCTCTGTCACAAAAACAGAGGGTAGACAGGATGTCCTTGAAGTATCTGGATTGGAACTCAGATGGATGAACCCACTAATCAAATATATGAAATTCGACATCCAACTCAAAAAGGAAAAAAAAAGGCCAAAAAAATCCGAAAGGAAGCACAAAACTACACTTTGGTGAAAAATATCCTCTACAAAAGAAGAATATCCACACCATTATTAAAGTGCGTCCCGACCTTAAAGACAATAGAAGTCCTAGAGGAGGTCCACAATGGTATCTGTGGGAACCATCTCGGAGTAAGGTCTTTGGCTAGGAAAGTCATACGAGCCGGGTTCTACTAGCCGACCTTGCAAAAAGATGCCACCGAGTTTGTAAAGAAGTGTCAGCCATGCCAAATGCATGAAAACTTCCATGTCGCCTCCCCTAAGGAGCTCATTAGTATAACTTTTCTATGGCCTTTTGCAAAATGGGAATTGGACCTGTTAAGACCCTTCCTCCAAGTGCCTGGACAAGTAAAATATCTAATAGTGGGAGTAGACTACTTCACGAAGTGGATTGAAGCAGAACCATTAGCCACCATCACAGCCTAGAGAAGTCGAAAGTTTCTCTACAAGAACATTATCATAAGGTATGGAGTCCCCCACTCCATCACCACTAATAATGGAACTCAGTTCACCAACTTTACCTTTAGAAACCTGGTAGCCAGCATGCAGATCAAGCATCAGTTTACCACAGTAGAGCACCCACAAGCAAATGGGCAAGCTGAGGCAACTAACAAAGTTATACTGGCTGGGTTGAAGAAAAGGTTGCAGGATGCAAAGGGAGCCTGGGCCAAGGAACTTTCTCAGGTACTATGGACATATCAAACTACACCTCAATCAACCACAGGAGAAATACCCTTCCGACTTGCTTATGGCATAGAAGCCATGATACCAGTAGAAATCAATGAGCAAAGTCCAAGGGTGAGCTTCTACGACGAGGTTGGCAACATACAGGGGCACAAAGAAGATCTCGAGCTACTCCCTGAAGTCCGAGAACAAGCTTAGATAAGGGAAGCAGCGTTGAAGCAAAGGATGACAAACAGATACAACAAGAAAGTCATTCGAGGAAGCTTCACCCCAGATGACTTGGTCTTGATCAGAAATGACATCGGCATGAACAAGTCGGAGGATGGAAAGCTGCTGCTAATTGGAAAGAGCCATATAAGATAAGCGAAGTCTTAGGAAAGGGATACTACAAGGTAACCAACTTGAGCGGTACCGAGCTAAAAGCGAACTCCACTCCCTGGTGTACTCTTTTTCCCGACTTCATGGTTTTTTTTCCAAAGAGGGGTTTTCTTGAAGGGGGTTTTAACGAGGTATCAAAGTGGAGGCTAAGGGAAGATAAAATTCCCCTAGTAGCAAAAGGTACCTTCCTCAATAAATAAAGATCTTTTTATCTCTTTATAAATTCCTGCATTGTCATCATTATTCTATGAAACGCACCGACTTAAACTCGAAAAAACGTGAAAATCCCATGCCTGACCTAAGTGTTCGGCAGCATAAAACGACGAGGTACAAGTCGGTGTAAAGAGGTTATAAAAAGACGATCATAATAAACTCGGGAACATCTCGACCTATTAGTCAGAAATCACGAGAAAAGCAAAATGCATCGCGAAAATAACCTAAGTTACGAAACAGTTCAATAGATGAAAATTGAACACAAAAAGAACTCAAAAAGAGACAAGGAAAGGTCCATCAAAAATAGAAGCAAAAGCTGTCCTAAAGTCTTCGAAAAATCGCAAGTAACTTAGACAAAAACCTAAGGAATCACGATAAAGCACGCACACGCAGAAAATAACTAAAAACCCTTATCCAAAAAAGGGCAAAATAAAACAAATTTTGTTAATGGCCAGAAGGCCAAAAGAGTCAGAGACAACCAACACAAACAAACAAAGAAATAAAAATTGTTCAAAGAAGGGCCCACAAGCAGGGCCCTAATATAGCTGATTCACTAGAAAGGTAGATCAGGGGTGTCTAAAGGTGAGGAGCTCGGATCTATGGCAGAAAAGGTCGGAGCAGTCTCTTCAATAGGAGCCGGGGCCTCTGAAGACGTCGGCAAAGATCCATCCTGTTGATCCTCACGAAGAGGAGACTCAATAACCTTTTTGCCCCCGAGTTTTCAGTTCGAAGTCCATCTCAGGACGGGGACGAGAAACGATAGCTCTGTTTACAACAATCTTATCAGGATTCAGAGGAGAAAGGTCCAGGTCAGGAGCAATAACTCCAACCTGCTCGTTAAAAATCCTCCAGGCCTCCTCCGAGCTTTCCACCATGGAGTCCTCCAAATCCTGATAAGCCTCCCGACCTTTCTCCAGCTCCCGTTGGAGATCGATGTTTTCAAAGAAGAGCCTGACGTAATTCTACTCTGCCTTCTCCTTGAGCCGCCATGACACACTGGCCCATCAGCTTCTTCTCCCTCTCCTGAAGTCGGGCCCTCTCCTTCTTCAACCAAGTAACCTCCCCCTGGAGCCACTTCTCCTCTTTTTGATAAAGGACAATTCTCCCCTCCAGCTCCTCAACCTTTTGGGAAGAACCCAAAGAACTCAAGAGAGTTTTGTCCAGAATATCAAGAAGTTATGTGCAGACCCCAGCAGCCCGAACACTCTCCCTAACCATAATTTAAAGATGGTTTCAGAGGGAAACAACATCCATACTAATTTGAGTATGGAAAAAGATGTGATTTCGAACGAACTGGGGACCATCAAACTTGGCCTCCCCTAAAGAAGAAGAGCTAGACTCTGAGGTCTTGCATTTCTTTTTCTCGGGTTTAGAGGGAGGTCGGACTGGGGGGATAGGGGGAGGAAGAGGAGAAGCAGATGAGGAGGTTACCAAGATAGGAAGAGAAGAGGTCCCAGAATTGTGAGGAGGTGGAGGAGCGCCAGCAGCCCTCGCAGCGTTAGCTCGGGCACGTGCCTTCTTCTTAGCCTCCTGAACTTTTTGGTAAACAGCACTTGAACCACTATTCACCATTTCTGGAAAGAAGAAAACAAGCAATTAGTCTACAAGTCGGGAAACATCCTACAAATCGGTAAACTACACAAGTCGGGAAACATTCCACAAGAGGAAAAGCTACCTAGTTGGGTCCGCACAAAACGCAGAAAGCCCAAGAGAAATTTTTTGGTGTCCAAATTGGAGGCCCTTCCCCAAGCATCTCGGAAAAACCCCACGACAGCCTCCTCTATCTCATCCAAATCTTCCAGGCCATATTTCTCCACATGAGAGGCCTCTAACCAATAGAGAGAAAATCGGGGGTTGGAGTTCTCATCAAGGAAAAAGGGATGGTGATCCTCTACAGTTTGGACTTTGAAGAAAAATTTTTTAAAGTCATGGAAAGAATCGTCAAAGATAGAAAAAACTTTCCGACGTTGAATGGCCCGGAAGGAGATCCACTGCTGCTTATTATTTTGCCCACTAAAAGGCTTGGTCATATGAAAAAGGTAAAAAAAGATCTTTAAAGAGGTCAGAAAATCTAGCTCTCGACTAATAAGCTGGTAAATTTTCATGAAACCCCAAGAGTTGAGGTGGAATTGGGTAGGAGCAACTCGGCAATGAGACAACACGCTCATCTGAAAATCAGAAAAAGGCAAAAGAACCCCAGACGGGTGAAGAAACAAGTATACATAAAGAAAAAGTGAGGGTCAGCATCAGCATCCTTCCCAAAACAAACCCGGTCTTCAGGACCCGGGGCTATCAACTTATACTTGGGCTCGTCAACATCAGTACCACAAAACACAAAGCCTATGGTGAGTGCAGAAGACGGTGATGTAATCAGTATCTACTAAGGGACTCTCCTCGAGTACGGTATCATCTACCCACCACGACAGAGACTCAGGGATATGGGAAGACATCTTTCCAGTAAAAAGAAGTAAGAGAAAAAGCAATGAGATCTACAAAGAAAAATAAAAAAGATAAAAAAAAGGGCCTCTAAAAGACAAAACAGCCTCTCTAAAAAACTAAACAAAGAACAGAATCGCTAGACCAACGAACTCGCTAAGAAACTAAGCATCACTCTAAATATATAGAGTAAAGTGCCAACGTAAATAATAAAAAAGGAGAAGAAAAGGACTAACCTTTGTTGGTAAAAGCGAAGAGAAGCAGAAACAACAGCAACAAAAGCACTTTAAGAAGGAAGAAGAACTTCTCTTTGGAAAGAATAAGGTCCGTAGGCAAGAAGTTTCAGAAGACGAAAGAAAACAAAGAAAAGAGAGGGAAATGTATTTATAACACGCCAGAGACATAAGGGTAAATCGACGCAATCATTAAAGAAACGCGTCGTTACCAATGTAATTGCTCCCACGTGTAAATACGAAAACCCCAACAGACGTGACGTTTGATTAGACTTGACGGTTGAGAAATTTAAATCACATCGGTTTTAAAAATCACGTCGACTACGCACCCGAGTTCAAATATCGAATCCAACTCATGAATAAAAGAGATCGGACTCGAGTAGGGGCATTGTTCATACCCTGACCCAACACTAGGGCTCAGGTCCAAGTAAACTAAAATGGTCCAATCTAAAGATTGGCCTTCGCTACTTACCGGCCTCCTTAGAAGAGGTTGGATTCAGCACAAACTCCACTCTAAAGAAGTCGGGCTTGAAGGATCGCTGATAGATAACACTTATTCAAATAAATAACTGCCTCTAAAATCTCTTAACCCACTTCCAAGAGCCATATCTCAACTCTCCTAAGATAAAGGGACGGTTACCCACCTTAAAAGGTAGAGTTACTCCAACGGTGGTTATTGGATCACCACTATAAATACACTAACACTCCTTAGGTATCTCTAAGTTTCAATACTCTCTAAACCTGCTAAACCCTTTGCTGACTTAGGCATCAGAGTGTCTTTGCAAGTACCACCTCCCATTCCTTCATATGCACAAGTCGGACAGCAGCTCCCAGACGCAGACCAAGTTAGAGACCACCTTATCTTAACGTCTGGACCAACCTTACAAGCCCAATCCATTAAGCTCAGGTTATTCACATAACAATTATTATTTAGTAAATATTTTATAAATTCAAAATGAGATTTATTTATTATTTATTTTGACTAATTTATAATCTTATTTCTATTTTTATGTTATTGTTAATTTGCTATATTATTATTTGTTATTTAAGATTTAATGTTGAGATTTATTATTATTATTATTTTTTCAGATAGTTCAATCCCCCCAATCAAATCCCAATATAAAAATGAGGAACTACATTGAAAAGAAAAAAAAAGACACAAAATAAAGGGCAATTTACGCTTATAAATTGTTTGAGCCCCAATATTACGCAAATACATTGTTTCAGTTTTATATACGCAAATGCATTGTTTCACTATTTTATGTAAACCGCTACTGGCAGTAGCGGTTTACAAGTGTGCATAAACCGCTACAACTAGCCGCGGTTTATGTGTGTGAGTGTGTGAGTGTAAACCGCTGCTGGCAGCAGCGGTTTACGTGCGTGTGTGTGAGTGTAAACCGCTGCTAGCAGCAGCGGTTTACGTGTGTTTGTGTGTGAGTGTAAACCGCTATAGGCTATAGCGGTTTACGTGTAGTGTGCTGTCTATATAGTCAAATTATACAAAATTAAATAAAAATTAACTAAATTCCATACAAAACTAAGTTCCATACAAAAGAACATGTATTAATAGAAATAATTAAAAATTTTATATGAATAATGAGTACTAAAAATTCCGATACAAAAATATAACAATATGCATTAGAGAATGTAAAAAAAAATTCTAAAAAAACATATTACTATGAACAAACAAAATATATGTAAAATTGATTAAAAAAATCAAAACTTATAAAAACTGATAATTATTCTTGATTTTTTTATTACAAATAAAATCGAATGGCAAAATTAGCAAAAAAATAATATTTTTTTAAATTATTTTTCATTTTAATAATTGAACAGAGCGTAAAAACTACACTTAGTTATTTCCAGTGAACAAGAGTTAAAACATAGAAGTCATGTTTGTCTTTAAAGAAAAAAAAAAACAGACAAACAAAAAATTCTAATATTTAACAAGAAAAGTCTAATTAAAAAGATGTTGCAGCGAGTACAATACATAAGCCTATATTAAAATCCACGATTATAAAAATAAGTTAAAATATAAATATAAAATATATATTAAAAATAATTAAATAATATATATTTATATATAAATATATAATAATTAATTTTAATAATTTATTTTAGTATATAAATAATATTTTTAATCAAACATATACAAAATAAAAAGATACGCGAGTACATAAAAATAGGGAGATATATAGGTGTATTATACACATAATATATTAAAACAGTATTTTTTGTTCTTGTTTTTGGTGTAATTTACTCTCTAACTGAACTATATCTGT
Organism: Arachis stenosperma; assembly: GCF_014773155.1. Lineage (NCBI taxonomy): Eukaryota > Viridiplantae > Streptophyta > Magnoliopsida > Fabales > Fabaceae > Arachis > Arachis stenosperma. The sequence continues at coordinate 147,844,778 of NC_080385.1, forward strand.
ATTATACACATAATATATTAAAACAGTATTTTTTGTTCTTGTTTTTGGTGTAATTTACTCTCTAACTGAACTATATCTCCCTATTTTTATGTACTCGCGTATCTTTTTATTTTGTATATGTTTGATTAAAAATATTATTTATATACTAAAATAAATTATTAAAATTAATTATTATATATTTATATATAAATATATATTATTTAATTATTTTTAATATATATTTTATATTTATATTTTAACTTATTTTTATAATCGTGGATTTTAATATAGGCTTATGTATTGTACTCGCTGCAACATCTTTTTAATTAGACTTTTCTTGTTAAATATCAGAATTTTTTGTTTGTCTGTTTTTTTTTTCTTTAAAGACAAACATGACTTCTATGTTTTAACTCTTGTTCACTGGAAATAACTAAGTGTAGTTTTTACGCTCTGTTCAATTATTAAAATGAAAAATAATTTAAAAAAATATTATTTTTTTGCTAATTTTGCCATTCGATTTTATTTGTAATAAAAAAATCAAGAATAATTATCAGTTTTTATAAGTTTTGATTTTTTTAATCAATTTTACATATATTTTGTTTGTTCATAGTAATATGTTTTTTTAGAATTTTTTTTTTTTACATTCTCTAATGCATATTGTTATATTTTTGTATCGGAATTTTTAGTACTCATTATTCATATAAAATTTTTAATTATTTCTATGAATACATGTTCTTTTGTATGGAACTTAGTTTTGTATGGAATTTAGTTAATTTTTATTTAATTTTGTATAATTTGACTATATAGGCAGCACACTACACGTAAACCGCTATAGCCTATAGCGGTTTACACTCACACACAAACACACGTAACTCACACACACGCACGTAAACCGCTGCTGCCAGCAGCGGTTTACGCTCACACACTCACACACATAAACCGCGGCTAGTTGTAGCGGTTTATGCACACTTATAAACCGCTACTGCCAGTAGCGGTTTACATAAAATAGTGAAACAATGCATTTGCGTATATAAAACTGAAACAATGTATTTGCATAATATTGGGGCTCAAACAATTTATAAGCGTAAATTGCCCCAAAATAAATGCTACAATAACAAGGACACTGCACGTTATACAAGTATCTAGAACCATTAACCACATTGCAACATTAAGGTAACATTTTTTTTTTTTTTGAGAAATGCTAGAACATCATTAAAATTTATTATTTATTTATTTATTTATTATTATTATTATTATTATTATTATTATTATAAACTGTTAAACCACGTCTAAGTATTAAAAAATTATTTAAAAAGAAAATTAGCATACATTTTTTTATAATTAATTATTAACTAAATTAAATCTCAAAATATAACATCTAACGTAATCTTTTCTTTTATTATAATTTCTTATAACTCTAATATTAATTTTTTATTAACAAAATATTATCCTCTGTAATATTTACTCCTAATCACTACTCTGTAAGTTTATATCAATGATCGTTAAGTGCAATACCTACCTTCATATTGTTATATATCATTTATATAATATCGATATAATTAAGAATGTTTACATATATTTACATTAACCGCATAATATATTTAAGCTAACATTCATTAACAACATACATTAATCCCAAAATATTTATACACTTATGCATTAACATTATTAAAAACATGTATATTATTTTTTAAATTCATATGCACTTTACATATTAACAGTTTAACACCAACATATAAAAAAATTTTAAAAATAAAAATTAATACTTACACAATGAAAATTAGCAAGATATTCAATAATATGACCTTGTGATAATGTTATATCTTGAACTATCTTGCAATTTTAATAAAAACAAAAATCACTCTCTCAAAAAAAAAAAAAGAGTTCTTTGATAAAATATTCAAACACTTGAAGTTTTTCCTCTATCATAAATACTTTTAAAACATACCTAATTTCCATCTAAAGCCTCTCTTCCTCTTTATATTTATGTACTCTCTCGTTACACACAAACACGTGTGTGCACGCTTTGTATTTTTAATATGGAGTAGAATGTGGTATTTTTAAATAAGGTAAAAATTTTGTGTATTTTTTATTTATATGGATACCACAAATCTGAGGGTCAGATTTGTAGTGTTTTAATTTTTTTTTTTGTTGATAACCACAAGTTTGAGAATTAGATTTGTGGTTTTTAAAAAAAAATACAAATCTGAGGGTTAGATTTAAATTTTTTATTTTAAATTTTTTTCAATATACAAATCTGAGGATCAGATTTGTAACCCTATGAAATCTGATCCTCAAATTTCTCTACTTGTCTAAATTTAGGGTCCGATTTGTTACTCAAAATTTAAAAAAAATTAATCCATATTCAAAAAAAACACACCAATAATTCATAATGATAAATTACACACAATTTTTTTTCATATAAAAAAAAATTAGCCCGTGTGTGCATGCTTCATAATTTTCGCATATTGCAAAAATTTACAGACACAAATACTCAATTTTTTTAGGTGGTGAAAATCTACATCTTTGACTGAAAATAGCATTTTTGTCGGCATTTTCAGTGTGAAATTTATTACACTAAATTTGAATCTATATTAAAATTAATTAGTGTCTAATCCCTTGTATTTTGCTTATATTGTTGTATATATAGACACACACGTATTTTGGTAAATAACATGAATATCATTTTAACTTCTTTCATTGTAAATTACTCTCATAGATAGATAGTAATTAACTTCTAAAACTTATGATTTCCATGATTAGATTTATGTAAATGGAATGTCCTATAATTTCGCACATGTCAAATCCATTTTCTGTGTAATTTGTGATTGGTGAAGATGAATAACAGAACAATTTGAAGAGAGAACAAGTTATTATATTATAAGTGGTGGTCCAATAGAAATTGATTGGGGCTTGCAAAGGCATTTATGCCCTTTGTTGTTTTCTGTAGTTTGAAAAATTGTAAGCTAAGTATTTTCCATAGTATATGGGGACTAAATGTGGCAATGTTTTGTCCACGCCATTTTCATATCCTTAATCCTCTCTTTTAAGGATTTTTGGACCATTACTACTTTGTCTATATTTTGCTGTTAATTGTAGCCATGCAATTATTCATGAATTGATTGACATACATATTCCATTCTGGTCAGCGGGATAAATTGTCCAGACCCTAAAAACCTCACACATGTATATAATATAAGGATGGTGAGATTTATTATTTATTTATTTATTATTTGAATAATGAAGGATCGCGAGATTGCTATTAAGGGTTTGTACTTTGTAAAGAGGGTTTGCAAAGCATATATATCATGCAAAAATATTTATATTCTAATATTAATAGAGAGTGAATATTGTTATTTTATTTTGATTATATTACTTTAATTTATTTTTTAATTATATTTTTACTTGAATATATTACAAATAAAAGTGACATCAGTAAAATAAGAATGAATAATTTCAAGGATTTAACATTTTATAAGTAGCAGGTCAAAGGTAATTCAATAATACTCGCAAGTCCAGTATGATTCGAGGAAAGGAAAATGAAAAGAAATAAAACCAGAGTTTTAGGCTAAATATCCTTTTTCTTTTTCTTTTTTCTAGACTCAAGGCTGAATACACTTTTGAGTAGGCCTTTTTCTTTTTTTGGTCATGTGGTTAGGTGTAAAAAACCAGAGACTAGTTTAGATTGGCCCAACATCAACTAAGAATTCCCCTGAACTACCCCTATACCAATATATTCTTAGGAAGGCCAAGGCCAAGTCCAAACTTTGTTTTCTTTTTCTTTTTTTTTACGGGCTCTCCTAACCCGACAGATTAAGGATTAATTCGTCGTAGATTTGAGCTCAATATAACAGTTTGCCACTAGTCAATAAATTACTACATACACAAGGCGAAACTTAAATCCTCAATACAATACTTATATAGACGAATGAGCTTACCACTTCACCAACCTAAGTTGGTTCAAGTCCAAACTCCTTATTGATACGCATTAGGATGGAAACAAATATTATAAAGTGTCTATATTCATTTATTCCTCAGGTTCTTTTTGTTTAAAAATATTAAGGATAAAGTATTATTTTAGTCACTAATGTTTGGGTGAAATCCTAATTTGGTCCCTAACATTTAAAACGTCCTATTTTAATTTAAAAAACTTTCAAATGTCCGATTTCAATCCAAAAAAAAATTTCAAGCAGGTTTAATGTTGTCATACTATTAAATTTGTTACAAACAGTTCGCATATTGAAGAGCCAATAGCATTCGGTTTCAATATGTAAGTAAAATCGAACTACTAACGATCACCAATATAAAAGTTTTTCCTTTAATTTTGGAGAATTGATAATTGATTGCTAGCAGGGATGGATGTACGTATGTGATTGTGGGGGCAAGTGCCCCCACTACAATTTGAAAATTTTTTGAGTAGTATACGATAATAATATTTATTTGTCCCCACTAAATTACTGAATTTGACCCCACAATCATTTTTTATTCAATTTTTGATATTTTATAGTCAATTCAAGAATTTTATATTAGATGTCATTAAAATGATCAATTCTCAATTTAAATGAAATTTGTGTTTTTTTTAAAGCCGACTCGAAATAATATTATTTATCTTTTTTATATTATTTTTAATTTTTTCTGTAACAACATCATTAATGGAAAAAACTTTCTTAACTATGAATCTCAATAAGAATTGGTTTCTAATTGTATGAGAAGTAAATATATATATATATATATATATATATATATATATATATATATATATATATATATATATATAAGAGTAATACTACACATCCAAGTCTTTTTATGAACTAAGTCTAATCAAATTAAACAATAAAATTTAGAATAATACTAGTCATAACTGATTTTTGTTATTTTAGACTAACTTGGTTGGACTTGGTTAACAAAAAAACTTAAATATGTAGCATTATTCCAAGAGATATTTCGATTATATTGTTAAGAAAAATATTATTCAATTTTTTTTTAAATATGAAACCTAAATAATAAAATTCTAAATTATATGTTATTATTTAAATTGCTATTTTAGTGTTTAATTTATAAATTAGATATTTTAAAGAATAATTACATTATATATACATAGAAAATAACCAATGTATGTATACATATTAAAATAAAAAATATACATTAAAAATAAATTAAAAAATACAAGTATTTATATACAAATATATAATGATTAATGAATAATTTGATAACTGATTTTTATGTACACATAATATTTTTATTATAAAAATTATTATTATAATATATATATTTTGCCCCACAATTAAAATTTTCTGGATCCGTCGCTGATTGCTAGAATTTGGGATTTTGTATATGAAGAAAATTGAAGAGAAGAAGTGTTAAGAAAAAGTTTTGGTTATGTTTTCCTAATATATGGAAGAAGATATGACTTAACTAGTAACATTATTAATAGGGTTAAGTATGATTTTGGTCCCCAATGTAGGGGCTGAAAATTTATTTCGTCCCTCGCCTTTTTTTTGCTCCAAAATGGTCCCCAAGGTTTCAGTTTATTGTAAAATGGTCCTTCGGACAAAAATACCCCTCCCTCCCCTCTTCTTCCTCAACCAGAACAGAAGCAAAATCGCAAATGCAGGCAGAGGAGGAGCAGCGGCGTGGAGCGGCGGCGGCGTGGAGCTGCTGCGACGGTGACCTTCCCCCTTCCCCCTTTTCCCTCTTCCCGAAACAACACCCCCTCCCGCTTCTCTTTCTCCCCCTCCCCCCGTCTCGGCAGCGCTGTGTTTTCTCCCACCACCACCACCAGAACCTACCACCACCACCACATTATCATCATGGTCATCATCATCATCATCATCAGAAGAAGAACAGCACCTAAACCACCAGAACAGAACCACCACTGCCACCAGAACCCACCACCACCACATTATCATCATGGTTATCATCATCATCATCATCATCAGAAATCCACAACAATATTCCACAATAAATTTCAACAACAACAATATTCCACAACAAATTTTAAAAAAGATCCAAAAATTTCACAAACAAATCAAGTTCACAGAAGAAGAAGAAGAAAGAAGAAGAAGAAGAATTGGTGGTGCGGTGGTGCGGCGGAAGAAGAAGAAGAAGAATGGTGGTGGTGCAGCAGGGGCGATGGTGCGGTGGAAGAAGAAGAAGAAGAAGAAGAAGAAGAAGAAGAAGAAGAAGAAGAAGAAGGTGGTGGTGGCGGCGCGGTGCGGTGTGGTGCGGCTGTGGGTGCGGCGGCGGGAAGAAGAAGAAGAAGAAGAAGTGGCGGACGGCGGTGGGTGTCGGGCGGCGGTGCGGCGACAGAAAGAAGAAGAAGAAGAAGCGGCGGGCGGGGGCGGCAGTGCGGCGGCGATGCGGCGGCATGGGTCCCTTTCTCTCCCCCTCCCCCTCCCCCTCCCCCCTTTTCTCGCCCCCCCCCCCCTTTTCTCCCCACCCACCCGCTTCTGTATCCCCCCTTCTTTCTTTTTTCTTTTTTATTTATTTATTTTATATTTATTTTATTTTATATTTTTTTTAATAAAGGGTAATTTGGTAATAAAAAAATATAATTGGTAAAAAGGACGATTTTAAAACAAACTGAAATTTTGGGGACCATTTTGAAGTGAAAAAAAGGCGAGGGACGAAATAAATTTTCAGTCCCTACGTTAGGGACCAAAATCATACTTAACCCTTATTAATATTTATGTCACTCGCTTCGTTAACTATTCATATCAAATTTAACGATATGACAACATTGAACTTGTTTGAAACTTTTTGAGACAGAAATAAGATGTTTGAAATGTTAGAGACTAAATTAGGATTTGGCTTAAACGTTGAAGATCAAAATAGTACTTTAACAAAAATACTAAATTATATTTGATTTTGGTCATGAACCTTTTTTTTGTCAAGTAAACGGGGTTTGTCATAAGCTATATTTGTTTGTTGATGAATGATGAGTCAAAATAGAGCCAAATTTCAATTTAACAAGTCTTACAATACCAAAAAGTATAAAAATAAGCTGTGCTATTTCACCATCGGAAACGTAGTTGGCAACTGCCAACTACGAATACGTAGTGAATTTTGATTGTTGTTTTACAGAATTATCCTTGATGGATTATTTTCATTTTTGACGCGCTCACATCTGATCTTTCTCACTTCCATTCTGACGCGCTCACATCTGATCTTTCTCACCTTTCTCTCGACTCGTTTCTCCCCAAAACTTAAATTCTGTCCGCTTGATTTTTCCCTAAAGAATATCTTTTTTTTTCTTCTCTACGAAATGTTAAGCTTTGTGCATTATTTATCCTCCTCAACACCACAACGAACTTGCAGTGTGATAGTTGACTCCTTTGGCGATTACGTTACTTCCTTTGAGGTACGTAGTCTTCGACCCTCTGCTATTTTATGCTACTGGTTGTTTTACCTGGCTGAAATCAATTTTGAGATTTGAGATTTGATTGGATGATTATATCAAAACTTGTAATTTTGACAATTTTAGAGTTTCAGTTTGATTGTTAACGGATTTAGTGGGAGAAACATGAGCCAGTTTTACACAGCCAATATTTGGCTTTCATCAATTCAATTCGTGTTTGATTTAGGGTTGCATCAATTTTATTCGTATTTGATGTTAGTTCTATTCGATAGGACACCTGGGGGGTTTCGTGGGCTTTCACACGACCCATGCGAGAAAGCAGTTCTCTTTGACACGACTCGTACGAGAGGTTAGATGGTTATCACACGACCCATGTGAGAAAGTTGCTTGCTTTGACACGTCCCATGCAAGACATCAAGTGGCTGTCACGCAATTCGTGTGATAGGTTAGAGGATTGTCACACGCCCCATGTAAGAGATCAGATGGGAGAGGACTGTGACTTGGCCTGTGTGAGAGATTAGAGTTATTTTTTTAGTTTCAATATTTTGTAAACCCAATTAAGAAATTGGTGGTGGAAATTGCTTAAGGTAGTTGCAACCAATATAGTGGCGTTGAAATATTTTTGTAAGTTATTAATCAATGGCTAGATTGGAGGTAGAGTTTTCAGTTATTACCTGGACCAGAACATAGTTATTTTGCAAAGTAGTCAATTGGTTTTTGACGTATATTCTTTTGGTTGCATTTATGTGTATTTATTTGATTCCATGCATTTTGTCTAATCATGTTTGTATTGTTGGTTAGGCATTTGTGGTTAGATGTTAACTTTCTCTATCCCTTTGTGATTTTCTTCCAGAAAACTTTTGGTGATGATGTTCCGATTGTTGGCATGGAATTTGAGTCTATGGATGGAGTAATCCAATTTTACAACACATATGTAAGAAGAGTTGGCTTTGACTGGAGGAATAGGAGTTTGAAAAAAAATGCCGATGGGGTTGTATACTATGTTATGCTTATCTTCAACTGGAAGGGCAGAGCCGAATCAAATGTTGATGAAACGAGGAAGACCTATCCAAAAGGACCTACAGGGTGCAAAGCCAGGATGATTGCCTTTTCTGATGTCGACGGTAGTTGGATTGTTAGGATAGTTGAACTCGAACACTGTCACGATCTGAGCTGCACTAATTCGAGGTTATTGAGGAGAAATAATGTTATTTCTATGTAGGTTAACAGGACTTGCCAAATTGATTCTCAAGCCGACATTTGAGTATATAAAACATTTCAAAAGCTGCTTAATCATGTTGGCAGACCTGATAGCCTTAGTTTTTGGGAAAAAGATATGAGGATTTCATTGATTTGGATAGGAGATCAATTTGGAAAAGAGGTGATGGTAAAGCGGTGATAGACTATTTCAGACTGATGAAGGAGTCAGACAACTGTTTTTACTATGATGTTGATTATGATGAAGAATGTTGAATTATTTGGATACTTTTTGTTGATCCTTGGAGCATTGCCGCGTATGAGTACTTTGGCGATGTTGTTATCTTTGATACGACATACCTAACAAACAAGTACAACATGCCATTTGCTGCTTTTGTTAGAGTTAACCATCACGGACAATCTATACTTCTTGGATGTGGGTTACTTAACTCCGAAAAGGAGGATTCATTTGTTTAGTTGTTTAATTCCTGGGTGAATTGTATGTCCAAATAGCCGCCAGTAGCTATTGTAACTGACCAATGTTCCTTTATGAGAGCTGCTATTAGGAAGGTCCTGTCACATACTAGGCATAGGAGGTACTTGTGGCATATAATAAAGAAGGTTCGTGAAAAGTTGAAAGGATATGATTGCTATGAAGATATTCAGGTTACAATGAGTGAAGTAGTCCACCAAAATTTAATTATAAAAGAATTTGAAGACAATTGGACTGATTTTGTGAATGCCTACTGTCTCGAGGATAACAAATAGTTGCAAGGGCTATGGAATAATGGCAGATGTTGGGTTCTAGTCTATTTGAAGGGTGGCTTCTGGGTTGGAATATCATCCACATGCACTCAAAGAAGCGAGAGCATCCATTTTTTGTTCGGTAAGTATCTAAACCCTCAAGCAACATTGGCTGAATTTATGACCCAGTACAATAATGCTCTAATGTCTAGGGTGAAAAAGAAGGCTGCCAAGGATTTTGACTCTTTGAACAAAGTTGTGTTATGTTGCTCCAACAGCGAGATTAAAGTGCAGTTTCAGTTCAAATACACCAATGACATTTTTCAGAAGGTGTAGCATGAATTTCAAGAGAAGATGAACTGCATTTTGTTGATCCAGGATAAAGAGATAACCAAGTCTATGAGGTGGTCCATGATGTGAAGATAGTAGGCCGACGACAAAAAGTGAGGCACCTGATCAGGTTCGAGAAGGACAGGGGGTTTGTAGGGTTTGATTACTTGCTATTTGAGTTCAAGGGCATTATACGCTGTTATTAACTGGATGTGCTTTAACAGGAAAGAGTTTTGGCTGTCTCTAATCGGTATTTACTTCCGAGTTGGAGCAAGAGGATTTTCAAAAGGCATCCACCATAACGAGTTGTTACATGGTGGACTATAGACAGTCGCACGTGAAGTGTTATGACTGCCTTCGGGACCATTTTAGCAAGGTTACGAAAGCAGTTGTACACTCTGAGCAGTACAACGATCTCTTGTACAACTCGCTCAAGGAGTTCTGTGCCGGTCTTTCCCGAAATATTTCTAACAGCGACTGCGGTGTATCCTTTAATCATGGTGAAAAAAGGAATAAGCGAGTGTGGTAGAGTTGAAACAAATGCCAATCTCAGCATCCATAGTCCTATAAGGGTTAAACAAAAGCCCCCCCCCCCAAGAATAGAAAGGTTTCAACTTTCAATTGTGATTATGCAAAATACAAGAAGCGTTCACTAAAAACGTGTGTGGACTCCAATTCCGAAAATTAGGGGCGTAACAATTGGGAAATGACGGAAAAATATATCGGCAATGGACGTCAAGCAGGTAACTTGTTATTGAAGTTTTTGACTTAGTTGTATAGATGTTTTGGCTAGTATAGTAACTGGCAATAACTTTAATTATTTCAGTGTGGTCCAAACCAAGGCGAATTCGGTGCTCCCTGCAACAACGTCGTGTTTGAATCATTCGTGGAGGTCATAGCCAACCAAGAAGAGGGGAACATAGCCGTTACGGTGTGCTTTGATGCATCAATCTCACTTATTGTCTAATGGGTTTTTAGAACCAAACATACCGATGGGTTACTAAGCGGATGTATACGTTTATGGTGACTCGTCGTTATTTGTGACACTGTAATGTATTTTAATTTTTAAACCTCTTTAATAGAGTGCTCATGTTGAAATAATGTAACTTGTGTTGACGATCGTCGAACTTTACATAAGACGCTGCCCGTGCCGCTGATATTGTTGTGACAAATTTTTTATTACCATTGATCCTTCATTCTTGTTGTGCTAGACTACTTATTTACTATTCTTCTTATTTTCTTGTTATGCATGTATGTTTGAAACTTTAGTCAAGAGGGACCTAGCAAACTATAGCAAATGCGTGGCCAGGCTCAAATTGTACAGGAAATAATTGTGTGTTATTTGCTTCAATCAACCGACATTTCAAGTTCTTATCTAATTGATTTTTCTCTGCATAGTTCAACCATTGAGACTATCCAGAGGGCATCAACAGTTTCAGTTTTAGACTCATTGGATTTGTTTCATTTTAAATCGTGACTCGCTGGACTAGTGGACATTGTGCTGTCTATATGCTTCCTTTTTTTATATGGTTGACACAACGCAATCACATCCTGTTGTTGAACCCATGTCGTGGACTTGATTTATGTTTGTGGTAGTGGTGTTGGAGTTCTTGGTCTTGTGCATAGCCGATTGTTTTGTGTATTTGAGAATTTTTTCATTTTATTTAACTTAGGCACTCGGGTTGTGTTAGCAGTTGTTATGCTTAGTACCAGTTTAGAATGACATGTTCTTTTGGCAATATTCTTGTAACTTACTTCAGAAAATCCTGTTGCTTTACCTAAACGATTCCGTGTTCATATTTCTAAATTTGTTAATGAGATCAGCTTGATATAATTATATATTTTATTCTATGTGTCCAATTGAAAAATAAAGTCACCAGATGTTAAACATATCATAACAGCATGATAAATATTTTAAGCAGCACCAGAACCATAAGCTGACCAGTCTTGTAACATTTTTATTCACTTTGTGTGACAGGTTTAAACGTTCTATGGTCTTTTTAGAATTTAGTAGCCACATCCCATTACCCATGTAATAGACGCCTATGATCATCTGTGTCATTATTGGGCCAAGCCAGATACTCTTGCCTCTATGCATGTCCACGGGCACAGCTGGTCAAATAATGTGGCCCATGGGTGAGGATCATGATTGATCTAATATCCCGTTGTTCTCTCCACAACCCATGTGATAATCCGTAACGACTGTTGTTGATTGGTATCATGGGACACATAAGGTTTGAGCATATGAATTCGTTACTTAAACAACGTTACTACAATGAATAAACAAAGGAAACATAAGCATCAAGGTAATAAAGATAAGCATCAAGTACACTTACACTATGCTTTACACATTCACATAAACTAAGCATTAGTGGCACATAAACCAAGCATGATGGAGTACCACATATAGATAACCTAAGCATAAGAGAAAATAACATAAACCAGGGATAGTATTCATGGTTGGAAGACAGTAGAATGTGGTGCAGAGTCATAGCTAGTGGAAGCAGATTTGTTTGGATCACGGTCATATACGTTCTACTCGTCATCGCTGTCATCATCCTCAAGGTTCGATAGGTAGTCTTTATTGCCAATGAATTTGTCTTCATCATTTGCTGTTACTTCTACTTGGTTCACCTCTGCCCATTTCATGCAGGCTTCCCTGATGGCTAATCTACCTATACGCATAGCTATTTTGTTGTTCTCCTTACTAATTCTTAGGAGGGAGACTCCATAGTCGTAGTCATTCCAGCGGTAGTAATGAATAACATCCTTCAAGTTTGGCATAGCCCCACCAAGCCTCTATAGGTCTCTTTTGAGATCATATTGCTTTTTCACACGAAACTCATATTCATGCCTTATAGCCTTCTTCTCAAGCTCCTTAGGCATGATGGTCTCATACTGCCAGTACACCCGGTCCAGCATGTTGATATAGCTGTCCCGAAAGAATGCTTGGTCGTGGTAAGGCTTAGGGATACATGGGATAGCACTCATAGTATCGTCGTGAAAGTGATTCAGCTGTTAGAGTTCAAATCCACTTTGATGATGAAGCGAGTTTTATATAAGTTGATATATCTTTCCCTGTTCTTTTTCACCATTATTTCTATGTAATTCCCATAACATATCTAGCTGGACTGTTGCTTGAAATTTCCAAGACGAATAAAATCATGATGGGAGAATAAAATCTCGAGCATGCACGAAAATAAGCTTAGGAATATTCTTGAGATTCACTGGTAGAGTTGAGAGGAAAACCCTATACGAGTTGTTGTCTTGTCGGTGGAAGGACAACGCTTAAAATTTCATTGGAAGTTGCACCTCGGTCAAATTGGGTGTTGAACATCGGTTAAAATATTCATGAATTATCACCATGGACATACCTTTAGACATAAGTAGATGTTCCTGTATAAGGCGGAGACGCGTGAAGGTGAATATCTTCATGATATCTTCCTTCTTTCTTTTGGAACATGTGTCCACTTATTACAACATGTTCTATCCATCTATAGCAAGTTCTATACTATAGGATTCTTTACAGTGAGCTGTGTTGATTCTCGCTATCTTTCAGGCAGAAACCAGCAACTCAAAATCTCTTTCCACCGGTCATCATGTGTTGAAATAGTGTTTTCTTTAGTAGTTATAATCTGGGTTTTTATTCCCTCGGCTGTTGTGTTTCCTTTTGCTATTTGTGCAACTCTAACAAGTTCTATGTTACAAACATGACCGAATTCATGTAACATTTTAAAATTTCACATATCCGTTGTGTAGGGTCAGAATCACGGACCGTGGCATGTGAGAAATTCCTCACTTTCTCCCTTTCCCAAATGTCACCCTTTGCTTCACGTGCCGTTCCCCATCTTATGTAGGTTGAAGGGTGTACCACGTGCCCGTGGTCGAATCCATAAACCAAATCTTTCTGTCACATTTGCAGCAACATCCGATGAGTGACAACTCCACGAGTTCGACTGCTAAATGTAGAACTGACGGACCGCAAGTAAGGCCCTCTTGTGGTCCTTGTGAGTCTGTTAGGCCAATATTTGAAGGAAGATCTCTCTATTGAAGAAGTCTCTTTCACCTATTCCTACAAAAATCTTCATAAACAGGAAGGATGAGTATTTCCTGGCCTAATAGTTTTTACAATCTCGTGCTTCCTCTTGAGATCAACTACACACCTAAGAAAATGTATGACTTGATGGAGAGGTATTGGGCATTAGAGATATCTAGCATGTTTGTTTACAACATGTGTACCAATGCCAGGGCCTCCACAAGAAACCTGAGAACCTTAAAGAAGGAATGGGCGTATAGGGATAAAGAAGGATTGGAGCTTGTGAAAACTCTGAGGGCCTACTCGTGCAGGAGGCCGGTTAGGCGCTCTCTTGGACTAAACGTTCAACATGGCCAGACCTGGAGAAGGCAGTAAATGTCATAAGGCACGAGAATAATTAGATGATGATTAGGCTTAATCGTTTCAAGGCCACATGGGACATCAATATCTTGAGAGATGTTACGCCTGAAGAAGAGTACAACAAGAGAAGGGATGCAATCCTGTTGGACCTTGCATACGCTACCCATGGTGACCTCCCCGACAACAATTGACCTATAGTCCTTATTTACCCTGATAAAGTAAATCTACTTCAGTTATATGTCTTAATTTACAGTGTAGGAGTTTTTGTTTTATATCACTTGCAGGTTTCATGTATCATGATTTATTCGTCAATTCATTTTGGTTTTTCGTGTTTAAATTTTCAGCTAGTGTTTATGCATATGTGGAGATGGGCTAATATGTTTTGCTTGAAATTAAGATGTGTTACGTGGAATACTGGCAAGGTTCTCATTTAACCTAAGTCCTATGTTTCAATCCAACTGCGCTAAGTAACCTAACAATTTCTCAAAAAGAGTCGACATATCTATTATTTGATGACCTACGGTTGTAAAACCTAAACAGGATGTATAATTATTAATACGTAAAAAGTCAAATTACATCATCATGCGGTCTTAACTGAAAAAAGTCAATTGAATTACAATAGCTAACTACACAACAAGTTAATGGTTCTAATATCGGCTTCATCCACTGGGAACAACCCAGGAACGAACCTGGGTGAGGTCCTTCCTGTCTCATCCAATTTGGTGATAGATGTAAGCAATTGTTGTTGCTGCCGCTCGATGTTACCGAGGCATTGAGACATGCCCTCATTGTAGTCAAGTTGATCCTGTCTCACATATATCAAGAAACCATTTTTGAATCCATCCCACAGCCACATGCAAGCAGAGTTAATTGTATATTCACACAATTCAACAGGTTTTAGTTGTTTGTTAGTATTTGTTTAGAAATTTAGATGTCTTGTTACTAATTTTTAAGGGGTTTTGTTGACCTTCTATTAAAATGGTTAATCGATTATTTAGATGCTTAGTCTGATATTGGAGCAATTGTTTTATCGATATTTATTCAGCCAAATTCAGTTCCAGCAGAAAATCCTAATCCCAATATCACTAGTCAAAATGTTAAACCAATTGGGTCTGTGACTAATGGATTTGTCACTAATACAACTGTTGTAAGTAATTCTGATGATGCTATTCGACATACGATTGTGACCAATGGATCTGGCACTAATGTAACTGATGCAACTGTAAGTTCTTTGTGGAGGATATTGTTCCTACTGCATTTGTTTGTTTAATATAAAATGGATGTGGATCATAGTGAATTTGTATGTGAACATTGTAGGGCCAATTGGATGATATTGTAAAGGAGAGAAAGAAGAGGACAAGAAAGTTCACAAGGTTCAGGCCTCCTGGACAAGCCCAATTCAGGCCTCCTAGACAAGTCCAAGCCTAATTTAGGCCTCCTGCTCTAGTCCAGAACCAAATCAGGCTTCCAACCCAAGCTCAAGGCCATATTAGGCCCCTGCAACAACAACTGACTAATTTAGAACTCCAACTCAAGTATAGTCAAAATCCTCCGCAGCTAAGTCACTGAATCCAGCCTTACTCAGAAAAAAGCAATCAATTGCAAGGCCTGAACAAGCTCCACCACAACCAAACCCCACCACAACAAGTTCAACTGATGGTATTTCTGCAGAAACTTTGGCCGTAACAAGTAGTGGAACATCTTCAAGAATGTTCAGTTCATTCCCACCCCTATATTTAAGCCTTAGTTGAAGTATTAAATGGATAAAACTGTAGTATTTTGGATATGATTGTTTAGTATTTTGTGCGGACTTTCTTTGGACTTCAATTCTGTTTTAAATTAGGCACAATATATTATACAGTTGTAATAATGTTTTCATGTAGATTTTCTTTTGATTTAGTAACACACACTTCAAGTGTTCAGTCTCTTTTTGGATTAACCCCTATAATTGAAAACAATCTTTTGGAAGCTTAGATAATATAACAATGTTCTTATGGCTATTATGGTTATGTGATTTTTTTCTTTCATTTCATCATTGTGAACATCATATTCATTAACATCAACATCCATGATAGATCATACAATGATTTAAAAATACTTATTCATTACTGCATTCATAATAATACAATTACAAATACTACTACATTCATGCATCAACTATCTAATTTGATTCATCCAGAACCCTTGCTCCACACATTTTCACAATAATTACAATTAAAATACTAGCCATAAAATACACAACATTCCTAAATCTACTACCAGTAATTTTGCTTGGAGTTTTTTAATTTCTACAATCAATTTTCAATCTCATAATTCTCTCTTCCAAATCACTTAATCTATCTTTCACTCCCTGTTTAGAACATTGAACCTCCACATCTCCAATAACATCATCCAACCATCTAAAAAACTTGCAGTATGACAAATTATCCTGTAATAAGAACCTTAAAACATACCATGAATGACAGATATAAATTTCAATTCAATAGAACACTCAAAACTCAAAAAATAAAAATAAATTGAATTAACAATTACCTTAAAGTTTGGCACTCTAAGAACAACCTATTTGAATTCTCCACTGTTCCAGACTTGTATATTGTTGCATATAGCTGACAGTTACACTTGGGAACGATTTTATTGCTGAAGCGTCTTCCATGTATTGAGCCACCCCTATAATTCCAACCGCTGTCTTCATTCCTTTCCCTTTGGCGCCTCGTGCTTCTAGAGTTTCCGGTGCTATTCATTCTGCGTTGTGCTAAGGTTTTGTTTTAGGGTGAATAATTGAGGATTTTGGACAATTAGGGTTTGAGACATGTTAAAATCAAACAACATTCAAGGACCAATTTGTCCTCATCATTTAGAATTATTCCAATGTGGTATTTAACAGACATCTCAATCACATTAACAGTTCACGTCAGAGGCGCTGTTGGTCTTACTAATAAAAGGATGTAACATGTCAACGTTTCATTTTCTGGGGGATCTAATTGTTACCTTTTTTTCTTCAGGATCTAACTTGTCCGAACACAAAATCTTCAGAGACCTATTTGTCAGTTGTCACCTTACTCAAACTTAAAAATTGTCACCGGCCAAAGTTCTTAGGCACGAGGTAATTGCTTCCATTTCACTCTCAAATCCTTCTCACAAATGTACCACACATTTACGAGAGTTGTCCAATTTCAACATTAACCGCACTAAGTTCAAGGTGTCTTTTTCTACTAGACATTTTTAGATGTTTCCAATGTTATCCTTTATGTTTTGAAAGATGATAAGAAATTGAGATTATAAAATATGAGCTTTCTATATGTCCAGCATACCATATTATCATGTCAATGGAAAGCAAGTTTCAGTTTTGTTGATATAGGGCATGCAACTCATACTCATCACTTGTTGTATGGCATCCAGCTTTTAGGTAGACAACATATGTATCCATCAAGTATTGATATCCTACTGTTGAGTGTTTGAGGAAAACAACAACATCGGTTTTCCAATTATTTCTGTTGGATTCGGCAAAGAGCATCAAAGCAGGTATATATCTTTTCCCTATTTCATACCCTTTTATAAACTATACCCATGATCATGCCTCACTGGCCGGCCACACAAAAAGACATTTGTCTTATTAATCTTGTCCTTCTTACAGCTGACATAGTTAACAATGTGTATTCTAGTACTTCACGGTGAAAAGCCTTTCATAAGTAGGTTTTTTAAGGTTGACACACTTTAACCTCAACATTATCATTGACTTATACTTGCTTAACAGTTAAAACATCTTTCAAACTTGAGGAAACAATGTCAGGAATGGAAATTTGGCCAGCCGAAGACGAATCTAGTGAGTCTCTACCACCATTCAATAACAGGAGTGGCTACGATTCGAGAACTGGCATCTACCGCTCTCTTGTTAGACTTGGCACCAAGCATGAGATCCCAACAAAGCCTGATCTCAATGTTGCCCATCTCGTGCTATCACAGTTCCCACAAGGAGACCTTGCAGAGGCAAGAATAGCATTCGTTGATGCAGCAACTGATAAGAGTTTGAGTTATGGCGAGCTACGCAGATCGGTATACTCCCTCGCATCAGCCTTGTTCCATGGACTTGGGGTTAGGAAAGGGGATGTGCTGTTTCTCCTATCCCCTAACTCAATCCTGTTCCCAACCATATGTCTAGCCGTGTTATCAATTGGTGCAGTTCTTACCACTGCCAACCCTCTTAATACCGAGTCAGAAATCGCCAAGCAGGTACGCGACTCAGGTGCTAAACTAGCCATCTCAGCACCGGAGGAGCTACACAAATTTGTCTCAACTGGGGTGCCTACAATGCTCACATATTGTCCATCTAACAGCCGAATGCTATCAGTTGAAGAGTTGATAGAAGGCTGCTCTTGTTCTCTGGAGTTGCCGCAGGTTACTGTGGTTCAATCAGACCCTGCTGCTATACTTTACTCCTCAGGGACTACTGGGGTAAGTAAAGGTGTAGTTTTGACACACCAGAATCTCATTTCCACACTGAAACTTCTCTTCTGGTCTGTTGATGTAAGTGCATCTTCAGATGATGTCTTCTTGGCCTTCATTCCGATGTTTCATGTCTACGGCCTGGTTTTCTTTGGATTAGGAATGCTGTGTGTTGGTGTTAAGATAATTGTGATGCAGAAATTTGACTTCCAAGCTATGCTTCTTGCTATTCAGAAGCACAAAGTTAATAACTTACCGGCAGTGCCACCAGTGATCCTTGCACTAGTGAAATATGCAAGCAAAGCTGGTTGTGACTTGTCCAGCCTCCGAAGGACGGGTACAGGTGCTGCGCCTTTGAGTAAGGAAGTGTCACGGGAGTTCAGAAAAATGTTTCCATGGGTTGAACTAAGGCAAGGTTATGGCCTAACAGAAAGCTCAGCTGCAGCTACCTTTCTTGTGTCAGAGAGGGATGCTAAAGCTCGGCCAGACTCATGCGGCCAGTTGCTTCCAACCTTTTGTGCAAAGGTGGTAGACATTGATACCGGAAAGCCTTTGCCTCCTCAAAAGAAAGGAGAGCTGTGGCTGAAAAGTACTACTATTATGAAAGAGTATCTGGGAAATTCGGAGGCAACAACCCTAACAGTTGATTCAGATGGCTGGCTAAAGACAGGTGATCTCAGTTACATTGATGAAAGTGGATTTGTTTATATAGTTGAACGGATAAAGGAGCTGATCAAGCACAATGGATATCAGGTACATAAAGCCAAATCATAATAATAGTTCTCAATTTTCAATAATAACAGTTTAATTTCTATTCGAATTTGAATTATAATATCCGTAACAGTTTTAAGTTTTCAATTTCTGAATTGAAAGATGCTGTATATCTAAGATATCAAATTGAGCTTGAGAAGTAAGAACTCAAAAAAAGAAGTTTGGTTTTCATTAATACTTTTCATGTGTCACTTTGTGTCAGGTGGCTCCTGCAGAACTGGAGTCTTTATTGCTAAGCCATCCCCTTATTGTTGATGCAGCTGTTATACCGTGTGTTTCTCTCGGCACAACTTCACTCTCATTTTCATCAACTTTTGAGTTTCTCATGAGAAAAAGTTCTGTTGCAGGGTTGAAGATGAAGCAACTGGACAGATACCAATGGCCTATGTTGTGAGAGCAGCTGGTTCTGAACTCTCAGAAGACCAAGTCATTCAATTTGTTGCAGGCCAGGTCACTCTTAGCTCCTGCCTCCTCCTTTTCCTGAGGTCATCTTAATTTGTTTATGTTTCTTTTACTCATTGAATATTTGAGAATTTTCAGGTGGCTCCATATAAGAAAGTGAGAAGGGTGAGTTTCATTGAAACTATTCCAAGGTCAGCAGCTGGCAAGATATTGCGCAAGGACCTCGTTTCTCTAAGCAGACAACAACTTGTCTCCAAGTTATGAGTAACCCAGGCATATATGGTAGTGCTATGGAATGTTTATGTTGTCTCTAGATGGTGAAGGAAGTTCAAAACCCAAAACAAGTCACCCTATTACAATTGGAACATGGGGAATGATCATCTCCTTTTGGTGTTTACCTTTCTACCTTTTCTTTCTTTTCTACCTGGTGCACATGGTGGGTCATCAGTTGTCATAAGAAGTTGTTTCTTCAAGCCTATAGTAATACAGATTTTGTGGAATTTGAAAGCATAGCTGTGATAGTTCTAAACTTGTTCATCTACTAGGAAACCAGATAAATCAAGGAAGCAAAGAATTTAACTTTGTTACTCAAAATAAATCGTGTCCTTAAGATCTTATCGTTCCATCTATGAACTTTGTATGGCTGTGTTGCCTTTTGAGATTTTGTTTGCACTAGCAGTATTAGTACTACGGAAGAATTTAGTTTGTATATGCTGTGGCTAATTTACCTCCTATTCCCAAAGCTGCAAAAAAATTCACTACAAAACCACTCCAAGTCCTATATAAATTCCTCCTCTTTGACCAGAAAGCATGTTATGAAATTTTAACTTTTCATTTTGTATGGACGCCAAGATATGTACAATATTTTCCTATCTTATCCTATAATACAGTCATAAAATTAAAACGGTAATGGAGATAATATCACCATAATACAATCATATAGGAATGGTGGCTGCTAAAAAGAAAAAGAGAAAAAATAGACAGTTTGGTGCACAAGCATCCAGCATTAAACAAGATCCGGGGAAGGGCAGCACCCAGAGGGTGCAGCGTAGACAGCCTACCTGATAAATGCATTAATGGCTGATTCCACGATTTGAATGCCCAAAGGTCCAATCAATAAGCGTGAGCAAAAAATAAATATGCATCATATAGTGCTGAGACTTCACTTACCATCCATGGGAGCTTTTTATAGTTAGTCTTTTCCAGAACACAGCCTAACATAATTTGATATGTATTTCCTCCCCAACAATCTCAAATATCTCGTTCACCCTGTTCGTTAGCGAGAAAAGGAAAGGGTGAGTGAGGTGGGGAAATGAAGATGCACATTTAAAAATTTCTAATCTGATTTTCACTGCAATCCTACCTGAAAATGTCAATGTTCAGCTCTGCACGCCATGTAGTTAAATAAACCTGTGATGCAGAACAAATTTAGCTGATCTCGCAAAGGAAAGATACTAAAATTCAAAGTTACAAAGAAGATCATTGTTTCCTAGGATACTTCCAATGAAGCTACTACAAGCATTCTTTCGAAAGTTGTTAAGTAATACAAAAATGAAAATTAACACAGCATCCTTATGCATGAGTGAGGCGGAATGCATGCCAAAATTAGTGACTTGCAATACATGAAAACTTATAATAGTGCGCATATAGAGTTCTAAAATAAATACCTCTAAGACATCACTGGAGAGTTGGTTGTCAAATGTTAAAGCAAACATGTCAGATTTCCCATCTCGTGACCTTGGTAGAACTGGACCATGTGTCTCCTCACAGTAAAGATTGCAGTCACTCAAATGTTTGAATTCACCAGCATAGAGCTCAGTTGACCAACTCAACTGCTTTACTTGTGAGGTGTCGTAACCAAGTGACACAAATTCGAGAACAAGGAACCGCTGCATGTTCAAAATGATTTCCAAAGTAACAAAACCAGAACAATGCAGAAAATGAGGAATCAATTATAAAATAGGAAATTGCAATTCACCTTCATACACAGTTCCAAGCTAAACATCTGAACCAGTTCCTCGGTATACTTCTCTGCCAGATTTGAAAACTTGTTATTTTACAGTAAATTACATGAAACTAAATATTTATTGGATTGTAATACAATCCTTACCCAACCCAATGGAGAAAAGTGGGAAAAAAATTGTCTCTGAAGAACTTCCCATCAGTATAAATGATATAACATGAAAGATGTTGACTTGGACTCTGTCATACCATGAGAAGAGATTGACAAAAATGTATATACTGGAATTCCACCACCATCTCCAGTGTCACTGCTGTCACCCTTCTGTTCAGAACGTTCCGAAAATTGCAATAGCGGACTATTGATTGATCCTTTGAGAAAACATCTGAACAATCTGCTAGCCTCGAACATTTTCCTCAAAATATCCACCTAAAGTTACATGAAATTAAAAAGAAAATGCATTCAATATCATCATTAGGCAATAACGTGAAGTGATTAATAGACTGTATGAGAATGTGACAGCTACTTTTTAAGAAAAACAACTCTTTAGATTGCAAATTTCCTTGGGTTTCCAATGAAAAAATGTTCCACTTTTGTAGAAATCATTAAAAGTTCCGTATGTCATAGCAGCTTGTCAAAATCATCATGCATTCCTCTATATTTTCAAAAACAACACTAAAAATAAAATTATAATTATAAACAGTCAGGATCAACAACACTACTTGCAAGTAAAACAAATCATGAGCTTAAATTGGAAGCAGAAACACATGGACATGGATGAAACACATACCATGGCCTTATACGATTCCAATAATTCGCGCGTCGCAAGAACCTAGAACGAGCAAAAGAATTTTATCTTTGAAGCAGAAAGCAAAGCAATTAACCACAAGAATAAGTAAGCATAAACAGTACCTGACGGTTATGGAGTTTGATAGAAGCACGACTTCTGATAAGGGGCATATCAGTCAAAACACCTAACGCCTTGTGAGGCATGTACCTGCATAGCATAGCATAGCATGAATTAGTGAATAACCACATCCATTGGATGGTAATGTAATGTATGATGAGAATAGTTAGTTAGTTACTGTTGATGGAGATGGTAGTTAAGGGCTTCATTGGCGTGGGAGAGAGCGCGGGAGGAGAGGGAGGACCAATCCTTCCGGAGAGTGGCCAGCTGTGACCACTGGTTCCGAAGGTTGCGCTGCGCGGCTACCCTCCACAGCCTCGCCGCTGATGGAGGCAGCGGAGAGGTTGGAGGTGGTGATTGTACTGTTTCCATTTGCATTCAAGACTTTCGTTCGTCGGCTGAGCCTGAGCCCGCATTTTTTAGTTTTTATCATATATATATATATATATATATATATATATATATATATATATATAGGGTCCCGTTAGTGGATTTTTTTCTTACATATTGGTATAATCTGGGTGTAATACTCAATCATTGGATTTTATGGTGTTTTTTAAAATTGTGGGAACAGTACAATACGCCCCCTTGTATTGACAATACGCCCCCCAATAAAGGGGGGCGTATTGTACTGTTCCCACAATTTCGAAAAACACCATAAAATCCAATGATTGAGTATTACACCCAAATTTTTTCAATATACAACAAAATTAACCGCATTAGTGTAAAGATTAAAGTTCATACAGATATACATATTTGTTTCACTGTATTTTACGTAATGACACGTGTTGGTTCTATGTTGCAGTTTGCAGCTGGCTTAAAGGAGCTGGTAAGAGCTGATGGGAGGTGAGACGGAGCCGACTTGGTGGGGTTAACTTGAGAAAAATGTTTTTATAAATACAATTCGGGCATGGAAAAAATTAAATTGGCCAACATTTACTTACACATTGGTAAACTAAGTGCTATAGGCTCTTGTCAATATTAATAAATATCATAATTATATTAATAAATATACTATAATTGACACAAATATTTTTTATGTTTTTATTTATACGTGTTTACTTATAGTTATATTATTAATAATAAATAATAAAAAATAAAATTAATTTAAATATAACCGAATAAAAAATTTAAGGAATATTTAAAAAAATTAATGCACGTTTTTACTAAGAGATTAATAATTAGCATTTAAAATAAGAAGAAACAACATATCTTAGCACTAAAGAGAGCATGCAGAATAAAAAAGATTTACATTCGAACGACATCTTCATTAATTTAGGAGTTTTGTCCCGAACATATTGATTGAACCGATTGTTTTATATATATATAACTTATAAAGAATATGAATTAGCATTCAATTAAAAATTTAATTTTTATCAACGTATTTCAAGTAACATTAGTCGATCTTCTTAAGAATATGTTATTTTTCGTAAATTTTAAACGGTCATGTTAGTAAAAAATTGAAAATTTTATAATTAAAATATAATTAAAAACCTGAAGTAATTAACCGAACCGATCCACTGTCAGTGTTTTTTGGTTCGTTGTCCATAACGCAGCAATCCAATCGGTTGCCATCATTTTAGGACTGTACAAGTCGGTTCAGTTGTTTTACGGTCCAACACAATAACAAACCGATCAGATTACACCCCTACAACTAATATCCTTCTTCTTCAATGAGCAAACCTCATATCCAGTTATAGTCACCGATAACCCCCAAATTCATTAATCTTGAGTTTTCTCCCGAATGGTTCAGTTGAACCGATCTCTACCGATTCTAAGAAGTTTTCACATGCTTCGACCGACTTTGACCGGTTCTAACTGACTTTGACCGATTATGTTCCTTTAGCTGTTCCAAGATTGCACCAGACCAGCTGCGAATCCGGTCCACCAGTTTTTGCGGTTGAACAGCCCAGTCCAAACCGATTCTTACAACTCTGCCGATTCATTTAACCTTTCTTGCCTTCCACCAAAAGCCACGTCCTCTCTTTTCTCCCGGCACTCCTAATCTTCGGTCACATCATCCAACAACAAAGAAAGAAGGAAACAGAAGGTGATGAAGCTACGATGGGTTGTAGAACAAAAGGCGTGTTTCCGCATCCATGCAACAACAAGGGGCTAATACTAAGAACCTAGTCATACTAAGGTCAGAGCACATCAAAAACTATTTTCCCTCATTTGTGCTGCATGAACGATCCTAGAAGAAATCTATCAAGTCTCAGGCACAAATCAAGCAACGAGGGAGAAATCTAAGTCAAATCCGGACAGTAGTAGATCCACGGTCCAAATCCAAACTTCGAGCAAAAGCAAAACTCCATGTGCTAGATTCAACAAACTTGAAAAAAAGGATGAGAACATATGGGTAACATGCATGCAATAGATTCGAATCTCTCTTCCTCACTGACGAAGCCGCTGCAGCTCTGATGCGAGACAACAAGACAGTATGGGTTTTGAACTTGCTTCAACCTTGGAGGCTCCACTCTTCTATAATAACGGTGAATGACCAATGGTTGAATGCAAGAGAGTAAGAACAAAACACAGGATTCACATCTCATCGCTGCTCAGTTGTTTGAGTTCTTCTTCTTGATGGATCTCATTTGTTATTTCTTTTTCTCATTTTGGTCTGTCTGAGTCTCATCGAAATTGTCCAAACATGGTGAGGTTAGTCGGAAACTGCCAACAAAGGGTAAAGGACAGTGACTTACACTTGGAGAAAATGTCGTAACATGTTGATAATTTTCTTAATACATCTTTCTGTTTTATTTCATGATCCTACGGAGATTCTCTTGCAAGTTGGATTAGCACTTGGCTGTTGAAAGCTATGATAAGTCCTAGTCAAATTCGAATTTGGTCAGAATCTGGATTAGTCCGAGATAGGATTTGGTAGATCTTATTCAAAACATTGGTGTATGTAATTCAGCAAAAAAGTTAGTCAAATTTCATCAGCATTGTGATAGAGCCTGGATGTACGCTACATTACATTTAGTAGCTAAACTAAGATACATCTAGGTGTTACTTATACTGCTCTATTCCATTTCTGTTTCTGTTGCTTAGAAGACAAAAATAAAGTGTCCCTAAACCCAACACGAGACAACATTAACAAAAATCTCCTAACTTCCTTTGAACGAGGCAGACTAGATTTACCTCTCTATGTAAATCTAATCACCCTGTTTCGATTTATTTATGCATGCATGCATAAATCAAAAACAGGGTGATTAGATTTACTAGGACAGCATGCATGCATACATGCATAAATCAAATGAAGATGATTAGATTTACATAGAGAGCAAAATCTAGTTTGACTTATTCGATTTACATAGAAGCAACCGAATCTGATGCCTAATGCATGTGCCTTCAAAGACGCGGAACAGAGAAAATCAAAACACAGAAGGTGAGAGAGATGGGAGAGAGAGAGAGAGGGGAGATCGAAGAAGGAGAAGAGGTTGAGCAAGACGATACTGGCGACGAGCAAGACCATCGTTGTCGTTGTCGAGGAAACGACCAGAGACAAAGGCCGAGTTTGAAGGGGAAGTTTGGATCTGAGTTTCGACTTTCTCACCGTAGAAGGCCACCCTCTTCTCCGCCGTCGCCTCCCTCTTCTTCCTTTTCTTTTCTTCTTTCATTCTCTTTGTTCTTTTTTTTCGTTTCAATTTGTCTATTTTAGGTGCAGTGGGAAGGGATGAGGGTAATGGGTGGGTGGGACTAGGGTAATTAGTAATAATAGGAAAAGGGTATTTGTGTCATTTCAAAAATTATTATGTTCAAAAAGATGATTTTATAACGTTTTGTAATGTTAAGGATGATTTTAATAACAAATAAAAGATCGGGGACGATTTTGATTTTGGCCTCAGACCTTAAGGACGAAAAAAGTACTTAACCCAAATAAAACATAAAAGATCTAATTTTAATAAATGTGGTTGATAAAGACTGAAATTAAATTTTAATTTAAAGTAATTAAATATATTTATAATTTTTATTATGTGAAATTAAATATAAAAATATTTTTTAAAAAAACAATTTTCTCAAAATAATGAGTTATATGGAATAATCTATTATATTGTGAATATAAAAATCAAATCGAAATTAAATATTTTTTGTAACTCAAAATTTTAATAGCTAAATTTTTAATAATTTTGGAGAATTAAAATAAGTCAAATTATAAATAGAGATAACAAAAAAAAAAACTTGTAAAAATAAATATTATAAATCACAAAGTATAACTATTTTAATAATTATATATATAATTTATAGTAGTACTAAGTAATATTTATAATTTAAATTAAATTAAATTTTTTCGTGCAAGATTAAAAAAAATAGTTGTTCCTAATAACCGAGTTCAACTGTATCTAAATTCCAAATTAAAAGATCAAATTTTATGATAATGTGTTATTTTGAATTTAAAAACGTTACATGTAAGAGAAATAAACTACATTCATGCTTCCTCATCAGTTTACTTATTGCACATCAATTTCATTAGTTTAACAATATTATAATAATTGGTCTCCTCATTTTTTTTTTGTAATTATAATTGGTCTCCGCTTAATATTTCAAGAATGAAATGGTGGCCCAATAATAATAAGTCCATTCATGATATCTCCTTGACGGAATTTTGATGCTAACCTAAAATTATCTTCCACCAGTTTAGCTACAATATAGAGCCATTGTAAACCAGTCTTGCAAGCTTTGCAAGCTGCTCAAAAAGCTCTGCGAGCTGCTCCCCCAACAATCAGCATAGATCCAAGTGTCACCTTTACATCGAACCAAAAGAAATATCTTTATATTTACATCTGTATGCTATAATTTCCCATATATATATATACACAAAATTTTAACCAACGTTAAAAGAATTTGAATAGAAGATAAATAGGTCCTAACTTTTTTTTATCCTAAATACTTAAGTTTTTTAGAATTGAAAAATATATTTATATTTCTCACTTTTTAAAATGTTTGATAATTATATCCATCCGTATAATTGGGATTAAAAACGATAACGGTAAATACTAATTTAGAGAGGAGAATGATGATGTGTCTGTTACAATGATGATGTGAATGGTTGACAAAAAGTTAATAGGCAATTAGATTCATGTGCATCAAAACAACACCATTTTGACACTGAGTCCTATTTATTCGAAATCTATCAAAACTATGGCCGTTTATGGTGCTTCTAGAACTTGATGGGAGTGAAAAATGATTGGCCATGGCAAATGAAGGGGTTCTTCATGCACAAAGCCTGGAGTGGATAGACATGAGAGGTTCATTTTAATCAGTAGTAGTTGTGCGTGCCAGGAGGAGACGAGAGAGATGAGATAGCACCAAAATGCTTCTGCGGCGTATATGTCATTCTTTATAAGTCAAGAATAACAACTAACCCTAATAGAATGTTTCTCAAGTACCCATACTTTAAGGTAAGTTCATGTTTTCTCAATATCTGGATGAAATTGTAGTGTGTCTAATTGGTTGATTCTTTAGTAATTTTCTACCGATAAAACAATGGTACTGTAGGTATTTTATTTGACTTGATGAACACCTAAAAAAAATTGGAGGCATAGAAACTCAAGCATTAGGTGTTGAAGATTATGATGAGGGAATAGATGTTGAAGAATATCTGTTTAGAAGGCAAGAATTGAAAAACAAATTGGAGAATTTAGAGAAAAAATTATTATGTATAGAAAATAAAAAATGCATGAATTTTTGGCTTACTGTAATTAGGGTAGTTGTTGCTATTCTTGTTGTGTATTTCTTAAAGAGCTGAAGACTCATTGATGTACTTGTTGTCGTTATAATGAAAATTGTCTCTGGTATAATAATTATTGCTATTGTTGTTGTTATATTTCTTAAAGGACTAAAGACTCATTTTAATTTTCTTTGCAATGAAAATAACTAAAAAAGAACACAAGTCAAATATTATATAAGATAAGCATAGTTTTCAGTAAATATATCTGGTTTAATCTTAAACATAAATAACACAACATAAGTTTGCCATAAACAAAATGATTAGATGGCATGTAAACAAATTTACCAACAAAAAAAGCTAGAAAGCATTGTTTAATTGCTTCTATTAACTAATACAAAAAATAGAAAGTAGGTTGCTATATTTAGTTCTTCTAATTCTTAGAACCAGGATTAGAGATGAACTTGAAAATTTTTGTGGTACCATTGCTAGCTGCTTTCATTTGATGGGCCCCTACTAGTGCTGATGGTTTGAGTTTGTGGTGGATTTGGTGTTGAATTTTTAATTGTTGGTAGCCTTACAATTGGTTGCTTGAGTTTAAATTTAGAGGCAATAGCTTGGAGCTTGGGTTGGCCCAATCTTGGCATCTGGGATGGATCCCTGAATGGAGTTTGGGTTGGAGCAGATGGTATAGCAGTTGTAGCTGCTTGAGGACTGGATGGTGCTGTTGCTGGTGTAGTTGCTGATGCTACTGCCTGCATTGTTGTAGTTGTTGACACACCTAGAACATTCTAGCCAATGACATTACTCTGTAAGATTAACTCAAACACACAATAGATTCAATTAATAGGCTTAGAAGTAAATTTTTGTAATTAAAGTATATTATTTAAAAAGGTCTTACAGTTGATTGTGCTGGCACAGTAATTATTTCATTGATTTTTTCACTTTATGATTGATTAACATCCTATATAACAAGTATCCAACAGATTAACTTAATTGACATATTAATCCATATACTATATTAAAAATGACATAATAACCACCAATAAACAATATGTACTTGCTTACCTCTGGTTGAGTGCTAACTGTAAAAGGGAAAGCAGAACCAATGTTTGTGAGTCAGTAGCAAACTTCTTAGGCTTCTTCCTCTTTGGCTTCTAATTGGGGTTGTTTGGTGCTCTTTTACAAGTCTTATAATTGAGCCATTTCTCATTGCACTTGCTAACTATGACTTGAAAGTTCCTTTTCAACTTATCCCCCTAAATATGAGCCTCAGTAGGGTCCCTGTGGCGATTATGCACCTTTGGCCTCCCAATAGGCCGCTTGATGGGTGGTGAAGCATGTCTAAACAGGTCAGTTCTGGTCTAGAATTTCTCACTCGAAACTGGTTGTATGCAATGTGCATATGTCTTAGGAATGGATTACATGCACAGCCAGGGATGAACATAATCATGTACCTGATCGTGTCTCTTTCTTATTGCAGCAATAGCATGGCATGCCTGGAGTCAAAACAAGTCACATTTATACCAGCATTCAATCAAAAGGAATCAAACAAACTCTTGAAAATCAAATAAACTCTAGTAGCCTAATGTGCTTGGTCATTTGCCTCATTAAATAGCACCTGATTTCTTCACACATTGTCAATATTGGTTTGTATCTGTACTTCACAGCTTTTGCATTAAACACCTCGTACATATTGTTTGTAAGGTTATCCACCTTGGGTCCGTGGCTGAAAAAAACTTTAACCCAAGTGGCAGGGTCAAAATTCATCAAATATTTCTATGTAACCTTGTTAAACCCTTTCAGCTTCTCTATATGGTCTCTTTGAACTCTGGAACTGTCGTGCACCTAGTACACTCCTAAACTATCTCTCTAATATGCAGGTCCTTAAAAGGATTGATAAAATTCTTCTGCATATGCAAGACATAGTTGCGATAGTGTGTATTTGGTATGACCTCCTTTAATGCCGGTAGCAAATCCCATAAGCATATCATATTACAAACAGATATTATTGCAGTAATAACCTAGAACAGTGCAATATAATAATCAAAGCATACTAGTATAGA
Source organism: Arachis stenosperma (assembly GCF_014773155.1). NCBI lineage: Eukaryota > Viridiplantae > Streptophyta > Magnoliopsida > Fabales > Fabaceae > Arachis > Arachis stenosperma. Next base: position 147,874,998 of record NC_080385.1, read on the forward strand.
GAGATCAAAATAAACAAATGTTATCAAAATAAACAATATAATAATCAAAGCATACTAGTATAGAGAAATCAAAATAAACAAATCTTATCAAAATAAACAAATTCTGGACCAAAGCATACTTCTTATCAAAATAAACAAATGTTATCAAAATAAGCATATAATAACCAAAATAAACTAGTCTAATCTTATCAAAATAAACAACATAATATATTAAATTTTTGTTGGTCGAATATAAAGTTTTAACCAAATTGATTAACATCAACCAAGTCTTTCTGAAGCAGTGTGAGGAACCACTTCTATGATTCCTTAGTCTCTAATCTTGTAATATCATAGGTCACCACATAAAATTGATTGTTCGCATCATGTGTCACTGCTGAAAGTAGTTGGCTTTCATGGTATATTTTCAGAAAAGCTCCATCTAGATGGATAAACGGCCTACATCCACTCCTGACCCTTGCTTATAGCCCTCCAAGCATATATAAATTTTGTCAAAAACAGGGAGATTATGGGATAGGCTTCACATCTAGTCTTTTTGTTGACCCGGAATTACTCTTAATTATCTCTAAGTTGTATTCCTTGAGCTTCCCATACTGCTCTTTTTTATTTTCTATAATCCTCTCTTTTGCCTCTTTCACTGCCCTATATACCATCTTTGGATTCACCACCAAGTCAAACTCTTCTCTAAGAAAATCAATTGCCTCATTAGTCATGATATGAGGTTGAGTTGTCATTCTCTTTTCTACTTTCTTATTGATTCAGTGCTGATCAACAGCATACTACCCAAATCTCTTGCATATGTATGCTCTGGCTTGTAGGTCTTTACTTGGAAGCATAACAATGTATTGTTGTAGGATAAATGTGCCAGCCTTGGACAATCCTCACCTATGTAGCCAACTCTTACTCTTTACTTATCATTTTTAATCCAAATTAGTTCATTCCCTTCAGATATAAACATATCCCTTATCACCTCCTTAAACCTATCAATAGTTGCAAACTTTGTTCCAACCTCAAATCTACCCTCACTAAACCCATACTCAGTATAAAACTCTAGAAATTGATGTTTGTATCCCTCTTCTTCTGAAGACACTGGTGTGTGAAGCTCCTCTGATTCATACTTATATACAAGGTCATCATCGTCCGAATCCACCTCATTCACATAAAGACCTATGCCTATTATTGGGCTGCACAGTAAACCTAGATCCTCTAGGATGTATAGCAGGCCCAGTTCTGTAAGGCCCAATTCTTTTGGCACTATCACTTTCACTTGCACTCCTAAGTCCAGCTCATTTTTTAACCCCACTTGACTCCGCCCCTTTCCCTAGCTTCACATTGGTCTTCTTCTTTGCACAACTTTCTCCTTTTCTTTCAAAATTTTTTTCCTCTTGATCCCATCATTTTCATCATCAAAGCTAGAGTAATCCTCATCTGAAACAGTTTCAGTCGCAGTAAGAGAAGGTTTATATAGTTCGTCCTTGGCACTTTCATGCCCATCATCTTTTGTTGATGATGATGACCGAAGCTCCCTCAAAATGTCATCAATATGAAACGCATCATCAAATTCTTCCACCCGATTTCTGCAGTAGCATTCTTTTTCCCAGCATTATCCAGTATCTTTGGTTCATCAACAGGGTGATCGAAGTATATGTAAATCTCATCAGTCTTTGAATTCTTCAGCTTGTTCTCTTGAAGTTCATTGATTCCTGCATCCCTTCTCAAAATGTGCAGCCCAAACTCGATATCACTACATATTGGTCATATCAATAAACTACTTTATAAGAGGCAGATTCCAAACCCTTGAACAAAGTTACCAAGTCTTCAAAATTCACAAAGTCTAAGTCCATCTTCAGAAAATTTTCAACTTTTCCATTAAGATACGCAAGAGTTCCACTGGGTGTTCAACTAAAATGACCTCCATGATGAAAAATGGAAATTGCATATATATCATCCATCTACATTAACAGCATATAAATAAATTAGAGATTAAACCCCACAAACCATATATAAACCCTTGTACAAATATGCAATCATAGATTAAATTCCACAAAGCATATATTAACCCTAGCTTAGATCCCCTGAAATTTTGAAATCACTCAACTCCACATAGCTTTTTCTTCTTGTACACGAATGAAACCATGCAATAATAGCTTTTTCTTCTTGTTTTGATGCACAGGGATCTAGTTGTCCATTAACCTTTTGACAACCATCCACATCATCATCGTAATGGACACATCATCACTCTTCCCTCCATATCAGCATTCTCTGTTACCTTTTTTAACCCCAACTACACGGAGGGGTATAATTATCAAGCATTTTGAAAGGTGAGGGATGTAAATATTTTTCAATTCTAAGGAAATTAATGTCCGTGGTCAAAAAAGTCAGGGACCTATTTGTCTTTTACTCAAATAATTTTAACTTAAGGTCATTTTAAAAATTATTTAATTTAATTTTTCTTTTGATAGACGACTGTCTGTTGATGATTGTGCCATTTCAGCTAATGTATGTGTCTTCTATTGAAATTTATGTCTTTGTTTTTCACAAGATTTAATTTAACAATAAAGCTCTACATCGAAGTTATTTTACTAACTAAGTCCAACCATGTTGCTATAACCTAATTCAGCTCCAGATGCCACTACCTCTAACAACCTTTTGACTTAACGCGCAACTATATATAACTGCATTTTCTATGCGGATTTTGTTTTTTTATCAAATTTTATTAGCGTTTTATGCGTTCTCTGCATTCTCTTCCTTTTCTATGTTCTCTTCGTTCTTTGTGTTCTCTTTATTCTCTTCATTTACGATCAATGTTCTTTGATCTAATTTGAAGAGTCGGACCAAATTTTTTTAAAATTAAGCTGTGAAATCAGGTTTGAACAGGTATTTTGTTTTTGAAGACAATGAATGATGTAAGTTCACACTATCTGTTGAAACAGGGTGAATTAGATTATTATTTTGAAATGAATCAAGTGGATGAGGTTTGGTTTGAACCTCGTTAATGTAGTTTGTTAGTATTTGATACTCCTGTAACTGAATAATTTTGTCTTTGTTTGTGAAAATTGGTGTTCATGGTTGAAAATTTGAATTTAAATGTAATGTAGGATTTTTGAATTTTTTTCGTTGAATATGTTTATTTTCATAGTTTAGATGCATTTGGAAAGACATTTTGGTTTAATTAGGAACAAGTTTTAGTGTTTTTTTAGTTTTTCTATGATGTGATGAGCAGTTTGTGCCAAAGATTGGGATGACTTTTAATACACTTGAAGAAACTGAAAATTTCTACAAAGATTATTCTAAACTTGTAGGTTTTTTTACAAAAATTCATAACACAAATAAGAAGAAAAATGAAATTAAGAACCAATTGATTACATGTAATAGAGAGGAAAAATAAAAATCAAACATATCTTCAACTCATAAGACAAATCCCTCAGCTGGATTAAATTATCCTGCAAAAATTTATATACATATATTGAAGGACGCTGGTGTTTGGGTTTTTTTGAAAGTCGTTTTACATCATTTACATCCATACTGTTCAAATCAAGCAGAGATGCTTAAACAACACAGGAAATTAAGCATGTTTGTACACCGTACAGTTGAGAATAACAACGAAGCTGGAATCAGACCAAGTAAAACATATCAATCATTTGTCACAGCAGGAGGGGGTCATCGTGAATTAAGTTTTATTGAAAAAGATGTGAGAAATTATATTACGAGGGAAGTCCATAATGTTTTCAAACTAGACGATGCCAAAGAATTTGAGAAATGCTTATTAAGAATGAAAGAGAATAATCATAATTTCTTTTTCGAGCTTGAACTTGAAGTTGATCACTCAATCAAAATTGCTTTTTGGGTTGCCACAAGAAGCAGGGTTTCTTGCAAGTATTTTGGAGATGTTATTTCATTCGATACCACTTACAATAAAAATAGATAATTTGCCATTCTAGTTTATATGTTTTTTTGAAACAACCTTCGGTGCATATGAGACTCTTCTTTCAGTGTATATCTTATTTTATTTTTGTGTTATTGATTCATTTGTTAGTGTCAATCACCATGGTCATTCTACACTTCTAATATGTGATTTGATGAAAAATGAGGATATTCAATCATTCAAATAGTTGTTTGAACGTTGGCTTCGTTGCATAGGAGGAAATACTCCAAAAGGCATTCTTACCAATCAATATGCATCGATGCAAAGGGCTATTGAGACTTGTATGCCTACAACCATTCATAAGTGGTGTATTTGGCATATTATGAAGAAGATTCCACATAAATTAAATGTCTACAAGAGACACAAAGAAATTGAACAAGAGATGAGTCATGTTGTTTGGAACTCTTTTACAAAAGATGCATTTGATAGAAATTGGAATGATTTTCTTATGAAGTATGGTATTGGAGACAATAAGTGGCTTTAGGTAAGGGTGTCTTTATTAGAATTAACTAATGTCAATTTTAGTGTTTGGATATTTATGTGTTTTGCTGCTCTAATAATGCTACGAACTCATATACTTTTCGGTGCATTTTGGTCTGATTTACGCATTTTATCATTTTTCAGAGCTTTTCGAAGATTGTCATTTATGGATCCTGGTTTATCTTGAACACCACTTCTAGGCTGAGATGAGAAGCACACAAAGGAGTGAGAGCATGTATGCTTTTTTTTAACAAGTTTATTACGCGCAATAGCTCACTGATCCAATTTATAACAATATGATAATTACCTAGGAAGTAGAGAGCAAAGAGAGTGAGAATCCGATGATGGAGATTTTCAACATGTGTATACTCACGAGAAGTTCAAAAAAGTTCAAGCACAATTTAGAGGAAATGTGAATTGCTTCACAACGTCAACAGAGTTTGCTCTAGGTTTTACAGCATATGAAGTTGTAGAACATGTTTCTAACTCAACTTTCAACAAGTTTGTGGTTACATATGACGCGATATCACGGGAAGTAAAATGTCAGTGCTTATTATTCGAGTCAAGAGAGATATTGTGTCATCATTCTCTGAATGTATTAAGCTTTAAGTAAGTAGATAAAATGACACCAAGATATATTTTAGAACGATGGAGTAAGAACGTAAAGAGGAGGCACACACATATCAAGAGCAGCCACGACAAGCTTTTATTGGAGCCAAGAAGTAGGAGATTTGATGATTTGTGTTTCAGTCACAAAATATTTGTGAATTTGCATCGGAATCTGAGGAGTTGATTGTGATTTTGCACCGTGCTTATGTAATGTGATTGCTGAGATGCAAGAATATAAAGCCAAAAGTAAAGGAAAATGTTCATATCTCACGAAGATGCTTCCTTTGAAGATGTTAACGAGCTTCAAAGCCCACCACGCGTGAGAACAAGAGGACGTCCCAAAAGTACATTGGGATCAAATACAAAAAATATATTGCAAATGATTTAAAGAAAAAGAAAAAGAAAGTTCTAAGTGAGGTAACACTGATGTGCTTTAAGTAGGAAAAATTGTCTTTGTGCATATTAAGTTGTTCTAATATATGATTTAATTTTTACAATTCAACCTTTTATATGGTAGATCAATAGTGCAGTCAAATTCTAGCCTTTATCATGGACAAATTATGAATTATTAGTTCATGGATTCAAGGCAATAAGATAGATATCCCATTAGGTGTTTTGGTATACAATTTTTGCTGTAATTTAGATAATGTTCTTTTTTGTAATTTTGTAAACCTGGATTCATTCAAATTAACAGGATTTTAATACAGTAAATACAAGTCCATAGAATTTTATCAAAACTTTGTAATGAATATTTACAAAGATGAAAAGAATGTGTTTGTTTTAACTATACAGTACGCAGATTATTAAATACTTAACCAATGTAAAAATTCTTAACAATTTACAGCATTCAACCTATACTATTTCTATATCTCCTGATAAAAGTTTATAGAAAAAATTATAAGCATTGTCGATGTTTATTTGAATTAATTTCCGTGTTCCTTTTGTAAGCATTTGATGCAATTTAAATAATGTTCTTTTTTCCTACAATTATATGAACCTGGATTTATACAGTTTAACATGATTTCAATACAGTACAGACAGGTTTATAGAAGTTTAATTTGGCAAAGGAATTTATCAAAATATTGGATTGAATATTTACAAGATACAAATGATGTGTTTGTTTTAACTTACAGTACACAGACAATTCAGTATACAACAAGTATAGAAATTCTTGACGATTTACAACATTCAAACTATCTACTATCAATATCTCCTGATAAAAATTTACAGAAAGGACTTGACAAGGCAGCGGAAGACTTTGAGAGTCTTATGGATTCAGAATCAGCAATTGATTTATCTCTCAACTGATTTATTTCATGAAAGAGAACAATCGAAGCATATTTTCGTTTCAAATTATCAATTTCTTCCTATAATCGAAACAAATTTATTAGTTTGTATTAATTTAGAAGTAGAGAAACTAACTACGTTTATTGATACATACCTATTTCTAATTTTTTCATTCATATTTTCTTTTTTTGATCTTTTTTAGATTGATTATCTCCAGCCATTTTATCATATGTATTGCACACGCCGTCCCAGCTAATAAATAAAAATGAAATAACACAATAAAATAGGTTTAATACAACAGTAACAGAAATAACACTACAATTGTAAAGAATAATAAGAAGATCAATACTTTGTTCGTTTACCACTGATGATAATATATGGGGTTTAATGCCCTCTTTATTATCAACATCTACCAATGGTTTTGCTCCAGTATAAACCATCATTTTTGATATTACCAAGTTCTGAAAATCACAGAAAACCAATTATAAGAATAGAACAAATAAATTTTACTTAATGATTGCAATGCTCAAGCAAAAGTTCAAAACAAGCACACAAATAAGAGAATTGATAAAATAATAGTAAACAATTTAAAATAAAATTATTTACTTTTGTTCTATCTTTATGGAGAGATTTGAATGGAAGGGCACATAAAAGATTTTCTTTCGCACATTTGCAATCTACAACCTCCAATGTCCACTATGGCAAATTGGGGCAAATAGCTGAAGTTTGGCAAATAGGACAATTTTTTAGTCTAAATAAAACTAAATGAAAGAAATATTTAAGAAATAAAAACTTACATATGGATAGAATTCTAGCTTCTTCTTGTCCAGAAAAAGGAGGTACTCCTTAAATACATTGATGCTGTAGGCCTTGTTAGTTTTAGGATCAATGTAGTTGTGCTTATTAGGGTTGTACATGGTTTGGTTAATCCAAAAATCAAACCTGTTTTTTGGTTAACCAAAAATTTAATCTTGGTCAATTAACCAAATTAGTTTTATATGATAAAACTGGTTACTAACCAGTTATAAAAATTAAAAACCGATTTTTAGTCGGTAATAAAAATAAAACCGGTTTAAAAAAACCAATTTTTCTATAAAAACAGGTTTTTAGAAAAATAAAATCATTCTTTGGATAAAAACCCAGTTTTGGGACCAAAAAACCAATTTTTAGAAAAAAAATGGCTTTTTAAAAAACCTTTTTTAAATTAAATTTTTAATCTAAAAAATTAAAATTAAAATTTTTAAATTTTAGTTTTGATTTTGGTTAACCAGTTAAAAACTGATTTTTTTTTAATTTGGTTTTGGTTAACCAATTTTATAAAATATGGATATGATTTTTAAATTGCTTTGTTAAATTGGTTAACCAAAATGTGGTTATGATTTTTTAACCGATTAACTATATTTTGGTTTTTTTAATGTACATTCATAGAGCTTATACTTCATCAACATGTGATTTTGCACTGAAATAATAACTTTTAGCACACAATATATTTTCAAAATGTAATGAAATTGAGGTTAAAGTTTAATGATAGTAGAGCTTACCACCATATCATATGGGATATAGTATATCTGTTCTCGAATCTTTTGATTTTCTTCTTGTTGAGAATTTGGCGCATTGCGGAGTCCACCTATGAAAACAAAGGACCCAAAACCCAAAACCCTAAATCCTAAACCCTAAAGTGAAATCTACATCCCTCCCAATTAGCTTTATGGTTGTACTTGAATATGACCTCCCATTCGTTGGTGCTCCCATCTTTGTAAGTTTTGATATTTGTGGGTCATTGATAGTATTTCTCTCTAAGCTCCTCTGTAATTTTCTTTTTCTTGATCGGAGTTTTAAACTTTTCAAGAAAGCTGAGACTTGATTGTCTGATTGGTTGTGGACTTGTCTCCTTAGCATATTTCAATGCTTTTGCCCCGCTAGCATCGATAACCCCAACCAATTCTTTCAACTCTTCAATTTATAGTGGATTCTCTTGGCTTCCAATATCTTGAGATTTTTTTCCATTGGTTGGTGGTTGATCCTCTTGGGTGAGTGTAGCTTCATTGCTTGATTGACTAATGCTAAGGTAAAAGGATGGTACACCAAAGTCATCATCTAATGCATCATTAGCAACCATCAACAAGCCAGAATTCAGATCTTGAGTCGGGGGAGGACTACGGGACGACACATCAAATAGTTTAAGAATGTACTGACATTATTATAACAGAAATGTATTAAGTAGAACTTACGCATGAGGGGAACTTCATGCTGAGTTTCCTTTGGCAGAGCTTCCTCAGGAGCTTCTTGATGTAGTTGTGGAAGACTGCAGAATGAGGTATAAAATTATTTAAGAAAGAACCAAAAAAGAATTATGTAACCAAAAAAGAATTTAACTAGAACTTACATATAAACAAGTTCTTGTGGAAGAGATTCTTGTGTTGGAGACTGCGCAACAGGTTCTTATTCAGTATGTAGAGGGTTGAAGATATAGGTTTCTATTGATGGAGCAATCTATTCTTAATATATAAAAGTAGATACAAAAGCATGCACCACATTATTTTTGAGATATTTCTTTCCTCCTACTAATGCCATGTTAGCAATATTGCTTACTTGGCACAACTTTAGAATCAACCACTCAATTCTTGCCAAATCAACTATTATTTCCAAATCAGCAAAAAAATAAAATATACAAATAAAAAATAAAAAATAGAATCCAATAAATTTGTAACCTACAAATACATTGAATTCATATTCCTATATTTATTATATCTTACCGTTATAACCGCAACAATTAATTTATTAATTTTTATAAATAACACACTAAAGGTAATAAATATCCATATTACAAATGTCATAATAATATTATTAATCATAATAAATTTTACATTATAAGTATTTAAATTCTATACCATTTAAACTACATATATAAGTCTCTTATCACTATTCCTTCACATAACATCAAATTTAGTACAAAAACTTTATTTCTGAACTGCACATTTCAAACTTACTCAATAGAGCATCATTCTTTCAGAGCAAAACGATTAGAAATCGAATAACTATCCAAGATCTAATGGCTATGCAATGAGAATCTGATGATCAGGTATGACAAAAAAAATCACAACATGCATCATACATTCATACTTACTCAAATACCATATACCTAATGATAACATAAATTGAATATTAGAATAGGAAAAGATCTTCACAATTTTAGGATGGAACTATGTTAAATGTAAAAAGTGTTAGAAGAAAGCATATAAAAAAAAGAAACTACTACATTTGTGGCACATGTAATCAAACACCACAATATCCAACAATAAGGTAACTCTATATACTTTTTATAATCTCATCTATCAAATTATTAGTTGCTAACCCAATACTTATTTTAGGTTCAGAATTCAATTAAAGGTTTCAGATCAAAGTGTTACAACAACTTTTGTACTATTTGATGGCGACGCAAAAAACTTATTGGGCACAACTACTTCAAACCTAATGACATTTCAGAAAAATAATGACATTGAAGCACCACCCCATCAAGAGATTAAGGAGAAAGAAAACCGTACAAATTCAAGACACATCTTCGAAAGAAGAACATACATACAAAGATGGAACCAAATAACACAATAGGAAGTGCATCAAACTCAACAGTTCATAAAGAACATGTCTTCATAAGAACCTACGACAAAAAAAGAAAGCAGCAACTCTAACAACCAACAAAAAAAGGAGGACGAGCACCACATAAGATGACTAAGTTCATCAACTAAAACAAATACAAAAATCAAACTACCAAATAAAAATGTCACTTTGTATAACTCCAACATCCAAATCTTTCGTACTACAAATTATTTAAAATAAAACACCTTTTAAATTTAACTTCAATTTACACATATTTAATTTATTTCTACAAAACATAACAATTTTTAATATTTATTATATACTATCATTAATTTACCGTCCCGCGTATCGCGCGGGTCTCATTCTAGTTTTTTGTAATGGCACTCTAATGAAGGCATACAATAAAGAAATTTATACGCAGTAAACAGTAACAATTTTGGTGAAACATTAACTCAATGATTGGAAAAGGAAACTAAATTGAAAAACTTACATAAATTCAACGGTTCAGATTGAGATTGAGTTTGTTTTCAAACCACAAGCATTTGATCGTTGGGATCAATTCCAAGATTAACAGTTTCACTACTCATACTAAATAAAATCCAGTATCATTTAAGTCAATAAAATTAATTAAAATAAAATTAAGTCAGTAACATAGTTGAATACTTTAGTCACTTGTTAGCTTTTGGTGAATCTTCCATCCTTTGCTGCAGTTGCAATTCTTTCTCTATTATTGCATGTTTAACCAGAACATCTTCCTGGACAGAGTTGGCATCATCCGCTGTGTCTTCCTGTACGTTGAACCTAAAATGCACCAAAATTATGTCAAAAAACACAACAATCATTGAACAATAACAAACTTTTGCTATATGTGAACTTATATAGGTGTAGCCTGCAAACTCTTTTTTTACTTTTTTCGTACCTTTTTTTTCTTGCAAAAAATCTTAGAGTATTTTTTTCTAAAAAAAATATGAAATTAAAGAGCTATTATCGTAGTACAAGAAATAAAGAAATGGTAAGAGAAAGAGAAATTACATGGGATCATTTGATGCATTTATAAATCCCTGAAAGCTTGACTGTGTATTAAACATGCGATCATTTTCACTCGACAGATTTACAAGTGGCATTCTGAGGACAAAATAAATATTATTCAGTAAAACTAGAGTAATTACATAAGCTTTTAGAAAATTTTAGAAAAGAAACAATATAATATATTGAATCTTACATTTGCGAAGAATCATAGTGAGCTTCTGTCGAGTGGTTCCCACTTTTTGATTGTTTTGTCCGAATAAGCTTTCTTTCTTTTTATTCACGGGTGTGGCCTTTTTTAGAGTATTTTTGGTTTTGACCTACATCTTGAAAAAGAAAAGAATCATCATGTAAATAAACATAATAAATATTGACAAAACACTGAAAATTAACACATACTCTGCAAGCTTATCATTTTTTTTTCTTCGACCTTTTTTCTATTTTTTTTTATTTCTTCGCTTCTGACAATATATACAAAAAATTCTGTTTATAAAGAAAATTTTGATTAAAAAATAGAACTTAGTTTTAGAATAATAGTTTTTGAATCTCACTCATCATTAGATTCAGAAGATGAATCCACAATAACGCGCTTTATCTTTTTGGATTCCATTCTGAAAAAGTACAAACACATGAGGTAAATAAACAGAATAAATATTTACAAAAGACAATGAAAAATAACACTTACATTTTTGCCAATCTTTAGGGTTGTTTTCTTCTCTTTGGTGTCTCCTCAAATTCATATTCAGAATCAAACTCATACTCAGAATCACTTTCACTTTTCGAAGATGAGTCCAATATAACAATCTTCTTCTTTTGTTGCTTCTTTTTTTCCTTGATTTTTCCTTTCTTTTCTTTTTTTGATTGGCCTCTCAACTGTGTTCTTATTATGAGGCCCTAAACTAGAAAAATATTTAATTAGCATAATATATTTCAAACAAATGTACCGAAACTAAAGGGAAGAATTTCTCTTGAATTACCATTTCATCATTTTCCCCAGTTCTATTCTTTTAACCAGTATCGCCCTAATCCAATGTTGCACTCATGGTGGTCCAGGAGTTCTATTAACCAGCTTATTCTAGTATATGGATTCATGAAAATATATGATCATCAGTACGAAGAGGCAGCCATCAACTACAAATTTGTTTTGCAATTTGTGATCTCTAATGCCTATGATGAGGATGTTTAGCACATGAGCAGCCCAATTCCATTTTGTATTATGTCCACGTAAAGAATGGGTGGCATGTGAACTGAACAAATTTTGCTTATTGTTATTGCCAACAAAAGCACTTCTGGATAAAAAGGATGAATGTCTTTTTGAATTTCAACTGATTTTCTGGCCCATCAACACTCATGTCAATCAAAGACTTTGTCAAAAGTGACAAAGATCAGCCTTTGAAGCTTTGAATATCTTTCTTCTACTCTTTATTAATTTCTTTATATACAATTTTGTCTGAAAAGTAAAATTCTACAATAGCAACAAAAATATTTCAATAACACATAAATAATGTAAAGAAACACTGGAATTTGATTTACAGAATAGATTACAAAATAGATTTTTACTAGATGCATTCAAGCCAAGGGCATCCCCTATCTTGTCAGGGGTGATCTTGATTACATCGTACCGTGTGTCCAGTGTGTTATTGTACAAATCAAATAAATATGCCAATTTTTTCAAGAGCTTATGTGGGATATTCAAGGCTGGGATATGCCTCATAGTAGCAAATCTCAATTCTTTGACAATAGCTTTCTTGTCATCGCTCATCTTGCTGAATATATCAGAAATAGATCTTGTGGAGCACCTCAAATCATGAGTTTTCTGTAAATAAATGAAAATTATGTTACATAACTATATTTATAAAACAAAAATGAATTGTTCTAACATATATATGCTTACTTTATATCTTGGTCCTTGCTTCTTTGTGGTGCTCCTCTCACCAACTCTCTTAATTGTCAAAGTAATTACTGATTACTACACAAAAATTCAGTTTAAAACATGCAAATCGGTTAAACATGAACAAAAACACATGCAAATTACTTAAACATGTATAAAATGACACCAGAAATACTACAACAACATTCTAAGGCCTTTTTACACCCAATCTAGGACAATAACAGCAATTGTACTACAATTCAGCCAAAATGCACCGAAAATTTTTAATGATTACTACAAATGAACTCAGTTCAAAAGATGTGAATCACTTAAACATTTACAAAAACACATTCAAAATCCTCAAACACATGCAAATAACTTTTGGATCAGAAAAAGTGATTAATATAGGTTAAACGATACGAGAAGCACTAAAACAACGTTCTTAAACTGACCTAACACAAACTGACCTAACACAATTATCACAAAATAAACATTATAATGAGAACAGTAGTATCTACTTTATCGCGAGAACACCAAATAAATAGAAATATGACTATTTAGTGTTTCGCGATTGAAAATGCGAAAAAAATGAAAAAAAAACAAGGAGGGTTAGTTTCTCAATACCTTCAGTAATGTTTATGGTTCTCTTTCTGTGTTTCTTGGTGAAGATTTCGAACGTAGCTTCAAGATTTCCTTGAGTTTTTGCATAGATTTTGAGAAATATTTGAGAGATTTTGAACGTCGTTTGAAGTTTGTTCGTTTCAGTTTTAATTGAGAGAGACGAAGCATTTTTCATATTAACGTTTGTGCTACTGAACAGTTGTACAAGCGCGTGTTTACATATTCTCTGTGAAGTTGATTTTTGTTGGAATTAGGCCAACTTAATTAGACTTAGTTGCCAAAAGGTTGTATATGTAGCATAACTATAAATTTAAGTTGATGGGAATTTAGTGTAAAGAATATATTTTTATTAGTAAAAATAACTACTACACATATTTACTATGTAAATGATGATTAAAAGTTGTGATTAAATAATTATTTAAAATATTTTATATTATTAATATATCAAAATTAAATTGACATAATTAAATAAATAATCTATACTCATTTTTTGCTTTTTTTTTTCTCTTTTTCTTTCTTGGGATGAATCTATATTATCAATTTATCGTGATGGTGTTAGTATTTAGTAGTAGTTACGCAACCTACCTTTATACGCTCTAAATCATTTATGTTTTCTAAAGCTCATATTGTAATGATGAACCTTTTAACTTCGGTCAGAGAAATATAATTGATGATTAAACTTAAAAGAAGTTAAATTGTTACCCCTAGAAATTGCATGTCATAAGCTAATTAAATTCATGATGAAAGAACCAAAAAAGATTTTAAAAAAAGGATAAAAATAATGCGCCAAATCCAATATAGACTCGAATCAATGACATAATCCAAAAGTAAAACATGTAAAATGTAACAGAAACAAGAGCATGAAACTAATCAGATAATAGTATAACTGTTGCAACTTACAAGTGTACCCAAAACCAAAAAAAGTAGTAAAAAATGTTATGTACCCATCTCCTGAAAGTTTTATATCAGTTCAAATTTTTGAGTTCAACATCTTACCATCATGCATTTCAAAGATAACACCACAGAGTTCTGTAACAAGGAAATGCCATATTTCTGCATGAACTGAAACAACAAAATAATATTTTTTGCTTGTATGAAAGTTCAGGTTCCTCGGACTCAACCAAGATCAATTTAGTTGCCATTGCCCTCATACTTTTTATCATTCACCACCCCCACCAAGCCATCTCCAAACGCCACCAGAACCCTGTCTTTGACCGGTAGTAGCATGCTCCATCTCCTGGTCTATAGCAGACTTCTCCTTCCGAAGAGCCTGTACCTGTTCTTCCACTGACTGCATTGATTCCATCAGCTTTTGAAGTTCTTCAATTTTAGCCTGGACACAACATTGACTCAAATCTTAAATTGCAACCATAATTTACGACATACCTTGAAAATAGGAAAGTGAGTTACTGAGTTTCTTACCTCCAGGTTAAAGCACCTTGATCTCTCAGCCACAAGTTGTCCCTGTACTGACTGGAGTTCCTGAAGTTACAGATTCAATGCTGAATATTATTGTTTACATACCAAACTAAAGGACAATTCCACATGAAAATAGTTGCAATGCATACCTTGCTTAACTCAGCATGAACATTATTTAATTCATCTATCTCACCTCCAAGCTTAGTATTTTCAGCCCTGACTTCCGTGATTGACAATTCCAGTAACCTTTTCTCTTCTTTAATGGTTTCGACTTTAACTGAGATATCATCCATAGGATGACCATTAATGGGAGGTTTGGAATTTGTATCCTCTAGTTGCCTGAAATCTAACTTCTCAGATTTAGACAAAGCATAAGCAGAAGTAACAGAAGCTGCAGCGGCGGCAGCGGCTGGTGATTGAAAAATCTTAGGACGCAGGGAATCCCTTGGCTTGGGTCTCATAACAAAAACCTAAATACATATCACACCAAAAATTTAATTAGAAGGTAATGCATTTTAAAAACATAATTATTTCTAAGTCAACCGAATCCTCCCAAGCATAAAATGCAATTTATAGAATGTGAATCAAATCGATTCCTAAATCAAATAACTCCAAGCACTACCTAACTACACTTTGGAACATGTAAAATTAAAACCACCAAATTTAGACAGCCATGCATGTAGAAACAAACATATAGCAGAAACAGAAACAACTGTGAAAGGACTCAATCTGATGAGCAAATTAGTAAAAACATGTGACCATACTGCCAAAAAGACCAATGTGAGCGTGAACCTCTCCAACGGCAAATCTCGATGAAAAAATAAGCTTTTAAATGGTCATATATGGAAGACAGGGTAATATATGAATCATCATTAAGGAGTTGCAATGGGAACAGGGAAACCCAATCTCCCATGCACCTTCATTGAGAAATTTAGTGTTCTACTCCTTTCTTTAAAAGGTAGTTGACATTAGAAAAATGTAAAACCACACACATTGATAGTCATTGACGATGGAAAACCAAAATGAAAACCAAACTTCAACCTAAGTGATGATGAAAGTTTCACAACCAAAGTTCTCTTTCCAGAGGAAAATAAATTAATTAAGCTAAAACATCCATGGTGAACAGAAAAATAATGAATAAAGGTCACACATCACATACCTCATTGCTATATTTCCCATTATACCCACCAAAAGCTAACAAATACTTTTCCCCACCAATCAATGTTGAGCAGACACTCAAACCCTGATAAGCAATAAATACTTGCATCACATACAAAGAAAAAGAATATGCATTAAATGATATGGCAAGAATTTTATCATATTTTAAAAAGATATACTGCACAAAAAATCACCTCGCTAGAAAGTGGATCTTTTTGCTTCACAACAGTCACTACCGACCAAACCAGCTTAGACATGTTTAATAACAAGGTTTCAGGGCAACCTGTTTCCAGAATAAGATAATCAGACATCCACACAGAGTATTCCCAGCAAATGTTGAGAACCTAATCTATTCACACATGACATCAATACTATATTTACCAACCTTCACTATTAAACAGTTTCTTATGGTTCAGTTTTGTTTAAATAGATATAAGGCAAATATGTGGTGGTAGTGTGTGGATGCTAGTGCAGAGTGGCATATTGTTAAAACAGATAAAACTCCATTATGGTTTAGTGCTAGTGCTACTACTCAATGCTGTTACAAACACCAAATGGACTGGACTTCCATACTACATTATTGATTCTCTCTTTCTATCACCACTTTCTTTTCTCATTAATTTTATATTTTGAAGAATATCTTATCGGCTTCCCTTTAGTTGTACTTTTACTCCTTCTTGAAACTACTTTTCCAATTAAAAGAATAATTACATACCACTACTATTATCTCCACCACCAACTATGAACCAGCTTTCATCAATGGTAATACCAGCATGCCCAGCCCTGGGAGATACTGTATCGCCTTGAATTTGTGGTTGGGACCACTCCATCTGAGCCAAATGAAATAGTGAGGACATTCATGCCAAATGGTCAAAAACTCAAGCAATTTTCTGTACAGGGACAATATAACTTGAAACTAATTTCACGATTAGAAGAATATCAGGATCATTGTTTCCCTTCCCCATCAAACCAACACAAGTAACAAGGACTACAAAATAACTGGTAAACAATACAAATAGATTTGAAAAAAAAACTGGTAAGCAATACAAATAGATTTTGGGGAGAAAAAAAAGGTTAAAAAAGAACTCATGGAATCTCTATATAACATTCTTAATGTCCCACTGGTATGAAAAGAAAATGTCCATCCACTGGCAGGGATACAAACAAAAACCTTTGTCCCATAATTGCTAAAGTCAAAAGAGCTGGAATACAAGCTTAAATTCACCGAATGCGCCTAATATCTAAACAACTGATCAGACCCAAATGCAAGAAATGAGCTAATACCTCGACTCACTTACACATGCAGAAAACAAATGCATAAAAGAAATAGTACTTACAGTTTGCATGTCCAATAAGTGAAGATCATTGAAGAAAACAGAATGAGAGCAACCACCAAAAATCAGAAGGTACCGATCTCCTAGCATGGCAGCTGCATGGTCGAATCTTGGAGCTGGAGGTTCTTGCCTATCAAAATGCAAGTGTCGTGATCACATGGAACTTCTCTAAAGCATGTGAACATATTTTGTGGAAGTGAAATACTTACACAGTCTTTATCATATCCCAAGTCATACATTCCAGATCAAGAACGTGGACATCATTCAGCAACTTCCTCTTCATGTCTTCTCCCCCAAATAATAGCACTTTTGAACCAACCAATGTGGCAGACTGTCCTGTACAAGCTACCTGGCAGAAATAATTAAAAGCATATCAAACTGATGACTAACAAAATGAATTCCAAGTTGCATATATAGTATTAAAAGAACATTCTATACAAAATGAATATCCTAAATGCAACAACATCAACTACTATCAAGCATTGTCCTGGTAGATAGAGTTCACCAGTTACATCAAACTACAGCTACACTTACTGGAATGCTTCCAGAAGTCTCGATAACTCCAAACTGCAATGTCTCGATGTCAATGTATCGAACTACAAGAATTCCAATGAACCTTGTGAATTTCAATGGTAAAATATCATGTAAAATGCTAACCCAAGATACCACATGAATCGGAACTTGTATGTTTCTCTACCAAATAAAAATAACATACTAACCCACTAATTTATCAGAAGAACCCTTTGAATCTCCACCAATAAGTAGAAGTTTCTCACCCCACCTAATCTGCAGGAATTTTCAAGAGACTATCAACAAATCAATTATCTAGATAGTAACTAAATACATGATTTATCAATATCAATAAACGAATAAAGCAACATTACATACTACAACCCATCAGCACATAGAGAGAATTGTGCATACAAATGTTTACCATATTGTGACCAGATGTGGCTGGAAAAGTCTTCTGGGAGGCACTGCTATCATTGCTACCAGCATTTGCTTTCAATTTCAGAGAAGACCATATAAAACTTCTCAAATCAAAAACCTGCAAACAGCTAAATCATTGACCAACTACAAATACAAAATGTCCAAGAGTGAAAAGCCTGCAAGCATGCTCTATACCTGAACATCAGATAAATGCCGCCCATTTCGACTTCCACCAACAATGTATAGTTTCTCATCGACTACTGTGGCAGCATGCTACATATGTGGGACAAACAAAAATACAGAATAAGTGACTAGCCCAGGACCAACAAAAGAATGTTCAGCTAAGAAGTAAGCAAATGACTAAGGAATCTTGGTATTCAAAGCCAAGACAACTCATCCTGGATCGAACTACAACAACATCAGCCAAGCCCTGTTCCACTAAATGGTGTCAGAACTCGGATTGACTGATCGGACAATGTCAGTGTCCTATCAAAGACCAATAATGAGTTCCTTTTGATGCCTTTGTTAAAGAGGAAGTTTTGTATTATAAATTTCTTTTATCCTATTCATATACCAAGCTCCTTCTTGAATAGTGCAAAACAATAAACAAGGGTAAGCGAGAGACTAAGAGAAGAAGAACCTTATAGCGCGCTGGTGGACGCATACCGGATACAGGGATCGGTGCCCACTGGTCATATGCTAGCTCCTTATACCAATTGTTGACTTCCATGTCTTTTCAGGAACTGTTTCAAATTCAAACCTCCTTAACTGTCACTTCAGGTTAAACGATAACCCTCATAAACAAGTTGCAAATTACAAATTCTCTGTAGAGTACGCACACACAATAGATAACAAAATTCACAAGTTCGTAGCATACACGTGAAAATATTCAAATCAAAACCGCAGCTCAGTGAAATTGAATTATGCATGAACATAATCACATTTTTATAAAAATATTAATATCTGAGAAGCAGCTCCAGAGTGTCTGATATTGCAAATCGAGATCACAAAGGAATAGAAAATTTACCGAAATTTCAAAATCAATGAACGAAGAGATAACATGGAACAGAAAATAGGTAACTGAACTAAAGAGAGGGAGAGAGGGATTAGGATTGGAACCTGGTAGAGAGGAATGTGCGATCTCGGAAGGTGGGCGTGGGACGGTGGCGGAAAGGGAGCCACCGACCGTGAAGGTGGAGATCTGGATGGATACGTCGTCGTTTGGAAAGTGCGCTTTGGGCAGAGTGACGGTTACAGAAACACACAAAACAGCAGAACAATAGAGCTGCTACGGGCTTACGGCAGTTAAATTTGAAAGTCACCGTTGTAACTTGTAACTAACTATTCACTATTAAGTTGTGATTTGTCCATTCTGTGTAGTAAAGCCCCCATCACTTCCATGATCACTGCTTGAAGTATGTTTGTTCAGATTAATACTTAAAATTATACATGAGATGGTTTTCAAAGATTTAATAATTTTTTTTAATACTTTAAGAGAAAAGTTTTTTAAAGAGACAGTAGAATATATTATTTTTTGTTAATATTTTTAGATCGATTTAAAATTAATTTAAATATTTTGAATGTTTTTGGTGTATCATAAAATTAAAAGCATTGAATTAGAATGGCAAAAGATTTAATAGTTTATATTTAATTTATGAATAATTTATTAAAAATTGAATTTAATTTTAGTGCACGTATAAAATTAAAATTAAATTCTTAAAAATTATAATAAAAAAATATGATTTTATTATTTGGACACTAAAATTAGTTATTAAAATTATTTATCAATATAAAATACATATTCAAATACAAATATACATTAAAAATAAATTAAATCACACATATATTTATACATAAATATATTAGGCTGCGTTTGTTTCTAAGAACAGGACAAGACAAGACACTGAGAACAGGACAAGACAAGACACTGATGGACAGAGACACAAAATTTTGTATTCTAGTATTCTGTTTGGTGATAAACTAGAATAAATTATGAAAATTCAATTTATTCTCATTTTTTTCATTAAAAAAATATGAGATGTGATTGTGTACTAAAAATATAAACCTTTTTTGTACATAATTAATTTTTATAATGACCTACAAACATGGTCAAAAAAGAGTTAACTTCCTCCTAAAGGTATTGGGCTAAAAGGATGAAACCCAAAAGAACACCTTAAGGAGTTGAATTTCTATTCAGTGGGAACTATATTGGTGGAAATGGATTGGTTGGATTTGGAGTGTAAAGGTGTCATCTAGTTAAAAGAAAATCAAACTAGATGTCCCTTCACTAATGTCACATGTCAGGAGCTTTGGTTTAACGTGTGAGAATCAACTTCCTACCTTTTTCAGTTGACAAGACTTGAGGTGACAGGAACACCTAAAAATATTTTGGAAAAAGCAAGTAAACCAAATATCAGATTAAAAATCATTGGACAATAGATTTCCTCTTCATCATGGTTTTACATTATAAAAAGGACCTCAAGCCACCTCTGTAAAGCATCATTACCATTACGATCATCTTCTTCTTCACTTTCACTACTTTTCACTTTCACCTTCACCTTCTTCTAGATCTTTCTAACTCCTGAAGCTAATAAGTTAAAAAACCCATCTTTTTCTCTCCCCAAATTTCCTCTCATTTTGTTCTTCATTACATTCATTGCCTTCACGAGTAAAAAATTGGCGTTCTGGTGTTCCCCCAAAACACTTGACAACCATTAACCAGCCCATGTCCACTTTAAACAAAGCTCATTCATCCTCTTCTGACATTAGTAGAGGTCTCGACACTTGTTCTCCACCTCTATTTCTCATCATTAGTTCTCGTATTGCTTATCTGCCATTAATAGAAGTGTTTTTCCTCACAAGTTTACTTACCCCGAATCTCTCATCTTAACTATTATTTTTCACTTAATCTATTTTTCACGAAACCTACCCGAATCATCTGGCGACTCCACTGGGGAGGAATACTTCGACGTGATGGCCGAGTCTAGCAATACTCATTCTGGACAGAATCGACCACCTAGGCGACGTTCAATAACCCCTCGGAACCTCGACCTTAACTTGGGATCATCTCAAGATGAGGACGAGCACAACCATGAAGAAGAACACATGGAGCAGCAGAATCTGGGTGCAGCAGGAGGAGGAGCTCATTTCTTCACACCCCATGCTGGAGGTACCGCTGGCATGCACACTCATATAACCATCCATGTTCATGTGTACAACTATATGATAGACAACCAAATAAAGATGCAAGCTTTGATCACGAAAATGATGGCTAGGGATCAAATGAGGTATAGAACCCCCTCACCGCCTCCATTTACGAATCAGGAGAATATTGAGGAAGACGAGAACACCCCAGTCACTCGTAGGGAGTTGGCGCGTATTCTAAAGGGCAAAGGAGAAGCAAGTAAACCCACTTGGGAGATAAGTCCACCATTTGGGCATTATATTTTGGCAAAATCATACCCTAAGGGGTACCAACCACCTAACTTTCGTAAATTTGATGGTACCGGAAGTGCCAAAGAACACATCCTATCATTCTTGGATGATCTCGGCGTGTACAGAAACCACCAGGAGCTCAAGATCAAGGAGTTCTCAAAATCACTGACAGGAAGGGCATTCACGTGGTATTGCAAGTTGAAAGCCAATAGCATGAACACCTGGGAGCAATTAGTGACAGAGTTCTGCAACAAGTTCCTAGAAGAGGAACCCTCTATGCACATCATGGACCTGGGAGAGTGAAACAGAGACAGGGAGAAGGATTGGTAGCATTCATCAAGAGATACAGAGATCAAGCTTTACTTTATATAGACACTCTCCCAGAGCCACAATTGGTGTACGGGTGTATTAAAAATGTGGAAGATGGATCTCAAATTTATCTTTCTATGAACAACATAAACACTTTCTCTGAACTCTTAAAGAAAGCATCTGACATAACCGAGGCAATGAAACGCAGTGGAAGGAGATCTAAAGA
Organism: Arachis stenosperma; assembly: GCF_014773155.1. NCBI lineage: Eukaryota > Viridiplantae > Streptophyta > Magnoliopsida > Fabales > Fabaceae > Arachis > Arachis stenosperma. The sequence continues at coordinate 147,897,221 of NC_080385.1, forward strand.
AGTTTTCCCTCTGAAGGTGTGTGCCGCTGATGGCAGGGCAGGAGAAGTTCCTATTTTAGGGGTGCTAAGAGAAACAGTCCTCCACCTCCGCTACCTCTCTCCAAAGCTCAGGCCATGGTTATTGTAAATGGATGGTTTGAAGATGGAACATTAAATCCCAGAACAGATAGAGAGCCACCAACACCTGAAGACCTGAGAGATCTAAGATATTGCATGGTGCATCGAAATAAGAGCCATGGGTTGACTGATTATTATGTGGTGAGGACAATGTTTCATAGGCAAGTGAAGGAAGGGAAGATACTCCTAAATGAAGAAAAAAACCAAGAAGGTGTAAGAAGCACTCCTTTTCCTCAACATGATGTTAGAATGATAGGCGTTGAAGAAGAGGTAATGTTGACAGAGATTGTAGGTGAAGCAGAAGAGATGGTCACCATAGAGAAGTCCCTGGATGAAGACACATTGACAAGAGGTCTTTTGAAGTCTCGAGGTTGTAGAATCATGTTCAACTAGCTTGGCTTGGAACCCCACATTCAGAAAGAGGTGGCCAGAGCTCTAATAGGAGTCGTTCAGAAGCATGCAAAAAGTTTTGGAGGCGTCAACGCTCCGCTCATAAGATTAGCAAAGGCCCATGTAAATGCCCTGGTGTTTCAGGACCCTGACTCATTCAATGGGGAGTTCTACCATAATAAACCATTCTACGTAGAAGCAGTGGTATAAGGCATGAAGGTTAGAAGGGCCTTGGTGGATGCTGGATCGGGAGTAAATATCATACCCACTCTTATATTTCTAGAAATGGGAGATTCTACTGATCAGATAAAGCCTACTCAAGTAGGGCTCAATGCTTTTAATGGAGCGGGTGTGAAATCTAGAGGGTGTGTTAATGCCGTCTTGGAAGTTAGCCCCATAAAGACCAATAATAAGTTTCATGTGGTAGATGGAAGCTCTAGCTACCATATCCTACTAGGACGTCCATGGATTCATTTACATCGGTGCGTTCCTTCAAGTTGGCATCAATACATAAAGTCTAGCTGGAGAGGGAAGGATATTAGCATCTCAGCCACTGTAACACCCTTTGATGCGGGAGAAGCACATTTAGTGGATGCGAGTTTTTATGAAGAGCTTGCGTTGCCAGGAGTCAACAAAATAAGGCATGTGCAGGAATGCGCCATCGGAACACCTAGATAAAAAGCAGCACGAAAGAACACCCTGATGGAGGAAACACCAAAAGAAAACACCAAAAAACAAGCAACAGCGGTCGAAGACCTAGGGCTTCGTAAGGAAATTCTCCCAGGTGGAGGATATAGGTGGTGTATCCTATAGGAACTCGGGGGTCCAACGGAGGAAAATTACCAGAACTCCTCTGGCCCCAACATCTTAAGTGTACAAGAGAAAGAATATCTGCAAAGCAACGTAGGAAATGCCCCTATCCAACTCCAAGATGAAGCAAAGCAGAAGGAAGAAGAATTGGAAGAGATTAATTTAGGGACTGAAGAACACCCGAGGCCTTTGTTCGTGTGCAAAGGAGAGAAGGAGAAACGGGATTTGATAGCGCTATTAACAGAGTTCATAGATGTGTTTGCTTGGAACTGTGATGAAATGTCGGGGTTAGATCCAAACCTGGTAACCCACAATTTAGCTGTGCGGAAAGGAGAAACTCCTGTCAAGCAAGCTCCTAGAAAATTCTCCAATGAAATAGAAGCTCAAGTAAAGAAAGAAATCGAAAAATTACTCGCAGCCAAATTCTTCAAACCAATACAACACCCCTCTTGGTTAGCCAACATAGTGCCAGTGAAAAAGAAGAATGGGCAGATCCAGTGCTGTGTAGATTTTAGAGATCTAAACAAAGCTTGCCCTAAGGATGATTTTCTCCTGCCCGATGTTGATCCTAAATGGGAGGATCCTTACATTGTTTCTGAAGTACACCCCAACGGACACTGTATCCAGCTGGACCCAGATCATGGAACAACCACTGGCCCCATCAATTTCAAGTATGTCAAGAAGTACTATGCTTAATTTCAGCTTTAGTAGTTAGAATTTCAATTCCAAAAGGTTTCATTATCAAGAGCCAATGTTTATGTTATATTATTCTGCAAGCATCTTGCAATGCACGAAAAAACTGCATTACCAATCATACACTCAAAAGTTATGAATGATGCATCTTAAGAATTTGCAGTACAAAATATTTCTAAAAATTGAAGTGCCCCACCCTCCAAGCTCCTAAAAAAGAGAGAGCATAAATAGGGTAAGAGAGATCTGGGTACCTTCATTTTCTTTGCCTAAAAAAAAGAGGCAAAAAAATAGCAGTAGATAATGCTGCTCTTCTTAGAATCATACCCTCCCCTTGCAAAAAAAAAAAAAGAGATCGTGTGTATCCAAAATAAAATGATCACACAAGCAGGTAAAACCCCCGGAGGAGTATGCATATTATAAAAAAAAGAGGGGAAGCATAACACCCAAAAAGAGGTGTACAATGAAAGTCATAGAGGTAGCAGGACAAAAAATATTTTGTCAAAATGTTACATATTTTACAAAATAAAGTGCTGAAAAAATGTCAGCCACAAAATATCACTGTAAGAAATCATAGAAGAAGCAGCCTCCTTATGCTTGGCCAATTGCTCTTGCTCTAGGCTGATGCTGGCTAACCTAGCCTTTATGGTGTTCAATTCAGATGTAAGTTTGTTAACCTTTTCTTGAAGAGCAAAAACATCAGAAGAGAGAACATGATACTCTTTAAGACAACAATTCTTCTCTAGCAAGATCAGAGACCCCAGGTGCAGGCTCCAATTTAGCAGAAAGATTTTCAAGCCAACGACCACTAAATTTAAATAACTTAAGGTTATTTAGATAATTTTCTACCATATCTCGATGAGCACCCAACAAGTCTGCAAGGGAGTGTGAAGTAAAGAAATCCCATGCGTCCAGGTACCCAAGCTTCTTGAAAAGGCAGTTTAGGTTATTCGGAAGCAAGAAGGAAGGAGCCCAGGATGCAATCTCCGATAACAAGTTCTTCGCAGATCCATTGAAATACTCAAACTCATCGCAGACAGAAACTGAAAAGCAAAACAACCTTTTTTCATCAGGAACTTATAAAATGTTGGCATGCCTGACAAATGAAAAGAAATACAATGAAACACACCAGAAGAAACACTAGTTAAAGGTTCCTTTGTGATATCAGAAGCACTCGAAGCTTGAAAGGTGGACTCATAAACAGCATGAGAAGCTGAAGATACAAACATACACACAAACAGCATGAATGAAATCATGTACGCAAATCTCAAAAAAAAGAGGCAGAGTAAAGCAGTTGTACCTGCACCAGGAAATACCGTTTGGATGGAAGTAACAACACGTCTAGTAGGGTCCCCTTGGCAGGTAACACCTGGATCAATGTCAGCATTGCCCTTAGAACTTGCTATTGCTCGTGGGTCATCTCGCACAACTTCTTGGGTAGTACCCTTGTCAGGGATGCCGCCAACAACAAATGAATTAGGAGAGTCACCACTGACCCTTCTTGAGAGCTCTCATCTACTACATTTACCGAATCAGAGGGTGCATTTGGAATTGTTTTCATTTTATCCAAAAGACGATGGGACCTACGCTTCACAACACTTCTAGATAAGCTAACCACAGCCTTACCATGAGACTGTGATGACTCAACAAAGCAAGCAGCGGCAGAAGAACCTTTAGCTTTTACTGTCGAAGAAGGAAAAATCCTTGAGCCAGTGGAAATTGGTGAAGGCGTAGCATCAACAAAAGGCCTAGGTGGTCTTTCAAGAGACCTCTTTGCAACCTCAACATTTGAACTCTCCACTTTACTACGCTTGACCACTTCAGCAGTAACAACTGAATCGTCAGGTTTTCTTTTTGAAGAAAGTGGATGTCTATAACACCTGGCGTTCAAGTCTACAAAACACCAGCACAAAAGATACAGCAGTTAAATACAAAAAGAGGAGAGAGAGACGAAAAAGAAATGAAGAAACAAAAAACAAGAATCAGCAAAGAGCAAATATTACTTGTAATGGTCGAAGGAAAAAGGTTGCCAGTCATGAAATATGGATCCTTGATTAAAACCGGGACAAATGATCTGACATCAGGGACGGAGGTACCCTCATATTGCCTAATATGCTCCTTCATACGCATAAGGTAATCCACATACTCCATTGTAACTCCCCCATCCCTGTCAAGAGGAACAACCAAGAAAGGATTGTACTCCGGGAGTTCTTCTTGAAATAGAACCTTTTTCATTAAATTTTCTGGTGTAGAAAAAATATGCTCCACATTTTTTGGATCCTGGTCCCACCTTAGTTGGCGACTCACCCTATCAGGATGGTATATCACTGGATAGATCAAAGCTCCACAGTGAAAATTCCTATCCATAACAATCAAGCCAGGAAGGGGGGTAGGAGAAGTACACAAAAGCCAAAAGTCATAAACCCCATCCTTGCCGGTGGAAATATTATTGCGGTCATGTTCAAGACAAGCAAAATATATACGATGAATAGCCGATGTATTAGGCTGGTAAGAGGTTACGTATGGGCGAAAACAAAAATTTTCCTCCAAATCAATAACATCCTCCAAAGATTTTGAAGGATGAGCTGAACCCCAAATCCAAGCACGAGGACTGGCCTTCTTATCTGGAAGAATTGTAGGGGGCTTACGGGTGGGAGAAAACAGAGAGAACCGCTCAAAAAGAAAGAGTTGAAGAAATATTTCGTCAATTAAAGCCAAAACTGGAAAGCGACCATGAGCAATCTTGAGTTGCTGGGAAAATTGATCAAGCCGCGTATATAAGCTGCCGAGATACAGAGGAGCCAATGGTAAACATTCTCCTCTAGCAATCAAGCAGGCTAAAAGAAACACCCCATGGCTCATACACTCATCCGTCGATCCCAAAAATACATATTTACTTAACCAATAAGCGACAAAAGCAGCTTCCTTAAGATCTGAAGGAACAGCAGGAGCGGGGACAAACTCACCATTGAGGAAATCACCAAAGAAATAACGAGACCAATTAGAGTAAGAATACTTAATAGTAATCTTTTTCTTCTTGCGATCTTGCTTGTCTCCAACCACCTCTTTTCCTTTCGAGGACCCACGAGTCTTTGGATGCTTATCCTTGGAAGAAGATTTCTTGACACGCCTACTCATGGACAACTCTTTTGCATATCGACCAGCATCACTTAAACTCATTTGAAGATGTCTCGCAAGCTTAAGCATATCAGAATCTGGGCGAAGAATAGTGAGATCCACACTACCAAACACCAGCAGCTAGGGGTGGCAAACGAGCCTAAACCCGCTGGGCCGGCCCGCGTAACCCGCCAAAAAAGACGAGCTGGGCTGGAAAATTGGGACCGCCAAATAGCAAAAGCCCGCCTAACCCGCACTGCTTAAACCGCGGGTTTTGGCGGGCTTTGGCGGGGCGGGGTGGGCTTCCCCGCCGGGCTAAAGTTTTTATTAGTGAGGGGGTATTTTTGCAATTTTTTTGCCAATACCTAACTTCCCCCAACCTAACTTACAAGAGTATGAAGATAAAAATTGAGTGTTTTGAATTATGTTTATGTTATTTTGGAGACAATATTTATAATTATGTTTTGGATTATATTTATTTTGCTTTGGAGAGAATATTTATACTTATATTTTGAATGAAAATTTGGTTTATAATTATATTTATTAGATATTTATAATTACAAAGACTTTAATGTTTGTGAATATAAAAATATAATTTTTTATGCCATTAGAAATTATAAATTTATTAATATAGTTGTGAAATTATATATTACTTAGTAGTTAATAGTAAAAAAAAAAAAGAGGAGCTTTGGCGGGCTTAGCCCACCAGCCCGCCAGCCCGCTGTTAGGCGGGGTGGGCTAGGATTCTAGGACCGCCTCACTAGGCGGGGCGGGGTGGGCCAGCCCGCCAAAGAGCGGGCTTCTGGCGGGGCGGGGCGGGGCGGGGCGGGCTTCCCCGCTTGCCACCCCTACCGGCAGCTGAAGAAGAACCATAACATCTTCCAAAGTGGGTGAAAACTCACCCCAAGAAGTCAGAAGAGTATGAGTCTGAGAACACCACCTCTGCCAAAGTAAACTCATATCATATCCATTTCGTTGAACACCCAAGCCTGCCAAGAAGAAATCAATTAGTGCTTCTTCAATATATAGCAACAAGGTAAAGAAATTATAAGAATCAATTATGATGATAGATGGTAGAAAACAACCAACCTGTAGATGTGCGAATAGCCTCGGCAACACCAGCTAACTCTAATCTCCTCACGAAATTACCACCCTCCTCAAAAAATACTGTGAACACCCACTTTTGCCAAACCTTACTCATGTGAGTAGCTGCCTCAGCTTTAAAAGACGTCCATGGAAATTCTTGGCGCTTCAATCGAGAACAAAGTAGAGCAGGACCCACTTGATATGAAGGCTTCTCAACAAATTCACCCAAAACTCTACAATCTGAAAAATTAAAGCCGGGTTTCATAGTTTTATCTATACCTAATAACAAGCCAGAAGAAGGAGGGTCCAGAAAAGGTTTCTTCATCAGAGGAGGATCCACAAAAGTAGCCCTCTTATCTGATGGTTTAACCCAAGGTTGGGGGATAGATTCAGAAAACCCGATTGCATATTCTTGAGGAACATCGTCCATATCATTCACAGAAGAGTCAGTACCCAAACTATTACTAGAGTCCTCTGGGTCACTATCCACTATCTCAACAAGTTTCACACGAGGCATGACAGCAAAAAGAAACAGTTCCTAAAAAAAGGTGGAAAGAAGGAGAACAGCAACAACAAAATAGAGTGAACATCAATATCACGCAAATACCAACGACAAAAATGTTCAAAATATAAAGGAGAATATTGCAGAACACTCAAAAAATTCTGAAAAAACCAAAGAGCATCGCATGTCAAGAAAACAATCAAGGAGTTCTCAAATGAAACAAAAAGCAAAAGTATGAAAATCATTCATTATATTCTTTACTCGATAAGGCCACTAACTCCTCATATCCTCACAATATCATATTTCATTTGGTGACATATATAAAAATATTGCAAGACATTATACGTTTATAGCTTTGAAAGAATATGAATATTGAACACCAGTAAATTGTTCTAATTGAAAAAGTTTATAAACAAATTACTTATGACTATACTATACAAAAAAATTAATTAAATTATTTTCATTTTTAAAATAACTATTTAATATTTACAGATGAACATTGTTCATGATGTTTAACTCAATTTCTTTTATTTTGTGATGCCATTGGAAATATATACAAATGAGAACATGTACAACTGAGGATATAACATCCAAATTGTAAGGTGAAAGATCTTTATCAAAGAATCTCTATAGCTAATCCTAAAATTAGCAACTCAATATACATGAGGGCTGAGAGGGGTTACATGAGAACAAAGGCAGAGAAATAATAATAAGGGTTCAGAGTAACAAATAGTATAGAATGATCATTAGAGTTCAAACACGAGTTCAGAGTAACAAAAGTTCAGAACAATACGAAAAAAATGCCAAATATACAATAGTAGATATTCAAGTGCCAGAATCTCATACAAGAAAATAGGAGTACGCATTATATGACAAAAAAGGGGAGCAAGACCGAAGACAAAAGCAAGAAAAGAAGAAAAAAAAGTCTTACCAAGTAAGAAGACAGAATGAGAAGACAGAGCAAAGTTAAATATGGGAGTGTCCTTTGCCCTAAGAAAAACTCCCAATTGTTGAAGAAAACAGAGGGTTTGGATGATGGTGGTGATAGTAGTGATGATACTGGAAAATACGGTTGGGTAAAAAAATGCCCTAGCAGTGATGATGAGCAACACGCTCTCCCCTATCCTTCCAGGTGTTCTCCCCTTCTTATGTATTTCTCCAAATTCAGGTATTCAAATTTAAAACGCGTCCATTAAAAAGGGTAAGAGTTTCTCCCCTTCTTATTCCCTTATATATTAAATTATTATATTAAATCAAATCATCCCTCTTTTTTCATAAAAAAATATATATGTATATATATGTATAAATAATAATAATAATAATTATAATAATAATAATAATAATAATATATTATTATTATATTATTATTATTATTATTATTATTATTATTATTATTATTATTATTATATTATTATTATTATGTACACACATACACTACTTTTAAGAATAAATACATACATATATACAAATAGATTAAGAATATATTTATTTACTAATCTTATTTATCTATTTATTTATTTTATTAATATTTAAAATATTTGTACAAAACATTCTTTTATTCATCTTTTATGAGTACATAATTATATTCATATTATACAAAAATATTTGAATATCATAATATTTACAAATACATATCTCATTATGACAAAAAATAGATAAAAGAGGGGAGATTTAATTCTTTAGAGTTATGATATGTTAACCAAAAAAAATTATTCTTGTTCTGTTGAGTACAAAAAAGTTCAATACAGCTTGAGGAAATACTTTGTACCCTCAAAGACTGCATGGAGACTTATGATTGTGTACTAAAAATATAAACCTTTTTTTGTACATAATTAATTTTTATAATGACCTACAAACATGGTCAAAAAAGAGTTAAGTTCCTCCTAAAGGCATTGGGCTAAAAGGATAGAACCCAAAAGAACACCTTAAGGAGTTGAATTTCTATTCAGTGGAAACCATATTGGTGGAAATGGATTGGTTGGATTTGGAGTGTAAAGGTGTCATCTAGTTAAAAGAAAATCAAACTAGATGTCCCTTCACTAATGTCACATGTCAGGAGCTTTGGTTTAACGTGTGAGAATCAACTTCCTACCTTTTCAGTTGACAAGACTTGAGGTGACAGGAACATCTAAAGATATTTTGGAAAAAGCAAGTAAACCAAATATTAGATTAAAAACCATTGGACAATAGATTTCCTCTTCATCATGATTTTACACTATAAAAAGGACCTCAAGCCACCTCTGTAAAGCACCATTACCATTACGATCATCATCTTCTTCACTTTCACTACTTTTCACTTTCATCTTCACCTTCTTCTAGATCTTTCTGACTCCTGAAGCTAATAAGCTAAAAAATCCATCTTTTTTTCTCTCCAAATTTCCTCTCATTTTGTTCTTCATTACATTCATCGCCTTCACGAGTAAAAAATTGGCGTTCTGGTGTTCCCCCAAAACACTTGACAACTATTAACCAACCCATGTCCACTTTAAACAAAGCTCATTCATCCTCTTGTAACATTAGTGGAGGTCTCGACACTTGTTCTCCACCTCTATTTCTCATCATTAGTTCTTGTATTGCTTATCTGCCATTAATAGAAGTGTTCTTCCTCACAAGTTTACTTACCCCGAATCTCTCATCTTAACTATTATTTTTCACTTAATCTATTTTTCACGAAACCCACCTGAATCAAGATGGAAAATATAACAATAAAAAATATAATTATGAAAAATTAACAAGAATAATGAATGAAAAAATAAAAAATAAGTTGTGTCCCTTGTTAGTGTCTCTGTGTCCTTCCTGTCAGGATGGATACAAAATACACTAATTTAGTGTCTCTGGACACATTGTCTTTGTCCATGTCTTCTCTGCCAAATACGATTTTGTGCCTCAGTGTTCCTGTCTCAGTATCCTGTCTCTGCAAACAAACGTAGCCTAATGACTAATTTTAGTGACTAATTTTAATATACAAATAATATTTTTATAAAAAATGACAAGCCTTTTAATATTTTAAAATTGCCCCATAATAAAATTAGACTAATAATATACAAATAATATTTTTATAAAAAATGACAAGCCTTTTAATATTTTAAAATTGTCCCATAATAAAATTAGACCAATTATCTACTGAAACCTCATTTTAGCTCAGGTTATGGCCGGAAGACCTCTTCCAGCAAAAGAATCCTATGGACAACATCATGGATGGAAGACCTCTAGCAATAGTTCTTTCTTTCTCGTTTTCTTCCGTTTCTTTCACTCTCTCTCTCTCAAAATCCACAATTTTATTTTTTATTTTTTTTGGGTTAAATTATAATTACAATGAACTCTGTAACTTAGAATAACGAATGATTTCATATTATGAACTGGATTAATCATACTCTTCTACTAGTGTCTTTTTTTCTTTCTTCTTAGGAGTTTTAACTTTCAAGCACTTATTCAAAACTAAATCCGGACTAATATGCAGAAGTAGAAAAATGGCATTAAACATAGATTACATAAGCTAAATCCAACATGAGATTAATTAACAAATTCAGTCTTTAGAAATTAGAAGCATGCTTGTCTTTCATTGAGTCTCTTCCTCCGCAATTTTTCACAGGCATTTGCTTCAAAGCACAGAGCAGGCCAGGAGTGGTGTGCATGTATGTGTGAAAGTCTCTCTATTTTTGTTACTATTTTTTGTTTTATAAATATCGTATATTGCTTTAGCAAAATAAAAATTCAGGTTAGATATAGCTATTATATATTCTTTCGCGACTAATAATGAAATATACTACTTATTAGCATTATGATTTTTGATTTTCATAAACTATACATGTGAATGGAGTTGCCTAAGTAGCAATTTAAGACTTTCAATTACAATCTTAATACATATATCCTATATTAAAAGCAATTAACAATGCTACACAATCCTATGTTATCACATCATTCAGATGATAAAATTTTTGAAGAAAATAATAATTTTTAAAATATTTTGACATAAATTTTGAGTTAAATATAAAATTAGGGCTAGAAGTAAGTTAAATCAGTTCGCAAGCTAATTCAAACTCGATTCATTAACAGCTTGATAAGTTAAATTTGTGAGTTTGTAAGTTAAACTTGCGTTTAAATAAACTCAACTTATTGGCTAGTGACCTAGTTCAAATATTACTTATTATAATTACAGAAACTCTCAGGGACAAGCATATATAACAAGATCTAACTATCATTCAGCCAGCATGCGTTTTTATACCAGGACTGTCTCACGCGCTATCACAAACAGCTTTCTCTCACGCTCCTCTCCAAGGAACTAGCCGGATACGCTCTTCTACAATCGCAGTTTCGTTGACAAAGCCTAAAGCTTCACCTTTTATGCTCTTCTTCTTTGTCGCTCATTCCTTCTCAGCTGCAAAACTCAAAATTTCACTCTCTTGCTCCATGTCAATGATGGAATCAGTGTTAGAAGAACATAATATTGAAGTAAGCAATTTCTCCCTCTTCTAATTTCATGATTTTTGTAATGATTTTCATAGTGCATCAATGAACACAATGATGATTATGATTATGAATTTCTGAGCTCGCAAAGCATGCTATTTTTGTTTTTCATAATAGAGTTTAAATTGAATGTACAAAATCCTGATTCATGTATGTAAAATCTCATTAAATCGGGTGCAAAACATCAGATTCATGTGTGCAAAAATTCATTACATTGGGTGCAAAATGTGCTGAGTGAGGTATATATGCAAAATCTCATTAAATCAGGTGCAAAATATCATATTTATATGTGCAAAAATTTATTACATTGGGTGCAAAATGTGCTGATTCATGTGTGCAAAATCTCATTAAATCGGGTGCAAATTATCATATTCATGTATGCAAAATTACATAACAAAAATCTCATATATATTCACATAATGCATAGCCAAAACAACATAAAAAAAAATCAAAACAACAAACACTAAGAACTATAATTTATACCCCTATTGCTAGGCGATCGCATTGGCGATCTCATGTTGTTTTCATTTTTTTGTCTTTCCTATTAAATCAATACAAACAATAATTAAAAATTTGTAGAACAACAAATAAAAAAAATCAAAACTATAAAAAAGCACATACACTATTTTTACCTTGTTTTGACCTCCTTCTCCTCATCTTGCTTTGCATCACTATAAAGAAGCACACATTATATTTTACTTTACATTCTCTTTTATCACAAAAAATAAATCAAAACTAATTTTTACCTTTCCTCATCTGATACATTGTCATCTTCCTTTGACATTTTATTGTCATTATTTTGTTCATCAAATCTATAAACAAGAAATTTAATTAGTGATAAAGAGTGTTTGTAATACTCATAGGCTTCAGTCCTTTCATTTATAACATCCCAAAACTTTATTTTTTTACCTTTCTTTCCTTCATTGTGTTATCTTTATTAAGCTCCTTCGCCTCCCTTTTCTTAGCCAAATTACTTGGTGTTCTTGTTGTGTTCTTTGCAAATTTAGCATCAACAACACCTTGCTTAACTAAAAGGGTAACAATACCCTACAATAATAGTTACACAAATAAAAGTTTTGTAAGAAAATAGAAGAATGTGTCAAGATAAAAAAAAGAAGCTATATTGAATTGGTTACCTTTGACCAAATTATATTATACACTCGTCATATTATGCAAAACAAAAAAAAATCCAGAAAAGAAACACGACATCAAACTGAAACAATTCATATAAATTAAATTAAATTGTACAGAAAGGCAGAAATTAAATTGTACATAAATTAAATTAAGTGAACTAAGTTCTTTCTAGTTTTGAAAGCCTTAGTATATGGCATATGTATCTTAATTAGGAATATATCTTAAAGTTATGTCAGTATATATGTCTTTTCCCTAGTGCTTCTTTTCTGATCTCACAAGCAAATCCTATAATCTCAACAAAGATGAGACAAAAATACTCACAACAAGCCAAACTGGTGCTATGATAATTACATTACAAAAATAAAAGGCTCATGACATGCCTCATCCGCATGTAGACCTCACCAAAAAGGTTAAATTCACTAGAAATTAATATTTAGCTTATAATGCTTTCCATCCACCAATGGAGAACAGTTGTAGCATAACTAGCATTTCATGAATTAAAAATTGAAAATAAAAAATAGAGATCGCATATTAAATTCAATTTAGGGAAGTAAGTTGATATGTATGCAACGGAATAGTCAGTTTAGTTTCAACTTTGTTATTTACCATTGTAATTGTATTCTCTGCAGTTTGCTCCAAACTTGCCACTATTTTTCTTTTATCACACTGCATTCAATCTTTAGAGCAAATAACTACACACTAATTCAATAATAAGCACACCACAAAATAGCACAATTATACTCACAAGACACTTAAAAGAAAAAAAAAGCTCTTGCATTACATTATAAGGCAATTACATAAAACATAAAAAAAGAAAATCAAAACCACACTGATGTAATTAGCAGCATTGGAGCAGAGTCCATATCTACACTCAACAACCTTGAAATATCATTTTACTAACTTCTAAAACACGACATGCAAATATAAGACTTAGAATAAAATTGAGGCACTATCATAATTATAACTATGCCATTTGAGCATTCTATATAGATAGCAGGATTTCAACAATTAGGAATTCAGCACGATTATCTCAAACAGCACACACATCACACATCACATATCACACAAGAACACATAAAGGATCAAATCTAATTAATATATTTTCTCTTGGATAAACAAAACGTAGCTGATAACTAGAAGTGAAAAGAATTCAACTTAGAAATGGATGCATTAAGTGGGTGCATTAATCGAAAGAATTCTGGATATTATAAGCAATCATCAATTTCAAAAAAAAAAAGAAGCTATATTGAAATAAATAAAACAAACTGTTGGCCTTTGCTTTGATGACTCCTGTGTCAATTTCTTTGCAAGTTTTTCTTTATCCCAATAAGCAATCCATGGTGGTGGAGGTCCCATATAATTTTTCTTATCTCCGAATGTGTCTTTGTGGTAATAGATAATCTACAAGCAAAATAATAAATGTAATTATTATCATAAAAAAAGAAATCAAAAAAGGAAAAAAAAAGATAAGTATATTAGACTGATTACCATCAAAACATAAAGACAACCATCAATACTTAATGTATTTTTTCCTTGAATTTTTGAACCCCTTTCATAAGCTCATCATGCACAAATCTTGCCCAATTGTATCTTATGATATTCTCTACATCAACAATGGCACGTAAGTGCTTTGGGGATGTGATAGCGCTACTTGTTGGTGCCAAAAATGAGCTAATAATGAACATTGTAAATGCTCTCCTAAAGTAATCTCTCCCTTTGGATGTTGAAACATTACATTCTCTTGAATGTAATACTTCTTGTAACCATGGGCTTGTCACAGACTTGAACGGGGCAACTAATCTTTCTTACTCTGAAGTCCAATCTTTTTCTTCTGGAAAACTTTTACCAATTGAAGGCAATCCTAGAGCTAACCCAATTTTATCTGTTGTCACATCGATATCCCCCACCACTAATTTCAGTTTGCTTGTTGTTGTGTTATATGCTTTAGCAAGTGCAAGGAATAACCACCTATCAATTTTCCAATCTTGAATAGCCTTCATGGATGAGAATCCCATCTTATCAACTTCAATTTTTTGTTCTTTTGTAAGAGAATTTATTGTTGTGAAAACCGAAACGGGAGAACAACAACATTCTATCAATTTCTGCAAACATAAAGTAAAAAATCTTCACCCAATTTTAACCATGTTTTGTTTGAAAAATAATAAGAAATAACAATAATAATAAATTATCATAATCATAATAAAGTAATATTGGCATTTAGATATAGATGGGTGCAAACTATGCTAAGTCATATGTGCAAAATCTCATTAAAATGGGTGCAAACTGTGCAAGTAAGGTGTGCAAAACTTGACTAAAGTGGGTGCAAATTATCAAATTGATGTGTGCAAAATCCAATTAAAGTGGGTGCAAACTATCCGATTCATGTGTGCAAAAAATTCATTACATTTAGTGCAAACTGTACTGATTAAGGTGTGTAAATTTTCATTAAAGTGGGTGCAAACTGTCTGATTCATGTGTGCAAAATTTTATTCAAATGGGTGCAAAGTGTCTTGAGTAAAGTGTGCAAAATCTCTATTTAAATGGGTGCATACCCGAGATTCTAGTTCTTCAAGAATTTTCTGCTGCATTTTCCTTCTAGTTCCTGTTTCAGATTTCTTTGTATTTATACTTCTTCGCGGCATCTTAATATCTGGATCTTTTTCCATTTCAAATAATCACTGCATATTATTAAGAAACATATTATTAACACAAACACATAAAAAAAACCTAGTAATTAATTGTGCAGTAGCCATTATCAAAGCTCTACCATAACAAAGCTGTACTAACAACTGAGATAATAACTTAATTAATTTTTTCAAAGATTTATAAATTAAAAGTTACAGCAATATTACTATTATGATTCATCTGCATTCAATGTCATGTATTTAACCTTTCACACTCCAGAACATTCTAGAAGCTTAAGTGTTCAGGCTAAAGAAAAAGTATAACCCCAGAAAAGTAATAATAAAGGTAGAAGAAGAGAAGAGTTAAGGGTTGGTTGTTGGAGGGACAGGTTCTTTTGCATTTGCTCGTGGCATTGCGGTAATTTCTCAAACAGGTGGTGGGCAATCTACTCATGAAAATGGTGTTGCTACGTTTTATCATGTTAAACTTCAGCTTCAATTTCCAAAGCTCTACCACAACAAAGCTCTACTAACAGCTGAGATAATAACTTAATGAATTTTTTCAAAGATTTATAAATTAAAATCAAAATTTATAAACAAGATATGATGAATCAAAATCAAAAGAAATTTTATTATAGAGTGCTTAAAGATTTTTCATGAATAGACAGGAAACATTGAGTAATATTTTTGGGTGCCATTATGAATTTCTTCTTGCATGTTTTGAATGGATACAGAATGATGGACAACAAGAAGGTAAGAGTTGCAGAAAGTAATAAATGAACAAAAATCAAAACTCATTAACCTTCACATTAATCTTGCAAAAGCATAACGCATCATTAGAAACGAAGGAGAATGGATAGAGAGCTGAGAGATGCTGTTGCAGAGAGTAACGCCGCTGCTATTAGAGAAGCTACTTGGGATGGACAGCGAGCAAAAGAATGCTGATTTGTATTGAGCATGCTCCAGTGTTGAGAACAAGAAAGATGGCGCGCAAGAGTGTAGAGGAGAGAGTGTGTGAAATTTTGGGGAAGAAGAAGAGCGTGTGGTAAAGGAGCGTGGGTACACGCTCTCTATATGCATTTGAGCTTTATTTTGTTTGAGGTATAAAATTACTAATGTTGGTTGTTTGCTGGCCCAAAAATAAGAAAACTGCTGACCCGTAGCGGTGCTCTTATAATTATTTATATTAATACATCTAATATGTATTTTATACTTTTAATTTAAAATAAAAAAATTATAATCATAAATACATTTGAGATGGATATGAACCCAAATATGTGTTTGGATGTATTAGATAATAACGATAATGTTCTCAAAGTAGATCCAAGAACTCTAACCCGCCAAACTCCAAAAATAGTTGTTGTCCAACAGAGCACACACTCTGTCAAACACCAAAAATTTGTCACCGCAACCAAATGGCAAAGAGAAGTTAAAACTATTATCAAAGTCATTGTTTCTTGGACTCGGTGCAAAGAGATCCAGGTTTTAACATGTGGTCGAGGTAAAGTCATTGCACATTGATATATAGGGATGGCAACACCACCCGAACCCACGGGTACCCACTCCGCTCCTACCTGCTTGGGGCGGGTAATTACCCGCCCCGCACCGGGACGGGTTTTGAGCGGGACGGGGGCGGGGTCGGGTTTAGGTAATACGTGCCCCGACATATATATAATATATGTAAAATAATTAGTAAATAATTAATAATATTGTATCATATTTAAATTTTTACTTTAATTTATGTTATGTATGTGATGATGGTTATATAAATTTTGAAATTTAATTTTATTTGTTAGATTTTAATAATTATAGGGGCGGGTAGGAGCGGGGCGGGTACCCGCAGGGGTAGGTTAGGGTTAAACGTTTTACTACCCACGAGTAGAAGCGGGGCGGGTTCTACGCGAGTTATTGTACGGCGGGGTGGGGTCAGGTAGAGCAAAAACTCTCCCCTACCCGCCTCGTTGCCACCCCTATTGATATGTATTTATATATCCTTATAAAAGGAACAGTATTATAATGTCCAATTTTTTGTATGTAGGAGTTTAAAAGTGTGCAATGACCACAGAAGATGACAAAGTGTGATGTAAATGCACAAATCTTTCGTAGAGAAGCAGTACAAGCATCAAACACATTAATTACTATACATGTTTGCGCAGAATCAAAACTACTATGTATTTTTGGACAACAAAATATGCTTGTGAGAAAAAAACCAAAGTAAAATTACTTGTATATAACATTATAAAAATTACTAATATCTTTTTTGAACATTGTGAATAATAAATGATAATATTTTACACACTTTATCTTAATCTCGATATCTTATAAATAGCAAACAATTCGAGCAAATTTTAAGACAAGACTTAAAAATACATGTTTTACCTTTTTCTTTCCTTGATAATGCATCATTATATTCTTCTCTAGTATTAGAGAATAGGATACAAGTAGGGGTGGAAACAGGTCAGGCCAGGACAGGCTTTGCTCTTAACAGGCCTGGCCTGTTATACAGTTGATTGGCCTGAGCCTGGCCTGCAGCCTGTTATAGGCTCTTCATAAAGTACTAGGCCTGGCCTGTTATTCAGCCTGGCCTAGCCTGAAACCTGTTAAAAGGCCTGATAATTTTTTTTTACAAAAATAAAAATATTATTTAAAAAAATTATTTTTTAATAAAATAGTTATATGTAATATGTCATATATTTAATATTTATAAAAAATTTTAAACTTTTAACATATTTAAAATATACAAAAATATTTATAATAAAACATAATAAATTTAAAATATTTTATAATTTTATTAATAACAAATAATTATTTATATATTTAATTATATTTTAACAGGCTCAGGCAGGCCTGACAGGCCTATAAGGCTAATTAGTAAGCCTGGGCCTGGCCTATTCATGTATTAAGACTTTTAAAAGAGTCTGAGCCTGTACCTATTTTATAACAGGCCAGGCCAGGCCAGGCCAAACACAGGCCAGGCTGCAGGCCCCTGGCAGGCCGCCTGGCCTTTTTCCACCCCTAGATACAAGGTACAAAAGTCATCCAAAAATATGATATGAATTTATGTGTGTATTGTGTATTTTTAGACCACCACCAATATTTAAAGAATATTAAATTTAAGGCCTTAATTAAGTGGATGAGTACAAAACCAACATAATTCAATTATTGCATTACAAATAAGATAGAAACATTAACAATAGTAATAAAATCAAATGGTTTATCTTTTCATAAATTAAGTAGATTGTTTGTCTAATATGTGGTGTCATTGTTGGTTTTATACACTATGAAAACCAGGGATAATTTGTATCAAAATAGAAATTATCTTTTTTGTTTTATAAAAGAAAATAAGAAAGATACAACTTGGATTCAGGGACAAAAAACAAAAAATTTTTTTTGACTTGAGTTGTGGAAATAAGATGAAGTAACTCATGAGCATTGTTTCTTATTGTAAATAATATATATGGTTTTTCTGAAGTTGGAACATGTACTTTTTTTATCTCATGGATGATGTCTTTTTTTTTATATTTTTTTTCTTTTTAAGCATTATAGTTGATATAATAAATTTTAAGTTGAAGAGTGATGTGCATAAGATGTTCTAATAAAAATTATTTGAATTCAAATAGGGAATAATCACTTATTTCAAAATGAATAGTGAGATAAATCTAAGTATGAGGCAGATAGAGATGTTTGCATATGTTTTCAATCCAAATTTATTATCAAGTATATATTTTTCCACGT
Source organism: Arachis stenosperma (assembly GCF_014773155.1). Classification (NCBI taxonomy): domain Eukaryota; kingdom Viridiplantae; phylum Streptophyta; class Magnoliopsida; order Fabales; family Fabaceae; genus Arachis; species Arachis stenosperma. The sequence continues at coordinate 147,915,893 of NC_080385.1, forward strand.
TCTTAAACAAGTTCAATAATATTCATCCGCTATTATTTGCGCATTGAATCTATATTCCTTGTTATCAACGAGAACACTGTAAAGATAGGAACTTCGTTCGCAACACGTCAAGAACTTTTTTACCTGAGCAAGAATCATATAATTTATCCATGTGTAGAATTAATATTCAAATATTTTTATTACACAAATTGAAGATTCCCAAGTGAGTTGAGAAGGGGGTTGAATCAAGGAACTACTTTTATCACTTAATAAACAATTTTGCAGAATTCTAATTTTAAGAGATTATTTTCGATTTTTTTTGTCCTGTAGTGCAGAAGAGAAAGTGCAGAGAATAGAGAAAGAGAAGAGTGGCGCCTTGATATATCTTGGTTTGGCCATGAAGTGCAATGTGATCCACGTCCAGTCTCCACTATAATAATGGTAGAAAGATTAAAATGGCTTTGTATGCACTACTCTCTTTGCCATTTGTATCTCTCAAAGTAAACTTGAATCTAGAAAAAAAGAAAACTAAGAACACACTCAAATAATAAGAAATCTAAAGTTGTTTATGTAATCTGCAATATGCACAAAAAATGTTGCCTTTTTCTGGGAAAAAATCTTCTTTTATAGAGCATGGTTGCTTTTTTCAATGTTAGAATCATTCCTAATTCATCAACTAGCCGTTGTATCATTTATGAGTTGACTTTATTCACGTTGAAGTAGAAATATTTTTCTTCTTTATCTTGATAATATTTAGCAGGTGTCCAAACACTTATAATAATATTTTAAGTTTGGCTTGATATCTTCAATGATATTCCTCTTAATGATGCTTATTTGAACAATCGTTCTTGCTAGTTTAGTTATATATCTTTGATTGATTTCAACATTGCTCATCATAATAGTTAATTATAATAAAACATAGTTAATTATAATTGTCATCATAAGATATCAAATCAATTCTTAACTCAATAATTTCCTCTTTATTGACAAATGTGATTAAACTTAAATTAAAAAGAGAGTGTATGAATGAATTTTTTAAATTTTAGCAAAGTCTCCCTATTTATGAGCATTCATCAATCAAGAGTAAAAATACAAAACTGTGGTACCTGACCATATACTAAAATAACATAACAAAACTTGGTGCTTATAATATAAGATACTAGAGCAGAAAAAATAAGACATGTCAAAGCAAATAAAACCAATATCAAAACAAGAGATACTAAAAAATATCTATAAGGGACAAGCCATAAAAGTTTAACCCCTTTAATTTTTTTCCCTTTTATCATCAAGAAAAAAAAATAAAGAAAGATACCACCATCAGCAGTAATAGCAGAATAACGTGTAAAAGATTATAGGCATTAATAACTGATGCAAGAATAAAATTCTTTTAAAATAGAAAAAACTTTAAAATAAATAAGATGAGTAATGATAAAAATACTTTAAATAAAATATATTTTAATGCAGCTTAAAAATATTTTTCAAATAAATGCAAAGATCATGTAATAATTCAAAAAAGATATAAAGATGGCAAGTTGAAAAATAAATTTGTTCATCATTTGTCTAGAAAATCTTGTCTCGACCTGAGACAAAAAAATCTCATCAGTTCAATTAAAATATATAAAAAATACTTAAAATTTTTAAAGCAATTCTTAATTTACAAAATCTATCTTTAGCTAAGAGTTTACTAAAAATATCAGCTAATTGATCATCTGATTCAACGAACTGAACATCAATATTTTTTTGTACATATTCATGTATTGAGTGATATTTTATTTTAATATGTTTAATACAAGAGTGCAAAACTGGATTTTTGGAAATGTTAATGACACTCGTGTTGTCGCACATAAGGAAAATATTTTCAGCTTTAATCTTATAATGTTGAGTTTTCAACCATAGAACCTTGGAGCAGTAGAGGAAAACTACTATATATATACTCTGCCTCGGCAGTTGAAAGAGCAACTGGAGCTTACTTCTTGCTACACAAAGCATTGAGGGATTTGTCTAAGAAGCAACATGTTCCACTTTGAATAATGTTAGGCTTTGATGAGGTTAAATACATCAAAGATCCAATCATTTCTCTATATCGAGTCTTATTCACATCTTTGTCATGTTCATCCTTCAACATCTCTATGTTCGGATGTACCTGAACTAAGCCATCGGCCTTGTCGCCGGAGTTGTTGTACTACTAGAAATATGGCTTTTTCGGACGAATTTTGAGACGAAATTGAAATAAATTTTGAACAAATTAGAGACAATTTTTTTCTTTCAAACAAAATTGGGACGCATTTTTTTTGTCCCAAAAAGCCTTGTTGCTAATTTACATTTTGTCTGAAATTTCGTCCGAAATTTTTTTCAGACGATTTTGTGACAGATTTCGAATAGGCATTTATATGCTAGATTTCTAACTATTATGATATATTTTAGACGAATTTTAGACATATTAGCAAGCATAAAGATAGCGTATTTCAGACATAAAAATATTTCTTTTTAGACAAATTTCAAACAAAAGATATACTTTATTTCAGACAAATTTCTAATGAATTTAGTCAAATATAACAAATTTTTTTCAAAAAAATTTAGACAAATCAAATATTTTTTTTCAATTAAATTTCAGACAAATTTAATTTAAAAAAATTTACATATTTGAAACAAATTTCATACAAAATAAAAAATTATTTTTGCACAAATTTTTTACAAATTTAATATAATCTTTCAAACAATTTCCATACAAAAATAATTTTCTATTTAATATATAAATATTTTAGAAAATAAATTGTATTCGATCTGCTTTCTATATTAAGACCATCATAATCATTTTTTCATATTACGTCATTGAAATTATAAACACATAATAAAATCATGAAAAAGTTAATTACCATAAAAGAGTTAAAAAATATTTATTATTAAAATACTTTTGTCCATAAATATAATCAAACTAAAATAAGAAAAAAAACTTAAACTAAAACAAAGAAAGCCTTTAAAAAGGTCGAATATCATGAATAAAATAAAATATACTAACTAATTCACCTAAAAATTCCTTAAACTAAATCAGAAAAAATATATACTCCAAATATCAATTACTCATGTTATCATCACTAGAGCCTGTCCCAAGCTCATCTTCCGTAGGATTAAACAAGGTTGAAGGAAGTGGGAGATTCAACTTTTTATACAAAGCATGAATTGTCTTTTCAGTAGAACCAATTCTTTTCTGTTGAACTTTTAGTTGACGTTCTTGATCTTTTAACTTGTGCTCAGCATCTTTCAACTTAACCTTTTGCTCTTCATTGATCATTTCTTGATCCTTTCACATGTAAAGTTCTTGCTCAATATTTAGATTGTCTTTGGATGTCCCTAAATAATTTCTGGAATCCAACTTTGAAGAGAGATCTAAACCAAAAGCAGCTTTTTTTTTTCTTTTGTCACAACTTCGTTCCAAGTAGTATAATCATCTGGTATATCTAGGCGTTCCTTAGATGCCTCAACATCTCCCTCATTATCCAAGGATAAATCTACTTGAGAAAGTTCTGTTTTTCGCTTTTTGAATTCACCCTACAAAATCAATTCATTTTAATCGCAACTAAATATGCCATGAACAAATACTAACATATAGTGAAAGTTAATAGTTGGAAAAAACAAAAAGAAAAACATATTAGCATCACATACAATGACTTTCTCAGATCTTTCATCAATCCAACTTTTGTCTTTTTTGGTGTGGCATTTAGAATAAACCTCCTCTAGAGAAGGTTTTACTCTCGTAGCTTTCTCCTATAATATTATAGTTTTAATCCACAGGAAAGAAAAACGAATAAGAAAACATTGCAAATAATAAGAACAAGAATAAAATTAAACTATTTTTATCTTACCATTCTGTGTGCATGTTCACCCATAGATATAGAACCACCAGTGTGCATGGAACTTCTAGCATTTGATGCTCGATTCAAAGTATTTGCTGTTGACCAATTCTTAAAATGCGGATCTGTAGCCCAATAATGCAATAGTTGACGCCAAACTGGTGCAAGAATATATTTTGGTATATAGTTAGAGTCTTTTGAATAATTGACTCTCTCCTGTTTCATCAACCCTCTTAATCGAGCACTCCCTTTAATCTAAAAAATTTGACGAACTCTTGCATTGTATTGAGGATCCCACACACAATTTTTCTATAAAAGAAAACAAACATATACAATAAATTACCCACTATGTATAATATCAAAATATGCAAAAAAATGATAATAAATACTTAACTTAAATTCAGTAAACCACAAATCTCGTATTTAAACACTGGCATGTCCCCATGTAGGGCAGAATTCTGAAAATTTGCTTTTAATGGCAGCTGTTACTTGACGAACAGCAATACATGGATTAAACCTATAAGAAATTCAAATAATGAGTAATTATACATGCATTCACAATAGAAGCAATATAGAGAGGATGTTAAAACACAAAAGTGATTGTTGTACTTACTCGTTTCCAAAAGGCATTATTTTCAAGAGCCCTTCTTGAGTGACAGGTTCACCTTCTTGAGTAAGAGATTCATCTTGATGATTTTCATCCGATGAGTGAGAATGATGTAAATTTTGTTCATTATTAGGAACATCTTCAAATGATTGAGGTTGAATAGGTGAATAGTATGGTGATTCAGCTGGTGATGGTGATGGTGATGGTGATGGTGTATGATTGGCATGGAATGATAGTAAATTTTTCTTGAACTTTTGTGATAGCTGTGAAGAAGAGGGTGGTAATGCTGAAGGATTTTTAGATACATGTGAAGCAACTAGAGCTCGTGATTTTGTAGGTTTAGGGTGTGAAAGTTTAGTTTTTTGTGTACTAAACTTATCCTTATTAACAGATTTTTGTACTTTAATTGACAGATGTTTTTTATTTTTTTAGAACCTGACATCTAAAATAACAAAGATTTATAAGATTAGTAACACATTGCATTTAAATTTTAGTAACATGTACATTATCGAAAGAATTAAAATAATAATAATGTAAAATAATACTTGGCTGCAAAATAATCAATTAGGATGTAAAATAAAGTGCTACTTTGCTTTAGTACTAAACTACTAAGATATATGTACACATGAGCATTTTGAATCATTCATAGCTAAATTAATATTTATATAGGGTGGAAAGCCAATGAAAGGTACATATATGGGTCCAAGTATTTTGCATAGGAATCTATAAGTAATTTATAAGTACCGGACATTACATTATGATATGTTTATGTAAAAAGAAAAAATATATAAATAGGATTGTCATAATAAATTCCATTCCTTTCATTTGAGTATATATTCTCCTTCATCACTTTTAGTTTTAGGCATCCAAATAAAACACCAAACAAAACTCCATTATTATTCACTGTTTTAATTTTATAATCATCATTGCTAATTGTCCGCATCATATTTCATTTTACGCTTCCATGTGTGAAAGGGGCAGATTGTATAAAAAGTGGAAACAAAAAATACTAGTAATTAATTTATCACTTATTTATGTTGAAAATATAGTATAATAGTTGGTCACTTACTCCACAAACAAGAAAGGAATGTAAAGTTACCCTGCCTTACGCATTCTAGAGAAAATTTCATTAATTCATTGCATCATTCTAACACCCTTTCAAGAAACTGTTGCTTTCCACATACTCCAACACAAACTCTTATTACTCACTCAATCAAAAGTGTACATACAAATATATCTTTTATATTGGACCCTCATACCTGCATCCATGTGTGCGATACAAGTATAACAACCTCAATCATCATCTGCACCGAATCCTCAATTATTCCCTCCTTGTTTTTAATTTACCAATTCAACAAAGCATCAACATGGTTAATTCACAAGAACTCAACTCAACCAAAACAATAATCGCAACACAACCACAATCAAAGTAAATCCAACTATTAAACCATAATCACAATAATATCAAAGACAATTATAATTCATAGCCAAAAACTAAACTCAATCACATCAAATTATCACATAATACAACGCTAGGTGTTCTAGTACAATTAAATCTCAAATTGGCCCCTGAAATTTGGCTCGAGACTCAAAATGATCCCTACAATTTTATTAGCCTCAATTAGAATCCGAAATTTTCAATTGTGGCTCCGGCTTGCCCCTGCGATCATCTCCGTCACCGAAAAGCTGATCTGGCACAGTTTCATGACACGGTGGACTATAGTAAAATGACGGCGTATGGCTCCGCGCCCAAACCCTATTGAAACTACGCGTTTAACTTGTTTTGGCGGTTAAAACTCTCCCTCTTCTCAGTACGACGATCATAAGTTGCCAATCTTCTTCTTCTTCTTCTTCTTCTTCTTCTTCTTCTTCTTCTTCCTCCTCCTCCTCATTTTTCCTGATATGTTGCTGTGAAATCCAAAGGAGTTCCTTCTAGCCATTCTGAAAATCTATGCAAACTTGGAAGTTTTGGCAAGAGTGAAGAAACCACAAGCACAAGTTCATACAGAGGTTAGTTACAAAGCTCATTGCTACCAATGTGCTATCTTCTATTTCTTTAACTTTGGTTGCTGATTTTTCTTGTATTTTGTTAATAAACTGTTGTGGTTAATGTGCACATGCAATGTAGGACTTAGGGTTTGATGCTTTTTTTTAGTTTGCTACAAAGTTAGTTTTGTTGATGAGTGATATACTGGTTGTTTGTGGGTCTAGGATTAATGTTGTAACAGAAAGATTTGACGGTGGTGCTTTTGGGATGGTTTCCTATAAATGTCGTATGCATAAAAATTGCTTGAATTTGTTTGAAATTTCTTTGCAGATGGATGATCATATAACCATAGTATTTCACCATGGAGGTAGGTTTGTTACCAAGGAGGATGATAATGTAGCATATGTTAGAGACAACACTGATGAGTTGGTTGGATTAGATGAAGACACAATGGATGTGTTTTCAATCAGGGACTACTACAAAGTGTTAGAATATGATAACATTGTGGAATGTTGGTGGCTGGTTCCTAGAAGATCTCTGAAGACTGGATTAAGAGCTCTGTCACATGATTTTGAGTTGTTGGAGATGTGTTTTCATGCGAAGAATAACCAAGGAATTGTACATGTTTACTTTGAACATGGAGTATCCCAACCAGAATTTGATGATGAAGAGGAGTGTCCAGACTTGTGTGAGATTTCTCCAAACTCCATTTCCAATCCCACCCCAAACCCGAAAACAAGCACCACCCACACCCACGAAATAATCCACTATTGATTCAACACCCACAATCCCCATTTCTAATACAGCCATTTTGGCAAATAACAGGTGCATCTTTCATTAACATATGTACTTTAAAAATTTGATTAATATATATATTTGTTTATGTTGTTGAGCTAACTTTAACTACTTTGACAAATTATTGCTAATACATGTATTTGTTTATGTCATTGTATAATTTTTTTAATATATATAGTTTTGTTTTAATTGTTGAGCCGACTATTACTTAGATAAATTTGATTAATATATATAGATTTGTTTACGATGGTAATAAATTATAGTAGGAGTACATAAAAAGTACATAGGAAGTACATTTATGAATTTGTTTATGTTTTTGAGCTTACTGTGTAAATTTCATTAATGAGTCATATAAATTGTAGGTATGCCATGTGTCACGCATGTGCTGCATTGTCAAGGGTAAACAAAGATCCTGAAGACTTTTATCACAAATGCTTGACTATGGATTCCTATAAGACTACATACTTGCACTCATTGAATCCAATTCCAGGCGAAGCATTATGGGAAAAATCTCAATACCTTAAGCCTCTAGCTCCTAAAGTAAAGAGAACGCCATGAACTTTGACAAAGAAGAGAAGAAAAGATGCCGATGAAGAACCTTTAGGAAGTAAAAAACAAAAAAGTGCAACTAAGTTGAACAGAAAGTACAAGCAGTTTACTTGTACCTATTGTGGGATAAAAGGCCATACTAAAAGAAGTTACAGTCATAGAAAGGCTGACGATGAAGCCATTGCTGAAGCTACTGCTACTGCTATTGCAAATACTGGTGAAGCTGTTGTTACAAATACTGGTGATGCTGTCGATGGGCATAATGGAAATACTGCTAGCAATGATGGACATGTTGTTGCTAATGATATTGGAAATGATGCCGGAAACAATGCTAATAATGATACTGCAGCTTCAGAGGTTGAAATCACACAACCCAGTTATTTACAACCATTGATTAATGAAGTGGTATGACTTTTTAAATCATTTCAAAGCAATAAACAATAATTATTCCTTGCACATTTCTTTAGCAAAACTGACTCATTATCTTGCAGGTTGCTCCACTTGTTCCAATTCAACTTACAAGGCCAAACAAGTTGCCCCCAAAGAGAAGATCTCAACACTCAACTGCTGCAAATATAGATCCAATGCAGGGAGCAAGTTCTGGGACAGCAGCAAGATTGGCAGGGGTCATGAGGTTTGTCCTTACGCCAAGCTTCATACCTCCAAGGAAGAAGTGATGAGAAGCTTTATGTTTTATTGTATTTAATTATGTTAAACTTGGGTTCATCTTGATGATTGTATTTTGGGATTAGTTTATGTACAAGTCAGAAACAGTAGAACTGATATAGAATGTTTAAGTTTGGATTTCAATAGGTGGTTCTATTTTGAATGATTTTAATATTTTATATAATGAAGACGATGATGAATTATTAGTTTAGGGGTTTTGAGCCATTGTCTAGGGATTTATTTCAATCGTAGGGGCCAAATTGAGACATAAAATTCTATCTCCAGGTCATGTAGCTGTTAGCAATCCCACTCAGCACTTAACAGGCCACGTGTAGTCCACTGTGTCATGAAACTGTGCCAGATCAGCTTTCCGGTGACGGAGATGATCGCAGGGGCAAGCCGGAGCCACAATTGAAAATTTGGGGGGTTCTAATTGAGGCTAATGAAATTGTAGGGGTCATTTTGAGTCTCGAGCCCAATTTCAGGGACCAAATTGAGATTTAACTCTGTTCTAGCAACAAAGTTCCAGTCATAAATACCTTTTTACTCATTTCTTCATAAGAATGCATGCTTATGTCGTAGTCTCCACCAAAGTATGTGTGTGTGTTGCCTCGAGAGAAATTATTGCCTTTTCGATAATTACAAACTGTTCTAAGCCTCTAGGAACCGCCTAAATAGCTCTGAATTATAGTGCGTAGAGCTTGTTACTGACTCCCGCTTTCCTAAAAAGAAGCCATACAAAGGATACAATGAAAAGGTTAACAAACTTAAACTATTCACGAAGGGGTTCGCAAATCTTGAAATTGTATAAGGACCACATACACCATATGACTAAAAAAATAAAAACAAGACTACAGTCTTTAATTCCTACTAATTATTTATTATTTATTGCCTATAAAAGCTTCTACAAGTAAAGACCACACTGAATCATTGACTATAAAGAAAACAGCAAATTAAAGTCGGTAATTAGCTCCTTTTTCCTTTTTCAAAATCATAAAATCTTAATGGATACAAGATTTATCATACTAAACTTTTTAATAATCTTAATTGTTTCAAAGAAAGAAGGTACAATTTTAAGACTACTCTAACATATTTGAAGGATTACCATGTGTTCATAACACGCAGCGGAAGAAAAATAAGGTAATCCTTAAAGATCTATTTTTTGTGCTTAAACTTTATTCCAATAATAAAGAATATATAGATCAGATCTAAATACCTGAGTACGCTAGTAAAAATCCTTTTTCTCCTTCGATGGTACGAAGGCGCTATGCGTATCCACACCGAGACCAATATTTGCTGTCAACCCCTTGACCAATGGACATCTGATCTAAATTGAGAAACCTCTTGCAACTCTTTGCACACCATAAAATTCTTCTCTAAGAATTAGGTTCACATACATTTATGTGCGTAGAGATAAAGGAATAACAACCCTTGTTATTCTCTCTGTCTTTCTCATGTTTGCCTCTACTCTTGGCATACCTATATATAGTATGAGATTTGTTGTTGATTTTAAATTTGAATCTCAATTCAAATTTGAATGATATCTTACTATTTTAATTTGAATATTTCAAATTTATGAATCATATCATAACTCAATTTGAAACAAAATCAGTTAGGATCTCATCCAACTTTATAATTCAAATTTAGAAATAGAATAACTAATTATTCTCAAATCTCATTTAATATTCTCAATTATCATACTATTATTATATTTTTGGTGCTAGCAAAAAATATAATAATATTCCATTTGAATTAATATAATTATTTATTTGATCAAATCAAAATAATAATTAAATAATTCTATAGCAAATATTAGAACACTCGTTAGTGTGTGACCCCATAGGTTCAATACTAAGCGGGTAGTAAATTAGTCATACTAAATTTACTAATCAAGGTTGGCGTCTAGCAACACTCCTCAACGGCCCGATAGTATGAAGTAATATATTTTTACTAAGAACCTTAGAAGAACAAAGTATATTTCTTTCCATCTTTCCAGCTCTTGGTTAACCTTTAGAGTATGGTTTAATTGTCAAACTCTAACTTGTTACCATTATTATAATGAACTGTGAATGACCTAAGAAACTCATTTCTTCATTCATTCAATCCCCTTGGCCAATGTTTTATTCATCTCAGTCATTATAATCATAGAGCTCAAACTCTTTACCGAGAGTTGACGGATTCCTTATTGACTAATCATTAATTCTACAAGTATTTAAATCATACCCAATATCCATTCAACTAGCACCTTAGGGTATTAGGTGTCCGGAATCAAAGTATAATAAATACATTGTTAATTACTATGACAGTCGCAGGTCAAAGAAAACTCTATTACTATGTTCATCTTGAGAATATCCTATTGACAAATATACGGTAATTATAACCATTAGGAATTCTCAAAGTGAGTCAGTTCAATGGTCATATCTCTATATGCACCATCTATATATATAATTTAATAAATGAGATCTATTAATCTTCATCCAATGAAGACCATTATATATATATTGATCTTTCCGAATTATTAATGTCCTTTTTAATAATCCTATGACCAAGAACAATTTAGATTAAATTATAAAAAATTTATTTCTCAATATTATGATCACTATCATAATAATAAATCTCTAAATTTAATCTAGGACGTTAGTATATTAACATTTTAATATAATAACAATAATAAATTATTTGAAACATGATTGATTGGATTGTGGTCATACTCCTTATTCCCAACAATATTAACATTATATCAATTTTTAAACTTGTTATCTAGAAGAATGTTTAAGAAACTTAATAGGAATCTATAGCATTACCAATCACTTTAGCTTAGATTGCAGTCTTGAATTGGGAAGATTACCAAGTGAAACTCTAACATATTAACATTATATCAATTTTTAAACTTGTTATCTAGAAGAATGTTTAAGAAACTTAGTAGGAATCTATAGCATTACCAATCACTTTAGCTTAGATTGCAGTCTTGAATTGGGGAGATTACCAAATGAATATTGAATAACACAATATATCTAGCAACATCATTTAAACACTGATCCATATATCTAGATATAGCACCATCTTTACTTTTTATTGTTTTATATAACTGATGAATGATACACAATCTACATAGATACATCTTCTCAATCTCAGTCTCAGCATATACACACATTCGAATTGCTTGATTACTTGTAAACAAAGATTGACATATTATTGAAATTGACATTAAAAACAAAAAAATCATGCATAAATAAAAAAACACAAATCAAGATGGCAGAGGATGCACAAAAATTAGCAACCAAATTAACAATGAATAATGCTGAGTAACAATCAAATTAACAATGAAAAAACAAATTAACAATGAACCTGGCAGAGTAACAATCACTACTCATAAAAATTGGAACCTGACAGAAGATGCACAGAGAGAAGAAGGAGGCAAGGGCAATCTAGCTAACCACGAGGGTGGAAGTCGCGTCAGGTGCAGTGTCTGAGGCTAGCGGGGGTGCAAGTTCTGAGATCGGAGGAGGTGGCCACATGCAGAAGCAGAACGGTGTGAGCAAAGCAGTGTGAGCAAGTGGGGTTGTAGCCTTGAGCGTGACGCACGAGCGTGAAAGTTGCCTGAGGTGTGAGGTCCGAGGCTTGCCTAGCGTTCGTCCCGGAACATCAGCGGCGGCCACAGGCAGGAGGCAGAGCACGCAAAAGGAAGTGACCCTAGCTGTGATATGAGGAGGGAGAAGGCACTCTACATCTGAAATCCCTAAAACGAAAGGGCGGTTTTGATTAAAATTTTGATTTTTGGCGCAGGTAAATAAGTGGCTTTAAAATAATTACATATAATAAATTTTAAAATTAATATTATATCTAATTTTTCATATCAATTTAAAAAAAAGATAAGATTATAACGAAAAGAATTAAAATTAATATTATATCTAAAATTTTTACTTTCAAATTAAAAAAAGATAAGATTATAACAAAAATATTTAAAAATAAGTTATGGAATATTGATTTCTAAAACATAGATATTTTAAAAAATTATATCTAATATTAATTTTAAAGTATTTGAATTAAATTATATTTTTAAATTTTTGTTACATAATAATCTTAAAAAATAAATATTTAGAAGATCAATATAATCAAATACATCTTTTATATTAATGGATAAGATAGATAAGATAAGATAACTGCCTCATATTATATAAAGAGGTGCCAGATACCCCTCAGTTACATTACTCATTCCACACACATGTACTTCCTAAATCTATTCTGACTTAAGTGTCGGAGTATCTTTATAAGTACCCACCACATCGCTCCAATTAGATAAATTGTCTCGACTTACAAGTTTTCGATCCATCTCACAACCCGTACCAGAGACATCTAATACACATGTCGATAAGTTTCAATTAAGATCCCAAGTAAAGTTTTCTCCAAATTCTTTACCGTGTTTATATAATTCTTGTATGCGTGACACAATTATTTGGTTAATAGATAAATTAATGTATGAAGCTATACTTACATATACATAAAATCTTATTGTAGGAATTGCGGTAAATTCTTCTTTTAAGCTAGTGTATCTATAGCAGTGTGCTAAGGGATCTCCTAAAAAAAACTTTACATAGGTAAATACTTTTTTTAATATCTATCATTATGTGATTTAATGTTGGTAAATACTTTTTTTTTAATATCTATCATTATGTGATTTAATGTCTACAAGTATAATTTTTCATTATTAATAATTTTATTATTATTTTAAGATTAGTTCTTTATTTAATTTATCTTGTTTACTTGGATTAATAATTTTTAAGATAAAAAATTATTTGTGTCTCTTTATGAAAAAATGATAAAGAGTAGAATTGATAAAGAATAAGTTTGAATTGATTTTAAAAAAAAACATCTTTTTTTTATCTTTTTAAAAACATATACGGACGGAATACTTTTTAAACTTTAAATTAAATAACGTTAAAAACTTGAAATAATGAACGGTCATATTCAAAATGATGAGATTTATAATACCGGTATGATTTAGTAAGGTTCCAGTAGATCTCTTTGACTTTTTATGATTGAACCAAGGTTCTGACAACCAAACCGGTCATCGAACTGCTCTAATTATTGGTTCATTGATTTATTGGTTCAACCGGTCTGACCATAATTCAACCGAAAAAACTGTTTTATAATAAAATAATAAATAAAATTTAAATAAATACACTAGAATATAATTATAGTCTAATATAAACTTTAAAATATCCAAATTAAAAGTGCTACATAACCACAATGTTATGATCTCATTCAAACAAACTCAAAAGTCAAATAACAAAAACAACCAATCAAACATCAATTACCTCTCCTTAGGGTACTTATAATTACCTCAACAATCAACAGTTACCCACAACAATTAACTCTCCTTAAGGTACTTATAATTCTTCTTTGTAAATTACCTGTTGAAACTACCCATCACTTACACTCTGACAAATCTCCCATCTATCACCAATTTTGGCAAAGCTCCTAAAAACAACATGAAAATTAATTAGTACATAAAATTTCTCAAGAATATTAGATAATTCTCCCAAAACCAAACTTCAATAAAGAGAGACAAACCTAGGAAGGGGTGCTGGTTTGGATTTCTCTGCAGATTTCAGGTAGAGATCAGCTTAACTGTGGAAGAATTTCAGTTTAGTCGCCTTGTCATTGAGTTCAACCTTGACAGTCTTTCCAAGCAGCCAGCCATGTCAACCACCCATTTTTCCATCAAAACTACAACATCTTCAACCTTGAACCTTTCCATGTCTGGCTTAAAGGTTACCTTGGTCCAGTTCTAACCTTCTTTGCATTTGGTAATCACGGGATCAGACTTTTTTCCCATATTGTTCGAAAACACCTATAGCAACAACCAAGCAATACAATAAGCATTGTCCAAAAAAAACTGCATTCAGATTCATAAATGTACACGGAACTTGAAATTTCAACAAAAACGAAAAAGATTTAAAAAAAAAAAGGAAACAATTTAACAAAGAATCAACTAAACTCTCAGTTCAGTCCTAAAGCTCCATATATATAGGGAAAACAAAACTTATGAAGATCCAAAATTCACAAATTCACTTCATACACGCAGATAAAAGTTAGGGTTGAGCATTACCAATTAAGTAAACAAATTCATAAATCACATAGAACATAAGTCCAAAAAACAAAAATCACAGTTCATAATTCATAATTCACAGTTCACAAAATTTCATAATAACAAAAAATTATTCAATTATAGTTAAAAAAAATTACCTGGAAGCTAGAAACCTTGAACAAAGCACACAAGAGGGAGACACCGAGACAAGGAGTACCTTCGAATGGGCTTCGAACGGGACAGTGGTTGCGGTGGAACAGAGCTAGCTCGGCGGAACCGTGGCTGCGCGACAAAGGCTTCCACGTTCGCACGGTGGCTGCACGATGGAGGGAAGGAAGTTTGCCATAGCTGCTGCGCGATGGAGGGAAAGTGACGGAGCAAGTAGTGGCTCTTTGAAGTTGGAAGTTCCGACGGTGGTGGTAGCAAGCGGTGGATGGACGGAAGTGAGGGAAGACCAGGAGCTCGATGAGATGAGCTCTGGACTGAGTGTGAGAGAGAGGCAGACGACGTGTTCTGAAATCTGGAGTTTATTAGGGTTGGGCTAGAGTAGTGGAGTTAGGACTCAGCACGAATATAAACGACGGCGTTTGCTTCTATTTCAAAAAAACCGACCGGTTCTCGGCTGGTTCATTAGTTTAATGGCGATTTTTAAAATAGGACGTTTTAGTATTTGACCGATCCATTTTTTGTAACGATTCACGATTTGACCAGTTCAACCGGCCGTTCTGAACCAGTTTTCAGAACCTTGGATTGAACATTTTGAGAAATTTTAAACTTCACACGGTTCGGTCGGCCGACCTTACCGAATTTGACCAATTTTGACCTGTTTGTTCTGAATTTGACCGATTTTCTCCAATTTTGAACTTTCTACGGTCCAAATATCGGATAAGATCTTTTGCAAGCTTATTTTTGTATTTTTGTATTTTTTAGAAATTTTAGAAATTCTAGAATTTTTTTATGTTCACTGGTGTATATTTTTATAATTTTTTACATGAATATTTATTATTCATTGTTCATATAAATTTTTTTATCATTATTATTGATATATATTTTTTATAGAATAATATTATTTTTTTATTTGACTTTGTGAAATTTTTACCATGTGTTTTTAAAATTAGTATATATTTTATTTATTATTGTCATTTTTTCATAATATAAATTTCAACACATACATTTAAGTTTTTTTCTAAAAAATTATAGTAAAATAGTTCATTTTAATAGTATATATACTAATTTTTTAATAGTAATTTAAATTATCGATGAAGTGTGGTACATTTTTTTTGAGATGATTTGTTATTTATCAAAATATAATATTATGATTTTATAAAATTAAATTAGTTCTACTTATAATTGGTTATCTCATAAAAGTATAATTTAATTAATCTAACTTTTAATATGCTTTATATGTAGATATGAAAATTCTAGAACATCGAAAGTGGATGTACAATAGAAATTTGTCAAATCGAGCAGGATTACGACTGAAATTTATCGATGGTGTTCGACATTTTATTGATACAATTACAAAACAACCTCAATTTGTACTTGACGGCAGTCTACTTAGATGTCCTTGCAACAAACATAAAAATAAAGTTTTCTCAACATCGGATGAGGTTTCACTAGATTTATATAAAAATGATTTCATGCTAAGATACTGGTGTTGGGATTCATATGGAGAGAGTCTATTGTATTTGAATGTAGATCGTGATAATCAAGAAGGCACATGTTCTTCTCCGCAAGCTAGTGTGCCAATAAGAAATTCGTATGAATCTATGGTGGTTGATGCTGCTGGACCAGAATTAATGAGTCAATTTGAAGATGACATGGAGGAGCCTCCGAATGTAGAAGCTAAAAAATTTTATGATTTATTACAGTCTGCTCAACGCCCATTATTTGAGGGATGTGTTGGTCATTCAGAATTATCAATGGTAGTTAAAATGTTGAGTATAAAAGCTAAAGGGAATGTATTTCAACAAATCTTTGATGATATTGTGAAAGCTATAAAGGAAGTGATGCCTAAGGATAACTTACTTGTCTCCAATTTTTATGAAGCAAAGAAGCTAGTATCAAAATTTGGCATAGAAAGCAACAAAATTGATTGTTGCATTAATGATTGTATGCTATATTACAAGGAGGATGAGATACCAAGAAAAGAATATAAAATTTGTCATTCTCCAAGGTACAAGATAGGTAAAAAGGATAAAGAAGTGCCTTTGAAACGAATGCACTATTTACCGCTTATACCTCGATTAAAAAGACTTTATGTTTCAATGCACACAACACCTCACATGCGATGGCATTTTGATCACGAGTTTAAAGGAGTTCTTGAGCATCCATCAGATTCAAAAGCATGGAAGTATTTTGATAGAAAACATCTACAATTTTCTCAAGAACCACGCAATGTCAGACTAGGATTATGTGCTGATGAATTCACCCCTTTTGGTCAATCTGAAAAACAATATTCATGTTGGCCAATAATTGTCACTCCTTATAACCTGCCTCCTTCTATGTGCATGAAAACTCCTTACATGTTCTTATTTATGATTATCCCTGGTCCTCGTAATCCCAAAACTAGGATTGATGTATACCTGCAGTCCTTGATTGATGAGCTAAAACTACTATGAGAAGATGGTGTTTTAACTTATGATATTCATTCAAAGTCAAATTTTGTAATGCGAGCTACATTGTTGTGGACTATTAATGATTTTTCTGCATATAGAATGTTGTCTGGATGGATGACAGCAGACAGGCTAGAATGTCCATACTGTATGGAACGAACCAAGGCATTCCAATTAAAAAATGGGAGAAAGTCATCATGGTTTGACTGCCATAGAAAATTCTTACCAAAGAATCATATGTTTAGAAGAAACAAGGATGCATTCTATAAGAATAGAATTGAGAGATCAGAACCTCCGTCAAGATTAACTGGAGAGCAAATATGGGATATAGTTCAAAATTATGATAAGATAAATGATGTTGAGCACATTGAGATAGAAGGATATGGAAGTACGCATAACTGGACCAAACGAAGCATATTTTGGGATTTTCCTTATTGGCGTCATAATTAATCCGTCATAACCTTGATATAATGTATATTGAGAAGAATGTATTTGATAATATATTTAATATTGTCATGAATATCAAAGAGAATACTAAAGATAATGTAAAGGTTAGAATAGATCTGTCATTATACTGCAAGCGACAAAGTTTAGAATTGCCAAAAGAAAGTGGAGGTAAAATTATAAAATCCAAAGCAAATTACACATTTACTCTCCAGCAAAAGAGAGTAATATGTGAATGGGTGAAAGAGTTAAGGATGCCTGATGGATATGTTTCAAATTTAGGGAGATGTGTTGACATGAAGGAAGGCAAGTTATATGTAATGAAAAGTCATGATTGTCATATATTTATAGAATGTTTACTCCCAATTGCTTTTAGTTCATTGCCAGAGTAAATATGGAAGCCAATAGTAGAGTTAAGTCAATTTTTTCGAGATTTTTGCTCAACATCATTACGAGAAGATGTTCTCAATAAGCTTGAAGAGAATATTCCAATTGTGCTATGAAAGTTAGAACGTATTTTTTCTCCTGAATTTTTTGACTCAATGGAACATCTACATATTCATTTGCCATTTGAAGCATTGCTTGGTGGTCCTGTGCAATATAGATGGATGTATCCTTTTGAGAAATACCTTATTCACACCTCTATATTTATTCTCAATTTTTTTTATTATTTTATTAAGTTAATTGTTTGTTATTTGATTTTTTCTATAAATTTTTTTATGACAGATTTTTCCATCATCTTAAGAAAAAAGTCAAGAATAAAGCACATGTTGAAGGATCTATCATTGAATCATACCTAATTGAGGAGATTTCTCACTTTTGTGAGTACTATTTTAACCAAACTAGCATCAACACAAAGCAAAATGATGCGGGTGATAATTCAATGTAACCAACTTTGTCTATTTTTAATTTGCCTGGTTGTTTGGCTGGTGAATGTAAAACTCGTTATTTAGATGACAAAGAATTCAGTGCAGCCATGAATCATATTCTAATAAATTGTGATGAAATTAAGCTATATATTGAGTGAATATTTATCTTTCTATATATATTCTTACATGTTAATAATATTTTCTTATATTAATAATTTTAATTTTTTTAAAATTCATGTACTATAAGATCTTTGTGGACTTCATACGCCAAGATCATATTACTTTAAGTGATAAACAAATTGATCAATTTATTGAAGTGAATTTCGCAAAGTGGTTTAAAAATTATGTAAGTCAACATAATATATATGATAGTCTTGTTGTACACTTTTTTTGGTAGATGACATATTGTATTCTAACTTACTGGTTCTTATTTAATATAGGTTCATGATCCTTTAAATAATATGACAGATTTAGATATTCATTCTTTGGCATGGGGTCTTTTGAGAATTGTTAAATATTGGCCTATCTACAAAGTCAATGGCTTCAAGTTTCACACAAGATCTCACTCAAGTGGAAAGTCAACTCAGAATTATGGAATATGTGTCAAAGGCACAGGTTATGGTGAATATGAAAATGATTTCTATGGTCAGCTTGATGAAATTATTCAAGTTGAGTATACTAGACTACCACTAAAAAGAGTTATACTATTTAAATGTGAATGGTTTGATCTCACGATTGGCAAAGGAACAAAGATAAACAAAGAGTATGAAATCATACAGATTTAAAAGAATCGACGATATGGTAAATATGATCCATTTATTATTGCACATAAAGCAATCCTAGTATATTTTGCACCTCATCCAATAAGCAACACCAAGAAAAAAGCAGAATGGTGGTTTGTATTCAAGACTAAAGCAAGATGAGAGATTGAGATTGAAACAACAGAGGATTCTGCATATAAAAAAGATGCCACAAATTAATCTAACAATCATATCTCAAATGATATTGATATTATTGTTGATCTATTGGATACCAATAGTACAAGATATGAAGATGAAGATGATGATGATGATGATGATGAGACACTTGGGGATGAGGACGAGGATGAGGATGAGGATGAAGACGAGGACGAGGATGAAGATGAAGACGAGGATGAGAAAAATGAGGACGAAGATCAAACTGAATAGTATGATAAAGTGCACTATAAAATGTATTCATTTGTATTTTTTTTAATTTTTAATATACCTTAATCTTATATGAAAAAGTATATGATTTTTTTATTTTACGTGATTTTTTATTATTATTTATTATTTGTATTTTTTTTAGAAGATTGGATATTTATTTTTAAATTTTTATATATGTGATTCTTTTAGATACACTTATCTTAAATTTGTTGCAAACTTAAATTTTGAATTATTATAACGTAAATCATTAAAAGAATAAATTAAAAAATAATAGACTAATTTAAAATATAAATAATATTTTTATACTAAATGTTAAAATTTTTCAACAAACATTTGAAATTCGTTTGAAAACTGATGCACTTTTAAACAGAATTTACAAATGATGTTATTTTCGTCCTAAATTTGTGGGAAAAAATCTAGCTACTTCGAAAGGTTAGCTATAGTAAAAGCATTTAAGACTAATTATAGACAAATTTGGGATAGAATTAATATTTTTCAAAATTCGTCCCAAATAAGTTATTGCGCATATTCAGATGGAAGACGGACGAATTATAGTTTTGTCCAAAATGTGTTGCTAATCTGTATAAAAATTTTGGCGCCATCCAAAAAAATTTGGTGCCAAAATTTGGGACAAAATTTAGACAAATTTAGGACAGAATATATTATTCCAATATCTCCACTAAAAGTTGTTCAACATTTGTCTCAAATTTTTTCGAAATAAAAAAGTCATTCAGATGGAATAAATTTCGTTTGAAATTTTTGTCCGAAAAAATTCTTTTTCTAGTAGTCTCACGTGCTGCTGGAGTTGAACCGTTCCTGTCACTATCCCGGTCTATCTTTTTTTCTTGATTCTGCTCTAACTTTCATGTTCTATTATGCCACCATTTAATCTATGTTGTTCTTATTTTAATTCGATTTTAGTTCTGCCCTGTTTTAGATTTCCAGAATTATCGTCAGTTCCATCTTATCGCTACTCCGGTCCAAATTATGTGCACATTTGTTCCATTCTATTTCAATCATCTTCACTTTGAATTTGGCACTCCGGGTTTGGTATCTTCGGTCCCTTGAGACCACATTGTGAGTAGGTTTTACATTTATAAGAATTAATTTTTTTGGTTTATGCTATTCTGAAGTTTTAATTATATTTATAGAACTATTGTTGAAGAATTTTGATTTGGATAAAATAATTTATTTATTATAGTTGAATAATTATTTTTATGAAGTTCATACCTTAAAAATTTTACATGAGACTATATATATGTTTGATAAAGTTTTATATTATTTTAGAATATTTAATTTTATTCGAATATATACTTTTTGAAGTATTGAAGTATTTGTAAGTACTCACTTACTTTAAAATTGTGGAATATGTTCTTATAATTGGAAAATTATTATTGAAAAAAATTTCTGATAAGAAAGTATTATCTGATTTGATTTGATTCGATTCGATATCTTATATATTTGAAAGATTAAAGATTTATTGTATTTGAAACTATATGTTTTGAATTGGTTTGGAAGGCTCGTATTAGAAAACTATAGTTAACGGTAGTTATGGCGTTAACTTAAATGCATCTAACTCAGACTCCGATCCAACTAGCAAGGGTGTTGCTAGTCTAACGTGTAGGCCACACGTTAGATCTGTTATTCTGTTAGGACACACAAGAAGAAAGGGCTACCCATAAAGTTGGAGCCGCCTATGTGTGGACTTTTGATTTAATTTCTGTATGAGAGTTTCCTTATTGATTCACTTATATTATCAACTATTATTTTTTAATTAAAATTCTTTGATAATAATATTTATATGGTCTCATGTCGATTATAAATGTATTGTCTAGTTATTGAGTTGCAAAATTCACCCTATTTTTTCTAAAAATATTTTTCAGAAACAAATACTTAACTATGTGAGACTTTCTATTCAAGAGTAACGATCTGCAATGAGTACTTGTTCTTTGTCGAGTTTCTAAATGTATATGTTCTATATGTTTTAGGCAGGATCCAACCATTCATAATTATTTTATTTTTGTTAAAAATATATGTATAACTATTTATTTTAGAACTTGTAAAATATTATGTAACTTTTTTATTCAACTTATATTTGAATATGTTAAACTTACTATGAAATTATTTTTCTAAACGCTAGTCATGACTCATTTTAAACCGTGACACATAACCTCATTTTGATTACTGCTTTTAGTTGAGATTCGGTGAAATTTACTGTTAATATCATCATCATTTTATTTATTTATTTTGTAATTAACTATATCTTCACCTCTATTAAAATTGAGATAATATTATTATTAATATTCTTATATTTTTAAAATATGACATAATTATTCTTATATTATAAACATAACATTATAATATATCTTAAAATAAGAAAAAAAATATAATAAATTTTACTAAGTTTCAAATAATCAAATATAATATTTTCATAATTTGGAATATAAATAATGTTAATTTCATCATTCTTTTGCGTTTAATGTCCCAAAGATAGGGAGATTTGAACCCACAATCTCTTAAACGAATATGAAAATATTATACCATTTGGGTTATAACTTATTAACACGTTTAATGTCTATTATTAATAATAAAAAATAGAAAATGCAAATCTTAAAAATGATAACAATAATTTTTTAGAAGACTTTTTAATTTTATTTTTCAATAATTCTCAATTTAACATATCAAAGATTAATTCAACATAAATAAGGACTTTATTTAAAGGGTTGTCACGAACAAATAAAATACTGTTTGACAAAATTCCAACTTTTATCATTCACATAAATAAACGAATAAACTAACTACTTAACTACTAATCCAAGTTAGTTGAAGACTTTTTAATTTTATAACTATAATGTTAAATATTATTAGAAAAAATGGCATTAATTATTCTTTCCTACCTTATGTTTAAATAATATTTTTTTTCTCGCTATTTATAAAATATGCATTAGTTTTCCTCTAAGATAAAAATATCATACGTTTAAACTCATTTGACTAAAATTCTCATCAATATATTATTATAATTATTATATATAAATTAGTGATAATGATTTGGTTGATTCAAATAATATATATTATAATAATAAATATTCTTTATCTTTAAAATTTGATCACATAATATAAAATATTTTATATTGTGTAATAAAATTTATTATTATAATCATAAATATATGTTTATATTTTCTATTATTATTATTTGATAAAATTGATTAAAGTATATTTTATTTTAATTTTTTCAGAAAAGGTATTATTTAGATATCTCAAAAAAATGTTTTCTCTAATTTATTTAAGAAAACTATATACGTGCAGACTTGATTAACTCCTAGTCTTAGGAAACAAGCGACAAGAGATAACAATTCACAAAGGCAAACAATCCTCAGTGTTATGCTCTGTACTTGGCTTTCTATCCTCACAGGGATTAACCATTTTACAAATAAAAACCATGGATTGATGAATATTCACAAATCAGAACCAAAATATCAAAACTAATTAATTATACTTAAATAATCATTAAAAAAGGATAAATATATCCATCCACGCGATAATATAGTGGACTGTTAAAAAACAATCTAGCATGACTCATTTAGGGTTTAAATTCTTGTTTGTTCCCTCATCAAAAAAATAGTGCAATAACCAAACTAGAATATAATTATCTAAACAAAATAAACCAAACAACCAACACTATGCAAAAATAGCAATTTAAAAATTTAAATCCTCAAACCCCTCCCTTCCATTCACATGTTCCAGCACCTCAACCACCATTTTTTCTTCCTTCTTATTCCCTTATTCTTATTCCAAACTTGGCAAAATCTTCCATACCCTATTTTCCTCCTGGTCCTTTTCCCTCCCCCCAAACGGGGCTTGCGCATTTCTTTCCCCATTTCTTTTTCTAAAAACTCAAAACCCCCCAAAAAAGAGAGAGGAGAACCAAGAAGAGAGTAGTGTCCTTGAGAAAATTAAACTCCTTCTCTTTGAAGAAGGATTATAGATTTTCACCACCAATAATGGCTTTCGCCGTTCTTTTCCTTCTCTTCCTTTCCGTCCCTTTCTCCTCAGCAAAACTCAACCCCGACTACTACAGCGCCACGTGTCCCGACTTCGCCAAAATCGTGAGGGATCAAGTCTTCACGAAGCAGAGCGTGGTCCCGGCCACCGCGGCCGGCGTGCTCCGCCTCTTCTTCCACGACTGCATCACAGACGGCTGTGATGCCTCGATCTTTATATCGTCAAACGCTTACACCCCCCACGCAGAGCGTGATGCTGACCTGAACCTGTCCCTCTCCGGCGACGCCTTCGACCTCGTCATCAAGATCAAGAATTTGTTGGAGCTGACATGCCCCGGCGTAGTGTCTTGCTCGGATATCATTGCACAGGCCACCCGAGACCTCATCAAGATGGTCGGCGGCCCTTATTTTCCGGTCCGGTTAGGGCGGAAAGATAGCCTCAACTCAGACGCATCTAAAGTTCCTGCTAGCCTTCCAACCCCAACCATGACCATGGATGATATAATTAACAAGTAAGAGGCAGATATTTATTAGTTTTATTTACAACATTTAGACAAGTAATGAATTTGCAACCTATAAACTTTTATAAAAGATTATCATGTTTAAAAGTTGTCAAATTGTCACATAATCATATATTTTAGAGTCAAATATTTTTTAACGAATCACACTAATTTTGATATCAACAGTATTATGTTTATATATAAAATCAATCATTTATTTAATTATTTGTATAAAATATATTTAAATATAAAATAAATTAAATAATATATATATATATATATAAATATATAATAACTAATTTAGTAGCTAAATTTTGTGTGCATGTGTTATTTTTGTTTTGCTATATCAACATTTATTTACCTTTGTTTCTTTTGGAATTTATCATACAAATGCAAAAAATAGTTTATTTTTAGGTTTAGTAGTTAATATAATAGATAATTTGTTGTATTTACAAATCTTTGAATAAGCTTATATATACTTGGAAGTCATTCATTCCCAACCTTCACAATGTTTTTTAAAGAAAAAAAGAATGATTGTGTTTATACATAACAACAGGTTTGCTGCAAGGAAGTTCACAGTAAGGGAAATGGTGGCATTGACCGGAGCACACACCATTGGGTTCACACACTGCAAGGAATTCGCCAACAGAATCTTCAACTTCAGCCCAACCTCCCAAGTAGACCCAACCCTCCACCCTAAGTTCGCGGAGGGTCTAAGACACGTGTGCTGGAACTACACAAAGGACCCATCAATGTCTGCATTCAACGATCCAAGATCACCAAGCAAGTTCGACAACGCCTACTTCGGCAACGTTCTCAAGGGTCTAGGCTTGTTGAGAAGCGACTACCTTCTTGGTGCTGACCCAAGAACAAGGCCCATTGTGGAGGAGTATGCTAAGAATGAACAAGCCTTCTTCAGAGACTTTGCTAAGGCCATGGAGAAGCTTGCTGTTTTGGGTGTCAAGACTGGTAATGCTGGAGAGATCAGGAGTAGGTGTGACCAGTTCAACCACATTCCTGCTTAATTCAATTTTTCTTTCTTCTTCTCGCGCGCCCCACAATTGTTGTAAATTCGATTTTGTTTCTGGGTATTCAGTACACGCATATTTAACTATGAGCCTACTGAATGTACGAAACAAAAGTCGAAAATATATTTAAGTTATTATATATTGCTAAAGTTAAAAATCAAAATGGATCGTAAGGTGAGATGATGATGTTTATGAAATTGGTACAATCTTTCAAGTTGATGAGTAGATCCTTTTCAAAGGCATTTTTATGTCACATAGTCTTCATCAAGATGAGTTTTATAAATATCAAGTAGAAATGGCCTTCGATTCTCCAATATAAGTGATAAGATGTGATGAGATACTTATTTTTTCCCCATTTTAAATCGTCCGCTTCTTTTAAAATTTAAATTTAAAAAAAAAAGAAAAAGAAACTTTTAAAATAGCTTACAAATAAGTATCGTTATTTTCCGATGTTATTTTGTGTGACCTTGGGCTCTTATATATCTTTTTCGACTGAAACATTAAAGAACATAAGAATATTACTCTGTTTGGGATGAAGGCCCAATTAACGACCCAACTTATAAGTGTTTAGAAGGGTCAGATGTGCAAAAATATGGCAGAGACATTGCACCATGCTAATATATTGGCCTCATAGAAGTCACATCCAGGTTCGAATCCCATCTATAGCTGGGTAGTAATGGAACCTTTGGTGTGTGTAAGTGAGTGAGTGTTCGAGTGTGTACTGTGTATGACCCAAAACAAAAAAAGATACAAAAACTACCATTTGTATTCATAAACTTTGCGAACGCTGACAAAAGTACCCATAGAAGAAGAAAAGTGACTTTGTACCCATGAATGGCTGGATCTGTCTGTCGATAGTACCCGAACATCATTAAAACGTTAACTCCGTTAACTTAAAGGCCAACATGGCACGTTAAGTGCTTACCTGGCTTTGAATCAGCAGTCTGATGTGTCCAAGCATGTTGTTACCGTTATAACATCACTCAATTCCCTAATTTATCGTCAACTGTTTCCCCAATTTCAATTTGAAAACCCTAGAATGTCTAGGAGAAGCAGAGGTTCGAATGGAAGCATCAGCGAAGAAGGGACTTCATCTTCCAAGAGGGGTGAAGAGAAGACTTTGTCTGGGAGATGCTTTTGTGGATAGGGTGTGGTGTTGCTACAATCTGGAATCTTAACAAATCTTGGGAGATAGTTCGTAAGGTGTCCTCTATGGAAGGTAAGTCTTTTTGTTTTTGTGGTTCTATTCAGATTAACTTATTTGTGAACGATTCTTTATTCCTCCTTTTTATGCTACAGACGATGGATTGCAAGTATTTTGTATGGGTGGATGAGATTAACGGAGGATAGGAGGGACTGGCAAGATCCCTTGTTAGAAAAAATCAAGATAGCTCCTGTGGTAACCATGAGGTCAATGTCACTGGGCAAAGAAGAGAGATTCAAGAGAATAGTGTGAAGATCCTGCTAAAGATAGGAAAGCTCCAGGATGAAATTAGAACTATTAGGTCATCGATTATAACAATTTTTTTGAGTTTATTGATTTGTGTAGGCCTGAATCTACTCCAATTAATCAATATGTAACTGTGCGTATGGTGTATGTTGTCCTGGGGTCTTTTTGTGCAGCTATTTGGTTTCAATGACGATGAATGACAAAGCTGATTGGTTTCGATGATGATGAACTTCAAAACTCTGTTAATATATTCAGTTGTTGTGAAAAAAGTCAAGTTGTGTTATGACATTAATGTCCATGATTGTTAATGTATTTGATATCTGTGATGTTGGAGTTAACACAATTTTGACAAAAAAAGACATAAATGTCGTGATTTGACAAATCTAGCCGAAAATTTGGTATTGTATATTAAATAGCGAAATTGTAACCTGGAAATGGAACTAAATATTCATTCCATAAGCTATAATAAACCTTGACATAATTTTAACACAAGCATTTAGCAACAAAAGCCTCAAAAGAAGTGTATGAGTCTGATGTAGCAGTAGCATATCAAATGTACCTAATAGTACCAATACAAACCATGAACATGAAAGCATTAGGTTGTGAAATATAAGCACTAGGCATAAGTTACAAAAAAACCATAGTATCAGAGTTGATAGAGCTCTTATTACAGTAAGTCCTTGATAAAAAAAAAAGTCACACTAGAAACTCCTATTTGTTAGGTGTGGAGTTGCTACTGCCACTAGAAACTCCGTTGTTGTTGCTACTTGAAGATGCTCCTGGTGGTGGGCAGAACCCAGGTGCTGGCCATCTGTCTGCTGTTTGAATTGTGGATGGTGGAGTTGGCATGAATCGCATAAATCTTGTAGTCATCCCTCGACTTGCACCATGCATTGTTTGTCTTGTAACTTTTGGAGGAGGTTGCTTAGTTTGTGATGTAGGCCTAACAACAGAAGGTTGTGCTGTGGTAGGTATTATGGGAGTAGGTTGTGGTGGGGCAGATCTGAGGGGAGAAGGTTGTGACGGTGGTGGCCTCTTAACATTTCTCCTCCTAATTGGTCTCTTGGACATGGTTGAATTCATGATAGGTCTAGGTGGCACATATGCAATTGAGGAGTTAGAAAGTGGAGGTCTTACTGCCATAGGTTCTTCAGAAGGATTCACACAGTTCAGATCATCAACATTCACCTATAAATGGGTAATTGCATTAAGTCAAATGTTTAATGCAAGATAAATTTATCTTCATGCCAATAAGTAGAAGAAGAGAGTGCATATAAATAACTTACATTGGGTGAATCTGAAGCTGATGCTTCAGCATCTGCTGCCTCTAAAGTCTCTTCCCAATACATCTCTTGCTCTCTGGCAGCATCCTCATCAAGATCATCAACAGTCATATCTTCAGTTGTTGCTGCTGCACCCTGATGCTGACTACCACTACCTGCTGCAGCTCCTCCGCTAGCCATAGCTTCTTTCTTCTTGTCACATCCTCTACTGTTATGACCAGTCTGAGACCACAGCAATAATAATTGCAATTTTAATTTTTTATAAGACAATCAATATACACAAGTAAACAAAGGAGACATTGAATGTTAAGTTATACCTTCAGACAATATTTATATTTAATGGGGCCATATCTCCTCTTTGCTCTATGGGAATCAGGATTCTCTCTAGGACCATCTCTACGACTGTCTCTCTTTTTAGTAGGTCTCCCAATAGGTTTCCTATACACAAGAGGCAACAATGGATAATGATTTTCCTTCTCCCAGTATTCCTGGCTTGGGACAGGTTGAATTGTCCACTGATATGCTAAGTTGTATACTCTCATAGTAAGCCAGTTGTAAGCAAAGTCCTCGACCCTGCGATTTTGGTATGCAACGGCAGCACAGGCATGCCTACATGGAAGTCCAGTAAGCTGCCATAACCTGCATGAACAGGTCCTTCTCCCCAAGTCTACACTCACCTTCACAGGTAACCTTTGAACCTCATAGACATTCCCATCTTCATCATCGGAGGGAAAGGGCCTCCAATAGTTGCTCTCTTTTTTCTCCCTTTCCAAACGGCTTTGTTGCACACGGGTTATTCTACCATGATATCCGACAAGTGCCTTCTTGTTTCTTGCCAAAATCCTCATGACTTTACCTTTCACTTCCTCTATCATTGTAATAATTGGCTTTCCTCGCATCTTTTTAATTTTTTTCATTGAAGGTCTTGCAGTTGTTATTTGTATAGAAGTCCACCTTAGGGTACTCACTGACGTGAGACCTTGACCACTGTTGCGGTAAAATTTTGTTAAGATACTCCCAAGCGTGCTGGTTTATTCTCTTGACCTTCCCCATTGCAACTTCAAATTCTTGTGGTGCAGTAGCCTTTGTGCATGCCCACATTGCAGCCTTCATTTCCAAGTCTAGCCATTATTTTCGAAAGTTCTGATAGATATGCATGGCACAAAATCTGTGATGTGTACCTGGCATGAGATCCTTTACTGCTGGAATTAGTCCCTGTCCATGGAATAGATGAATGAGTAAGAGTACTGAATACATATAAATAAAGCCCTTTACTAATTAAACCAACTTAACTGAAATCGGATCAATTAAAATATATACAAATCAGACAAAGACTACTAAATGCCATCAATTGAACCAACTTAACTAAAATCAGATCAATTAAAATAGACTTATGACTGAGTTTAGCGAATTACAACAACCAATTAACCTGACTAAGCTTTAATCAATTACTCAGTTAAAACATTTTTGAATAAATACAATATATTTACCTTTTGCATGTCTGACATCAGGTTAAAGCCATTTGCTGCCTGGTCACCGACATCATCCTGTAGGAGCTCCAAGAACCATTTTCAACTGTCCTTGTTCTCTGACTTAACAATTGCATATGCTATTGGGAAGATATGATTATTTGCATCAGCTCCAATAGCAGTAAGTAACTGGCCTCCATAATATCCTCTTAGAAATGTGCCATCTAGTCCTATAAAAGGTCGACAACCCTCAACAAATCCTCTCTTTGGATGCATTTAGACAAACATAAATTCTCTTGAATAAGAAACTCTCCAACCCAGGCATAGGAGATGTGTGTATCCTTACTGTACTTACTGGATTTGTTTTCAGTATCTCATTGGAGTAGTCATGAAGCCTAAGATATTGTGCAGCCTCGAAACCCTTAATCCTTTCTCTTGCTGTTGCCATTGACCTATAAATTTTTCTTTCATTTACAAGCACATCAAACTTAGTTATGAAGTAGTTCTCAGCATCCTTTACTGTCATATCAGGTTGATTCCTTATTATGTCTTCCAACTCATCAACTACCCATTTTTCATTGGCAGATTTACAATGCAAGTTCTGTGGGCAAGTATGCTCATTCACAAAAGTTTTGACTTGATAACTCACCGGATATTACCTCTTAGCACAGTAGATTTGCCACGGGCAGTTTTCATCATAGCAAATAGCTTTGCATCTTGTTGAATCAATCCTTGGGAAAAAAATACTTCTTCCAAGGTTAATATTGAACTTTCTTACAGCTTTCTTGAACTGTTGAAGAGTCTCAAACTCCGTTTTAAGCTCCAGCCTCACCTCCTTAACAGGTGCATCGGCATTGTCCTGTGGAAATGACCTTCCCTGGTCATCTTCATCACTTCCAATGCTGTGGAGGACCTCTGACTCATAGCAATGAACACCAGGTTCATCATCTGAATATTTTTTCCCATCCACCGGAATAAATACTGATGGAGGTTGATTTGAATTTGTATTAGGGAGAAATGTTTATCCAGTTGGAAGGGGTCTCTTAGTAGATCTCCTTATCTATTTTCTCCTACTACCTCT
Organism: Arachis stenosperma; assembly: GCF_014773155.1. Lineage (NCBI taxonomy): Eukaryota > Viridiplantae > Streptophyta > Magnoliopsida > Fabales > Fabaceae > Arachis > Arachis stenosperma. The sequence goes on from NC_080385.1 coordinate 147,946,342, forward strand.
AGTACCCTCCTCTGTGTTGTTATTCTGTGTTTCTGGAGCATTTACTGTGACAAATGGATTGGTAGAAGGGGTGTTGGTTGGGGGGGGGGTTGGATGTGGTTCAGGCATAGATTGGGAGGAGGGTTGATTCTGTGGTAAAGGAACATATTGGGTGAGCAATTCGTCTTGTGGATCATCAGAGGTAGAGGGTAGCTCTGTGTATGTTGGTGACTTTGGCTGGACATTTTTATCAATGTTAAACTAGACAGATATGTCTCCGAAGTTTTCATGATCAAGAGGAATAGATGTTACTAGAACTGTGTTTGGTGTAGCAGATTCTTCAGATACAGGAACTGTGTTTGGTGTAGCTGGAACTGATGGATTTGGGATGGCATCTGCTTGGGCCTTTTCTGTACCATGGGTCTTCTCTGTAATTTGGGCTTCAGTTTGTACCCCTTCCAGTTGAAGAATTCTTCTAGGACCTTTTGCCTTCTTTGGAGTTGGAGTCCTCCTAACACAAACTTTCCTCCTCCTCCTTGATGGAGTAACATTAACCTCACCAGGTGCTTCTACACCAGCTTCTTCATTCGTATCTATAACATCTGCTTGGCTAATGGGGTGCTCTGTGTATAATTCAATCTTATGTCCATTCTCCACAGCAGCTTCATACATCTTAACAACATCCATGTCAAGTCGCAGAAGCCTCAAACCATCCTCAATTTATATTCCAGGCTATCGCCAGTAGAAATCGGAGATGATTGGATACCCAATGTCTTTCAGTAGGTCACTAATGAAGAAGCCATTCAAAGTATCCACGTTAACTCTCTCCACCTTAGTAATTTCACTTTCTGCATAACACAACTTGCCATCCGACCCCATTCAAGTCTACCTCTATGGTGTATTACTAACATGATATGTGTCGTGGTAGCCATTTCTGTCAATAACAAAAAAAAATTCATATCTTCTAATATTATCCAACACCCAAATGAATGAATCATCAAAAATTGAATGAACCATCAATAAACATAACCAGTTTATAACATTACCTAACACCCAATTTTTTTTCAACATTAAGACATGAATAAAATATCAAAAAATGAACAGTCCATATCAATACACCTACTATTGTATATGCTCATTTATGTTCAAGAACACATGAGTAAGCAACTCAGCAATTCACTAAACAAAACATGGTATGCACTGCTACAAATTTCACCAAAAATATGATTAAGAGCTAAAATATGCACAAATTAACCAAACAAATTCACCAATTTGGTGTTCAACAAGGACATTCAACTAGCGCATAACCAAAGTTTAATCACAATCATCATCAAGAAGTTCAAAAAATTGCATATTTGTGAATTAAAATGCCTAATGAAAATAAAACTTAAGCCCTATGCTGATTAGACATAAGGTTTAAATCAAAGACTCTATTCAGGCGATATATCGAGCATGTGGTGTGCAGCAAATTCAGACAGCATGTTTTGTTCGATGTAGGCATCACACGACCCAAAAAATTCTGCCACAGCAAACACATTTAATCCAAAATACAGCAATCATCTAACTTAACCTAACCAGATCACTAAAATAGAATGAAAAAGCAATAAAAATAAAGAAAAGAAAGACAGGAAAGCAGGGGAAGGGAATGAAACCTGCGTTGATGAGAGGGAAGGACGAAGAAAGTGGGCGAGGCGGAGGAGTGGTGGTCGCAGCGGCACAAAAGTTTGCCGCCGTTGGTTGCTCGCCGGACTGGAAGATGCGAAGCAGGGGCTGTTCGCGCAGAGATAGGGTGACTTCGCACAAAGGAGGGAAGAAATTGGGAAATGGAGAAGAAAAGGGACGGAGGCGGTTCGGCAGATTGGTTGGTGGCGTAGGGTTCAGTATGTGGTTCACGTCTCTCTCTTTGCTAGGGCATGTAGAAAGGTGGTGAGAAAGAAGATGGAATGGCATGAAGTGCCTCTAACGTTTCTCTCTCTCTCTTCTATATCCACCTAGAAGGTTCTTAAAAAAAATTAAAAATCAAAAGCCAGGTAAGCACTTAACGTGCCATGTTGGTCTTTAAGTTAACAGAGCTAACGTTTTAATGACGTTCGAGTACTATCGATAGACGGATCCAGCCTTTCATGAGTACAAAGTCACTTTTCTTCTTCTATGGGTACTTTTGTCAACGTTCGCAAAATTCATGGGTACAAATGGTAGTTTTTCCAAAAAAGATATGCAAAAATATGATGGTAAGGGATTAGGGAATAACTTAACTAGGATGATATGGACATATGGTTTATGTATAGATTCTAATACTAGTATGTCATATAGGCTGTATTTGGTTTATGTATGAGTTGAGATATGGACACAAGTAGGGGTGTACATGACTTGTCCTAGCTCGAATTGGATTCTAACATTTTAGAGATTAATTTGGTATGATTTCATCAGGTTTAAGATCGGGTAAAAATCTTAAAAATAGATCTGATCATTATTTAGGGTCAGGTCTGGGTCAAAACAAATTCAACTTCATCCGACTAATATGCATCCTAAAAGAACTAAAAAGGTATATATATTTTAAATTAATTTTAATATTTTGTTATATTAATTATAAGTTTATTGTTTTAGTTCTAATCACACTTGTATCAAAGAAGCATCAAATTAGAATTTATGGACAAATTTAAATTCAAATATGAATATCAACTTCTCAGTTACAAGTTTATTCTTTATAAAAAAAGTACATCAATAAGTTTTTTTATAAATTATTGTTAAAGTTTTAAAGGCCGGATTTTCACCCGATTTGGACCCAGTATAATTTTGGCCCGAAAATGTTTAGATTTTATCGGGTCTAAAATCATGTTAGGGTCTAAAAAATAGACTCGGTGTATATTTAGGGTCGGATTTGGATTAGAACAAATTCGATTTCATCCGACCCATGTACATTCTTAGACACAAGAATATATATATTAAATAAAAAAAGAAAAGATATTAAAAGAATAGACATAATAAAACATAAAATTTTTATATTTTTAGTACCTAAACAAAAGATAAATTTTAAATAAATATTATTATTCTTATCCAAAAAAAAATACCATCATTTCTTCTTTGCCACAACTACCACCACTTCTCTATTGTTGTTTACAAATTTTAGACTAATAAAAAAATTCAATCAACCAAAACAACAAAATCTAAAGTCGTGTTTGAAAAAGAGATAGAGACTGAGAAACTGAGACTAAAAGATAAAAACTGAAATAAATTTTAGTATTATGTTTGGTGTAAAAAGTACAGGACTAAATTATTTTTCAATATCCTATTTAATTTTAGATAAAAATAGAGACTAAAATATTTAACTTTAACTTTAACGTCACCGTCACCGTCACCTTCACCTTTAACTTTAACTTTAACTTTAACGAGAAAATTCGCACACCTCATGATACTCTTATTTTAAGTAAGTATATAAAAAAAGTTGCATCCACAACTTCAACTGTCAACATATTTATATCAATATCTTTAGGGTTCAGATTCAAAGTACACTAGTGTACCTATAAATATAAAGTATACTAATACATGTGAAGTTCTTCCCATAACATATAGGAAGAGTTTTAAGTGTATCAGAAACACCAGTGTTTCAATTGTTTTAACCGCTGATCTGAATTATAAAAGATATATATAATATATATTAATTGAAATCAACGATTAAAACAATTGAAATACCGGTGTTTCAGTATATTTGAAATTTTTCCTAACATATATATAGTCATATTGATATATGGTGTGTTTGTAAGAGAAGAGTTTAAATATTATTTAGCAGTTATTAATTTATATTTTAAATATTAAAATATTTAATTTAATTTTATTTATTTTGGTTTTTTTATTTAGTTATTAAATTAAATTCTATGTTATCGATTTTACAAAATTTTTTTATTTTAATTAAACAAAAGGATATAAAAATCTCTTAAATTATTATAATGTTGTGATTTAGAGATTAAAAAAAAGAATTTTAGTTCATAATAAAATTATAGTGTGAACAAATAAAGTTGAATAAATTCTTTTTTTAATTTTTTGTTACATAAAAAAACTAGATAAAAAGTAGAATAATTTTTTTATATTTAATTTTAATAAGTCTTCTTATTTTTATTTCAATTTCAATATATCGTTTTATTCAATTTTAATATTTTATTTTTGTATATTTTTTTCTTATCACGTATATATCTCAAATTTTTTTGGGGACAAATGTTTCCTCAGTCACGGTAAATTTTAAAAAATTAGATTTAACGACGTTTGTATAGTTTTCTGGAGTGTTTTAGAATGTTCTATATGGTTTCGGAACGTTCTAAAATATCCTAGAAGGTTCTAGAATACTCTAGAAGGTTCTGGAAGACTTTGGAATATCATGGAATATTCTAGAAGAGTGTGGATGAATATAGAAGTATGAATAGTAGTATAGAATAATCTAAAAGTATTTAGAAAGTTGTGGTAGGATAGATATTTGTAATGAAGGTTCTGGATGATTAATCTGGACCGTCAATTAGATTTAATCCTAACCATCCATTAAGGAGGTGGATGGCTATAAATAGGAAGTGAGAGTTAGAGTTTGTGTGTGAATCATGTGTGAGTCATTTGTAACCAATACTTGAATAATAAAGTGTTCTTTCCACCAACGTTTTCTTTTTCTTGTGTTCTCTTGTGTTCTTAGCTTTTTTGCTAACTATTTGAGGGTTAGGTTGACTTGGTCTCAACTCAAGAGGTTGAGTAAGTCCGAGTGCTGGCACGGTAGCATTGGAGTGTGTCTAAGGCCGTGACAATTTGGCATCAGAGCAAGGTTTGAGAGGGAGCACAAGTGGTTTATGGGTATGACTTCTAGTGTAACCATGAAGAATGTTGAGTCTCAAAGGGGAAGGGACACTACTCCTTCTCAATGGGGAGGCAAGAAGGCCCGTTCTTCAAGTGAGCCTAGAGGTAAGGACTCTAACTTCTTAGAAGAGAGAATTTCTATGTTGAAAAATATTCATCCTCTATGGATAAGCGCTTCCAAAGGATAGAACATGACAAAGAGACTCTCGAGACTCACATGTTGGGAGAACTAGATGCTTTCAAAGAAAGCATGCTCCAAATCGAAGAGAAGCTTGAGAATTCTTTGAAACTATTTGAGAAAGTTCGAATTTGGTTCGAAGAAGTAAAATCTCAACCAACCATTTTAAGGGAGACGACAAAGATTGATCTCCCAAAGTCAAAGGAGTTCAGGGCGTGAGGGACGCTCGAGAGATGGAGAACTTCCAATGGCAAATGAAGAGGTACTTCGAAGGCCAATGGGTGCGTAGAAGCAATAAAGGTATGCACTGCAGTTCTCTACCTTTCTGATAATCCTACTTTATGGTGGGGGAGAAAATGCGTAGATATGGAGAATGGTACTTGCAACATAGCCACATGGAAAGATTTTAAAAGGGAGTTGAAAAGACAATTCTTCTCTGAGAATGTGGTTTATGAAGCAAGGAAGAAGTTGAGGGAGTTGAAGCACAAGAGTACGATTAGCGACTACGTAAAGGAGTTCACTACTCTTATGCTTTAAATCCTCAATTTAGCATCAGAGAATGCATTGTTCTTCTTCATTAATGGACTCCAACCTTGGGCAAAGCAAGAACTACAAAGAAAGAATGTTAAGGATGTCGATGAGGCCATCGTGGTGGCTGAATCACTAACTGAGTATCATAGGGGAGATTCTAAATCCAAGTCTTCCTCCAAGCCTAGTTCTATTAAAGGTGGGGGAGACAAGGGAAAGAGTTTCTCAACCAAGAAAGAATGGCTGGTTCAAACTCGTGAATACCAAGGGTGAATCTCTTAAGGGAGTAGTAAAAGGGGTTGAGATGACTCTTGGTTCTTGGAAGGGCCTTGTAGATTTCTCAGTAGCACCTATGGACGATTTCAAAATAGTCATCGGGCTCAATTTGCAAAGGAAGGAAAATATAACATCTATGCCATACTACACAATAGTATGCATCATGAAGAAAGGATCTCCATGCATAGTCTCTACAGTCTCTAAAGTTGGAAGACCACCGATACTCTCTGCTATGCAACTCAAGAAAGGGTTCAAGAAGGGAGAGATTACATATTTGGCTCTATTACAAGAGGAGTCAACACCTGAAAGAGAAGACGTTCCTCTCGAAATCAAGGAAGTCCTTGAAGAAAATAAGGATGTGATGCCTCCCGAGTTGCCAAAATAACTACCACCTAGGAGGAAGGTAGACCACAAGATTGAATTGGAGTCAAGAGCAAAGCCGCCTGCCTCAATACCTTATAGGATGGCACCATCAGAACTTGAAGAGTTGAAGAAACAACTCAAGAATTTGCTAGATGACGGGTTCATCCGTCCATCGAAGGCACCTTATAGCGCATCAATCTTGTTCCAAAAGAAGCATGATGGTTCATTGAGACTATGCATCGACTATCGAGCACTTAACAAGGTAACCATCAAGAACAAATATCCTATTCCTTTGATAGCCGATTTGTTTGATCAACTTGGTAGAGCCAAGTGGTTCTCAAAGTTGGATTTGAGATCAGGATATCACCAAGTGAGGATTACCGATGGTGATGAGTCTAAGATCACGTGTGTCACAAGGTATGGATCGTATGAGTGGTTGGTGATGCCTTTTGGCTTGACCAATGCTCCTGCTACCTTTTGTACTTAATGAACGAGATCTTTTGACCTTACCTTGATTGGTTTGTAGTAGTAACTACTTGGATGATATTATTGTCTATAGCATTACTTTGGAGGAATATGTAGAATACTTACGAACCGTGTTTAAGATCTTGCGATAGAATAACCTATATGTGAAGAAGGAAAAGTGTTCTTTTGCAAGGGACGAAGTCCACTTCATGGGACACACCATTAAAGATAGAACTCTCTGCATGGATCAAGGAAAGTGTTCCGAGAGTTACCTGAAACTGTAGGTCGATCTCGGTTGAGATCTTCTATGTTGGTCGGAGCCGACGTGTCCGACTTGTAGGACTTGGTGATGGCGCTGATCCTTCGTCCCCGGAGGGTGGAGGGTACCTGCAAGGGACTCTGATGCTTAAGTTAGCAAGGGTATTAAGCAGGTATTGAGTAGAATCAGAGTATGAGTTATACCTGGGTGCTCCAGTGTATTTATAATGGTGAGATGTGGCCTTCTGTGGATAAGATAAGTTAGTTATCTTATCTTATCTTTATCTTATCTTTAAGTGAGGTCATCTTTAAGGGAACCGCCTTTATCTCTATGGGCTTGGGCTGCCCTTGGATTTGGGACGTGTTCCTCTATTTGGGCCCTTTGTTTGGGCTTTCCTGTGACTTGGCCGAGCTCTTTGAGAAGAGGTCGGGTTGTCTTGACCTGAAGAGGTCGGTCGCTTTGTCTGTAGAACATCCCGGGTCAGACAGCTCGACCCTGGGTATGAATAGTGCCCCTGCTTGAGCTCGGTCTTCTTTTTTGAGGCCGAGTCCTTGACTTCGGTCCTTCTTTGGTGAAGCCGAACTCAAGCATTTTGTCGATTCCTTTGTATCAGCTTTTGAATGTAGAACGTTTTCCTCTAGAAGACGCGCGCTTTTGCACCGGCGCTTTTTTGGGAACGTGCGAGGGTTTAATGTTTTTAATTTTGAGCATTAATTGCCCCGTTTCTCCTAGGCTCTTTACTTTGGATTTTGAAAAAACCTGAAAACGGTTTCTCTCCTTTTGCTCTTTCGTAACTTCTTTTCTCAGTTCTCTCCACTCTCTGTTTTTGTACTTCTGCTTTCCTTTCGTCGCGGCGTCATTTGGTGTTTTCTGGCGCTTGGGATCTTGCATTTCTTCCTGCGACATTTACTTTTGTTCGCATTCTTCGTGAGAAGGCATTTCCAGATTTCGTCTTCCCTCTTTGAAGCTTGCTGCTCTTTTCCAGGTTAGTACTAGATTTTCTTGCTTTTTCCGTAGCTTCGTCTTTAATTTTGGTGAATGTTCTGGTTTTGCATGTTTTGAAAGTTTTGATCTTTTTGCGATCTTTTACTTGTTGCTGTGATATGCTTTTCTTATCTTCCTTCTTGTGGTTTTTCTTGAAATTTCTGTTGAGGCTTTCTGGGGTTTTTACTGTTGCTTTTTGGTTGCTTTTGATACTGGTAGAAAATCTGCATCTGTTTCTTACTTTTGGAGATTGCTTCCTGTCTGATCTTTTGAAAAAAGGTTGCATCTTTAATGGTCCCGTGCTTTGCTGCTTTGGGAATGTTTTTGTTTGGTAGGCTTTGTAATGATTTGCTGTGTTTTTCTTTGATGAAAAGAGCTTGTTGTTTTGAATCTTTTTTGAGAAATGCTTGGGATGTGATCTGTAGAGTATTTCTGGAAACCTTGCTTTATTGCTGCCTCCAAAAGATGCCTCAGGACTTTGGTTTGAGTCTTGGGGTTTTCCTTTTCGTGGTTTCATCATCTGAGAAGTATTGACCGAGTTGTTTTCTCCCTATCCGAGATGTTTGTAGTAACCTCTATCTTTTTTTCTTACTTGTAGAATTTAGTTGGCCTCATGTCTTCTCGCAATAATATTGTAGAGATGTCTTCCAGAGTTCCCGAGGGGATGTCCGATTGGCTGGACTCCCTTGTTTTGTTGTGTGTTTCCGTTGTGGATGCTGAATTTTGCACAGAGCTGAGGAAGTGTCATAGGATTTTTGGTAACAATGCTCGCGAGGGGGATTACGAGCTTGTTGCTCCTGATTCTGATGAGAGGGTTTGCTTTCCGACTTCCATTGAGAGGGAGCGTCCCTTCTTCTATGCCTATGAATACTTTTTCAGCTAGTTGAACGTTACTTTTCCTTTTACTGCTTTTGAAACCGACCTGTTGTGGTCGTGTAATATTGCTCCATCCCAGCTTCACCCCAATTCCTGGGGTTTTATTAAAATTTTTCAACTTCTCTGCCGTGAACTAGGTGTAACACCTTCCCAGACTCTGTTTCTTTACTTGTTTGTTTCTGCCAAGCTGGTGCACGAAATTGTGATCACTACTTTGTCCATATTCGAATAATCCCCGGTAATGGCTCCAAAGACTTGGTGCTCAATACCCTGGCATAAACACAACTTCGCACAACTAACCAGCAAGTGCACTGGGTCGTCCAAGTAATACCTTACGTGAGTAAGGGTCGATCCCACGGAGATTGTTGGTATGAAGCAAGCTATGGTCACCTTGTAAATCTCAGTCAGACAGACTCAAATGGGTATAGTGATAAACGAATAAAGCATAAAGATAAAGATAGAGATACTTATGTATATCATTGGTGAGAGCTTCAGATAAGCGTATGAAGATGCCTTCCCTTCCGTCTCTCTGCTTTCCTACAGTCTTCATCCAATCCTTCTTACTCCTTTCCATGGCAAGCTCGTGTAGGGTTTCACCGTTGTCAATGGCTACCTCCCATCCTCTCAGTGAAAGCGATTGCATATGCTCTGTCACAGCATAGCGGAATTCAGCTGTCGGTTCTCGGTCAGGCCGGAATAAAATCCATTGATCCTTTTGCGTCTGTCACTAACGCCCCGCCTGCTAGGAGTTTGAAGTACGTCACAGTCATTCAATCATTGAATCCTACTCAGAATACCACAGACAAGGTTAGACCTTCCGGATTCTCTTGAATACCGCCATCAGTTCTCGCCTATACCACGAAGATTCCGATTAAAGAATCCAAGAGATATTCACTAAGCCTCAGACGCTTGTAGAACAAGAGTGGTTGTCAGTCACTTTGTCCATAGGTGAGAATGGTGATGAGTGTCAATCATCACCTTCATCAAGTTGAAGAACAAGTGATATCTTGGACAAAGAACAAGCAGAATTGAATAGAAGAACGATAGTAATTGCATTAATACTCGAGGTACAGCAGAGCTCCACACCTTAATCTATGGTGTGTAGAAACTCCACCGTTGAAAATACATAAGAACAAGGTCTAGGCATGGCCGAATGGCCAGCCTCCCCAAATGATCTAAGATAGCATAAAACTCAAAGATAGCTACCCCGATATCAAATACAATAGTACAAGGTCCTACTTATAGAAAACTAGTAGCCTAAGGTGTACAAAGATGAGTAAATGACATAAAAATCCACTTCCGGGCCCACTTGGTGTGTGCTTGGGCTGAGCAATGAAGCATTTTCGTGTAGAGACTCTTCTTGGAGTTAAACGCCAGCTTTTATGCCAGTTTGGGCGTTTAACTCCCAATTAGGTGCCAGTTCCGGCGTTTAACGCTGGAATTTCTTGAGGTGACTTTGGGCGCCGGTTTGGGCCATCAAATCTTGGGCAAAGTATAGACTATCATATATTTCTGGAAAGCCCAGGATGTCTACTTTCCAACGCCGTTGAGAGCGCGCCAATTGGGCTTCTGTAGCTCCAGAAAATCCACTTCGAGTGCAGGGAGGTCAGAATCCAACAGCATCTGCAGTCCTTTTGAGTCTCTGGATCAGATTTTTGCTCAGGTCCCTCAATTTCAGCCAGAAAATACCTGAAATCACAGAAAAACACACAAACTCATAGTAAAGTCCAGAAAAGTGAATTTTAACTAAAAACTAATAAAAATATACTAAAAACTAACTAGATCATACTAAAAACATACTAAAAACAATGTCAAAAAGTGTATAAATTATCCGCTCATCACAACACCAAACTTAAATTGTTGCTTGTCCCCAAGTAACTGAAGATCAAATAAGATAAAAAGAAGAGAATATGCAATGAACTCCAAAAACATCTATGAAGATCAGTATTAATTAGATGAGCGGGGCTTTTAGCTTTTTGCCTCTGAATAGTTTTGGCATCTCACTCTATCCTTTGGAATTCAGAATGATTGGCTTCTTTAGGAACTCAGAATCCAGATAGTGTTATTGATTCTCCTAGTGAAGTATGATGATTCTTGAACACAGCTACTTATTGAGTCTTGGCCGTGGCCCAAAGCACTCTGTCTTCCAGTATTACCACCGGATACATACATGCCACAGACACATAATCGGGTGAACCTTTTTAGATTGTGACTCAGCTTTGCTAGAGTCCCCAACTAGAGGTGTCCAGGGTTCTTAAGCACACTCTTATTGCCTTGGATCACAACTTTATTCTTTCTTTTTCTTTCTTTTTTTTTTCGTTTGCTTCCTCCTTTTTTTTTTCGTTTTTTTTTGTATTCACTGCTTTTTCTTGCTTCAAGAATCATTTTTATGATTTTTCAGATCCTCAGTAACATGTCTCCTTTTTCATCATTCTTTCAAGAGCCAACAATTTTAACATTCATGAACAACAAATTCAAAAGACATATGCACTGTTCAAGCATACATTCAGAAAACAAAAAGTATTGTCACCACATCAAACTAATTAAGCTAGTTTTAAAGATGAATTTGAAATCCTGTACTTCTTGTTCTTTTGTAATAAAAACAGTTTTCTTTTAAGAAAGGTGATGGATTTCATAGGACATTCATAACTTTAAGGCATAGACACTAAGACACTAATGATCATAAGACACAAACATGGATAAACATAAAGCATAATTTTCGAAAAACAGAAAAATAAAGAACAAGGAGATTAAAGAACGAGTCCACCTTAGTGATGGCGGCTTGTTCTTCCTCTTGAAGATCCTATGGAGTGCTTGAGCTCCTCAATGTCTCTTCCTTGTCTTTGTTGCTCCTCTCTCATGATTCTTTGATCTTCTCTAATTTCATGGAGGAGAATGGAGTGCTCTTGGTGCTCCACCCTTAGTTGTCCCATGTTGGAACTCAATTCTCCTAGGGAGGTGTTTACTTGCTCCCAATAGTCTTGTGGAGGAAAGTGCATCCCTTGAGGTATCTCAGGGATCTCATGATGAGAGGGGTCTCTTGTGTGCTCCATCCTTTTCTTGGTGATGGGTTTGTCCTCATCAATGGGGATATCTCCTTCTATGTCAACTCCAACTGAATAACAGAGGTGACAAATGAGATGAGGAAAGGCTAGCCTTGCCAAGGTGGAAGACTTGTCCGCCACTTTATAGAGTTCTTGGGCTATGACTTCATGAACTTTCACTTCTTCTCCAATCATGATGCTATGAATCATGATGGCCCGGTCTAGAGTAACTTCGGACCGGTTGCTAGTGGGAATGATTGAGCGTTGGATAAACTCCAACCATCCTCTAGCCACGGGTTTGAGGTCATGCCTTCTCAATTGAGCCGGCTTGCCTCTTGAATCTCTCTTCCATTGTGCGCCCTCTTCACATATGACTGTGAGGACTTGGTCCAACCTTTGATCAAAGTTGACCCTTCTAGTGTAAGGATGTTCATCTCCTTGCATCATGGGCAAGTTGAATGCTAACCTTACATTTTCCGGACTAAAATCCAAGTATTTCCCCCGAACCATAGTAAGATAATTCTTTAGATCCGGGTTCACACTTTGATCATGGTTCTTGGTGATCCATGCATTGGCATAGAACTCTTGAACCATCAAGATTCTGACTTGTTGAATGGGGTTGGTAAGCACTTCCCAACCTCTTCTTCGGATCTCATGGTGGATCTCCGGGTATTCACCCTTTTTGAGTGAAAAGGGGACCTCGGGGATCACCTTCTTCAAGGCCACAACTTCATAGAAGTGGTCTTGATGCACCCTTGAGATGAATCTATCCATCTCCCATGACTCGGAGGTGGAAGCTTTTGCCTTCCCTTTCCTCTTTCTAGAGGTTTCTCCGGCCTTGGATGCCATAAATGGTTATGGAAAAATGAAAAAGCAACGCTTTTACCACACCAAACTTAAAAGGTTTGCTCGTCCTCGAGCAAAAGAAGAAAGAAGAGAGTAGAAGAAGAAGAAATGATGAAGAAGGGAGTGGCTTATGTATTCGGCCAAGGAGGGGTAGAAGTGGTGTTTAGGTTGTGTGAAAATGAAGGAGTGAAGTAGGGTATTTATAGGAGAGAGGGGAGATGGGGTTCGGCCATTATGGGTGGGTTTGGGAGGGAAAGTGGTTTGAATTTGAAGGGTGAGGTTGGTGGGGTTTTATGAAGGATGGATGTGAGTGGTGAAGAGAAAGATGGGATTTGATAGGTGAAGGGGTTTTGGGGAAGAGGTAATGAGGTGATTGGTGAATGGGGGAAGAAGAGAGAGAGTGGTGGTGGGGTAGGTGGGGGTCCTGTGGGGTCCACAGATCCTGAGGTGTCAAGGAAAAGTCATCCCTGCACCCTTAGTTGCTCAAAATCACGTTTTGAGGCATTTCTGGCGTTAAACGCCGGGCTGGTGCCCATTCCTGGCGTTTAACGCCAGGTTCTTACCCTTTTCTGGCGTTTAACGCCAGTCTGGTGCCCCTTTCTGGCGTTAAACGCCCAGAATGGTGCCAGACTGGGCGTTAAACGCCCAACTGCTAGCCTCACTGGCGTTTAAACGCCAGTGAATTCTTCCTCCAGGGTGTGCTATTTTTCTTCCTGTTTTTCATTCTGTTTTTGCTTTTTCACTGGATTTTGTGACTTCTTATGATCATCAACCTACAAAAGACATAAAATAACAAAGAGAAATATATAAAATATAATCATTGGGTTGCCTCCCAACAAGCGCTTCTTTAATGTCAGTAGCTTGACAGAGGGCTCTCATGGAGCCTCACAGATACTCAAAGCAATGTTGGAACCTCCCAACACCAAACTTAGAGTTTGAATGTGGGGGTTCAACACCAAACTTAGAGTTTGGTTGTGGCCTCCCAACACCAAACTTAGAGTTTGACTGTGGGGGCTCTGCTTGTCTCTGATTTGGGAGAAGCTCTTCATGCTTCTTCTCCATGGTGACAGAGGGATATCCTTGAGCCTTAAACACAAAGGATTCTTCATTCACTTGAATGATCAGTGCACCTCCATCAACATCAATCACAGCCTTTGCTGTGGCTAGGAAGGGTCTGCCAAGGATGATGGATTCATCCATGCATTTCCCAGTCTCTAGGACTATGAAATCAGTAGGGATGTAATGGTCTTCAACTTTTACCAAAACATTCTCTACAAGTCCATGAGCTTGTTTTCTTGAGTTGTCTGCCATCTCTAGTGAGATTCTTGCAGCTTGTACCTCAAAGATCCCTAGCTTCTCCATTACAGAGAGAGGCATGAGGTTTACACTTGACCCTAAGTCACACAGAGCCTTCTTGAAGGTCATGGTGCCTATGGTACAAGGTATGGAAAACTTCCCAGGATCTTGTCTCTTTTGAGGTAATTTCTGCCTAGACAAGTCATCCAGTTCTTTGGTGAGCAAAGGAGGTTCAGTCTCCCAAGTCTCATTTCCAAATAACTCGTCATTGAGCTTCATGATTGCTCCAAGGTATTTAGCAACTTGCTCTTCAGTGACATACTCATCCTCTTCAGAGGAGGAATACTCATCAGAGCTCATGAAAGGCAGAAGTAAGTCCAATGGAATCTCTATGGTCTCATTTTGAGCCTCAGATTCCCATGGTTCTTCATTGGGGAACTCATTGGAGGCTAGTGCACGCCCATTGAGGTCTTCCTCAGTGGCGTTCACTTCCTCTCTTCCCTCTCTAGATTCGGCCATGGTTATGGCTTTGCACTCTCCTTTTGGATTTTCTTCTGTATTGCTTGGAAGAGTACTTGGAGGGAGTTCAGTAATTTTCTTGCTCAGCTGTCCCACTTGTGCCTCCAAATTCCTAATGGAGGACTGATGAGCGGATAATTTGTATACTTTTTGGCATTGTTTTTAGTATATTTTTAGTATGATCTAGTTAGTTTTTAGTATATTTTTATTAGTTTTTAATTAAAATTCACTTTTCTGGACTTTACTATGAGTTTGTGTGTTTTTCTGTGATTTCAGGTATTTTCTGGCTGAAATTGAGGGACCTGAGCAAAAATCTGATTCTGAGACCAAAAAGGACTGCAGATGCTGTTGGATTCTGACCTCCCTGCACTCGAAGCGGATTTTCTGGAGCTACAGAAGCCCAATTGGCGCGCTCTCAACGGCGTTGGAAAGTAGACATCCTGGGCTTTCCAGCAATATATAATAGTCCATACTTTGCCCAAGATTTGATGGCCCAAACCGGCGTTCAAAGTCACCTCAAGAAATCCCAGCGTTAAACGCTGGAACTGGCACCCAAATGGGAGTTAAACGCCCAAACTGGCACCAAAGCTGGCGTTTAACTCCAAGAGGAGTCTCTATACGAAATTGCTTCATTGCTCAGCCCAAGCACACACCAAGTGGGCCCGAAAGAGGATTTTTATGTCATTTACTCATTTCTGTACACCCTAGGCTACTAGTTTCTTATAAGTAGGACCTTTTACTATTGTATAGAAATCTTTTGATCACTTTTAGATCTCTAGATCATCTTTGGACATTTTTGTTCTTAGATCATTGGGAGGCTGGCCATTCGGCCATGCCTAGACCTTATGCTTATGTATTTTCAACGGTGGAGTTTCTACACACCATAGATTAAGGTGTGGAGCTTTGCTGTACCTCGAGTATTAATGCAATTACTATTGTTCTTCCATTCAATTCCACTTGTTCTTTTACCAAGATATCACTTGTTCTTCAACATGATAAAGGTGATGATTGACGCCCATCACCATTCTCACCCATGAACAAGGTGACTGACAACCATTCTTGTTCTACAAGCATCTGAGGCTTAGTGAATATCTCTTGGATTCCTGATTGCACGATGCATGGTTGATCGCCTGACAACCGAGTGCTCGCCTGACAAACGAGCCAACCATTCCGTGAGATCAGAGTCTTCGTGGTATAGGCAAGAACTGATGGCAGCATTCAAGAGAATCCGGAAGGTCTAACCTTGTCTGTGGTATTCTGAGTAGGATTCAATGACTGAATGACTGTGACGTGCTTCAAACCTGTAACCTATTGGGCGTTAGTGACAGACGCAAAAGAGTTATTCTATTCCGGTAGGGGAGGGAACCAAACCGGTGATTGGCAGCACTGTGACAGAGTGTGTGCATTAGCTTTCACTGCGAGGATGGGAGGTAGCTGCTGACAATAGTGAGACCCTATACGAGCTTGCCATGGAAAGGAGTAAGAAGGATTGGATGAAGACAGTAGGAAAGCAGAGAGACAGAAGGGAAGGCATCTTCATGTGCTTATCTGAAGTTCCTACCAATGAATTACATAAGTATCACTATCTTTATCTTTATATTATTTTCGTTCATCACCATATATATCTGAGTTTGCCTGACTAAGATTTACAAGATGACCATAGCTTGCTTCAATACTAACAATCTCCGTGGGATCGACCCTTACTCACGTAAGGTTTATTACTTGGACGACCCAGTGCACTTGCTGGTTAGTTGTGCGAAGTTGTGTAATGCCATGGTATTGGGCTACCAAGTTTTTGGAGCCATTACCAGGGATTATGAGAGTTGTGAAAAAGTATAGTTCACAATTTCGCGCACCAAGTTTTTGGCGCCGTTGCCGGGGATTGTTCTAGTTTTGAGCAAGCCTTTGGTAACATCAGTGCCAAGATCCGGCAACAACATCAAATTTTTGGTGTTATTGCCCGGGATTGTTCAGGCTGGACAACTGACGGTTCATCTTGTTGCTTAGATTAGGTATTTTTTTTTCAAAATTCTTGAAAATGAATTCTAGAGTTTCATGATGATTTGTTGAAATCTGGCTGGCTGAGAAGCCATGTCTAATCTGATTGGACCGAGGTTTCAACTTATCACCACAAGAGCTTGTTGATTTCGTATCAATCTTGCTTTTGGAGCAGTGATTTGCTAAGGCTTGGCTGACCTTTGGTCATGTCTAGTGTTTTGGACCGAAGCTTTCTTTGAAAGCTTGGCTGGCTGTGAAGCCATGTCTAATTCCTGGACCGGAGTCTTAGACTAGCATTGCACTGATTCCTGGAATTCTCATTAAGAATTTTGATACCTTTTTTTTTTCCACTTAATTTTCGAAAAACACAAAAAATTTGCAAAACCATAAAATCCAAAAATATTTCTTGTTTGAGTCTAGAGTCTCATCTTAAGTTTGGTGTCAAATGCATGTTTTTGTTATATTTTTCGAATCCATGCATATATTTCTTGTTTTGATCTTTGAATTCTATTGACTTGAGTATTTTGTCTGTCTCATATGCATTTTCAGTTCATTAGTGTCAGTAGTATACAAACTGCTAAGTTTGGTGTCTTGCATGCATTGTTATTTGATTCTTGTTGCATTTTAATTATTAAAAATCCAAAAATATTTTTAATTTGTGTCTTTTCAAGTCAATGATACAAGGGATTGAAGATTCAGAACACACTGCAGAGGAATTATACAGAAAAAGCTGAGCATTCAAAAATGCCCAGTGAAGAAGGCAGACTGGCGTTTAAACGCCAGCCAGGGCACCTGGTTGGGCGTTTAACGCCCAAAAAGGTAGCATTTTGGGCGTTAAACGCCAGAATGTATACCATTCTGGGCGTTTAACGCCAGGATGGTGCTAGGGGGAAGATTTTGTTTTCAAATCAATTTTTTTTCAAGTTTTCAAAGTTTTTCAAAATCAAATCTTTTTCAAATCATATCTTATCAATCAAATGTTTTCAAAATTAATTTCTTTCCTTTCTCAAAGATACTTACTAACAATTAATGATTTGATTGAACATTTTTTGCCTTTTCTATTAAGAAAGGTTTTATGTTTGAATCATATCTTTTCTTGTTAGGCAAGTCATTAATTTTTAAAATCATATCTTTTCAAATTGTTTTCAAATCATATCTTTTAAAATTGTTTTCAAATCATATCATTTCAATCACATCTTTTTAAAACCATAACTTTTCAATTAGATCTTTTTAACCTCATCTTTTTCAAAATAGTTTTCAATCAAACCTTTTTAATTTCTAATTTCAAAATCTTTTTCAAAAATCACTTGATTTCTCTTCCACTTTCAATTTTCGAAAATTATCAATCAAATTTTCAAAATGTTTTCAAAATCTTTTAATTGAATTTTCGAAAATCCTCTTCCCTCCTTCTCACATCCTTCTACTTATGGAGTACCACTCCTCCTAAATGCACAATTCGAACCTTATCTAATTAAAGTTCGAATTCTTCTTCCCCTTCTTCTTTCTATTTCTCTTTTCCTCTGACATTTCAAGGAATCTCTATACTGTGACATAGAGGATTCCACATTTTCTTTTTCTCTTCTCTTTCATATGAGCAGGAGCAGAGACAAAGGCATTCTTGTTGAAGCTGATCCTGAACCCGAAAGGACCTTGAAGAGAAAGCTAAGAGAAGCCAAAGCACAACTCTCTTTAGAGGACCTGACCGAATTCTTCAAAGAAGAAGAACCCATGGCAGCCGAAAACAACAACAATGCCAACAATGCAAGGAAGGTGCTGGGTGACTTTACTGCACCTACTCCCGACTTCTATGGGAGAAGCATCTCTATCCCTGCCATTGGAGCAAACAACTTTGAGCTTAAGCCTCAATTAGTTTCTCTAATGCAACAGAATTGCAAGTTCCATGGACTTCCAATGGAAGATCCTCATCAGTTTTAGCTGAATTCTTGCAAATCTGTGACACAGTCAAGACTAATGGGGTTAACCCTGAGGTCTATAGACTGATGCTATTCCCTTTTGCTGTAAGAGACAGAGCTAGAATATGGTTGGATTCTCAACCTAAAGAAAGCCTGGACTCCTGGGAAAAGCTAGTCAATGCCTTCTTGGCAAAGTTCTTTCCACCACAAAGATGGAGTAAGCTTAGAGTGGAAGTCCAAACCTTCAGACAGAAGGATGGAGAATCCCTCTATGAAGCTTGGGAAAGATACAAACAATTAATCAGAAGATGTCCTTCAGACATGCTTTCTGAATGGAGCATCATAGGAATTTTCTATGATGGTCTCTCTGAACTATCTAAGATGTCCTTGGATAGCTCTGCTGGAGGATCTCTTCATCTGAAGAAGACGCCTGCAGAAGCTCAAGAATTGATTGAAATGGTTGCAAATAACCAATTCATGTACACTTCTGAAAGGAATCCTGTGAACAATGGGACTAGTCAGAAGAAAGGAGTTCTTGAGATTGACACTCTGAATGCCATATTGGCTCAGAACAAGATATTGACTCAACAAGTCAATTTGATTTCTCAAAGTCTGTCTGGAATGCAAAATGCACCAAACAGTACTAAGGATGCTTCATCCGAGGAAGAAGCTTATGATCCTGAGAACCCTTCCATGGAAGAGGTGAATTACCTAGGAGAACCCTATGGAAATACCTACAATTTTTCATGGAGAAATCACCCAAATCTCTCATGGAAGAATCAAGAGAGACCTCAACAAGGTTTCAATAACAATAATGGTGGAAGAAACAGGCTTAGCAATGGCAAGCCTTTTCCATCATCTTCTCAGCAACAGACAGAGAGTTCTAAGCAGAATACTTCTGACTTAGCAACAATGGTCTCTGATCTAATAAAGACCACTCAAAGTTTCATGAATGAAACAAGGTCCTCCATCAGAAATTTGGAAGGACAAGTGGGTCAGCTGAGCAAGAAAGTTACTAAACTCCCTCCTAGCACTCTCCCAAGTAATACAGAAGAAAAGCCAAAAGGAGAGTGCAAAGCCATAGACATGGCCGAATATGGAGAGGAAAGAGAGGAGGAGGACGCCACTGAGGAAGGCCTCAGTCGGCGTGTACCAATCTCCTCTGAGTTCCTCAATGAGGAACAATGGGAATCTGAGGCTCAGAATGAGACCATAGAGATTCCATTGGACTTACTTCTGCCATTCATGAGCTCTGATGAGTATTCTTCCTCTGAAGAGGATGAGTATGTCACTGAAGAGCAAGTTGCTAAATACCTTGGAGCAATCATGAAACTAAATGACAAGTTATTTGGAAATGAGACTTGGGAGGATGAACCTCCCTTGCTCACCAAAGAACTGGATGACTTGTCTAGGCAGAAACTGCCTCAAAAGAGGCAGGATCCTGGGAAGTTTTCTATACCTTGTACCATATGCACCATGACCTTCAAGAAGGCCTTGTGTGACTTAGGGTCAAGTGTGAACCTCATGCCCCTCTCTGTAATGGAGAAATTAGGGATCTTAGAGGTGCAAGCTGCAAGAATCTCATTAGAGATGGCAGACAACTCAAGAAAACAAGCTCATGGACTTGTAGAGAATGTTTTGGTGAAGATTGAAGACCATTACATTCCTACTGATTTCATAGTCCTAGAGACTGGGGAGTGCATGGATGAATCCATCATCCTTGGCAGACCCTTCCTAGCCACAGCAAAGGCTGTGATTGATGTTGATAGAGGAGAGTTGATCATTCAAGTGAATGGAGAATCCTTGGTGTTTAAGGCCCAAGGACATCCCTCTATCATCATGGAGAGGAAGCATGAAGAGCTTCTCTCAAGACAGAGCCAAGCAGAGCCCCCACAGTCAAACTCTAAGTTTGGTGTTGGGAGGCCACAACCAAACTCTAAGTTTGGTGTTGAAACCCCACATTCAAACTCTAAGTTTGGTGTTGGGAGGTTTCAACACGGTTCTGAGCATTTCTGAGGCTCCATGAGAGTCCTCTGTCAAGCTAATGACATTAAAGAAGCGCTTGTTGGGAGGCAACCCAATGTTTTATAATTAATTATTTTCTTTTGTTATTTTATCTTTTTTGTAGGTTGATGATCATAAGAAGTCACAAAAACAATGAAAAAAGCAAAAACAGAATGAAAAACAGGAAGAAAAACAGCACACCCTGGAGGAGAAGAAACTGGCGTTCAAACGCCAGTAATGCTAGCTGTTGGGCGTTTAACGCCCAGTCTGGCACCATTCTGGGCGTTTAACGCCAGAAAGGGGCACCAGACTGGCGTTAAACGCCAGTAAAGGGCAAGAACCTGGCGTTAAACGCCAGGAATGGGCACCAGCCCGGCGTTTAACGCCAGAAATGGCTCAAAACGTGATTTTGAGCAACATTTGGTGCAGGGATGACTTTTCCTTGACACTACAGGATCTGTGGACCCCACAGGACCCTACCATCACTCTCTCTCTTCTTCCCCCATTCACCAATCACCTCAACACCTCTTCCCCAAAAACCTCTCACCTATCAAATCCCATCTTTCTCTTCACCACTCACATCCATCCTTCATAAAACCCCACCAACCTCACCCTTCAAATTCAAACCACTTTCCCTCCCAAACCCACCCATAATGGCCGAACCTTTACCCCCCTCTCTCCTATAAATACCCTTCTTCAACTCTTCATTTTCACACAACCTAAACACCCTTTCTTCCCCCTTCTTGGCCGAATACACCACCATCTCCCTCTTCCTCATTTCTTCTTCTTCTACTCTCTTCTTTCTTCTTTTGCTCGAGGACGAGCAAACATTTTAAGTTTGGTGTGGTAAAAGCGTTGCTTTTTGTTTTTCCATAACCATTTATGGCATCCAAGGCCGGAGAAACCTCTAAAAAGAGGAAAGGGAAGGCAAAAGCTTCCACCTCCGAGTCATGGGAGATGGATAGATTCCTCTCAAGGGTGCATCAAGACCACTTCTATGAAGTTGTGGCCTTGAAGAAGGTGATCTCCGAGGTCCCCTTTTCACTCAAAAAGGGTGAATATCCGGAGATCCGCCATGAGATCCGAAGAAGAGGTTGGGAAGTTCTCACCAACCCCATTCAACAAGTCGGAATCTTGATGGTTCAAGAGTTCTATGCCAATGCATGGATCACAAAGAACCATGACCAAAGTGTGAACCCGAATCCAAAGAATTATCTCACTATGGTTCGGGGGAAATACTTGGATTTTAGTCCGGAGAGTGTGAGGGTGGCGTTCAACTTGCCTATAATGCAAGGAGATGAGCATCCTTACACTAGAAGGGTCAACTTTGATCAAAGGTTGGACCAAGTCCTCACAGTCATATGTGAAGAGGGCGCACAATGGAAGCAAGATTCAAGAGGAAAGCCGGTCCAATTGAGAAGGCATGACCTCAAGCCCGTGGCTAGAGGATGGTTAGAGTTCATACAACGCTCAATCATCCCCACTAGCAACCGGTCCGAAGTTACCATAGACCGGGCCATCATGATCCATAGTATCATGATTGGAGAAGAAATAGAAGTTCATGAGGTTATAGCCCAAGAACTCTACAAGGTGGCGGACAAGACCTCCACTCTGGCAAGGTTAGCCTTTCCTCATCTCATCTGTCACCTCTATTATTCAGTTGGAGTTGACATAGAGGGAGATACCCCCATTGATGAGGACAAGCCCATCACCAAGAAAAGGATGGAGTACACAAGAGATCTCACTCATCATGAGATCCCTGAGATTCCTCAAGGGATGAATTTTCCTCCACAAAACTATTGGGAGCAACTAAACACCTCCCTAGGAGAACTAAGTTCCAACATGGGACAACTGAGGGTGGAGCATCAAGAACACTCCATCATCCTTCATGAAATTAGAGAAGATCAAAGAATCATGAGGGAGGAGCAACAAAGACAAGGAAGAGACATTGAGGAGCTCAAGCACTCCATAGGATCTTCAAGAGCAAGAAAGAGCCGCCATCACTAAGGTGGACCCGTTCTTTGATCTCCTTGTTATTGTTCTTCTGTTTTTCGAATTTTCATGCTTATGTTTATCCATGTTTGTGTCTTATGATCATTAGTGTCTTAGTGTCTATGCCTTAAAGTTATGAATGTCCTATGAATCCATCACCTTTCTTGAATAAAAATTGTTCTTAAATTGAAAAAGAAAGAATTGCATGAATTTTGAATTTTATAATAGTTTAATTATTTTGATGTGGTGGCAATATTTTTGTTCTCTGAATGTATGCTTAAACAGTGCATATGTCTTTTGAATTTGTGGTTCATGAATGTTGGCTCTTGAAAGAATGATGAAAAAGGAGACATGTTACTGAGGATCTGAAAAATCAATAAAATGATTCTTGAAGCAAGAAAAAGCATTTCAAAAAAAAAAAAACCGAAAAAGAAAAAAAAAAGAAAAAAAGAAAGAAAAAGAAAGAATAAAGTTGTGATCCAAGGCAAATAAGAGTGTGCTTAAGAACCCTGGACACCTCTAATTGGGGACTTTAGCAAAGCTGAGTCACAATCTGAAAAGGTTCACCCAATTATGTGTCTGTGGCATGTATGTATCCGGTGGTAATACTGGAAGACAGAGTGCTTTGGGCCACAGCCAAGACTCAATAAATAGCTATGTTCAAGAATCATCATACTTTACTAAGAGAATCATTAACACTATCTGGATTCTAAGTTCCTAAAGAAGCCAACCATTCTGGATTTCAAAGGATAGAGTGAGATGCCAAAACTGTTCAGAGGCAAAAAGTTAAAAGCCCCGCTCATCTGATTAATACTGATCTTCACAGATGTTTTTGGAATTCATTGCATATTCTCCTCTTTTTATCTTATTTGATTTTCAGTTGCTTGAGGACAAGCAACAATTTAAGTTTGGTGTTGTGATGAGCGGATAATTTGTATACTTTTTGGCATTGTTTTTAGTATATTTTTAGTATGATCTAGTTAGTTTTTAGTATATTTTTATTAGTTTTTAATTAAAATTCACTTTTCTGGACTTTACTATGAGTTTGTGTGTTTTTCTGTGATTTCAGGTATTTTCTGGCTGAAATTGAGGGACCTGAGCAAAAATCTGATTCTGAGACCAAAAAGGACTGCAGATGCTGTTGGATTCTGACCTCCCTGCACTCGAAGCGGATTTTCTGGAGCTACAGAAGCCCAATTGGCGCGCTCTCAACGGCGTTGGAAAGTAGACATCCTGGGCTTTCCAGCAATATATAATAGTCCATACTTTGCCCAAGATTTGATGGCCCAAACCGGCGTTCAAAGTCACCTCAAGAAATCCCAGCGTTAAACGCTGGAACTGGCACCCAAATGGGAGTTAAACGCCCAAACTGGCACCAAAGCTGGCGTTTAACTCCAAGAGGAGTCTCTACACGAAATTGCTTCATTGCTCAGCCCAAGCACACACCAAGTGGGCCCGGAAGAGGATTTTTATGTCATTTACTCATTTCTGTACACCCTAGGCTACTAGTTTCTTATAAGTAGGACCTTTTACTATTGTATAGAAATCTTTTGATCACTTTTAGATCTCTAGATCATCTTTGGACATTTTTGTTCTTAGATCATTGGGAGGCTGGCCATTCGGCCATGCCTAGACCTTATGCTTATGTATTTTCAACGGTGGAGTTTCTACACACCATAGATTAAGGTGTGGAGCTCTGCTGTACCTCGAGTATTAATGCAATTACTATTGTTCTTCCATTCAATTCCACTTGTTCTTTTACCAAGATATCACTTGTTCTTCAACATGATAAAGGTGATGATTGACGCCCATCACCATTCTCACCCATGAACAAGGTGACTGACAACCATTCTTGTTCTACAAGCATCTGAGGCTTAGTGAATATCTCTTGGATTCCTGATTGCACGATGCATGGTTGATCGCCTGACAACCGAGTGCTCGCCTGACAAACGAGCCAACCATTCCGTGAGATCAGAGTCTTCGTGGTATAGGCAAGAACTGATGGCAGCATTCAAGAGAATCCGGAAGGTCTAACCTTGTCTGTGGTATTCTGAGTAGGATTCAATGACTGAATGACTGTGACGTGCTTCAAACCTGTAACCTATTGGGCGTTAGTGACAGACGCAAAAGAGTTATTCTATTCCGGTAGGGGAGGGAACCAAACCGGTGATTGGCAGCACTGTGACAGAGTGTGTGCATTAGCTTTCACTGCGAGGATGGGAGGTAGCTGCTGACAACAGTGAGACCCTATACGAGCTTGCCATGGAAAGGAGTAAGAAGGATTGGATGAAGACAGTAGGAAAGCAGAGAGACAGAAGGGAAGGCATCTTCATGCGCTTATCTGAAGTTTCTACCAATGAATTACATAAGTATCACTATCTTTATCTTTATATTATTTTCGTTCATCACCATATATATCTGAGTTTGCCTGACTAAGATTTACAAGATGACCATAGTTTGCTTCAATACTAACAATCTCCGTGGGATCGACCCTTACTCACGTAAGGTTTATTACTTGGACGACCCAGTGCACTTGCTGGTTAGTTGTGCGAAGTTGTGTAATGCCATGGTATTGGGCTACCAAGTTTTTGGAGCCATTACCAGGGATTATGAGAGTTGTGAAAAAGTATAGTTCACAATTTCGTGCACCAAGGACCTTGTTTCAGTCATGAAACTTTGAGTGGTTTTGATTAGATCAGAGACCATGGTTGCTAAGTCAGAGGAGTTCTGCTTAGAATTCTCTGTCTGTTGCTGAGAAGATGATGGAAAAGGCTTGCCATTGCTAAACCTGTTTCTTCCACCATTATTGTTGTTGAAACCTTGTTGAGGTTTCTCTTGATTCTTCCATGAGAAATTTGGGTGATTTCTCCATGAAGAATTATAGGTGTTTCCATAGGGTTCTCCTAGGTAATTCACCTTTTCCATTGAAGGGTTCTCGGGATCATAAGCTTCTTCCTCAGATGAAGCTTCCTTAGTACTGCCAGGTGCATTTTGCATTCCAGACAGACTTTGAGAAATCAAATTGACTTGTTGAGTCAATATCTTGTTCTGAGCCAAAATGGCATTCAGAGCATCAATCTCAAGAACTCCTTTCTTCTGACTAGTCCCATTGTTCACAGGATTTCTTTCAGAAGTGTACATGAATTGGTTATTTGCAACCATCTCAATTAGTTCCTGAGCCTCTGTAGGCGTCTTCTTCAGATGAAGAGATCCTCCAGCAGAGCTATCCAAAGACATTTTGGATAGTTCAGAGAGACCATCATAGAAAATACCTATGATGCTCCATTTAGAAAGCATGTCTGAGGGACATTTTCTGATTAATTGTTTGTATCTTTCCCAAGCTTCATAGAGGAATTTTCCATCCTTCTGTCTGAAGGTTTGGACTTCCACTCTAAGCTTACTCCATTTTTGAGGTGGAAAGAACTTTGCCAAGAAGGCATTGACTAGCTTTTCCCAAGAGTCCAGGCTATCTTTAGGTTGTGAATCCAACCATATTCTAGCTCTGTCTCTTATAGCAAAAGGGAATAGCATCAGTCTGTAGACCTCAGGGTCAACCCCATTAGTCTTGACTGTGTCACAGATTTGCAAGAACTCAGCTAAAAACTGATGAGGATCTTCCATTGGAAGTCCATGGAACTTGCAATTCTGTTGCATTAGAAAAACTAATTGAGGCTTAAGCTCAAAGTTGTTTGCTCCAATGGCAGGGATAGAGATGCTTCTCCCATAGAAGTCGGGAGTAGGTGCAGTAAAGTCACCCAGCACCTTCCTTGCATTGTTGGCATTGTTGTTGTTTTCGGCTGCCATGTCTTCTTCTCTGAAGAATTCGGTCAGGTCCTCAACAGAGAGTTGTGCCTTAGCTTCTCTTAGCTTTCGCTCCAAGGTCCTTTCAGGTTCAGGGTCAGCTTCAACAAGAATGCCTTTGTCTTTGTTCCTGCTCATATGAAAGAGAAGAGAACAAGAAAATATGGAATCCTCTATGTCACAGTATAGAGATTCCTTGAGGTGTCAGAGGAAAAGAAAAATAGAAGAAAGAGGTAGAAGAATTCGAACTTGATCAGATAGAGTTCGAATTGTGCATCAAGAAGGAGTAGTACTCCATAAATAAAAGGATGTGGGAGGAAGGGAAGAAAATTTTCGAAAATTAATTAAAAAGATGTCAAAAACATTTTGAAAAATTGATTGATAATTTTCGAAAATTCAAAGTGGAAAAGAAATCAAGTGATTTTTGAAAAAGATTTTGAAATTAGAAGTTAAAAAGATTTGATTGAAAACTTATTTTGAAAAAGATGTGATTGAGAAGATATGATTTGAAAACAATTTTTTTAAAAAGATTTGATTTGAAAACAATTTTAAAAGATATGATTTGAAAACAAATTTAAAAAAAAAAAGATTTGATTTTAAAAGTTAATGACTTGCCTAACAAGAAAAGATATGATTCAAACATTTAAACATTTCTCAACAGAAAAGGCAACAAACTTGAGATGTTCAATCAAATCATTAATTGTTAGTAAGTATCTTTGAAAAAGGAAAGAAATTGATTTTGAAAACATTTGATTGAAAAGATATGATTTGAAAAAGATTTGATTTTGAAAAACTTTGAAAACTTGAAAAAAAATTGATTTGAAAACAAAATCTTCCCCCTAGCACCATCCTGGCGTTAAACGCCCAGAATGGTATCCATTCTGGCGTTTAACGCCCAAAATGCTACCTTTTTGGGCGTTAAACGCCCAACCAGGTACCCTGGCTGGCGTTTAAACGCCAGTCTATCTTCTTCACTGGGCATTTTTGAATGCTCAGCTTTTTCTGTGTAATTCCTCTGCAGTATGTTCTGAATCTTCAATTCTTTGTGTTATTGACTTGAAAAGACACAAATTAAAAATATTTTTGGATTTTTTTAATAATCAAAATGCAACAAGAATCAAATAACAATGCATGCAAGACACCAAACTTAGCAGTTTGCATACTACTGACACTATATGAAACACATAAACACTCAAGTCAAAAGAATTCAAAGATCAGAGTAAGAAATCATCAAGAATTACTTGAAGATCCTTAAGACACATGAATGAATGCATGCAATTGACACCAAACTTAAGATGAGACACTAGACTTAAGCAAGAAACATCAAATATTTTTGGTTTTTATGATCTTGTGAATTTTTTTTGTGCTTTTCGAAAATTAAATGGAAAAAGATATCAAAATTCTTAATGAGAATTCCAGGAATCAGTGCAATGCTAGTCTAAGACTCCGGTCCAGGAATTAGACATGGCTTCACAGCCAGCCAAGCTTTCAAAGAAAGCTTCGGTCCAAAACACTAGACATGGCCAAAGGCCAGCCAAGCCTTAGCAGATCACTACTCCAAAAGCAAGATTGATGAAGAATCAACAAGCTTCTGTGATGATAAGTTGAAACCTCGGTCCAATGAGATTAGACATGGCTTCTCAGCCAGCCAGATTTCAACAAATCATCATGAAACTCTAGAATTCATCTTCAAGAATTTTGAAAAAAAATAAATACCTAATCTAAGCAACAAGATGAACCGTCAGTTGTCCATACACAAACATTTCCCCGGCAACGGCGCCAAAAACTTGGTGCACGAAATTGTGATCACTACTTTGTCCATATTCGAATAATCCCCGGTAATGGCTCCAAAGACTTGGTGCTCAATACCCTGGCATAAACACAACTTCGCACAACTAACCAGCAAGTGCACTGGGTCGTCCAAGTAATACCTTACGTGAGTAAGGGTCGATCCCACGGAGATTGTTGGTATGAAGCAAGCTATGGTCACCTTGTAAATCTCAATCAGGCAGACTCAAATGGGTATAGTGATAAACGAATAAAGCATAAAGATAAAGATAGAGATACTTATGTATATCATTGGTGAGAGCTTCAGATAAGCGTATGAAGATGCCTTCCCTTCCGTCTCTCTGCTTTCCTACAGTCTTCATCCAATCCTTCTTACTCCTTTCCATGGCAAGCTCGTGTAGGGTTTCACCGTTGTCAATGGCGACCTCCCATCCTCTCAGTGAAAGCGATTGCATATGCTCTGTCACAGCATAGCGGAATTCAGCTGTCGGTTCTCGGTCAGGCCGGAATAAAATCCATTGATCCTTTTGCGTCTGTCACTAACGCCCCGCCTGCTAGGAGTTTGAAGCACGTCACAGTCATTCAATCATTGAATCCTACTCAGAATACCACAGACAAGGTTAGACCTTCCGGATTCTCTTGAATACCGCCATCAGTTCTCGCCTATACCACGAAGATTCCGATTAAAGAATCCAAGAGATATTCACTAAGCCTCAGACGCTTGTAGAACAAGAGTGGTTGTCAGTCACTTTGTCCATAGGTGAGAATGGTGATGAGTGTCAATCATCACCTTCATCAAGTTGAAGAACAAGTGATATCTTGGACAAAGAACAAGCAGAATTGAATAGAAGAACGATAGTAATTGCATTAATACTCGAGGTACAGCAGAGCTCCACACCTTAATCTATGGTGTGTAGAAACTCCACCGTTGAAAATACATAAGAACAAGGTCTAGGCATGGCCGAATGGCCAGCCTCCCCAAATGATCTAAGATAGCATAAAACTCAAAGATAGCTACCCCGATATCAAATACAATAGTACAAGGTCCTACTTATAGAAAACTAGTAGCCTAAGGTGTACAAAGATGAGTAAATGACATAAAAATCCACTTCCGGGCCCACTTGGTGTGTGCTTGGGCTGAGCAATGAAGCATTTTCGTGTAGAGACTCTTCTTGGAGTTAAACGCCAGCTTTTATGCCAGTTTGGGCGTTTAACTCCCAATTAGGTGCCAGTTCCGGCGTTTAACGCTGGAATTTCTTGAGGTGACTTTGGGCGCCGGTTTGGGCCATCAAATCTTGGGCAAAGTATAGACTATCATATATTGCTGGAAAGCCCAGGATGTCTACTTTCCAACGCCGTTGAGAGCGCGCCAATTGGGCTTCTGTAGCTCCAGAAAATCCACTTCTAGTGCAGGGAGGTCAGAATCCAACAGCATCTGCAGTCCTTTTGAGTCTCTGGATCAGATTTTTGCTCAGGTCCCTCAATTTCAGCTAGAAAATACCTGAAATCACAGAAAAACACACAAACTCATAGTAAAGTCTAGAAAAGTGAATTTTAACTAAAAACTAATAAAAATATACTAAAAACTAACTAGATCATACTAAAAACATACTAAAAACAATGCCAAAAAGTGTATAAATTATCCGCTCATCACAAGCCTAGCGGTTCTTCAAAAAAGAAAGCTTCTTGGGTTTTTTTCCGGTCTGCCCAGGGCCATAAAGTGTTTGCGATGTATGATAAGTCCTTTAAGGACTTCAAGAACTACTTCTTTAGAGTTCGAGCTGTTGAGGGGGCCCGCCCCTTTTTTCTTGATGAAAATGACGAGCCCTCCTTCCCTCTAGAGTGGCAGAAGGATGTAAGAGTGTCTCGCTATACTTGGGAGATGCTTGATGATGTCGAACATGCTCTTGTAGTTGTTCTTGAGGATCTCTGGGGGAAACCACCTCATCTTGATACAAAAAGATTTTTGACTAATCTGTCCTTGGTTCGGACTGCTTTGGGTATTTGTTTGTCTATCTGTCTGACTTGTTTCTATACTTATTTCCTTTTTCTTCCTCTTTTGTAACTCTTTGTCATCGCTGTTTTTGTGTTTGTAGAGATGTCAAAGAACAACGACTCTATGAAGGCCTTCAAAAGGGTAAAGAAGGCAACTACTGCTCTGAACATCTCGGCCAAGGTGGCCGGCGAGGGATCTTCACAGGTCCCCGTGAAGCCTCCTGTGCCGAGTTCCCTTGGGCCAAGGAAAGTAATTCCTACTCCTCAGTTTTATCAGGTCGATCCTTCTCAGACTTCTGCTGCTGCTTCTGGTGCCCCACCCTTGAAAAAGCAAAAAACATCCGAGCCTTTTAACTTGAATTCCCCGGACTTTGATGCCATCAAGTTTGTTGACCAGCAAATTGTCCCCTATGGTGGGCTTTCCATGGACGACGTGTCTCTTCTTCGGCATTTGGATTTTATCACTAAAAATAGTGTGAAGATGGCTCATATGGGTGCGGCTATTTTCCGAACAGTTCAGGGGATTCCGATTCATGCCACCAAATCTTTTATGGAGGAGGCCAAGTCAGAATTTGATCGGATCAAGGGTTTGAAGGAGGAGTTGGAGGTGAAGTTGGCAAAGGTGGAGAAGGAGCTGGAGGGTGAGAAGACCAGCTCTATTGCCCATGCTGCTTCTTTGAAGCTGGCTGAGGACATGGCACTGAAGCATAAGGATAGCCATGTCTCAGCTTACAGGGAGTTGATACGTCTCCGGGATGATTTGGAGACTGCTTGGGTTAATTATGGTGAGCTTCAGGGTCATCTTGTGGGCAGCGTGACTGCCGCCTCCGAGAACCTGATAGAGCAGTTCTGGGTTGTCGCTCCTGATGCCGACGTGACTCTCATCAGTATGGACAATGTCGTGAGGGATGGTAAGATTGTTCTTGATGATCAGGATGATGATGATGCTGATCCTCCTCCAGTGCCTTCTCTTAAGGTGTCGACCTCCTCGGTTCCTCCTGTTACGTCTGATCCGGACTGCCAGATCCTAAATCGGGATGATGGAACTGTAGATGCTGTGCCCCTTCAGACTCGTCCTCCTTCTCCCCGTACTGATGCTGCCGGGAAGGCTCCCGATCTTTAGCTGATCTTTTTCTGAATATTTTGTGTAAATAGCTCGGTTTGTGGGCTTTTGAACTTTGTTTTATTTGTTCTTCTTGACGCTTCTAGTTGTCTGCCTTGCAACTTTTTTGAAAAACAAAAGTAGCTTCCGAGGTTGGTTTGTGGTGACCTCTTGAAGCTTTATCGTATTATGCATGATATCTATTGATGAAATTTTGCTGTCTGGCCTCTTTAGGTTGTTTTCGTGCTTATCGTTTGTAGCTTGGATCCTTTTGAGGCCGTGCCTGTGGGGGGTCCGACTTGTTTCTCGGTTTCCTCGCTCTTGTTTGTATTTTTAGCGCATCATAACCGATTTCTTTATGTTGGTCCCGTTCTAAGTTATTTTTGTAATCCTCGTTCCCGGACCTTTTTTCAGGTCTCTTTTAAGGGATTACTTTCATAACTTATCTTTGTGGGAGACTGACTTCGTTAGGTCGATCTCTTCTAAGTTGTTTTTGTAATCCTCTCTCTTAGACCTTTGTTAGGTCTCTTTCAGGGATTACTTTTACAACTTGTTTTGTAGGAGACCGACTTCGTTAGGTCGATCTCTTCTAAGTTGTTTTTGTAATCATCTTTCTTGGACCTTTGTTGGGTCTCTTTCAGGGATTACTTTTACAACTTGTTTTGTAGGAGACCGACTTCGTTAGGTCGATCTCTTCTAAGTTGTTTTTGTAATCCTCTTTCTTGGACCTTTGTTAGGTCTCTTTCAGGGATTACTTTTACAACTTGTTTTGTAGGAGACCGACTTCGTTAGGTCGATCTCTTCTAAGTTGTTTTTTTGTAATCCTCTTTCTTGGACCTTTGTTAGGTCTCTTTCAGGGATTACTTTTACAACTTGTTTTGTAGGAGACCGACTTTGTTAAGTCGATCTCTTCTAAGTTGTTTTTGTAATCCTCTTTCTTGGACCTTTGTTAGGTCTCTTTCAGGGATTACTTTTACAACTTGTTTTGTAGGAGACCGACTTTGTTAGGTCGATCTCTTCTAAGTTGTTTTTGTAATCCTCTTTCTTGAACCTTTGTTAGGTCTCTTTCAGGGATTACTTTTACAACTTGTTTTGTAGGAGACCGACTTTGTTAGGTCAATCTCTTCTAAGTTATAGCAATTTATCTTTAATAGGGTTAGCCAGACCTCTTTCCAGGGATTTGCTGATAACTTGGGTTGACTTGGTCCAATTTTTTGGTGTCGGCCAGTCTTTTTAAGTTATTATATAGCAATCCATAAGACCTCGTCAGGTTCTTTTTGGGATCACTTTCGATAACTTCTTACATTATTCTGTGTTCATCTTTGCCGATTTGTAAATGGTGGTTTCTATCCTGGTTTGATCGATCTTTAGGTGAATCGCGTTTTCACCTTTGTCGGTCGATTATTCCTATTGAGATCGTACAGTGAATTTGTTCTTCACTTTCTGTCGATCTGTTGCTTTATAATCGGACGATGAAAGCTTCAGATTAATGCGTCTTGGGAATTTGTAGAATATCTGGGATTTTATTTAAAGGAAGTGCAAATATATATAAATATAGGCAGGAGTTTTGTATCCTTAAGTCTCAATCTTGATGCCTCATTAAAAAACCTTTTCAGGAAAAAGAGTGCATCTTGAGATCTTTTACCATTCCTAGCTATAGTACCTTCTTAGGTTACAGGCGTGCCATGATCTGGGAAATTCTCGTCCCTCGAGTTCGGACAGTCTATAGTAGCCCTTCCCAAGTACTTTTGTGACTCGGTAGGGTCCTTTCCAGTTAGCTGCCAATTTTCCTTCTCTGGGTCGAGTTGTTCCAATATCATTTCGGATTAAGACGAGCTCGTTCTTCACGAAATCTCTCGGCACTACCTTTTGATTATATCTGGAAGCCATTCGCCGTTTTAGTGCTTATTCTCTGATCCGGGCTCTTTCCTGGATTTCTGGGAGTAGATCGAGCTCCTCTCTTTGGAGTTGAGAATTGGCTTGTTCATTGTAGTGGACTACTCTGGGAGATCCTTCCTCGATTTCTATTGGAATCATTGCCTCCGCTCCGTATGCTAGTCGGAATGGTGATTCGTTTGTAGTAGAATGTGGGGTTGTTCGATACGCTCATAGGACTTGTGGAAGTTCTTCGGCCCAAGCTCCCTTTGCTTCTTGTAGTCTCCGCTTTAGTCCGGCCAATATGACTTTATTGGCCGCTTCGACTTGTCCATTGACTTGGGGATGTTCGACGGAGGTGAACTGGTGTTTTATGTTCAAGTTGGCCACCAGTTTTCTGAAGCCTGCATCTGTAAATTGGGTACCGTTGTCCGTGGTGATGGAGTATGGTACCCCGAACCTTGTAATAATGTTCCTATATAGGAATTTTCGACTTCTTTGAGCGGTGGCGTTGGCTAGGGGTTCTGTCTCGATCCATTTTGTGAAATAGTCTACTCCTACTATGAGGAATTTTACTTGTCCCGATCCCTGTGGGAAGGGTCCGAGAAGGTCGAGTCCCCATTTTGTAAATGGCCAGGGTGAGGTCACGCTGATGAGCTTTTCTGGTGGGGCGATGTGAAAGTTGGCATGCTTCTGGCATGGTGGGCATGTCCTCACAAATTCTGTAGCCTCCTTTTGTAGAGTTGGCCAATAGAATCTCGCCCGGAGTACCTTTTTGGTGAGAGCTTGTGCTCCAAGATGATTACCACAAATGCCGTTGTGCACTTCCTCCAAGACTTCCTTTGTGTTAGAAGTCGGTACGCATTTTAGTAAAGGTGTTGATATCCCTCTTTTGTATAGTGTGTTATTTATGATAGTGTAGTATTGTGCCTCCCTTTTCAGCCTCTTTGCCTCCTTTTCATCTGTAGGGAGTACTTTTGTTTTGAGGTAGTTTATTATGGGGGTCATCCATCCTTGATCCCGACCTTTTATGGCTAGGACTTTCTCTTCTTCCGTTATTGACGGGTTCTGTAGTATCTCCTGGATGAGGCTTCTATTGTTGCCCCCTGGTTTGGTGCTGGCTAATTTTGAAAGGGCGTCAGCTCGGGCATTTTGCTCACGGGGTATGTGGTAGATCCTATATTCCCCGAGTTGTCCGAGCTGTTCTTTGGTTTTATCCAAATATTTTTTTATGGTCGGATCTTTGGCTTGGTAGCTTCCTGTTATTTGTGAGGTAATGACTTGTGAGTCACTGTAGATGTTGAGTTTCCGAGCTCTAACCTCCCTAGCCAGCTTCAAACCGGCTAATAGTGCTTCGTATTCTGCCTGGTTATTTGAGGTCGGGAATCCGA
This sequence comes from Arachis stenosperma, assembly GCF_014773155.1. Taxonomy (NCBI): domain Eukaryota; kingdom Viridiplantae; phylum Streptophyta; class Magnoliopsida; order Fabales; family Fabaceae; genus Arachis; species Arachis stenosperma. Next base: position 147,980,647 of record NC_080385.1, read on the forward strand.
ATTTAAGGGAGAGCTCAAGTTGAGTTCTTTGGTTGCTTTCGATTATCACACCCGCACCGCTTCCTGTTTTATTCGAGGATCCGTCTACGTATATGTTCCACTCTATGGGGATTTCCGGGATGTCTGTGAATTCTGCGATGAAGTCGGCCAGGTGTTGTGATTTGATGGCTGTCCGTGCCTCGTATTGGAGGTCGAATTCGGACAACTCGATTGCCCATTGTAGGATTCTTCCTGCTAGATCTGTTTTCTGCAATATCCCTTTTATGGGTTGGTTGGTCCGAACTTTAATGGTATGCGCTTGGAAGTATGGGCGAAGCCACCGGGATGTGAGGATCAGAGCGTAGGCAAACTTTTCTATTTTTTGGTAGTTCAGCTCGGATCCCTGTAGTGCTTTGCTAATAAAGTAGACGGGTTGTTGCTCATGTTTGTCTCCTCTGACTAGTGCTGAGGCTATTGCCCGGCTCCCTACTGCGAGATATAATATGAGCGGTTCTCCTTCTCGTGGCCGAGATAGGATAGGTGGCCGTCCTAAGAACTCCTTGAAGTCTCGGAAGGCTTGCTCACATTCTGTCGTCCATTCGAACTGTTTTCCCTTTCTTAAAGTAGCATAGAAGGAGAGAGATCTTATCGCAGCTCCTGCTAAGAATCGGGATAGAGCGGCCAACCTCCCGTTGAGTTGTTGTACTTCTTTGACACAGGTTGGGCTCTTCATGTTGAGTATGGCTTGACATTTGTCTGGATTTGCTTCAATTCCTCTTTGTGTGAGCATGAAGCCTAAGAATTTGCCTGCTTCTACTGCGAAGGTGCATTTTGCGGGATTGAGCCGCATGTTGTGTTTCCTTATAGTTTAAAACACTTGAGTCAGGTCGGATAATAATGTATCTTCGCTTTGTGTCTTTATCAACATGTCGTCTACATAAACTTTCATAATTTTTCCGATGTGATCTGAGAAAACTTTATTCATTAGCCTTTGATAAGTAGCTCCTGCGTTTTTGAGACCGAAAGGCATCACGATGTAACAGTAATTTGCTTTCGGTGTTAGGAATGAGGTTTTTTCTTGATCTGGTGGATACATGGGGATTTGGTTGTACCCTGAATATGTGTCCATGAACGAGAGATACTTATATCCTGATGAAGCATCTACTAGAGCGTCGATGCTTGGGAGTGGGTAAGGGTCTTTTTGGCAGGCTTTGTTGAGGTCGGTGTAGTCGGTGCACATTCGCCACTTCCCATTTGACTTCTTCACCAAGACGATGTTTGCTAGCCATAGTGGATATTTAACTTCCCTTATGAACCCGGCCTCTAGTAGCACTTGTACTTGTTCTTCTACAGCTTGAGATCGTTCTGGTCCAAGTTTTCTTCGTCTTTGTTTACCGGCCGGGATCCCGGGTAGACTGCCAATTTGTGGCTCATTAGTTCGGGATCAATGCCTGGCATGTCGGCAGCTTTCCATGCAAAGAGATCAACATTATCTTGTAGGAACCGTATTAGTGATTCCTTTGTGTCTCCTTTCAGGATCGTGCCAATATTAGTTGTTTTATCCGAGGTGTCTCCGATCTGGACTCTTTCTACTTCTCCTTCAGGTCGTGGTCGGAGTTCTTCTCGCCTCTGAACTCCACCGAGCTCGATTGTGTGGAACTCTCCTCCTTTGCCTCGGAGGTTTAGACTTTCGTTATAACAGCGACGCGCCATCTTTTGATTTGCCTTTATTGTAGCTATCCCTTCCGCGGTTGGGAATTTCATACATAGATGCGGAGTTGAAACTATTGCGCCGAGTTGATTTAACGTTGTCCGACCTATTAGGGCATTGTAGGCTGAGCTTACGTCGACCACGATGTAGTCTATCTTGAGTGTTTTGGATTGGTTCCCCTTCTCGAAGGTTGTATGCAGCGATACGTATCCCAGCGGTTGAACTGGGGTATCTCCAAGTCCGAACAGGCTGTTCGGGTATGCTCTTAGCTCTTTTTCTTCTAGGCCGAGCTTGTCGAAGGCAGTTTTGAATAAGATGTCGGCAGAGCTTCCCTGATCAATTAGTGTACGGTGGAGGTTGGCGTTTGCTAGTATGATCGTAATGACCATGGGGTCGTCGTGTCCCGAGATGATTCCGGATGCATCTTCCTTGGTAAACGTGATTGCTGGGATGTCCGGCGCTTTCTTCTTTCCTTCGATATGGTACACCTCTTTGAGGTGTCGCTTGCGGGATGATTTGGAGATTCCTCCCCCATCAAATCCGCCGTGTATTACGTGAACGTGTCTTTCCTGTGTGCGAGGTGATCGTTAAGATTGTCCGACATCCTCATCCCTTCTTCTTTTTCTTGGTTCATCGTCCCGATTGGCCAAAAACCGATCTAGCTTTCCTTCTCTTACTAATTTTTCTATGATGTTTTTCAAGTCGAAGCATTCGTTGGTGGAATGCCCTCGAAGTCGGTGATATTCACAGTATTCATTCCGATTTCCTCCTCCTCTTTTGCCTTTAAGTGGCCGAGCTGGAGGGATTTTCTCCGTATGGCAGACTTCTTTGTACACATCTACCAAGGATACCCTAAGAGGAGTATAGCTATGATATTTTTTTATTTTCTCTCCGGAGCGATCTTCCTTTTTCTTGGATTCTTTATCTCGGTAGGCAGAACCGAACCTTGAGGCTTCGCCAAGTCGAGAATTTTCCTCCATGTTGATGTACTTCTGCGCCCGTTCCTGTACTTCGTCTATGGATGTCGGGTATCTCTTTGATATGGATTGGCTAAATGGTCCTTCTCGCAGGCCATTTATGAGGCCCGTAATGACAGCTTCTGTTGGTAGACTTTGTATGTCCATGCATGTTTTTTTGAATCTTTCCATTTAGTTGCGAAGGCTCTCCCGATTTCCTTACTTGATCCCTAGTAGACTAGGTGCGTGTTTGGCTTTGTCCTTTTGTATGGAGAATCGGGCCAGGAACTTTTTGGCCAGGTCGTCGAAACTTGAGATGGATTTTGGAGGTAGGTTGTCAAACCATTTAATGGCTGTCTTGGTGAGAGTCGTTGGAAAGGCTTTGCAGCGAACTGCATCTGAGGCATCAGTGAGGTACATTCTGCTTCTGAAGTTGCTGAGATGATGGTTGGGGTCCGAGGTGCCGTCATATAGAGTCATATCCGGAAGTTTGAAATCTTTTGGAATTTTGGTCTTCATAATTTCTCTGGTGAATGGATCTTGATCTTTCTGAGAGCTATCCTCTGTGGATGGTCGAGTAGCTTTAGTTTTGAGATCAACTTCGAGTTTTATAAGCTTATCTTCTAATTCTCGGCGCCGCCTTATCTCCCGGCGTAGATCTTCTTCTTTTTCACATTGATGTTGAGCTTCTTTCTCAAGTTGATCCAATCGATTTTGAAGCGCTTCTATTACTCCTGGATTGGATGAATTTTTGTCTCCGTTGGGTTCCGGAGTATCTTTGAGTATAGTATCTGCATTTTTATGCGGCATTCTGTCTTCCAAACCTGAATCGTGGTCGTTGTCATGGTCATCCGCCATGTTGATGGGATGACTTCCAGGTTCCCCGGCAACGGCGCCAATGTTCCGAGGGTTACCTGAAACTGTAGGTCGATCTCGGTTGAGATCTTCTGTGTTGGTTGGAGCCGACGTGTCCGACTTGTAGGACTTGGTGATGGTGCTGATCCTTCGTCCCCGGAAGGTGGGGAGTACCTGCAAGGGACTCTGATGCTTAAGTTAGCAAGGGTATTAAGTAGGTATTGAGTAGAATCAGAGTATGAGTTATACCTGGGTGCTCTAGTGTATTTATAATGGTGAGATGTGGCCTTCTGTGGATAAGATAAGTTAGTTATCTTATCTTATCTTTATCTTATCTTTAAGTGAGGTCATCTTTAAGGGAACCGCCTTTATCTCTATGGGCTTGGGCTGCCCTTGGATTTGGAACATGTTCCTCTATTTGTCCTTTTGTTTGGGCTTTCCTGTGACTTGGCCGAGCTCTTTGAGAAGAGGTCGGGTTGTCCTGACCTGAAGAGGTCGGTCGCTTTGTCTGTAGAACATCCCGGGTCGGACAGCTCGACCCTGGGTATGAACAGAAAGGTTAAGGCTATCAAAGAATAGGAGCCGCCAAATAAGGTATCTGAATTAAGGTCATTTCTTGGGTTGGCTAATTACTATCGAAGGTTTATCAAGGGATACTCTGCCAAGGTTGCACCATTAACTGATCTTCTCAAGAATGATCACTCTTGGGAATGGTTAAAAGAGTGTTAAAAGGCCTTTGATGAGTTGAAGGTTACTATCACAGAAGGACCAGTACTAGCACTACCCTACTACTCAAAGGTATTTGAAGTCCACACTGATGCTTCTAACTATGTTATTGGAGGGGTTCTGATGCAAGAAGGACATCTGATTGCCTTTGAGAGTTGCAAGTTGAATGATACAGAGAAGCGATACACCATCCAAGAGAAGGAGATAACCGCGGTAGTGCATTGTCTGAGAACTTAGCATCACTACTTGCTTGGTTCACACTTCATCGTCAAGACAGACAATGTAGCTACAACTCAGAAGAAGTTAAGCCCCAAACAAGCTAGGTGGCAAGATTTCTTAGCTGGGTTTGATTTCGAATTTGAATACAAGTCAGGTAAGACTAATGTGGTACCAGATGCACTGAGCCGCAAGGCTGAGTTGGCAGCCATTTCTATGGTCGAAAGAGATATTGTGCATACCATCAAAGAAGGGTTGCATCATGCTCTGATAGCCAAGAAGTTTGTAGAGTTGGCTAGAGAAGGTAAGACCAAACGATTTTGGCTAGAAGATGACCTTTTCTACATCAAAGGAAGAAGACTATACGTCCCTAAATGGAAAAATCTAAGAAGAAAATTAGTGAGAGAATGCCACGACACTAAGTGAACTAGTCACTAAGGTTAGGGAAGGAACTTGGCACTCATCTTATTATTGGCCTCAAATGAGAGATGAAGTGGAGAGCTATGTGAAGACTTGTCTTGTGTGTCAATAAGATAAGATTGAAAACAAGACACCAAGTGGGTTGTTGGAACCTCTATCTCCATTAGAGCGACCGTGGGAAAGTATCTCTCTAGACTTTATCTCTGTTTTACTGAAGTCCGAGGGATTTGGATCTATTCTTATGGTAGTGGATCAATTTTCAAAGTATACTACTTTTATACCTGCCCCTACTGACTGCACTATAGAGGAAGCAGCACGACTATTCTTCAAGAATATGATGATGTACTGGGGATTACCTAAGAGCATCATTAGTAATCGAGATCCGTGCTTCACAGATGACTATGGACAGAACTGTTCAAACTCCTTGGGTTGGAGCTTCATTTTTTAACAAGCATCCATCCTCAAACCGATGGGCAGACTGAGAGAGTGAATGCCTCACTTGAGTGTTACTTGAGATATTTCGTAAGCATTAATCAGAAGGATTGGACAAAACTCCTAGACATTGCTCAGTTTTCATACAATTTGCAAAGGAGTGAGTCTACAGGGAAGAGTCCATTCAAGATTGTGACTGGACAACAGCTGCTTACACCTTATTCTCTTTCTTCCTCTTACTCAGGGAAGAGCCCTAGAGCTTATCATATGATTAAGTCATGGAAAGAACAAGCAGATGTCACTCGTTCTTACCTAGATAAAGCTACAAAGAGGATGAAGAAATGGGCAGATAAGAAGAGGAGGCATGCAAGCTATCAAGTGGGAGACAAGGTAATGATTAAATTTCTTCCACAATAATTCAAATCCTTTAGCAAGGTTCATAAGGGCTTAATCCACAAATACGAAGGGCCATTTGAGATCATTGGACGTGTTAGGGAGGTTGCTTACAAAGTACAACTCCCTCCCTCTATGAAGACCCACCCGGTCTTCCATGTGAGTATGCTTAAACCATATCATGAAGACCAAGATGAACTGAGTAGAGGTGACTCGAGTCGTGCTTTGCCTGTGATGATTAGTTCCTTTGATAAAGAAATCGAAGAGATCTTAGCTAATTGCGTCATGCGATGAAGAGGAGTACCACCAAGTATCCAATACTTGATCAAGTGGAAAGGACTCTCGACAACCAAAGCTACCTGAGAAGCTCGTGAAGATCTGTGGTAATTCCGAGAACACCTAGAGCGCTATCATGAACAGAACGCAACGAGGACGTCTGCACATTAGGTGGAGGAGAAAGTCACGGTAAATTTTAGAAAGTTAGATTTAATGACGTTTGTGTAGTTTTCTAGAGTGTTTGAGAATGTTCTAGATGATTTCGGAACGTTCTAGAATGTCTTAGAAGATCTCGAAATATCCTAGAAGGTTTTATAAGACGTTAGAATATCATAGAATATTCTAGAAGAGTGTGGATGAATATAGAAGTATGAATAGTAGTATGGAATAATCTAGAAGTATTTAGAAAGTTATGGTAGGATAGATATTTGTAATGAAGGTTCTGGATAATTAATCTGGATCGTCGATTAGATTTAATCCTAACCATCCATTAAGGAGGTGGATGGCTATAAATAGGAAGTAAGAGTTTGTGTATGAATCATGTATGAATCATTTGTAACCAACACTTAAATAATAAAGTGTTCTTTTCACCAACGTTTTTATTTTTCTTGTGTTCTCTTGTGTTTTTAGATTTCTTGCTAAGTATTTAAGGGTTAGACTGACTTAGTCTTAATTGAAGAGATTGAGTAAGTTCGAGTGCTAGCACAATAGCATTGGAGTATGTTCAAGGTCGTGACATGTCGCCCTTCCCAAAATCTGTCACTCAATTTTTTTAGTGAATAACTGAATATTGATATTATACTAACGGAAGCGTTTCACATATACCGTTGTACTTTAGTGGTACATGATGTTCCATTCTTTTTAATCATTGAGATTTATAATAAAATAAATCAAAGAATGAGATTGAGTGAGAATCTTGTATGTAGAATTGTTTGACTAATGAATATGGTGAAGAAGAGATTTGTCCTTCCCTTCATCCACCAAGAGAGAGATAAAATTACAATATTATCCAATCTCTAGCTAGCTTTTTTTTGTCAGAATAGCTAACTTGTGTTGCTTTGTTGGATGAGCTGAGACTGTGATAGACTAATGTGACTGACCTCTTTTTCAATAAGCATTGAAAAATTTATTAAGAAAAATCTTATTAATTATTCATTCTCTTCTAAAAGTTGTGATTTGTTTTTCTAAAAAAAAGTTGATTGATCCATTTATAATTTTTTTATAAAAAAATATTATTTAGCCATTTAAAAATAATAATAAACATTTTTAATTTATAGTTATCATTTTCATTAATTATAATTATTGTAATAATAGTATAACAATAATTAAAACAACATTAACAATAATAATAATATTTTTCTTCCAAAAAATTAAATATAACACGCAAGCCAAACTTCTTTTTATTTCTATAAACTTCTTTTATAAATTGTACATAATTATATTTTAACAATAAATATCACAATTTCTTTAACCATTTTATTTATCTAATTTATGTTTTAGAATACATTATAAAATAGGATCTTAAAATTTATATTACCGACAAAAATAACCTTAAAATATATGAATGATAAATAAGACTACAAAAAATTTAAACCATAAATTGATTCTTTTGTTGTTTTCAATTAAATTTTCAAATCAATATGTTTGTTGAACAAATAAATTTTTAATAAATTTTATTATAAAATAGTTAAGTTCTCAAAAAATACACTCTAAGACAAATTAGATTCTTTTAAAATAAACCACAGAGAGACAAATCTATATGATAAGAGTAATAAATGAGGACTTTTAAAAAAAAATTTAAGGACTAAAGTATTCAATCTAAAATTCTTTAAAGATCAATTTAGATATTTATTCATATACAATAAATAACCAAAAATCTAACCCATCAAATTTTATTCAATAAAAATAAAATAAATTATAAAAAGTATATATTATGAATAACATTATTCCTATAAAAAAAATTAACATTCATACTTTTATAATAACAAAATATTAAATGATAATACAAAGTTTGAATTAATAAGGTACAAATCGTCCTATGAAAAAAATCATAATACATTTGGTAAAATAATTATATATATATGAAAATTTTGATCCTAATGTTAATGTTGTATTTTTTTGACAGAATTAATAAAAATATTATAATTACTCACAAACTAATACTTTATTAAACGTATTGTAATTTGTCTAATTATTTTTTTCATAAAAACTAATTATTTTTTGTTACATTTGGGTGTATAATTTTTTGTTTGGACTAAGAACACTATAATACAACAAACTACTATGATACCAAGTATTATTATTAGAACAATTTTACGATTTATTTTTAAATTAAGATCCTACGAACATAATGAAATTTTTTCTATTTTATAAGTATGGTCAAACATATTAGAAATATTAATTAGTTAAAGAAAAATATCTTTTAAATATTAATTTACAAGAAATCATAGTATTTTTTAATTAATTTTGTTTAAAAATGAAGCATTGGTATATATATATATATATATATATATATATATATATATATATATATATATATATATATATATATATATATATATATATGCATTATGATTTTTTTCATTAGAATGATTTTTACGTTTTTCACTTAAACTTTGTATTATATTTAATATTTTGTTATTATTATAAATTTATGAATGTTACTTTTTTTTAGGAATGTCTTTTTAATATATATTTTTATATTTTGTTTGAATTTTATTCAATAAACTTCGATGTATTAAATTTTTGGTTATTTATTCGTAAATTGTGTTAGACTAGTAGGTTTTATGTACAATTTTAAAAATTTATTATCCTATTATTATTATTATTATTATTATTATTATTATTATTATTATTATTTATGTATTAATTGACAGTATTAAATTCAAAAGTAATTAAATAGTAGTAGAATAGCACAATTTATGTATTAAAAGACAATATAATAAACTTAATGATTTATGGTAATAAAATATGATTTATGAACAAATTAAATAGTACATTTAATATATATTCTGTAACAATTCATATAAATTATAAAAAAAATATATACGTAATAAATTTTGGTTTAAAACAATTTGATAAATATAGATTTTTATTTTAGTAAAAAACCTAAATTATTTAATACATTCCTTTTTTATCGTCAAAATTATACATATTTATCTATGTTATATTTAAAAATATATTTTAATTGTGTAATTATAATTTTTTATTTTTATTATATTTAATATATTAAAAATATAAAAAAAATCAATATATTGAATGCAAGTTTGTGACCCAGCAAATAAAGAATTGCTATAGGACTTTTCAAGCCAATAACAGTATATTTTAGTTGGTTATTTTAGAAAAATTAATACTTCAATTAGGATTATTTGGTCATTACAATAGTTGCTAAATGACAAAAGTAAAATTGATAATCTATTCATAACAATGAACATCATATTTCAAATTTTCAATATTTGTCGGTGAATATGTGATAATTTTCTTGTGCTAATATTGCGATATCTATTGTTGTGTTTCGAGTAATAATAGTGAAAGCAGAAACAGATCTAGACAGACAAAGGCGGAGTTTAGTTGAAATAATAGAGATTATAATTTTTTTTAAATTTTTTCTAAAAAAAATTTAGTAATATTTTTTTAAAAAATAAAAAATAATTCAATTAATTCAAATATTTTTTATAACTTAAAATAGGTGAATTTTTGTTAGTTTTTACGATACATCAAAATTAAAAAATCAAATAAAATTAAATAAAATAATTATTTAACAAAAAAATAAAAATAAAAAAATTATCTAACAATCAAATCAAATTAAAAAAATGATCTAATAAAAAAGATAAAAATAAAAAAAATCATCTAACAAAACTTTTATGTTAAAATTTTGTTTCTAAGTTCCTTGTATTGTAGACAGAAGGATAGGCAAAGGCAACAGAGGGAAGAGGCGGTGGCAGAAAGTTGAACCTCTCTTCCATTTTCTTCCACAGCTCCTCGCAAATCGCAACTACCATGTGAGTCCGCGACATAATGGAAAGACTCCTCGCACTCGGATCCACTGCACCAGCTTCATTCATTGGCCAGAAATTTCTGCCTAAAATATACCAAAACAGCAAACCTGCATTCCTGCAATGCAATAAGATTTCTTCAGATTCGGAAATGTAAACAGGAGATATGATTAAAATAAATACAATGAGTGGCAGTTCTTCACTTCTTTGTAAAAAAAGTGTAGTGTAGTGAGGAGAGTTTGTTATTATGATTTGACAATTTTGTTTTTATAGTTGTTTGATTAATTAATTAAACAAGTTGGCTCAAAGGGGTGACCTGAGAACACAAGGTAAATTAAAATTCGAAAATATGTACCATATACAAGCATAAGCATAAATGCATGTGATTATGGCATTCCAAACTCCAAAACAATTTACTTTGTGTTCTCAGTTTCACTCCTCTGAGATAAATCATCTTCCCTAAAAAATCAATGATTTTTCGAGCCTAGGAGAATTTCCCTTTATATGATGATTAATGATTATTGAGTGATAATTGTGACATATCTTATATCCTATCAATGACTCACTATGTTGTCATTCAATTGAACATACAATAGATAAAGACTATTTTCAGGGTTTAGAAGGTTTCTTTTAATTTGTTGGATGTATATGACTTGGTAGCAAATCCTTATGGTTATGGGCTAATTTATTTAGAAATAGAAAAAAAATGATGTGTAATTTAATATCATGGTTAATTGATATATTTTTTATATAAATTTAAAATTTTTTATTTTAATTTAAATAATAAATTGATCTTTAGATTTGTATTTTTCTTTTTAAAAAAAATAAAAATCACAAATCTAACCCTCATATTTATGACATAAAAAAATTAAATTTACAAATCTAACTCTTAAATTTGTGATCATTTATACAAAAAAAAAAACACACATCAACTTTTTATATTGTTTAAAAACACTACTAAAATCTCAATAATAAAAATAAAAAGTGATCCTTATGAGGTTGTGGCTATAATGCCCTGTCCTTTACTCATTATGTTGTCATTATATCGACAACAATGGAGAGACATGTCCACATCTTTCTAACAGGCTACCAAATAAGTAACTACTTAAATGAAGATGGCAAAAATATCTTTTTATGAAGATATTTTGTTTAAAAATATAATTTATTTATTTAGTTACACTTTAAACAAAGACAATACTTTTATAAATATTAAAATCTAACTATCCAATTCATCATCCAAAGGTCAAAAAAAAATATTTTTACATAAAGACAATTATAAAGTCTTCATTGTAGTCTCTACCACCAAAGTATTGGAGGCCGTAAGAAAACTAAGTTAAACAAAGATATCCTGTGTATTTCACTTTTTTTCACACAGCATGCTTCGAAGGTAGAATTTTTTTTGAAATAAAATAAAAAAATATTTATTTTTTTAAACAAGATTTTTAAATTTTAATTTTTCTAATACAATTTTTTATTTTGATATTTGGGGCAACTTCGTCGCATCCTAGCGAACTTCAGGTTGAGTTTTCAAAATAAAAGCATTCCTAGAGAACGAAGCTCAAAACCATAATTCTATTCTTCACTTTCATTTTCATTCTTGGTATTTTTTTTCTATCATGTCAATGTATCTATTATTATCCATTCATTATGATGGTGAAATAATGTATGATGAAGAATGTTCTATCGTTTTTAAGTTTGAACAACCGATAATTATGTATATGACACTGGAAGTTAACAGTCTAACAGCATTAAAGAATCTAATATTACATTCCGTCAGACAGCAACAAACAAAAAGAATAAAAAAAATTTACTATAAATATCCAATCGAAGTAGATAATTTATTTTATAAAAGATACATTATATTTGGCTTGGCTCTGTTGTGAGAATGTTTATTAGACCACATTTTTAAAAAATATTTCTGCTTTTTGTTTTATAAAAGAAGAATTTGAATGACCTATATATATATATATATATATATATGATCTAATTATGTGATTAATGTCCGTTTTATGTTCTTTTTTATTGCAGTTTTATATTTGTACTTTGGTGTTGCTGTTGACGATTTCCCATATGCATAAACTATAAAAAAAAAATTTTAAGTGTACTAGAAATATCGGTATTTCAGTTATTTTAATCGTTGATTTTAATTAATATATATTATATATATTTTTTATAATTCAAATCAACAGTTAAAACAATTAGAACACTGATATTTTTGATACACTTAAAATTTTTTCTAAATTATATATATACAATATGATTAATAATATTATATTATTATGTATCGCTAGAAAAGCTAACCGGTATTTTAGATCGATGTTCATGAACATATATATATACTACCCATTGTGCAATTTTATTATTCATGAGAGGAAGATACAAATAACTTATTAGTTAAGTTATTATATATTACTAAAATTAAAAATCAAAATGGATCGTAAGGTGAGATGATGATGTTTATGAAATTGGTACAATCTTTCAAGTTGATGAGTAGATCCTTTTCAAAGGCATTTTTAAGTCACTTATAGTAGTCTTCATCGAGATGAGTTTTATAAATATCAAGTAGAAATTGCCTTCGATTCTCCAACATATGTGATAAGATGTGATGAGATACTTATTTTCCCCCCATTTTAAATTGTCCACTTTTTTAAATTTAAATTTAAAAAAAAAAGGAAAAGAAAAAAAAACTTTTAAAGTAGTTTACAAATAAATATCATTATTTTCCAATATTATGTTGTGTGTCCTTGAGCTCTTAATCTCTTATATATGTTCTTCGACTGAATCATTAAAGAACATAAGAATATTATTCTGTTTGGGGTGAAGGCCCAATTAAAGACCCAACTTATAAGTGTTTGAAAGGGTTCGATATGCAAAAATACCATAACCAAAAAAAAAAAAAAGATATGCAAAAGTACGATTGTAAGGAGTTAGGGGAAAACTTAGCTAGGATGATATGGACATATGATTTGTGTATAGATTCTTATAATAGTATGTCACATGGGCTGTATTTGATATATGTATGAGTTGAGATATGAACACAAGAATATAAATATTAAAGATAATATATATATGACATAGACATAATAAAATATAAAATTTTTATATTATTTAGTACCTAAATAAAAGATAAATTTTAAATTAATATTATTATTTTTATTTAAAAAATAAAAAAATATTTTTATTATTATTTTTTTGTAATTATTACTACCACCACTACTATTTTATTTTAGTGATTTTCCTGGACTTTTTGGTGATTATCACCATTTTTCTATTGTTATTTACAAATCTTAAACGAATAAAAAGATTCAATCAAACAAAACAATAAAATTTAACAAATATTAATTAAAATTCAAATAAATAAATATTCAAACATGCATACATTAAAATAAAAAAAATAGCAGAGAACTAAAGAGGAGAAGATATAGTGAGAAACAAGGTGGAGGCAGAAGAAGACAATGGTATGAAAGAGAGGAAGAGACGAAGGCAGATCCAGAGAAGAAGAAGAAGAAAGGTAGATCTAGAAGACGATAGTAAAGATAACGCATGTAAAGACAGACACAGATCTATGGCATAAACACGCGACAATACGCAAAGGAGGTGGTAACGAATCTTGATGCAGAGGCAAAAATGGTGAAAAAGGGCAAAGGAGGAATAGACAAATATGAAGAAGAAGAGAAAAAGAGAGAAGTGACGGTGACGGTGTTGGTGTCGACAATGATGACAATAGATCTTGATGTGGAAGAGGAGAAGGAAGAGTCCCTGAGAGTGGTGAATTGGGAGGAGATGAGATAGAAGGGAGGGCAAATTTAAAAATTTTATAAATTTATTAGAGGTGAAGTTATAAAAAAAATGGTTACAATTTATGTCCACATTGAAAAATTTGTATCTTACTATTCTAAAGAGACAAAAATTATATGGTTTAGTGTGTAAGCGTCTATAATTATATTATTTTAAAATTTGTCTTACGAAACAAATATTAGATATGTAATATTATGTTTATGTCTCTTATAAACATAGATGGCAAATAAATAATATCATAGCTCATTTTTAGCATAGATTATGGTATAAGAATGGAATTTAGATGATTATATAATTTTACATATCTATTTAAAACAATGTGTATAAAATTTCACTACTAAAGGTGTTTCTTTTTCAGTGTTAGCTCATCCAGAGGATGTAATTGAAAAGGTGTTTGGTGTTGAGCATGTAGAATGTATGTGTGATTTTAGTAATATTGTATATCCAACAAATTTTGACGAATCTAAATATATTTTTAGATATGCAACTAGTAGAATCTCCAACAACATATCTCAGCAACATGTGTTAGATTTAGAGAAGCATGTTGAAGATAGATATGAAGAAATGAAAACTCAGTTGGCAACACTTCATAAATTTCTATTATCCAAGTATGGTGATTAAGTACCTCCTCTTTTTAATGATATGCCATGCTCTTAGGTGGTTCATTTTATAATCTTTAGAGAAAAATTCCTTTTCATCTGCTGTCCATTTTTATTTTAGACAATGTGCACTCTATCGATTGAAAAATAACAATCCGACCCCTATCTTTCATCTCCATTAAATATATGAGTCATTCTGTCAAATTCTCTAACAATTCTTGATGAAATTTAATGATATGTCACGTTGGGCTCTATGACGTGGTGTCACTTCTCCTACGTGGACTACAACTATTTGATTAGGATAATGAAATTCCTGTCGAATCACTAAAATGATATTGCATTTGGAGAGTGTTTTCATTTCTAAACCTAACAGAAGAAGCTAACTCTAGGAGAAGAAGAAAATCATGAGTGATGCAGAGCAATCTTCAACATATCAGTGACATCTTGAAAGTAGAAAAAGTGTAAATTTTATGGGTTCGATCACGATGGCAGGTGCAAGTAGTAGGAGGAAAAAATCCACGCACCCTAGATATAAATGTGGAGCGTATGTTGTGATGCAAGAATCAAGAAAGCAAAGAACTCAGAGAATTTTTCTTGATTGCTGCTACTATCATGTAGGTGAATTTTCATTCTTGGTTTTAATATGTTTTAAGTACTACCATATAAAAAATGGGATCGCTAGACACCGTTCAAAAAATGATTAAACAAATTTTATCTTGACGAAAGCGACAACCACACCACCTATACTCTGTGAAAGTCTCAATTAGTAGCTTCATTTCTTCTGTACAATGTCGTCACAACCATGTCTCACTAAAGCTCTTCATCACCAATGTTTTAGAGGAAAAAGTTTTTATTCCTTAGAGTTTTCTATAATTTTGAGAATGGAGTGAAGATTCTTTGGAGTTTAAGTTGAGACAAATGTTTGATTACACTCCCCAAATGCAGCGTCGTTTTGGTGATTCGACAGGGACTTTATTATCTTAATCGAATGGTTATAATTCACACAGAAGAAGTGATGCCATGTTATAGAGTTCAATATGATATGTCATCAAATTCCATCAAGACTTGTCGAAGAATTTGACAGAAGGGATCATATGTCTAATAGAAATGAAAGATAGGAGTTGGGTTGTCATTTTCTAATCGATAGGGTGTAAGTTATTTAAAATAAAAATGGATAAGGATCGAAAAAGAGTTTTACTCTAATCTTTATTTTAATTTTAAATATAGTTTAGCTTAGATTATATTAAAGATAACTTATTTGTTATTATGTAAAATTTTAGTATTTAGTATTATATTTTTTTCTTATATTTATAAATAATATTTTTTTAAGTGTTGTCTCTCTTTATTTTTTATATTTATTATAATTATGTACGAACTAAAATATATATCCAATTTGTAGTTATAAAAATTATGGTAATAGTTATGACACTCTTAATTCAAATATATTAAAGTATATTTTTAAAATATTAATATTGTTTAATTAAATACGATTAAATTACGGTAAAAGTTAAAAATTCGTAAAAAAATTAATTTTTAAGTTAATTACGGCAAAAAAGTTGTAAAATAATACAAATTAACTGTGATAAAACAATACAATTTAACCATAAAAATAGTGTGGCTAAAAAATTCATCAACATTAGCCACAAAAAAAAAATGTAATTAAAATACCTAGCCTGTTTAAATTAGTCACAGATAAATTATAAAAAATTAATTTTGTTCATTTTGTTTAACAACATATAACCATAATCACAAGCATGGACAATACTGTATAAACTGTGATTATGTAAAAATCTCCCCGGTTCATAAAATAGTGACCAATATTCCCAAAATCTTACCGAAATGAGAATGTAATACCCTTAATATTTATGGTACTTTAATTTTCCTGACTAACGTATATTAGTCATGATTTTATTAAAGTCTAACTATGGTTTTAATCATGGTAAATCACCTTGCATGGTATACTATACTATTGTTGTTTTTGAAACGGTATTTTCTTACTTTTTGTGGTTGAGAGATTACTTACACGATAAAAAATACTATGTTTACTTTGATATTGATATTAAAAAATTTAGAGGATTAACATCTTTTGGCCTTGACCAATGTATTAAATTTTGTACATTTTGTTAATTTCAAAAGAAAAACGCACATATATATAATTTCTTTTACATTATACAAAATAAACATAAATATAATAAATTAGAGAAAATATTCAGTTTGGTCTTTGAAATTACATTCGAACTTTAATTTAATCCTTAAAATTTTAATTGTCTCAATTTAGTTTTTAAATTTTTTAAATTTTAATCACAGTAATTTCTACAGTGATTTTTGTCATAGAGTCAATTAAAAAATTTAAAAATTAAATTAAGGCAATTAAAATTTTAAAAATAAAATTAAAGCTCAAATATAACTTCAAAGATCAAACTGAGTATTTTCTTAATAAATTAACTGACAAATAACATATACACACATGTGTAATCATTACATGTTAGCTTGGTTGTGGGCTTGTGGGCTTGTGGCTACGTGCCCTTTGAATGGGTTTTAGCATGCAAAAGTTGTTCACAACTTATTGGGTACCCTCTGCAGTATCCGAGGGATTAGTCATTGGGCTTTCGACCTGATGGATACCCTGGTGTAAACTAAAAAAAAAAAAAAACTTATTGGGCACCCTATAATCTAACTTGACGTGACGTAATTTTTAACGCGTATTTATTTTAGGTGAATACTACAATAAAAATTTTATAATTTATTTTATAATTATTTTTATATAAAAATATTTTTTTATTTTTAATGATAAATTAAATAATTAAATTTTAATATTTATAAAAATATTATTTTTATTAAAATATGACTAAATAAATAAATTATACTTTTAAATAAAATATTTTTATAAAAAAAATATTTTTATCATCTTCATTTCATTTGAGTAATTGTCTTTATTTTATACTTTGAGCATTTTATCTTGAAAAGCATATACATAATTTATTTTCTATTCTTATAATTATATGATCCACCAATATTTGTGGACAAAAGTTATACATTATCAACACTAAACCGAGCGAAAGGGACAACTAGATACAGGTCAGGACTTATTAATTCATAGAAATTAAAGCTTAATATATAGGCCTAATATATTGTTCAATTTTTCTCTTTATATTAGTAAATTTCTGTAAATATTGAATATTGAATCCACTTCTCAGTTAGTCCTTTTTTTATTTACCCTTCCATTTATTATATAACTTATAAGGCCGATAAAAAAAATTGTCAACCTCATCATTTAATACATTATTATAGTTTAGGAAAAATTTTGTTCTTCTCTCTAAAAAAAAGTTAAAATAACACTTTTTTTCTTTATTTGTAAAATATATATTCTTTTTTATAATTTAAAAAAAATTTTAATCCATTTGAAAATTTTTTTATTTACTAACATCAAATTTACTCATTTTTATAAAAAAAAATAAATTATCTTTTACAAAAAATTCTTAAGAAAAAATTTTATTTTTTGTGATTAAATTTTGTCTAACGAAATATCATTTAATAAATTTTTTTAATAATTAAATTATATTTTACCAAAATATTCTTTAAAATTTTTTAATAGTTAAATTATTTTTTTTACTAAAACATCCTTCAATAATTTTTTAGTTACTAAATTATGATTTTACCAAAGTTTTTTTGAACAATTTTTTTATATCTTACTATTAGTATCACGATATTAATATATATTATTTTAATATTAAATTAAAAAATTCTTTCATGTAAAATGAATAGTAAAATATAAAAAATATTAAACAAAACTTGTAAAATTATGTTTAATATTATGTATTGATATTATGATATTACCAAATATTAAAAAGATATTATTAAAAAATAGAACGTCATTTTAATATCTGTCAAAGAGAGAAGTAAAAATTTTTCTATAAACTATTATAATTAAAAACCATTTGACTATACTGGTTATTATTCAGAAATAACACAAGTTAATTAGTGAGTGAAAACTCGACAGGTGTACGCGTAACGGTACCACTAATTAAGCACCCAAGTTTAATATGTTTTCTTATACTCATTCCACCAGTTTGGCGTACTATACCCACAAAAAATCTAGCTAGATAGCAAAAACTAATTACTTGATGCTTATAAGAAAGTGTCATCATCATTATCTTGATTATGGCTAGCTATAAAAATAGAAAAAGAATAAAATAATTGAGTCAGTTATTTTTTATGTGATTATATATCGAGATTAGAGAGAAGGAATATAATAATCATATATAATATATTAGTGTATACATGGACCATTATTAATTAGTGCCCATTTTGATTTTGATAAGGTCAATGATGTAATGATTGAAGGCAGAGTGGGATACAGGAAAGGAATATATTGAATGAAGCTATATAATTTGTATAATGCCATTTGTCACACCATAAAACATGTCAACAAAGTAGACAGACCCTACCGATAGATTACGCAACGTAGGGGTGTGGAATATTTCATATATTTTGGGTAGTTGAGTTATGATCTAGTAGTGGATGTCTACGTAGTGCTTCAATTAAAATTTCCAGTTTTATTACTAGCTACTGTACCTTGTTACTATTCTCAATTGTATTATTATCCTTTAAAATCAACAATATATATTGGTGTTTATTTTCATAGTATGATAAATTCATACGTACTAATACCATAAAAATATAGATAAATAATAAAATAATATATAAATTATATTATCTACATAAATATTTTTTTAAATATATTGTAATTTTAATATTTTTATTAAAATATTTTTATAATTTAGTAAAAATAAAAAATATTTTTTTATTTATAAAAAAATTTAAATATTTTTTTATATTAAACAAAATTATTTTTTTAAATTAATTAAATTTTAATATTCAACTAACTTTAATTTTAAAATTTTAAATTTTAAATAATTTAAAAAATAAAATAAAAATACATTTAATTATTTATTCATACTAAATAAAATTATTTTAATCTTGTTGATGCTTTCCTATAAACCCTATTCTCTCGATATTGGGAAGACATTTAGTTATTCGATCTCCCATGCTTCTCCATCCATTGCTGAATTTATGGAATTCGTATTGGAAAGTTATGAAATCAACGAACAAGGTAGTGAAGTAACCTTCAAGAGAAGGAACTCGAGGTATGTGAGAGGCTATGAAAGATTGAAGCATGGGTCTTCCCATAACGTCCCAAAAGTAGAAGAACATGGTGATGAAGGAGAAGATACTGTGAAAAATTTATTACTTTTCACAGTTTGATAAGTATACGGCGTCTTGGGCATTAACTTATTTTCTTTTTCTGAACATTTATATTTGAATGCAAACTTAAAAGGTGATAGTAGATGAGAAAACCTAAATTATAAATTTGTATACATTATTCGTCAAAATATATTTTTTTAATTCATTAAGTATTTTTTTACGTAATATAAATTAAAAAATGTATATATGTAACGCATTAAGTAATAGTGTTTGAAACGTATTTTTCAAAAAAAAAAAATAGTGAGAACTTAAGTACATTTAACATGACAATGTTTAAACATAAAAATTCAAGTTAAAAATATATTATGACAATTGAAAGAAAATCGCTGTTAATAAATTATTAGGATTGACCGCCGCATTAACCATTACAAAATCGACATTTTGTCACGGTTACAGCAAAACCACGGTAAAATAACAATTTTTTAAAAGTTTCTCCCTAATTTGTTGCAACAACTGCCGCCGCAAATTCCATCTAAGTGATCTAACAGCAATTTTGGAAAACCGCTATTAAAAAATCGCCGTTATTTGTCAGTTTTTTTATAGTGATCCTAAATCTAATTTTATAGTAATATAATTTAAACTTTAAATTCCAATTTCATAGAAATTTCGTCAATTTAAAATTAAAACATATATTAAAAATAATTTTACAGTAAAATGAATTCGAGTCCCGAACAACCCATATAATATATGGAATATATATATAAAATGATACCGTATTAATTTTAATTATAAAATCTATAAAAAAATACGTCGAAATTATATTTATATAACAGTATATGTATATATATAACATAGTGAATTTATAATTATTTTTATTTTTTGTTTATTTTATTAGATTAGAGTAAAAAATTCAATTTAGATCAATCTAGATGAATAAAAATATTTTCAACAGATATATTGATATATATATTTTTGGTTAACACCGATATATGTCTCGTATTATACTATTGAATAACAAGTTTTCAATTATCTAGTTAGAGAAAATTCGTGTGCTTGAAAGTCTCTGATAATTAAAAAACTAAAATTTTACCATGGCTGTAATTTTATCCAAACAAATTTCAAAAAAAATCTAATAGTAGAAATGGCAAATTTGCAATGGAGGAGGTGGCCAGCGGCGGTGCAAATTCCTCGTCGCAGAGCAAAACCGGTGCAGATTTTTTACGGAGCAGAGGTACGGCTTGAACAAATTTGTTGTCGCGGAGAAGGGATAGTGCAAAGAGAGGAGGCGGCGACAGGAGGTGCTGGCAAAGCCGCGGGGAGAGGAGAGGGTTAGAGAGAGAGTGGGAAAAGAAAGGTGAGAGAGAGAGAGAGAGAGAGGAGATTTTGAAATAAACGGGGAGAGGTTTACTCTTCAAATTTTAGGGTTCGTTACCGCTGAATTTACCGGTGGATAAATCCGATAGTAATGCATTTCGAGTCACCAAAACACAGTATTTCATGCACTAATGAGGTTTACCAGCAAACAAATCCGCCGATATATCACACACTATATTTCATGTCTATTTTTGTCGTTTTTCCTTCAATTATAACCGATAAATTTACTATCAAAAACGGAAATCAATTGATAATAATTTGACCTGAAAAATTTCACATCAAAATTGTCCATAATTTGTCAGTAAAATTGACGCTAATATACGACGCTAAATCCAACGGTATTCAACGCATCTCTTATAATGTCAACATATTTATTATATTTTATTATTATATATATAGAAATTTAATTTTCTTAGACCGGTAATAATATAAATAAATTTTACACAGATATAAAAGATTTGAATTAACGATAGTTTTTATTAAACTACTCTTCTATATTAGCCTATGACAATAATAAAGAAGTCTTGTGACCAACAGAATACATAAATTCAGTTCTAATTTTAGTCTTTATTATCTTATCTTATCTTATCTTATCTTATCTTATCTTTATGTTATCTTCTTATCTTATCTTATCTTTACTTTTATCTTTCATAGACAATGCACTATATATATTTAGTTTTACCTTCATAATTCAAATGTTCAATTCAATCGATCAATAATTAATAAAAATTCTTTTCTTTGCTTTTTCTATTCTTTCACAATTTTATCATGGTATCAGAGCCTTGGTATCCTCCTTGAAAATGATAAATAAGCTATCATCTTTCTGGTGAAAAATTATCCTACTTCTTTTTCAACCTCCTCTCACAATGAATAATCAATCTTCCAATTCAATTCAAGATCCAACCAATCTTTGTTAAATGCATCCAAGGGAAAATCCTACCCCAGTTTTGGTTTCTCCGGCTTTTTACCAGCAATTTCGTCTGCGCCTCCTTTCTTCTGACAGTTCCATTTGTATTCTGTTTCAGCAGTCATGTCTGCATTCTGTTTAAGCAGTTCAATCTGCATATGTTTTAGCAGTTTCATCTGCACTTTTATTGCGCTCCACGCGCCTTTTTTTATCGCGCTCTACGCACCCTTTGAAGTTATTGCGTCATACGCGCCCTCTAAAGATCAATAGATCAATCTTATTGCACTCTATGCGCTTATTTTTTCATTTTTCTTTTGAAGATCGTTGCTCAAGCACAACATCTCCATTTATATTTTTGCCGCTGGCAGCTCAAGCTCCGCCGCACGCATTTTTTGAAGATCGCTGCTCAAGCACAGCATCTCCTTCACAACTAGAAAATGGATTAATACAGACAGATTTACAGACGGATTTAGTCTTTATTACAGACTGATTTTTAGTTACCGACGAAATTACCGACGGATTTTGTCCCTCTGTAAATGCTCCGTCGGAAATTATTTACCGACGGATTTTTTTTCCGTCGGAAAATTACAGACGGATTTTTACCAGTTACCGACAGATTTTTCTTCTGTAAATTTTCGATCCATTTTCCAAAGGTGATGAACTTTCTGACGAATTTTCCGTCTGTAATTACAGACATATTTTTTGACGGATTTTCTGTCTGTAATTACAGACGAAAAATCCGTCTGTAATTATAGACGAATTTTTTGACGGATTTTCCGTCTGTAATTACAAACGGATTTTCAGACGGATTTTCTGTCTGTAATTACAGACGGATTTTCTGACAGATTTTCCGTCTGTAATTTGAACATTGGAAAATCATCTCACACTATGATTACAGACAGAAAATCCGTCTGTAAATTCGTCGGTAGTAAAATATAAATTTTTTTAAATTTTTCCATTGCAAAATGAATACTTTAAGTTTATTTTTTAAATTTCCTCCATCAAACACACTGTAAATTGAAAAAAAAGAGACCAAAAATCATATAGATAAACAGAATATTCATTACATGATACCTATAAAATTAGATGTTATTTTTCAACATCATTGGCCAATATCTCACTATCATAAAAAGGTACCCAAAAAAATAAACCATTGACAGAACTATAACTACATTACTCATTGACACTACTAGTTCCTTCATTTTCAACAATTTAAACAAACAAGATTTTATATTGATCCTATTCCTTTTAGATTGCATAATGGTGACTTGCTCAAAGCCATTGACAAATACACCTCCTGGATCTCCTTGTGGTTGTGTGTGGCCACTTCAAGTTAAACTCCACATCAGCATTGCAATATACAAGTTCTTCCCTTTGGTTTTCAAGCTAGCTGAGGAAATTACAGCCGTTCTTTTGTTGAGTCACAACCAGGTTTGCATTGTTGGAGCTAATGCAGCAAATCATCAACTAGAGAAAACTACTGTTCTCTTAAATTTGGTGCCTCAAGGAGTTAAGTTTGATGATACAACAGCATTCTTGATATACAAGAAATTCTGGCACAAAGAAATTCTCACTGATGCTTCCCTTTTTGGCACAAGAAATTCTAGCACAAAGAAAATCTAATGGCTTATTCAACCAGAAAAAGAATATATTCAACTAGAAAATCTATATATGTAACTTTATTGATAACCTCAAAACGCCTATATATGAACACCTTTACACTTTTTTGCCGTTGAGCAAGATGAAGACCATCATAATATGATCCTTATTATCACAATGTGCATATATAATATACAAGTAACTTTCCTAGTATTAACGTGTAAGAAATAATGGTTAGATTCAAACATGACCATTGATGGCATATTTGTAGTTAATCAAGCATTAAATCACTACAATGACAATACCTGTTGAGTTGCTCTTTCCTGCAGATATCAAAATCATGTTAAGGGCTGACTATGATGCTCAACACTAATCTGAAAATTGAAAACTGTTTCATAGCTTGTATCTGTGCATAGATACTGTTTCATGACTTAATTGGAATGCTGCCACACTTTTGCACCTCAATGAAAAATTCTTTAGTATTTTATGACATTCCATAATCATAAGAAAATAAAAAGAAACAAGATTTATTACCTTGAGAGCATATAATGGT
The DNA here is from genome assembly GCF_014773155.1 of Arachis stenosperma. Taxonomy (NCBI): domain Eukaryota; kingdom Viridiplantae; phylum Streptophyta; class Magnoliopsida; order Fabales; family Fabaceae; genus Arachis; species Arachis stenosperma. The sequence goes on from NC_080385.1 coordinate 148,004,641, forward strand.
GACTCCACTCCTTAAACCAGAACAAGCCTACCATCTGTCAAATCCTAACGAGATTGTAGCATTACACTTCTGAAGTTTTATCCATATTGAAGAACTACTAAACTAAACAATCAAGAGATTTTTCTTGGTCTCGTTAGGTACCTGAGCAAAAGAGTCGCTTAAGGAGTGAGCAGGGTCAGTTGAAACCACCATAGTGGGGTGCCCATGATTTGCAAATCTCATTGCAAGGGAGGCAGCACAGCTTCTTATAATACTTGAGTATAATTAACTAGCATGCATACCTGAGTATGAAAGGAACTCTCAACTTGGGGGGAATTGTATCTCCAAAAAATTCAGCTTCTTCAGCCATCTTCAATAAAGCTCTCCTTACAATGTCCCCCAAATATATACCAGAAATTAACTTCTCAAATATCTGTGAACAATAGTGGAAGAATATTACAGAATTACACATGCTGGTTAAAGCTTTAAACCAATGACTATAACGTGATGATCTTGACCTGCTCTCCAGGATTTAGTTATTACCCCACTCCATGTTTATAACCTGCAGTATTTACATAAACTACACAAAGAAAGGCAGGAAAAATGAGTGCAAACAGGCAAAACAACCCGATCCTCTGGCCAAATCTCTCAACAACCAATGCAGAAAAAAGCGAAGAAAGACTACAAGAAAAAGATTTAATTTTTGGGGAGGGGGGATAAAAGTGAAAGGTTTGAATAAGGGCAAAGATCAACGCCATGTCATTGGTGGAACCACTATCGGAAAAAGGGCAAGGACGTTAAGAGGTGTAAAGTTCATAAAAGAAAAGGTGAATCAAGAGAAGAGAGTTTGTCCAATATGTGTATGTATGATTTTGTTAATTACCTTGGAAGATCATAAAGAACAAGAATAGTTGTAACTTCACATTTTCTAGTCAGCTTTTGATGTTGAGTTCTCATTCCTATGAATCTATACCCTCCCATTCTTGGCCATCTATGTACCTGAAAGTATAGTAAGAAAATCATGATTAGTAGAAATTGATAAACACATTCTACTTTTAAATTTTGGCAAAGGGAAATTGGCCTAACATAACATCCCTCATTCCTTCATTCCCTCATTCCCTCTCATTAGGCGTTTGATATTTTCTGAAAGTTCTGCATAAGCCAACCAAATTGGTGCCATCTTCAACAAAGTGTTTAGAAATTCTGGAGGTATTTCATTTCCTATCACCAACACAAAATTATAAGAATTAATGCAAGTAAAATATATAATTGAACGAGGAAGAAAAACCACCTTCAAGGAGTGCATCACAAACTTCTTCTAGTGTTACATTCAATGCTCTCAATAGAATTGACAAATTCTGTGCTTTCTTTGGTTCAATGATCTAAATATATTGATGAGTTTGTTCACGAGATTCTTTTTTCATTCCGGGTTTAGATTTTTCTTGAGTAGTATTATATCCAAAAAGCGACTCCATCATTTCTTCATTGAACCTATCAAGAACATACCATTCAACTCAACTCAAATGTAGTCGCAACAAGAAAGTAGGAAGCAAAACTAAAAGAAACTCGAAACTTACTAAAAGACGCAGCTCTTGGAGATGGAGCCCTCGGAGAAGGAGCCCTTGGAGAAGCAGCTCTAGGAGGGACAACAGGGGCTGGTTTTGGTTGCTCGAGAGGCATTGGAGGCCTTACAGATAGTTATTGTTGCTCTCTTTCGAAGTCGCCAAAGATTTTCTCAATGCTGCTTGGCTCTCTGAAGAGGGGGATGAATGAATTGGTCTCTCCATGCCTTAGTTTTCCTAAGCCTTTCTTCTTCTTATCTTTCGAGCTTTTGTTCTCCGAATCCTGTTATATTGGTAAGGTTATCAAACTCGAAAATTCACCAAATCTCAGAGCTTAGATAAACTTCAATCATATGACACAACTCGCGAACTTGTTAATAATCTTGCATTTTGTAAAAAGAGCTTGATGCAAATTTTGAAGAGTGAAGACAGAGTTCTATGATGATTGATTTCAAACAAAATAAACATTAGTTTGCAGATTTTGCTTCCTTTCCATATAGAAAATGAGGATAAAAACATTAGTATTCTGTCTTCTACATTTAAAATTTTCTATTATTGATTATGAAACAACTTAATTGGCATCTATCAGATCCTTTTAATTTATGACTTTATACAACATAATTATATTCATCTACATTCTTATAGACCAGAATCCCAAAATTTCAAAATATTAGAAATGATTAAGTATTTTAATACTACTACAAGTCTCTATCAGTAACAAGAAAACCAAACCTAACAACAACAAAAAGAAAAATCAAGAACATGCCAAACAGGATCAAGATTTTTCACATCATAAATAAATAAACAAATATAAATAAAATCACTTACATTAGGTACTTGCTTCTCCTTAGAGTGGTGTGTGAAAACCCTCGTTATTGCAGAAAACCAGTTACCCTTCTTTCCCATATCAGTGGCATTAGTATCTTTTCCTGTAAAGAGTTTATGATTTTAGGAAACAACCAAATATAACATGAATCCAGTGTTGTAAGATCAAAATCACATTCATTTTTATACAATTTTGGATTCTTTTAGAAAAAATAAAACTATTATCAAATCAAACTATTATCAAAACTATTATCAAATCAAACTATTAAGTATTAGAACCTGCTTTATATCTTTATCATAATCGCTGACGTTGAAATTATCATAGAATAGAAAATAGAATCATAGTTAGCAATGGAACATAGGATAACATAATTAGAGTTAACGATGGTATAGAAAGAAAGAAAATAGCGATGAAAGAGAAAGGAGATTAGGGTTACCTGCACAACCGAGGCAAGATCGAAGACAGAAACACAGCAACACACGGAAAAGAACAAGCACTAGTGGTGAAAACGAAGAGAGAAACGCACATTACGGTTCGAAAGGAAGCGATGCGAGCAAGACCGACGGAAGGGGTGCGACGAAGATGAACCGGGAAGGGGTGCGACGGAAAAGAGCCATGCGAGCAAAGTCGATGGAAGTTGAGTGCAATGGAGGTTCGGTGAGATGGCGGAGCAAGGCTGATAGTGCCGCTGATGAAGATTCAGAGGGGATGAGTGTGGAATCGCGTAACTGGGGTGTGGAATGGAGTGGTATAACCGTGATCCTCACATCTTTATTCTAATATTTCTGACGAAAAATTTTAAATTACAAACGGATTTTCTGTCTGTAATAATTTAATAAAAAGTAGTATTTTGTCTATTTAATTACAGACGAATTTTTCGTCTGTAATTATTTCCCACGAAAAAAATTAATTTTACCGACAGAATTATCGACGGATTCTATTTTTCGTCTGTAATTTATGCTAATTCATTTTTTTTGTTTTCTGACAAAAAATCCCTCTAAAATTCCGTCTGTATTTTCGTGGGATAAAATCCGTCAGAAATATCCGTCTGTAATAACTAATTTTCTAATAGTGCTTTTATATTTTTGCCGTCGGCTCAAGCTCTGCCGCACTCTCCGCGTCACCACGTCAGACGCATTTTCCTCAACAATTTCATCAAAACTTATCCAAGCTGTGGATTATTGACATCTCCATCCACCAACTTGCGGGGCGTATTAAATTAGTCTTCTATATTAGCCTATGACAACAATAAAGAAGTCTTGTGGCCCACAAATTCAGTCCAACAGAATACATAAATTCAGTTCTAATTTTAGTCTTTATTATCTTATCTTATCTTATCTTTATGTTATCTTCTTATCTTATCTTATTTTTACTTTTATCTTTCGTAGGCAATGTACTATATATATTTGGTTTTACCTTCATAATTTAAATGTTTAATTCAATTGATCAATAATTAATAAAAATTATTTTCCTTACTTTTCCTATTTTTTCACAATTTTATCAGTTTTTATAGCAGTTTCAAGTCGCCTCTAAACGAATTTATGACATTCGATGGACCGCAAACACTTACCATATAGCAAAAGTATTCAATTTTTAAATGCACAATTTATGAAATTATTTAAATATAGAAATTTAATTGAATAATTATATAACACTCTTTATATTATCGATAAATTAAAATTAAATTTATATATCTCATTTCAATTCTTTTATTTTTCATTTTTGTTGCATTAATGATATCTATATTTGTTTTAATCTGACACTAAATAATTTTTTAAGTGTCTCACTCTTAAAAGGAGGATAATGGGGTTGTGCTAGGTCTTGCTAAAAAGAGAGCACCAACTTTAATTTGGTTGTATCCACCACCTAATTCTAGAGCTCGATAAATTTTAAAGTATATGTTTATAACTTTATATATGTTATAAATATATTGAAGTGGGAGTAGAGTGTGTGATGATCTTTACCTAATCTAACCTTCATATAATCTAATTTTATTGTATTATTTATTTTAGTCAGATATTAATGTGTTTTTTGAAACTAAATGCATGTCCATACTGGCTGTACTTGGAAAAAGTATGAACTACATATTCTGTATATAAATTGAAATCAATTTTAAATAAAGTCATATATTTATCAAATAGTCGATATATAATAAGTTACACCCAACCAATTATATATATCAGGAATTTCAGGATTCATCAACCGCACTAGAAATAATTAAGAACACCGATGGCTTACTGAAATGATGCTAATAGTTAATATAATAATTACATCAAATAAAAATAATTGATCCTTAATAACCTTTTTTTTTCTGTCCATGATATTCTCTCACTTGAAAGGTTAAAAAATAATTCATCGCAGATCTGACTTCATTTAAAAATTTATTGTTGGTCAATAAATTGATATATATAACAAAATTTAAACTCTTTTACTTAATAAAGCGAATAAATGAATTGAGTACTCGATGAACTCAAGTTGCATTGTTTTTTTTATTAGAACTCATCAAGATGAACTCCAAAGTTGAACCACCCATGTGTAAGTAATATACATGCTTATATATTATTAGCTTATTGTATATAACATATGAAGTCTATATCATTGACTTTAAATTAATTTGTAACTACCATTTGTCTACCACTTTCATATATACACACCATATTAGATTTGACAACAATTTGCTTATGCACTAACTAATTTCATCTGTTAATTAATGTAGCAACGTGTCCTATCCGAGCCTCATCATATTTGAATTTTGTTTTCAATACTAATTCATAATTATCAAATAAATGACATACAAATAAAAATGTGTACAAACTAAATTATTTGAACATATTAAAAATATAAAGACTAAACTTAGGTTCAGACTATCTAAACTTTCTGTCCGTACTAAATGTGTGTGCAGTGTGTATATCCATCTATCACATAATATACACTACTCTAGTATTTTTATTTTCCATAATATTTACATGATATATTATATTATTGCATTAATTAATTGACGGCATTCATTTGAACAGCTTGACATATGGGAACGCAGGTGATCAGTTGCATTTCCTTCCTTATAATATGAAGGGATGAAAAGTCAAAAGTGGAACTTTCAAGGGTTTTGGTCATCATGAGTTTTATAGTAAGGATGAATGGTGAAGTGCTGCTTAATTGCGTGTAAACGACAAAAATGCATACACTGCATCCCTCTACCAGAATTTAGAATTTCTTATGTGATTTAATAATAAATGAAATTTTTATATTTATAAATTTAATTTTAATATATTAATAATATAAAATATTTTATAAAATTATTTAATTTTATTTATTTATTTATATGCATGATTATTTATATAGTCAATATAAAAAGTAATATTTTGTTGAACAATTTGTTTAAAGAAAATAAATTTTCTAAATTTTGATAATTTAATTTTAAATAATATAAAAATGACCCAAATTACTAATATATAGTAACATGAATAAAATAGATAAAATAAAAGGTGAATATTATCATGAAATTTTTATAATTATCTTTATATAAAAATATTTTTTTTATTCTTAGATAATAGATTATATGATTAAATTTTGATATATTATAAAGGTGTTATCTTTATTTAAAATGTGACTAAATAAATAAAATATTTTTTAACAAAATATTTTTTTAAAAAATATTTTTGCCATCTTCATTTGAATAAATGCCAAATAAAATTCTCATTTACTCTTAGATCAGTTACTTAAAAAGAAAAAATAATCCCCTCATGACACGTACTAGAATAGAATAGAATAGTAGCACCTTACACCTAGGTGTAGCTTATCATAGGAACCTACTAGAAAACCATACCCTAAGAAAGTAATGTGTATAAATAGGGTCCCATACCTCAAAAATTGTTGTATCAAATTACATGTTCCTTGTCTCAACGCATTAATATCATACTTACGCATTCCTAGCCTGTATATAAATCTTGACATAGATATTCAATTTCATCACACATTTGAGTTTGTGAAACTGTGAGTAGACACTTAGATATAAACATATATTGGGAGAGCAAGATGGCAAGCTCCAAGTTCATTGGGGCTATTCTTATTGCTTTGTTGCTTGTGGAGGTTTCATTTGCTGCTAGGGTTAGAAACGGATTATTAGGTGCAAGAGGAGGTGGTGGTGGCGGCGGTGGTGCTGGTGGAGGAGGAGGTGGTGCTCGTGGCTCTGGATATGGATCAGGATACGGGTCTGGCGGAGGTGAAGGGTATGGTGGAGCACTAGGAGGAGGAGGTGGTGGTGGCGGCGGCAGAGGAGGAGGTGGAGGAGGTGGTGGTGGGTCTAATGGTTCAGGATACGGGTCTGGTTATGGATCCGGGTATGGTTCTGGATATGGGTCGGGTAGTGGAGGAAGAGGTGGTGGTGGAGGCGGAGGAGGTGGAAGAGGTGGAGGTGGAGGAGGTGGTGGAGGCTCAAATGGCTCTGGTTATGGCTCTGGCTATGGCTATGGCGAGGGAAGTGGTTATGGCAGTGGCGGAGGAAGAGGTGGTGGCGGTGGTGGAGGAGGAGGTGGAGGTAGCGGTGGTGGTGGTGGTAGGTATGGAGGTTCTGGCTATGGTAGTGGCTCTGGCTATGGATCAGGTTATGGGTCAGGATACGGCGGCGGAGGAGACGATGACGGTGGATTCCGCCCTTAAATGCATGAATTAGGTGGAAAATATATAGTGTAATTGGTTTAGGGTTGATGAATGAGGGTATATGAGTAAATCTTTGTTTGCATATGGGTTTTCCAAGAATAAAATGTAGGGTTTGGCTTCATGGTCGTCCCTTCTTCATGCATGCATGCTAGTAACGCTGCTTTATTAAAACTTTTATTTTCATTATGGACAATTATTATTCCTAGCTCCATAAATATTGCTACATATATATTATCTTTTGTTATTGCTGATGATGTTATCTAACATTATTATTAATGAAATAACACTTTTCTCAAGTTAGCTCTTATCCTTCTTCTTCATGTATATACATAATTAGGGAATGAAATAACATTAGCATATGAAGGAATAAAATATAATTGTTATTATTTTTCTTTTATTTATTTAGTTTCTTTTTTTTTAGTAACAGAAATATGAGATTAGTTTGCTTCAGTGGATATAATATTTATATGTGCATCTTTATTCTAGAATTATTAACAGATCAGAATTGATAATAGAATAACACATTATAACAATTTTAAAACGTTGAGTATCAGACTTAATTAGGATATTTAAACATACATTAGAAATAATTTTATTGTTTGAGAGAAAAATGATATTTGACTATAATATATATTATATTAAATAATTTAGTTAAACATATTAAATTATTTAATAAATTTTCAAACATTATCTTTATTATATAAAAAACAAGATCAGATGTGTATATAATACAATAAATAAATAAAACATAGAACCTGAGGCTCTTTATTTTGTTTTATTTTTCAATTCAGAATTTATTATATATAAAGAAACGTTTTCTGAACCACTAAAGGTAAGGGACACCTAATACATGTATAGAGACAAAAGGAGTCAGCGTAACAATTAGAGTGTTTTGGTGTATATATGGTTCAAACATAATAAATTTTAAAATTATCTTTGCAATTTTTTAATAAAAAAAATGAAATGACCTAACTTAATTCTGTATAATATAATTAATTAACCTATATTATTAGGGTTAAAACTTCAAATTAAATAATTATTAAAATGATAATATTATCTCAGTATTAGGTCATTAGGTGATACAAGATTTCAACACACTTTTCGCACATCATCGAGACATTAAAGTATATGGAGTTTGTGTTGACCAAAATATCTACTCATTAATACCTTATATAAGATTTTAGATTTTAGAATATAATAAAAAGAATATGCGCCAATAAGATTTTACAATTGAGTAACATAATTTATCACAAACTCACTAACTCATGAAGCGATTATTATCAAACACTTATAAATGTACTAGACATACATTATTTTTATTTTTTAGCCAACATGGGAGTCCAACAAACTTGGACTGATGCAAAGAATACCAACTGTTCATATCCTGGCTCAATAATAAAGGCCCAGGATCAAGCAAAAGACCTAATTCAAAGGGTTGGGCCTCACCAGTACCAACCTTCACCCTACGAAGTCGGTACTCACTACGACCTATTCTAAAGAAGTCGGGCACGAGGGTTAGCTGGCAGATAAACACTCATTCAAATGAGTAACTGCCCCTAGAATCTCTCTAACCACTTCCACGAGCCATATCCTAACCTACCTAAGATAATGAGACGGTTAACGCCCTAAAAATATGGCACTACTCCAACGGTGGTTATTGGTTTACCACTATAAATACACTGACACCCCTCAGGTATCTCTAAGTCCAATACTCTCTAGACCTGCTCACACTCTTGCTAACTTAGGCATCGGAGTGTCTTTGCAGGTACCACCCCCATCTCCTCGCACGAACAAGTCGGACGGAGACCCCCGAGTTGCAGACCCATTCGGAATTCTCCTCCTTCACACATTTGGGCCAACCAACGCCGTTTAGCCCATCAATCTCCGGTTACTCACCGTAACATTGGCGCCGTTGCCGGAGACCCGAGAGATCAACCACTGATGGCGGACAGATCCCCCGAAGAGGGTCATGTGGAGACAGATTCTGAACAAGAGAATCTGGACACAGGCAATAATGATGCAGACTTCACCCTCCCCCAGGGAATTAATGATCAACACAGGGAAGGTACCTCTGGAGTAAAAAATCCGAAGGTAAACTCTTCAGAAGGGCGCGAATCAGAGAAAGAGGGACCATCCCATGTAACTGAACTCATGGGATTAGTCCACAGTCGCCTGGAACAGTTAGAACAGGAACGGGAGCGACAAAAGGAAACTGAAAAGAACCTAAAAGAGGAGATGGAACGACGAAAAGAGTTAGAGAGAAAACTCTTAAAGTTAGAATCCTCCCTCAAAGGTCGCAACTCCCGTGACGAACGAGAAGAGCCGCCCTTAGGAGGGGAGGATCCTTTCAGCGAGGACATAATGAGGGCAAAAGTTCCGAGGAACTTCAAAAGCCCCGATATGGACCTCTATGACGGAACTACGGATCCAAAGCATTACTTGAGCAATTTTAAAAGTCGGATGTACCTAGCTGATGCTTCCGACGCTACGCGATGCAAAGCTTTCCCGACCACCCTATAGAAAGCAGCAATGAAGTGGTTCGACAGCCTCCCCCCGAGGTCAGTTACTAGTTTTGAAGACCTCTCAAGGAAGTTTTTGATGAGGTTCTCTATCCAGAAGGACAAAGTGAAACATGCACCGAGCCTCCTGGGAATAAAACAGGAGGTCAGAGAATCCTTACAAGCCTATATGGAAAGGTTCAACAAAGCATGTTTAGAGATTCAAGACCTGCCCATAGAGGCAGTCATAATGGAGTTAGTCAATGGACTCAGAGAAGGTCCCTTCTCACAGTCCATATCTAAAAGACACCCCGTTTCTCTAAGTGATGTACAGAAAAGAGCTGAAAAGTACATCAATATGGAGGAAAACGCTAAGCTGAGAGACCTGAGCTGGCGACCTGGGCACCCTCCCTCAACAAAAGAGAGGGAGAGGGAAACCAAGAAAAAGGAGGAACTCGGGCTCGAGAGACCAAGAAAATACCACTCTTATACTCCTCTGAAAGTTTCTATAGTGGATGTATACAGAGAGATTTGTAACACTGAAAGGCTGCCACCCCCTAGACCCATTAAAAATAAAAAAGGGGGGAGCCGCAGCGACTACTGTGAGTACCATAAAATATATGGTCACTCCACAAATGACTGTTACGACCTTAAAAATGTGATAGAAAAGCTAGCTAGAGAAGGTCGGCTTGATAGATATCTCATAAAAAGGTCGGACGGTCATGGGAAGAGAAAGCGAGATGATATGGATAAAAGAGACCCACCACCGCAGACTCCGGAGAGACATATCCATATGATCTCAGGAGGGTTCGCGGGAGGAGGACTCACCAAATCCTCTCGCAAAAGACATCTCAAAAGAGACTACCAGGTCGGAGAGGAGTCATCCGACCTCCCTACCATTTCATTCACAAAAGAAGATGGGTAAGGAATAATCTCTGGACACGATGATCCAGTAGTAATAACTATGATCCTGGCAAATGCCCATCTCCACAGAACCCTAGTAGACCAAGGAAGCTCAGCGGACATCCTTTTTAAGCCCGCTTTTGACAAACTAGGGTTGGATGAAAAAGAATTAAGAGCCTACCCCGACACCCTATACGGATTAGGGGACACGCCAATAAAACCACTGGGATTTTTGCCCCTCCACACCACTTTTGGAAAATGGGAAAAATCAAAGACTCTGAGTATAGACTTCATAGTCATTGATGTGGGATCAGCATATAACGCTTTAATCGGCAGAGCTACCCTTAATCGACTCGGAGCCGTTGTATCCACTCCCCACCTTTGCATGAAATTCCCGACCTCAGCAGGGATAGCAACGGTAAGAGAAGATCAAAAGTTGGCAAGAAAATGCTACAATGAAAGCCTAAATCTGAGGGGAAAGGGCAGAGAAGTCCACACAATAGAGCTCGGCGGTGCAAGGGCCAGAGAAGAGCTACAACCACAACCGGGAGGAAAAACCGAGGAGATACAGGTTGGCAAAGGGGAAGGGAAAAATACTCATATAGGAGCCAACCTAGGGGAAACCTTAAAACAAGGATTGACTAAGCTCCTAAGAGATAACTCCGACCTCTTCGCCTGGAAGGCCTCTGACATGCCTGGGATAGACCCCGAGCTCATGTCCCACAAACTCTCAGTTTATCCGGGATCCTGACCTGTACAGCAAAGAAGACGCAAGCTCGGCCCAGAACGAGCCCTAATAGTAGAAGAACAAGTACAGGCGCTCCTGGAAGCTGGCTTCATAAGAGAAGTCAAATACCCAACATGGCTAGCCAATGTAGTGCTAGTCAAAAAACAAAATGGCAAATGGAGAATGTGTGTCGACTATACCGACTTAAATAAGGCATGTCCCAAGGACCCTTATCCACTGCCAAGTATTGATACCCTAGTGGACTCCAGCTCGGGGTATCAATACTTATCATTTATGGACGCCTACTCGGGATATAATCAAATCCCAATGTATGAGCCAGACCAGGAGAAGACATCATTCATCACACCCAGAGCTAATTTTTGCTACGTGGTCATGCCATTCGGATTGAAGAATGCAGGAGCCACATATCAAAGGTTGATGAATAAGGTGTTTTCCTCTCACCTTGGGAATCTAATGGAAGTATACGTCGACGACATGCTGGTAAAGACCAAGAAAGAAGTCGACCTCTTGTCGAACCTCTCACAAGTCTTTGACACCATAAGGCTGCACGGGATGAGACTAAACTCCGCAAAGTGCGCCTTCGCGGTGGAGGCAGGGAAATTTCTAGGATTTATGCTAACACAAAGAGGGATCGAAGCCAATCCCGATAAGTGTAGAGCCATCCTAGAGATGAAAAGCCCGACTTGTTTGAGAGAGGTCCAGCAGCTGAATGGCCGACTTTCAGCCCTCTCCAGATTTTTGGCAGGATCAGCACTAAAATCCCTTCCATTGTTCTCCTTATTGAGAAAGGGATGTCAGTTTGAATGGACTTCTGAATGCGAGGAGGCGTTCCAGGAGTTCAAAAAGTTTTTAAGCCAATCTCCTATTCTGACCCGACCAGTATCTGGAAAAGACCTCGTCCTGTACTTATCCGTAGCGGACAAGGCTGTCTCATCAGCCCTGATAAGAGAAGATGAGGTCGGACAACATCCAGTTTATTTCATCAGTAAAGTTCTACAAGGCCCCGAGCTAAGGTACCACAAACTAGAGAAGTTTGCCTACTCCTTAGTAATAGCCTCACGAAGGCTACGGCCTTACTTTTAGGCTCACACAATAAGAGTCCGTACGAACTAACCCATGAAGCAAATCCTCCAAAAGACGGATGTTGCAGGGAGAATGGTTCAATGGGCAATAGAGCTCTCCGAGTTCGACTTAAGATATGAAACTCAGACGGCGATCAAAGCCCAATGCCTCACCGACTTCGTTGCAGAATACGCAGGGGATCAGGAGGAAAAACCAACTACATGAGAACTCTATGTAGACGGATCCTCCAACAAAACAGGAAGCGGCGCAGGCATAATATTGGTAGATGAAAGAGGAACCCAGATAGAGGTTTCCCTAAAATTTGAATTTCCAGCTTCAAATAATCAGGCAGAGTATGAAGCCTTGATCGCTGGATTGAAGCTGGCAGAAGAAGTCGGTGCTACAAAGGTGATGATATACAGCAACTCACAAGTGGTGACCTCCCAGATAAGCAGAGAGTATCAGGCAAAGGACCCAAATATGAAGAGGTACTTGGAGAAAACTCTGGAGCACTTGGGTGCTTCGCAGAAACCGAGGTCAAACACATAACTCGGGACCTAAATAGCAGAGCGGACGCCCTATCCAAGTTAGCAAGTACCAAGCCAGGAGGGAACAACAGAAGCCTGATCCAAGAAACCCTCCAGGAACCCTCAGTGGTAAAAATAGAAGACAAACAAGAAGTACTTGAGGTAGTCGGTTTAAACCTCGGATGGATGAACCCCTTGGTCGAATACATAAAATTTGACATCCTTCCAAAAGAGGAAAAAGAGGCCAGGAAAATCCGGAGGGAAGCACAACATTACACTTTGGTGAGAAATATTCTCTACAGAAGGGGGATATCAACACCATTGTTAAAGTGCGTACCGACCTCAAGAACCACCAAGGTGTTAGAGGAAATCCACAGTGGAATCTGCGAAAATCATCTCAGAGCAAGATCACTAGCCAGGAAAGTGATCCGAGCTGGATTCTACTGGCCGACCTTGCAAAGAGATGCCACAGAATTTGTGAAAAAGTGTCAACCATGTTAGATGCACGCAAATTTCCACGTGGCTCCCCCAGAGGAGCTCATCAGTATCACTTCTCCATGGCCCTTTGCAAAATGGGGAATGGATTTGTTAGGTCCTTTTCCCCAAGTGCCAGGACAAGTCAAATACCTGATCGTGGGAATAGATTACTTCACAAAGTGGATAGAAGCAGAACCATTGGCCACCATCACTGCACAAAGAAGTCGGAAGTTCCTCTACAAAAATATCATCACAATGTATGGGATACCTTATTCCATTACTACAGATAATGGGACCCAGTTTACCGACTCTACCTTTAGAAGCCTAGTAGCCAGTATGAAAATCAAACACCAGTTCACCTCGGTGGAGCACCCGCAAGCCAATGGGCAAGCCGAGGCAGCCAACAAAGTCATACTGGCAGGGCTAAAGAAAAGGTTACAAGATGCAAAAGGAGCCTGGACTGAGGAGCTCCCACAGGTGCTATGGGCTTACAAGACGACCCCCCAATCCGCCACTAGAGAAACACCCTTCCGACTAGTTTATGGCGTAGAAGCCATGATCCCAATAGAAGTCAACGAGTAAAGCCCAAGTGTGATTCTCCATGACAAGATCGGAAATATACAGGGGCACAAAGAGGAGCTCGACTTGCTCCCAGAAGTCCGAGAAGAAGCCCAGATAAGAGAAGCAGCATTGAAGCAAAGGATGACTACAAGGTACAACAAAAAAGTCATTCGAAGAACATTTGCCCCGAATGACTTAGTCTTAATCAGAAACGACATTGGAGTCAACAAATCATGGGAAGGAAAACTCGCTGCTAATTGGAAGGGACCATACAAAGTCAATGAAGTCTTAGGAAAAGGTTATTATAAAGTGACCGACCTGAACGGCACCGAGTTCCCTAGGTCGTGGCATGCTTGTAATATGAAAAGGTACTACAGTTAAAAAGCGAACTCTACTCCCTGATGTACTCTTTTCCCAACTTCATGATTTTTTCCCAAAATCAAAGGGTTTTTTTCTGGAGAAGGGTTTTTAACGAGGCATCATAGTAGAGGCTAAGGGAAAATAAGTTATTAAAAACCCTTAGTAGCAAGAAGGTACCTCCCCAATCAATAAAGATCTTTTTTAATTTCCAATATCTCTTATAAAATCCTTTCTATTTTCTAAATCTTTCTACGAAACGCGCCGACTTAAGCTCGACAAAACGTGAAAATCCCATGAACCAACCCAGATGGTCGTCAGGATAAAACGACGAGGTACAAGTCGGTGTAAAGAGGTTATATAAGTTGATCGTAAAAAACTCGGAAACAATTCGACTCATAAGTCGAAATGAAAACCCGAGTAGAGAAGCTCGGAAACATTTCGACCGGTAAATCGGAATGAAGAACCGAGTAGAAGAAAAACGCATCGCAAAAATAACCTAAGTCATAAAAAACTCAACAAAACAAAGTTGAGTATAAGGAATAACAAAAAAGAGATTGAAAAAACCTAGAAAAAGTTTAAAGGCTGTGCTAAAGTCCTTAAACAAAAAGGCTCAGAAAAACAGACAAGGCAAAGGGAAAGGTTTTCAGAAAAAGATCAAGGGGACTTCGAAAAATCAAAATCAGAAAAGCATGCACGCATAAGTTAACTTAAACCCTTATCCAAAAAAGGGTATTTATTTTGTTAATCTAAAACCCTTATTAAAAAAGGGTACTTTTTAAATATTTTGTTTACGGCCTTAAAAGGCCAAAAGAAATTGTCTAAACACCACCAACAAACAAGATATAAAGAGTTTAAAAAAAAGGGGGGACTCACAGGCCGAGCCCCTATATAGCCATATAAAGTTATTTCTGCAGAGGAGTAGACGGATCACCACCACCAGAGTCAGGAAGAGCGCCACCAGGACCGGGAAGAGGGGCAACCACAGGAGATGAAGAGGAAGTCGGAGGAACAATAGAAGAGCTCGGAGCGTCCTTAGAACGAGGAGGGGACTCAATAATCCTCTGTCCCCGAGTCTTCAATTCTGACTCGGAAACGATTACGGGGGCAGGAGGATCCACAATAGCACCATCAATGACGACTTTGTCCGGATCTAAAGGAGAAAGATCCAAGTCAGGAGCAATAACTCCGACCTGCTCCTTGAAAATCCTCCAAGCCTCCTCGGCGCCATCAGCAATATAGTCCTCCAACTCGGCATACGCATTTCGAGAATTCAGCAAATCCTTCCTCACAGACACAAGATCTTGAAATAAACTCTGATAACTCTCTTGTGCTGTTTTCCTCAAACCCGCCTCCATGTTGCATTGGGCTTGCAACTTACTCTCCTTCTCCCGAAGGCTATCTCTCTCCGCCCTCAGCTTGGCGACCTCCTCCTTCAACTCCTTCTCATGCTCTTGATAAGAAAGAAGCCTTCCCTCCATCTCCTCAACCTTCGAGGTTAACCCCAAAGAGCTGAGAGGAGTCTTCTCAAAAATATCCAAAAGCTTGCCACAAACACTTGCCGCCCTAAAACTCTCCTCAGCCATAGTGGTAAGGTGGTTCCGAACAGACACATCATCCATACTTATATGAGGATAAATGTTCTTTCGGACGAATGCAAGAGCATCCGCCTTAACCCCACCATCAAAAGAAGAGCCAGACTCTAAAGTCTTGCGCTTCTTCTTCTCTGGCTCAGAAAGAAGTCGGGCGGAGGGGAGCGGCCGAGACAAAGCTGAAGAAGAAATCACAATGGGCTGGGAAGGAGTCCCCACGTTCTAAGGAGGAGGAGGAGGAGGAGGAGGAGAGATGATCGCCCTGGTGCCACCAGCCCTAGCCCGAGATCTTGCCTTAGCCTCCTGAACTCTTTGGTAAGATTCCTGAGCATTCTTCCTTGCCATATATGCAAAAGAAACAATTAGCAAAAATTACAAGTCGGCAAACCTCAAGTCGGCAGATACAAGTCGAAAATAAGAAATGTATATACATATATAAAAACTACCTAGCTGCGACCGAACAAAAGTCAGCGATCCCTGGAGGAATTTTCTAGTATCCAAGTATGGGGCCCTCCCCCACACTTCTCGGAAAAACCCCACAATGGCCGCCTCCACCTCATCCAGGTCGTCCAGACCGTACTTCTCACAGGGGGAGGCCTCCAACCAATAGAGGGGAAAGCGAGGGGAAGAATTCTCATCCAAGAAAAAGGGGTGGTGACCCTCTACAGCTTGCACTTTGAAAAAATAATTTTTGAAGTCGTGGAAGGATTCGTCAAAAAGGGTGAAAACTCTCCGACCTTGTATGGCTCGGAAAGACACCCATTGCTGCTTGTTATTTAGCCCACTGAAGGGCTTAGTCATGTGGAAAAGATAAAAGAAAATCCTCAAAGAGGTCGGAAAGTCCAAAGCGTGACTTATAAATTGATAAATTTTTAAAAAACTCCAAGAGTTGGGGTGAAGCTGGGTAGGGGCAACTCGACAGTGGTGCAAAACAGACATCTCAAAATTTGAAAAAGGAAGAAAAGCACCCAAACGGGTGATCATACATTCATACATAAAGAAAAAATGAGGGGCCGCCTCATTGGCCCTCCCAAAACAAACCCGGTCTTCTGGACCCGGGACTACCAACTCATACTTTGGCTCGTCCTCCTCAGAAGTACAAATTCTGTAGTGAGTACGAAGATGGGTGATAAACTCGGCATCAACCAAGGGTTCCTCCCCTAGGACCGTGACATCAACCCATTGAGAAAGAACATCTACGGAAGCCATTTCTTTTCTTATAAAGGGTGACAAAAACCTACAAAAGAAAAAGAAAAGGAAAATCAAAAACACGGTCTCTAAAGGGAGGGAATACGGAACCAAAGTCTACAAACCAACCTATCTATCTACAAAATAAAAGCATGCAAACATAAAGCATGTTACGAAAGAAGAAAAGCTAACCTTTATCCAAAAATGAAGGTTGGAAGAAGCAGAAGTCTCCGAAACACAAGAGTGCAGCACGAACGAAGAAAGAGGAAATTTGAAAAATCGCAGAAACGAAAAAATGAAAGAGAGGGAAAGTATTTATAAACATGCTAAGGGACATAATGGTAAAAGCGGGGCAGTCATTAATGAGAATGCACCATTACCAAGACCTACGCACATCCCTAACGGACACGACGTTTGATTAGACGTAACTGTCAGAACCAAAAGGACACGGAAAGTCACGTCGGTTTCAGACCATCACGTCGGTCCTCCAACAAGTCGGCTATGACCCGAATAGAATACTCGAATCCAAATCTTGGAAAAATTGGGCTCGAGTAGGGGCACTGTTCATACCCTGGCCCAATAATAAAGGCCCAGGATCAAGCAAAAGACCTAATCCAAATGGTTGGGCCTCACCAGTACCAACCTTCACCCTACGAAGTCGGTACTCACTACGACCTGTTCTAAAGAAGTCGGGCACGAGGGTTAGTGGTGCACGAAATTGTGATCACTACAACTCAAATAATCCCTAGTAATGGCTCCAAAGACTTGGTGCTCAATACCATGGCATAAACAAAACTTCGCACAACTAACCAGCAAGTGCACTGGGTCGTCCAAGTAATACCTTACGTGAGTAAGGGTCGATCCCACGGAGATTGTTGGTATGAAGCAAGCTATGGTCACCTTGTAAATCTTAGTCAGGCAGACTCAAATGGGTATGAATGATATATGAATAAAACATAAAGATAAAGATAGAGATACTTATGTATATCATTGGTGAGAGCTTCAGATAAGTGTATGAAGATGCTTTCCCTTCCGTCTCTCTGCTTTCCTACTGTCTTCATCCAATCCTTCTTACTCCTTTCCATGGCAAGCTTATGCAAGGGTTTCACCGTTGTCAGTGGCTACCTCCCATCCTCTCAGTGAAAATGTTCCTATGCTCTGTCACAGCATATGGCTAATCAGCTGTCGGTTCTCGGTCAGGCCGAAATAGAATCCAGTGATTCTTTTGCGTCTGTCACTAACGCCCCGCCTGCTAGGAGTTTGAAGCACGTCACAGTCATTCAATCATTGAATCCTACTCAGAATACCACAGACAAGGTTAGACCTTCCGGATTCTCTTGAATGCCGCCATCAGTTCTCGCCTATACCACGAAGACTCTGATCTCACGGAATGGCTGGCTCGTTTGTCAGGCGAACACTCGGTTGTCAGGCGATCAACCATGCATCGTGTATCAGGAATCCAAGAGATAAACACTAGAGCCTTGATTGCTTGTAGAACAGAAGTGGTTGTCAGTCACCTTGTTCATGAGTGAGAATGATGATGAGTGTCACGGATCATCACATTCATCAAGTTGAAGAACAAGTGATATCTTGGACAAAGAACAAGCGGAATTGAATAGAAGAACAATAGTAATTGCATTAATACTCGAGGTACAGCAGAGCTCCACACCTTAATCTATGGTGTGTAGAAACTCCACCGTTGAAAATACATAAGAACAAGGTCTAGGCATGGCCGAATGGCCAGCCTCCCAAAGTGAGTTCAATCATAAAAACATGATCAAAAGCTCCCTAATACAATAGTAAAAGGTCCTATATATAGAGAACTAGTAGCCTAAGGTGTACAAAGATGAGTAAATGACATAAAAATCCACTTCCGGGCCCACTTGGTGTGTGCTTGGGCTGAGCAATGAAGCATTTTCGTGTAGAGACTCTTCTTGGAGTTAAACGCCAGCTTTGGTGCCAGTTTGGGCGTTTAACTCCCATTTAGGTGTCAGTTCCGGCGTTTAACGCTGGAATTTCTGTAGGTGACTTTGAACGCCGGTTTGGGCCATCAAATCTTGGGCAAAGTATGGACTATCATATATTGCTGGAAAACCCAGGATGTCTAATTTCCAACGCCGTTGAGAGCGCGCCAATTGGGCTTCTGTAGCTCCAAAAAATCTACTTCGAGTGCAGGGAGGTCAGAATCCAACAGCATCTGCAGTCCTTTTGAGTCTCTGAATCAGATTTTTGCTCAGATCCCTCAATTTCAGTCAGAAAATACCTGAAATCACAGAAAAACACACAAACTCATAGTAAAGTCCAGAAAAGTGAATTTTAACTAAAAACTAATAAAAATATACTAAGAACTCAACTAAAACTACCAAAAACATACTAAAAACAGTGCCAAAAAGGGTATAAATTATCCGCTCATCACAACACCAAACTTAAATTGTTGCTTGTCCCCAAGCAACTGAAGATTAAATAGGATAAAAAGAAGAGAATATGCAATGAACTCCAAAAACATCTATGAAGATCAGTATTAATTAGATGAGCGGGGCTTTTAGCTTTTTGCCTCTGAATAGTTTTGGCATCTCACTTCATCCTTTGGAATTCAGAATGATTGGCTTCTTTAGGAACTCAGAATCCAGATAGTGTTATTGATTCTCCTAGTTAAGTATGATGATTCTTGAACACAGCTACTTATTGAGTCTTGGCTGTGGCCCAAAGCACTCTGTCTTCCAGTATTACCACCGGATACATACATGCCACAGACACATAATTGGGTGAACCTTTTCAGATTGTGACTCAGCTTTGCTAAAGTCCCCAATTAGAGGTGTCCAGGGTTCTTAAGCACACTCTTATTGCCTTGGATCACAACTTTATTTCTTTCTTTTTCTTTCTTTTTCGTTTTTCTTTTTTTTTTCGGTTTTTCTCCTTCTCTCTTTTTTTTTGTATTCACTGCTTTTTCTTGCTTCAAGAATCATTTTTATGATTTTTCAGATCCTCAGTAACATGTCTCCTTTTTCATCATTCTTTCAAGAGCCAACATTCATGAACCACAAATTCAAAAGACATATGCACTGTTCAAGCATACATTCATAGAACAAAAGTGTTGCCACCACATCAAAATAATTAAACTGTTATAAAATTCAAAATTCATGCAATTCTTTTCTTTTTCAATTAAGAACAATTTTTTAAGAAAGGTGATGGATTCATAGGACATTCATAACTTTAAGGCATAGACACTAAGACACTAATGATCATAAGACACAAACATGGATAATCATAAAGCATAATTTTCGAAAAACAGAAAAATAAAGAACAAGGAGATTAAAGAACAGGTCCACCTTAGTGATGGCGGCTTGTTCTTCCTCTTGAAGGTCTTATGGAATGCTTGAGCTCCTCAATGTCTCTTCCTTGTCTTTGTTGCTCTTCTCTCATGATTCTTTGATCTTCTCTAATTTCATGGAGGAGGATGGAATGCTCTTGGTGCTCCACCCTTAGTTGTCCCATGTTGGAACTTAATTCTCCTAGGGAGGTGTTTAGTTGCTCCCAATAGTCTTGTGGAGGAAAGTGCATCCCTTGAGGTATCTCAGGGATCTCATGATGAGAGGGGTCTCTTGTTTGCTCCATCCTTTTCTTGGTGATGGGCTTGTCCTCATCAATGGGGATGTCTCCCTCTATGTCAACTCCCACTGAATAACAGAGGTGACAAATGAGGTGAGGAAAGGCTAACCTTGCTAAGGTAGAGGACTTGTCCGCCACCTTGTAGAGTTCTTGGGCTATGACCTCATGAACTTCCACTTCTTCTCCAATCATGATGTTATGAATCATGATGGCCCGGTCTAGAGTAACTTCGGACCGGTTGCTAGTGGGAATGATTGAGCGTTGGATAAACTCCAACCATCCTCTAGCCACGGGCTTGAGGTCATGCCTTCTCAATTGAACCGGCTTCCCTCTTGAATCTCTCTTCCATTGTGCGCCCTCTTCACATATAACTGTGAGGACTTGGTCCAACCTTTGATCAAAGTTGACCCTTCTAGTGTAAGGATGTTCATCTCCTTGCATCATGGGCAAGTTGAACGCCAACCTTACACTTTCCGGACTAAAATCCAAGTATTTCCCCCGAACCATAGTAAGATAATTCTTTGGATCCGGGTTCACACTTTGATCATGGTTCTTGGTGATCCATGCATTGGCATAGAACTCTTGAACCATCAAGATTCCGACTTGTTGAATGGGGTTGGTGAGCACTTCCCAACCTCTTCTTCAGATCTCATGGCGGATCTCCGGATATTCACTCTTTTTGAGTGAAAAGGGGACCTTAGGGATCACCTTCTTCAAGGCCACAACTTCATAGAAGTGGTCTTGATGCACCTTTGAGATGAATCTATCCATCTCCCATGACTCGGAGGTGAAAGCTTTTGCTTTCCCTTTCCTCTTTCTAGAGGTTTCTCCGGCCTTGGATGCCATAAATGGTTATGGAAAAACAAAAAGCAATGCTTTTACCACACCAAACTTAAAAGGTTTGCTCGTCCTCGAGCAAAAGAAGAAAGAAGAGAGTAGAAGAAGAAGAAATGAGGAAGAAGAGAGTGGCGTATGTATTCGGCCAAGGAGGGGGAGAAGTGGTGTTTAGGTTGTGTGAAAATGAAGGGGTGAAGAAGGGTTTATATAGGAGAGTGGGGCTCATGGTTCTGCCATGCAAGGGTGGGTTTGGGAGGGAAAGTGGTTTGAATTTGAATGGTGAGGTAGGTGGGGTTTTTGGGGAAGAGGTGTTGAGGTGATTGGTGAATGGGGGAAGAAGAGAGAGAGTGGTGGGGTTGGTGGGGATCCTGTGGGGTCCACAGATCCTGTGGTGTCAAGGAAAAGTCATCCCTGCACCAAAAGGCAATCAAAATCACGTTTTGAGCCATTTCTGGCGTTAAACGCCGGGCTGGTGCCCATTCCTGGCGTTTAACGCCAGGTTCTTGCCCTTTTCTGGCGTTTAACGCCAGTCTGGTGCCCCTTTCTGGCGTTAAACGCCCAGAATGGTGCCAGACTGGGCGTTAAACGCCCAACTGCTAGGCTTACTGGCGTTTGAACGCCAGCAACATCTTCCTCCAGGGTGTGCTGTTTTTCTTTCTGTTTTTCATTTTGTTTTTGCTTTTTCAATTGATTTTGTGACTTCTCATGATCATCAACCTACAAAAAAAACATAAAATAACAAAGAGAAATAGATAAAATATAACATTGGGTTGCCTCCCAACAAGCGCTTCTTTAATGTCAGTAGCTTGACAGAGGGCTCTCATGGAGCCTCACAGATACTCAGAGCAATGTTGGAACCTCCCAACACCAAACTTAGAGTTTGAATGTGGGGGTTCAACACCAAACTTAGAGTTTGGTTGTGGCCTCCCAACACCAAACTTAGAGTTTGACTGTGGGGGCTCTGCTTGACTCTGATTTGAGAGAAGCTCTTCATGCTTCTTCTCCATGGTGACAGAGGGATATCCTTGGGCCTTAAACACAAAGGATTCTTCATTCACTTGAATGATCAGTTCGCCTCTATCAACATCAATCACAGCCTTTGCTGTGGCTAGGAAGGGTCTGCCAAGGATGATGGATTCATCCATGCATTTCCCAGTCTCTAGGACTATAAAATCAGTAAGGATGAAATGGTCTTTAATCTTCACCAAAACATCCTCTACAAGTCCATGAGCTTGTTTTCTTGAGTTGTCTGCCATTTCTAATGAGATTCTTGCAGCTTGCACCTCAAAGATCCCTAGCTTCTCCATTACAGAGAGAGGCATGAGGTTTACACTTGACCCTAAGTCACACAGAGCCTTCTTGAAGGCCATGGTGCCTATGGTACAAGGTATGGAAAACTTCCCAGGATCTTGTCTCTTTTGAGGTAATTTCTGCCTAGACAAGTCATCCAGTTCTTTGGTGAGCAAAGGAGGTTCATTCTCCCAAGACTCATTTCCAAATAGCTTGTCATTAAGCTTCATGATTGCTCCAAGATATTTAGCAACTTGCTCTTCAGTGACATACTCATCCTCTTCAGAGAAAGAATACTCATCAGAGCTCATGAAAGGCAGAAGTAAGTCCAATGGAATCTCTATGGTCTCATTTTGAGCCTCAGATTCCCATGGTTCCTCATTGGGGAACGCATTGGAGGTCAGTGCACGCCCATTGAGGTCTTCCTCAGTGGCGTTCACTTCCTCTTCTTCCTCTCCAAATTCGGCCATGTTGATGACCTTGCACTCTCCTTTTGGATTTTCTTCTGTATTGCTTGGAAGAGTACTTGGAGGGAGTTCAGTAATTTTCTTACTCAGCTGTCCCACTTGTGCCTCCAAATTCCTAATGGAGGACCTTGTTTCAGTCATGAAACTTTGAGTGGTTTTGATTAGATCAGAGACCATGGTTGCTAAGTCAGAGGGGTTCTGCTTAGAATTCTCTGTCTGTTGCTGAGAAGATGATGGAAAAGGCTTGCCATTGCTAAACCTGTTTCTTCCACCATTGTTGTTGTTGAAACCTTGTTGAGGTCTCTCTTGATTCTTCCATGAGAAATTTGGGTGATTTCTCCATGAAGAATTATAGGTGTTTCCATAGGGTTCTCCTAAGTAATTCACCTCTTCCATTGAAGGGTTCTCAGGATCATAAGCCTCTTCTTCAGATGAAGCATCCTTAGTACTGCTTGGTGCATTTTGCATTCCAGACAGACTTTGAGAAATCAAATTGACTTGTTGAGTCAATATCTTGTTCTGAGCCAGTATGGCATTCAGAGCATCAATCTCAAGAACTTCTTTCTTCTGACTTGTCCCATTGTTCACAGGATTCCTTTCAGAAGTGTACATGAATTGGTTATTTGCAACCATTTCAATTAGCTCTTGAGCCTCTGTAGGCGTCTTCTTCAGATGAAGAGATCCTCCAGCAGAGCTATCCAAAGACATCTTGGATAGTTCAGAGAGACCATCATAGAAAATACCTATGATGCTCCATTCAGAAAGCATGTCAGAAGGACACTTTCTGATCAATTGTTTGTATCTTTCCCAAGCTTCATAGAGGGATTCTCCATCCTTCTGTCTGAAGGTTTGGACTTCCACTCTAAGCTTACTCAATTTTTGAGGTGGAATGAACTTTGCCAAGAAGGCATTGACTAGCTTTTCCCAAGAGTCCAGGCTTTCTTTAGGTTGAGAGTCCAACCATATTCTAGCTCTGTCTCTTACAGCAAAAGGGAATAGCATCAGTCTGTAGACCTCAGGGTCAACCCCATTAGTCTTGACTGTGTCACAGATTTGCAAGAATTCAGCTAAGAACTGATGAGGATCTTCCAATGGAAGTCCATGGAACTTGCAATTCTGTTGCATTAGAGAAACTAATTGAGGCTTAAGCTCAAAGTTGTTTGCTCCAATGGCAGGGATAGAGATGCTTCTCCCATAGAAGTCGGGAGTAGGTGCAGTAAAGTCACCCAGCACCTTCCTTGCATTGTTGGCATTGTTGTTGTTTTCGGCTGCCATGTCTTCTTCTTCTTTGAAGAATTCGGTTAGGTCCTCTACAGAGAGTTGTGCCTTAGCTTCTCTTAGCTTTCGCTTCAAGGTCCTCTCAGGTTCAGGGTCAGCTTCAACAAGAATGCCTTTGTCTTTGTTCCTGCTCATATGAAAGAGAAGAGAACAAGAAAATGTGGAATCCTCTATGTCACAGTATAGAGATTCCTTGAGGTGTCAGAGGAAAAGAAAAATAGAAGAAAGAGGTAGAAGAATTCGAACTTAATCAGATAGAGTTCGAATTGTGCATTAAGAAGGAGTGATACTCCATAAATAGAAGGATGTGAGAAGAGGGGAAGAGAATTTTCGAAAATTAATTAAAAAGATGTCAAAAACATTTTGAAAAATTGATTGATAATTTTCGAAAACTCAAAGTGGAAAAGAAATCAAGTGATTTTTGAAAAAGATTTTGAAATTAGAAGTTAAAAAGATTTGATTGAAAATTTATTTTGAAAAAGATGTGAATGAGAAGATATGATTGAAAAGATATGATTTGAAAACAATTTTAAAAGATATGATTTGAAAACAATTTGAAGAGATATGATTTTAAAAATTAATGACTTGCCTAACAAGAAAAGATATGATTCAAACATTAAACCTTTCTCAACAGAAAAGGCAATATACTTGAGATGTTCAATCAAATCATTAATTGTTAGTAAGTATCTTTGAAAAAGGAAAGAAATTGATTTTGAAAACATTTGATTGAAAAGATATGATTTGAAAAAGATTTGATTTTGAAAAACTTAAAAAAAATTGATTTGAAAACAAAATCTTCCCCCTTGTGCCATCCTGGCGTTAAACGCCCAGAATGGTATCCATTCTGGCGTTTAACGCCCAAAACTCTACCCTTTTGGGCGTTAAACGCCCAACCAGGCACCCTGGCTGGCGTTTAAACGCCAGTCTGTCCTTCTTCACTGGGCGTTTTGAACGCCCAGCTTTTTCTGTATAATTCCTCTGCTGTATGTTCTGAATCTTCAATTCTCTGTATTATTGACTTGAAAAGACACAAATTAAAAATATTTTTGGATTTTTAATAATGAGGAATAATCAAAATGCAACTAAAATCAAATAACAATGCATGCAAGACACCAAACTTAGCAGTTTGTATACTATTGACACTAATAAAATGAGAATGCACATGAGAAATAACAAAACACTCAAGTCAATAGAATTCAAAGATCAAAACAAGGAAATCATCAAGAACAACTTGAAGATTAATGAAGACACATGCATGAATTTGAAAAATGCCAGAAGAACAGAAAAATGCAATTGACACCAAACTTAAAATGAGACACTAGACTTAAACAAGAAATATTTTTGATTTTTATGATTTTGTGAATTTTTTTGATTTTTCGAAAATTTAAGTGGAAAAGGAAATAAAGATATCAAAGTTCTTAATGAGAATTCCAGGAATCATGCAATGTTAGTCTAAAGCTTTAGTCTAAAGGAATTAGACATAGCTAGCCAAGCTTCAGCAGGACATTGCATTCAAGAGCTAAATTGATGAGGATCAATCAGCTTTGGTGATGATAAGAACATCACCCTGAAACACTAGAATTCATTCTTAAGAACTCTGAAAAAAAATAAATACCTAATCTAAGCAACAAGATGAACCGCCAGTTGTCCATACACGAAACAATCCCCGGCAACGGCGCCAAAAACTTGGTGCACGAAATTGTGATCACTACAACTCAAATAATCCCTAGTAATGGCTCCAAAGACTTGGTGCTCAATACCATGGCATAAACACAACTTCGCACAACTAACCAGCAAGTGCACTGGGTCGTCCAAGTAATACCTTACGTGAGTAAGGGTCGATCCCACGGAGATTGTTGGTATGAAGCAAGCTATGGTCACCTTGTAAATCTTAGTCAGGCAGACTCAAATGGGTATGAATGATATATGAATAAAACATAAAGATAAAGATAGAGATACTTATGTATATCATTGGTGAGAGCTTCAGATAAGTGTATGAAGATGCTTTCCCTTCCGTCTCTCTGCTTTCCTACTGTCTTCATCCAATCCTTCTTACTCCTTTCCATGGCAAGCTTATGCAAGGGTTTCACCGTTGTCAGTGGCTACCTCCCATCCTCTCAGTGAAAATGTTCCTATGCTCTGTCACAGCATATGGCTAATCAGCTGTCGGTTCTCGGTCAGGCCGGAATAGAATCCAGTGATTCTTTTGCGTCTGTCACTAACGCCCCGCCTGCTAGGAGTTTGAAGCACGTCACAGTCATTCAATCATTGAATCCTACTCAGAATACCACAGACAAGGTTAGACCTTCCGGATTCTCTTGAATGCCGCCATCAGTTCTCGCCTATACCACGAAGACTCTGATCTCACGGAATGGCTGGCTCGTTTGTCAGGCGAGCACTCGGTTGTCAGGCGATCAACCATGCATCGTGTATCAGGAATCCAAGAGATAAACACTAGAGCCTTGATTGCTTGTAGAACAGAAGTGGTTGTCAGTCACCTTGTTCATGAGTGAGAATGATGATGAGTGTCACGGATCATCACATTAATCAAGTTGAAGAACAAGTGATATCTTGGACAAAGAACAAGCGGAATTGAATAGAAGAACAATAGTAATTGCATTAATACTCGAGGTACAGCAGAGCTCCACACCTTAATCTATGGTGTGTAGAAACTCCACCGTTGAAAATACATAAGAACAAGGTCTAGGCATGGCCGAATGGCTAGCCTCCCAAAGTGAGTTCAATCATAAAAACATGATCAAAAGCTCCCTAATACAATAGTAAAAGGTCCTATATATAGAGAACTAGTAGCCTAAGGTGTACAAAGATGAGTAAATGACATAAAAATCCACTTCTGGGCCCACTTGGTGTGTGCTTGGGCTGAGCAATGAAGCATTTTCGTGTAGAGACTCTTCTTGGAGTTAAACGCCAGCTTTGGTGCCAGTTTGGGCGTTTAACTCCCATTTAGGTGCCAGTTCCGGCGTTTAACGCTGGAATTTCTGTAGGTGACTTTGAACGCCGGTTTGGGCCATCAAATCTTGGGCAAAGTATGGACTATCATATATTGCTGGAAAGCCCAGGATGTCTACTTTCCAACGCCGTTGAGAGCGCGCCAATTGGGCTTCTGTAGCTCCAGAAAATCCACTTCGAGTGCAGGGAGGTCAGAATCCAACAACATCTGCAGTCCTTTTGAGTCTCTGAATTAGATTTTTGCTCAGATCCCTCAATTTCAGTCAGAAAATACCTGAAATCACAGAAAAACACACAAACTCATAGTAAAGTCCAGAAAAGTAAATTTTAACTAAAAACTAATAAAAATATACTAAGAACTCAACTAAAACTACCAAAAACATACTAAAAACAGTGCCAAAAAGGGTATAAATTATCCGCTCATCAGTTAGCTGGCAGATAAACACTCATTCAAATGAGTAACTGCCCCTAGAATCTCTCTAACCACTTCCACGAGCCATATCCTAACCTCCCTAAGATAATGGGACGGTTAACGCCCTAAAAATATGGCACTACTCCAACGGTGGTTATTGGTTCACCACTATAAATACACTGACACCCCTCAGGTATCTCTAAGTCCAATACTCTCTAGACCTGCTCACACTCTTGCTAACTTAGGCATCGGAGTGTCTTTGCAGGTACCACCCCCATCTCCTCGCACGAACAAGTCGGACGGAGACCCCCGAGTTGCAGACCCATTCGGAATTCTCCTCCTTCACACATTTGGGCCAACCAATGCCGTTTAGCCCATCATATATATATATATATATATATATATATATATATATATATGAACATGTATAAATATTTGTGACTTTAAATACTTATTATAAGTTTTGCCACTTATTTTATACATGGAAAGTTTTTTTTTCCATAAAATTATTATCTCCTCTAAGTTTTTAACTAATAATTTATATTTAGGATAAATTTTATTTTAATTAATTCCTAATGTTTTGTCTTAAATATTTTATTTCGTTTTATTTTGTCTTATAATTAAAATTATTTTTTTCAAAAATATTCCTTTTCTTTTATTATTATATTTTTATTTTTTTTTTATCACTTTCACTCTCAAATCACTATATTACCATTAACTACTATATATAATTATAATTTTTGTCACTATTTAAAAAAATCATAATAAAAAAAGAATACTTTTAGAAAGAAAAACTTTGATTTTGACCATAGAAAACTAAAATAATTGGATAAATTATAAGATATTTGGAATAAAAATAGAGTGTTTTAAATGCAAGTGATAAAATTAAAACATAATTCAAATGTTAGAAATTAAAATAATACTTTATTATTATATTTAATACATTGTTATTTTTGTTGGGTTAAAAATCTAATTTTATTTACAGTAATAAAACAAGCGATGAAGATTGGTATAAATTGAATTCTTAATTTTTAGCCATAATAAATTTAATACTGTATCATAAAATCATTAGATAAGTATACATAGAGTAATGTTAGGAATCAGCATTATAATAATCAATTTTAATCAACACTATAATGAGTTATTAAACAAGTCAAATATAAAATTCACTAAAAATGAACTTTTATTAAATTTAATTATAAATATTTTTTAATTAAATTTCAAATATTTTTATTTTAAAAAATTTCAAATGTATTTTTTATGTTAAACATTGATTATAATATTAATTGTACAATATTAATTTTCAAAACTTTCTCAGATACATAACATTTCTAACTACTACTGTAACAATTTTTATATCATAACTTATAATTAGAAATAGGCCTACTATTAAACACATGTGCATGAATACATATGAATAATTGTAGATGCGGTTCCTTTTCTCTAATAGAAGTGTTCATGGATCGAATTTTTATTTGTAAGTTCGCAGAAAATATTCGCATCCGATCCAAAAATTATGGATACGATTTCATCCGTAGTCTAATCGGATTAGATAGGATTTGATCTGCACTCTTTACGGATTGGATTGCAGATATCAGCTTTACATCTGCGTATTCGATCTGCGGATCCGTAGATCCGCATAATAATAATTAAAATAAATAAATAAATAAATATAGTTAGTATTATATTTACTGGTTTGTACGTTTTAGTTAGTAGTTATTATTCATACATTATTTTATTTTATTTTTATTATTTAAAAAAATTAATTAAAAATATTTTAAGAACAAATAAATTTAAAAGTGTGAAAGAAATATTTTTATTAAATTTTTTTTACATAAAAATATGATTTAAAAAAGAATATTTAATCAGATATACTTGATATCTGATTCGATCCGATCCACAAATATGTGGATCAGATCAAATCTAATATTAAAAATACGAATATTATATCCAATTCGATCCGATAAAAATTATGAAAATCAAATTAAATTTTCGGCCATATTAATCTAATCCGTATATATTCCTATTCTCTGGTGTCTTAATTAAACCGATCCCTTGAATGCACTGGAAAGAAAACCATACTCTATAGTAGCCTTGAAAATGAGATCAGAGCATCCAAAATCTGTGGGAGAAAAATTAATAATGATTTGTATATATATAACTGAACTAGCTATTAATAACATTATAATTTTGATCTATTGAAGGTAAAATTAAAGAGCATTTTTATAACTCACATAAAAATTAATTAAAATAGCACATATTGGATAAATGATCACATTAAAAATTCGATGCCATTTGTCACTCTAAGAGCACATTTGAAGAAAGCAGACAAACCCCACCGAAAGATTATTAGAGACAATAGGGGGTTTAGGAATATTTCATATTTTGGGGGTAGTTGAGTTGTGACTTGTGATAGTGGGATTTTGTGGTGTATGAATTTTGTTGTTCTGGAAAATAAAATAGAAAATAAAAAATAAAAAATAAAAATGCTGTGAGTGTGCAAGGTCGGCTACCTGATAGGCCTGTAGTATAATCCTTAAAGCTGTTCCCATTTAATTTGCTTTTCTGTGCATTTTGATTATATTGTTTTCATATTAATTAACTTTCAAATTTATTTTAAGGCTACATATAAAGGCATATATATTATATTACCCTTGGAAGATATTAGAGATCAACTCAAACCGAAAAGAGAAAGCACCGATCGAATTTCGATTATATTTCATCTCTTTTTGATAAATTTGTGATTTTTATTAAAATTAATAGATATATAATTATTTATACTTTTTTATTAATTTAAAATTTTGTGACAAATAATTTTATGTGACAGAGCATATTTATTTTATAGGAGATGGTGTGTGATCCCTACCTAATCTTGTCTCATAAATCATGCTATATAAAACTAATTATAAGTATTTATATATATCACCGGTAATATTTAAGTCAAAATTATTTTATATAATATAATATCTGTAAATTTATATACATAATATTTATAATTATATATTTATTATATTTAAAATTATATAATTATTCTAACGATAATTAATAAATATTGAATAAAATAATTTTAAACAGTTTGAATTGAATTTTTATTATCTTTCAAAATATTATTGGTATATCACATACATGTTCCGCAATAAATTATATAGAAGAAAACAGTTTACAAAACATTATTCCCTTATTATTCCCATGACACCACCTATTCTTATTATTTACATTATCAAAATTATCAACTGATAATGGGTTACGTTCCTGGTGCACTTAATTATCAGAAAACAAAAAGATCTTTTGGTAATTCTTTTCAAAATATATAACTTTTAATAATAAAATTAAGATTTAATTATTTTACAAGTCTCCTATAATTTTACATTTTTAATTAAATTTAATTTTAAAATTAAAAAATTTATAATATATCAAATTTTTATACTAAATAAAAACTTTTATTCAAATTCTTATAGTTTAAACACTTTCTTT
Source organism: Arachis stenosperma (assembly GCF_014773155.1). Taxonomy (NCBI): domain Eukaryota; kingdom Viridiplantae; phylum Streptophyta; class Magnoliopsida; order Fabales; family Fabaceae; genus Arachis; species Arachis stenosperma. The sequence continues at coordinate 148,035,917 of NC_080385.1, forward strand.
AATTTAATCATTCCACCACTGTTTAGACGTAACCTATCCAGAGTTTTAAATAATATCATTTTGGGAAGAAAATTTGTCTAAAGTCAAAGCACACAACACGATTAGTGTGTATGTAAATATAAAATTTTGCTGTAGTGCACCGACAAAATGGGGACGGAGATGATTGGCTCTATTTCTTTAATTTCCTATAATATCCAACGTGGAAAACTAAAGCTTGGTGCCTTAAGTCAAAATTTACAAAAAAAAACTTATTTAATTTAATACTATTTTAGTCTTTATTATTTTCTGCTAAAAATACTAATTTCTTAATATTCTCTTTATTCGGTAGCTTATACTTAGGACTGTTCATGGATCGGATCATATCCGCAGATCTGCGGTATTTATCCGCATCCGAGCCGATAATTGTGGATATGATCCGATCCGCAGACTGATCAGATCGGATCGCGGATTTCTGTGCTGTATCTGCGGATCCGCTGTATCCGCGTATCCGATCCGCGGATCCGCAGATCCACACAAAATAATTAAAAAATAAAAAATAAAAAATATATATACATTAGTTACTTTGTGTTGTAGCCACCTAACCTAACCTTAATCTCATTTTCACATTTTGCATTTCACGTCTTCACCCTTCGTCCCTTCCCTTCCTTGTTCCTTCCTTCACGGCGCTGAAATGTGAAAGCCTGAAACAAAATGAAACCCAAATCTTCAGACCCCTGACCCCCAATCTCTCAAACTCTCACCTATTCTGCTGTTCACCCCGCCGTTCCTGCCTGCACTGGTCGGTTTTCTCGTCAACGTTGACGATGATGTTCAGATCCTTGAGCAGGCTGTTATGGCGTTGAATCTTGGATCTGGATTTGGATAAAATTGAAGACAGTGAGCTCTGGTGAAGAACCTTGATGCTCAAGAACCAGAGCAACACTAGCAGCAGCTGCTTGGATTCTCTGGTGGAAAACCCCCAATCTCTCACCTATAGGCCCTAATCTCTTCACCGTGTTCAGGACTTCAGGTAATTTTCATAAGTAACATGCTAAATTGAAATGCTCTATTTCTCTGTTCTGTATTTGGACTCAATTTTTTGACTTATTTTCAATACATAATAGTAACCTGTTGTAATTACCCTTACTGTTATTGTGTTTTTTAAAGAATTCTGCATGCTCATGTTATTGTTTATATGAATTCTGTGAGATGCTGGTGTTCTATTCTATGTTTATATGATTTATGTAATTATGTGAGATGTTTCTTGTAGGATTGTGTTTCTTGAAATGGCTGATAAACAAGCAGTTACAAACAATACAAGTAGATCTGAAGTAGGGAGCATTCCTACTCCACCAAATGTTGCTGCATCGACACCTTCTGAGTCAGTAAGGGGAGGGGAATCAGTGACTAATCTAGCCTCAAATGATGCTCCTACTGCTGGGACAGAGACACAGACAGGCTAGCCAGGTAAACGAAAGGCTAACAGGCCCTCTTCTATTGTTTGGGATCACTTTAAAAAAATGCGGAAGAAACTAAAGCTCAATGTAAACATTGCTTGAAATGGTTACAATGTCATAGTCGTAGGGATGGCACCTCTAATCTAAAAAAACACATTGGAACTTGTGCGAAGAACCCAGATAATCATATTGATAAAAAACAAAAAACCCTTGTGTTCACAAATTCTAATTTAGATGAGCCACCAACATTGAAGGCAGTAGACTTTAACCAGGAGCGGTGTAGGCTTTCACTTTGTAAGATGATAATAATTGATGAACTCCCATTTAGGTTTGTAGAAAATACTGGATTTAGGGACTTTTGTGGTGAGATGCAACCTCAATTTAAAATCTCGAGTCGTCAGATAGTTGCTAGAGATTGTATGCAATTGTATATAGAGGAAAAGACCAAACTTAAATCCCTCTTGGAGTTGAACCATCAGATGATTTTCCTAACCACTGACACTTGGATGTCTGTTCAAAACATGGACTATATGTGTGTAACTGCTCATTACATTGATGATAGATGGACGTTGAATAAGAAAATATTGTCTTTTAACATGATTGCTGATCATACTGGTGCTACCATAGGAAAAGCGTTAGAGAAGTGCCTGAAAGATTGGGGTATTCGGAAGCTTTGTACTGTAACTGTAGATAATGCTAGTGCCAACTTTGTTGCTGTGAATACTTTAGTTAAAATTATGCGAGAATGGAATGGTTGTACTATGTTCGGTGGAAATTTGTCCATCTGAGATGTGCTGCCCATATTTTGAACTTAATTGTTTGTGATGATTTAAAAGATTTAAACTCTTCTATTGCTAGGATAAGAACTTCTTGTAAGTTTGTGAAGTCCTCTCCATCTAGATTAGCAACCTTTAGGAGGTGCGCACTTGAGGCAAACATTACTAGTCGTCAAATGATTATTCTTGATGTGCCAACTAGGTGGAATTCTACTTATATGATGTTGGAAGTGGCTGAAAAGTTCGAAAAGGCATTTGCTTGTCTTGTGAGAGAGTATGCTCATTTTGAGAGATATGTTGACGATGAGGAGGGCCTCCTAGTGATAAAGATTGGAGTAGAGCTCGTATTTTTATGCAGTTTTTGCCAATTTTCTATCATGCAACTCTTTCATTCTCTAGTTCTTTGAATGTCACTTCAAATACTTTTTTCATGTATTGTGTAAGATATTATGCACTTTAAATAAATGGATTGTAAGTGATGATTTGGTGTTGCGTAAGATGGCATCAGCTATGAAAGCTAAGTTTGATAAGTATTGGGATGATTCTGATTACCATTACTCTTCTTCTTCTTTCACTTCAAGTGACAAAGCCAATAAAACATCTTTAAATTATCTAGTGCTTGTTGCTGTGTTCCTTGATCCCCGTTATAAGTTGGAATATATTCAGTTCACTTTGTCTGAGATGTATGGTGAAGGTGAAAAGTCTTCAAGGATTTTCAAAAAAATTGAAGGATATCATTACTAAATTGTTTGAGCAATATACCATATGGAATCCTCGCCCTCCTAAAGATACTCAAGATACTAGCTTTTCTTCCAATACTACACCAAATCCTAGTTTAGACACGAGTGACATTGATAGCATTATGATTGAAGATCCTATGAGCAAGTGGAAACAAACACAAAGGATAAAGTTAAGTGAGCTCAAGAAGAATGAGATGGATAGGTATTTGGAAGATGAAGTGGCAGAAGATTTTAGTGGATTTGATATATTGAGATGGTTGAGAGAAAAGACTCTGAGGTATCGAATTCTGTCTTGCATGGCTAAAGATATATTAGCCATTCCTATTTCTACTGTGGCGTCTGAGTTAGTTTTTAGCACCGGAGGTCATGTCCTTGACCCTTATCGTAGTGCTTTGAGTCCCACCACTGTAGAGGCTTTAATTTGTACTCAAAATTGGTTAAAACCTGCTAAGATTTTGGTTGAGCTTGATTAAGGAGATGCTGCGGTTGATTCAGGTATATAATAAATTGGTTCATTTATTTTTCGTCATTCTTTATTCTTTATTCTTTATTTTATCCCATTGGCTTTGACATATTTGGTTGTTTAATTGAATAGAATTTTCTAGAGTTACTAGTGTTGGAGATCCTGAAGTTCAAAGTCAATTACATCCTCTTGAACCATCTTAGGTATTATAAGTTTATAACTAAGTACTTGTATTAGTGTATAATAACTTAGACTATTTTTTGTTCAATTTATTCTAACATGTTTCACTAATTTTTCAGTAGGTATTATTTTAATAGGAATACACGATTCATGGTTGCTGCTGATGTCTGCTGCCTGCTGATTTAAGAAGGGATGGATCAAGTTGTTTTATTTTTAAGTAGCAAGAAACTTCATTCTCAATGTTCTTTCAACAATCTTAGATTTTAGTGTGTTATAATCTTGGATCAAGTTGTTTTATTTCTGTTGATGGTTGATAAGCATTTGCAGATTGTTTAGATTTTAGTGTGTTATAATGTTGCTGTTTTATTTTAAATGAGGCTTTTAGTATTTTAGTGCTTGTTGTTTTCACTTATTGAAAGTGTTTGTTGGAATGTTTGTTATTATATTTACTTATTTGTTAGTTTGTATGTTTTAGTTAGTAGTTGTTAAACTTATTATTTATCTATTGTATTATTTTATTTTTGTTATTTAAACAAAATTTGATTAAAATTATTTTAGGAACATATAGATTTAAAAGTGTGAAAGAAACATTTTTTATTGAATTTTTTACTTAAAAAGATAATAAAAAATGAGCTTAATCATGCGGATATATCCGCAATCCGATCTGATCCGATCCGCACGGAACGAATCCGACACTAAAAAATACGGATATTGTATCCGATCCGATCCGATAGAAATTGTACTGATTGGATCGAATTTTCAGCCATATCCGATCCGTGGACAGCCCTACTTATACTTAGAGTGGTGTTTCATTTTGTGGATTAAAAATGGACTATTCAAAAGAAAAGCAATAACTTATATATATATATATATATATATATATATATATATATAATACTAAACGGGGCCTAAGGCTCAAAGCAGAAAAAACTAAACAACAATCTTTTTGAAAAACTTTATCCCTCTTACATCTGCACAAACCAACGATACTACCATGGCTGGAACTTCTTCAAACCACCTAATCCCCTTTTCTATAACTTGTCCATGCTTAGCCGAAGCGACAGCACATTGGTTAGCTTCTCTGAAAACATGCCGAATCACCACCCTATGTGGTGTAGTCATAAGATCTTCTATGGAACGCACCAACGAAGCTCCCACATGATTCTCCACCACGGCACTTTAAAGAAGGTGAATGACACAACTAGAATCAGACTCCACCACAAGGTAGGGGATGCTCATTTCCACTGCTAATTTCATACCCACAAAGAACTCCCAAAGTACTGTAATTGTGATTGTACACTTTCCGATGTTCATGCTAAATCCGGCGACAAACCTACCTCTGGAGTCACGGATGATACCGCCACTAGCTCCTCTGCTACCCGATTGTAAGACAGATCCATCAACATTTAGCTTGGCCCAGCCCTCTTCAGGTGGTTCCCACCCAATTTTCACAGTCATGGTAAGTCTGAGAATTTTACTACTCTGTTCAGTAATGCTGAGAATGTAATTGTAGTTTGCTGCTAGAACTGTAACCATATATTGAATTGGGGCTTGTTGACTATTCTGATTATTGAAAACAAGCTCATTCCTGCATCTCCAAGCTGTGTTGCAGGTAGTAATAAAGATGATGGTCCATGGTGTACCATTGTGGGAAGGAGTAAACTTTAAAAGACTGCTCTCCAGCCATTCCTTGTGGGTTTGGTTGAAGAAGTCAGGCTTCAAGTTACTATTGACAATGCTATTCCAGACGGTGCGGATGAAAGGACAGTCATTCAACACATGAAATATAATATTAGAACAGAAATATTAGTATATTTTTTTTTGAAACACACGTTAAAACAACTATTTAATCCTATTGTAATTCTTTACTACCAGCGTGTTTGTTCGATTACTTGGTTCTCGAACAGTTCGGATCTACTGAGTATCACGGAGTGGAAAAGCTAGAGATTGGATCTGGTCAAACTCCGGGGATGAGGGTCCTCCGAGTAAGTGGTGTGAGAAGGAGGTGGGGCCACCTGCAAAAGAATTCTAACGCTCAAGTCAGTGTCCGTATAAGAGACGGTAGTTAGGATTAGGGTTTTGTGACGTACCTCTGGGGAGAGGTAGGATCCTCCCCTTATATAGTCTGTACTAGAGTGGGTTTCACGTGAACAGACTCTCTTTCCTGGAAGTTTCCTTCCCAGTTGTCTAGCTTCAAGGGGGGGTGACATTCGGGCCACACCCTGGTTTGGGTTCGGTAACTCGTCGGGTCGGTCAGACGTCCGGACCCAAGTTCTTGGTCACCATTGGGCTGGGCCGGAACAGTGCCCCTAGCGTGCTAGCTGCGGTCGTGGGCGCCATGGTTGACACGTTCTTCTTAACTCCCCCTTTGGTAGGGTTCCTGACAGGTCGGCCGCCCGTGATAGGAGCGTGCCTCCTATGCGCAAGTAGCCCTCGCCTACTCTCGAGGGATGTCAATCGTCGTCTTGTTTCTTGCGCTGGGCATTTAATGCCCATTATGACTGATTTAAAAGCCTGGGTGAAAGGTCTATTCTGCCCCTGCCTTTCGCGCTTCTCACTGTCAATAACCTTTTAGTTTTCATGCTTCTTCTCGCTTTTTTACATTTCGAATTCCCATCATTTCCCATTACTCTTGTGTTCACTACTGCTTCTTCTTCCTTCCTTTCCCTGGTTCTCCCAAACTCAGACGTTCCAATTCATTCTCGCTCAATTGCATTCCCCTGGAATTTGCCATTCTCCATTCATTGTTTCTTGGTAAGCATTATTTTCCTTTACTGCCAGTGGATCAATCCCGCTCTTTTTGTTGTTGTTACTGATACTTCCTTCTTTAGCTATTTAAGTTGTGTATAACTGCTTTATTTTGGGTATTACGGGTGCTAAATAGATTCTGAGAGCGTTACCATTAGGCACAATGTTTGCTTTTGATTTGATATCAACCGTAGATTAGTGTCCAATAGGCTGTAGCACTAGTTTCCACTTCTTTCGAGTTCCCGACCCACCAGTCTAACTTTAAGTAGTGCCCCCCACTGTAGGTATCGTGCATCGTCCCATTTCGAGAGTCCCCATGGACCGTTACGCCTGGATTACCTCGAACGTAAAGGATATGCCCTCCAGAATGACCCTTGAGAAGCTCCAGGAGTTTTGCCACTCCGACCTACTTTGTGGGGGGGGAGGTCCTGAGCAGGAGCGTTATCATGCATTCGTTCCTGGGGACCAAGAATGAATATGTCACATAAACCTAAACACCCCCTGAGTTACCGACTGGATTTGGGTGTATAAATCAATGTTCACCAGTCTGGGGGTTCATATCCCCTTCTCCCGTTTTGTGATGGCGCTTCTGTTCTAAACTGGTGTGATGTGGCACCATTACCATTGCACCCGAATAGCTGGGCTTCCATCCGGTGCTTTAAGATGGGATGCGAGTACCTGAAGCTGCCAGTCTCTGTGGAAGTTTTCCTGTGGTTCTTCCTCTTGACGAACCCTTCAAAGGAAGGAAGACATAAGAAAGGGTACATGTCTTTCCAGGCTGTTCAAGGTAGATGAATCTTCAGGTTGTTCGAGGATTCATTCCATGGCTTCAAGAAGAAATACTTTAAAGTACGGCACGTCGAAGGTCAGCACCCCTTCTGGTTAACCTTAGAGGGGAAGCGTCATTTCCCGACTTATTGGAGCTTTGGGGCTGGGGCTGGGGCCAACGCCTTTACAAAAGTAACTTAAAAAGGGTTGACCCAGCAAAATAAAGATATAGCTGACGTGTTATTGGCTATCTTTGGTAAAAATAATGTCAACCATCACCTCTTAATGGATTATCATGAGATGGGTAGGAGCTACATAGATGAGTTGTCGGGTGGCCATTGTTTCCTGTTTCTTATGCTCAACTTATTTGCTTGCCTAACAAACTTCTAACTTGTATGTTTCTTTGTTTCAGTATCCATGGCTGCCGAGCAAGTTGATCTCGAGAACTTAATGTCCCTGTTTCTCCCTGGGAACAGTTATGACACCTCTGCCACTCCAAAAGTCGATGCTCTGCCTTCTCCAACTCGAAAAGTTCAGTCCCAACCTCTTCAAGGGGAGATCGCCGGCACAAGCGCTGGTGTGACCCCTTAAACGGAGGTTTTGGGAGAGGAGTTGGGTTCCAAGGTCACCATCCTTGACAATCTTAAAAGGAGGAAATCGACTTCCAGCCCAGAAGGGGTCTTCACCGTGATGGAGAGGAACTTTAACGCTGGGACCTTTATTGAAGCTCAGCTCCTGCTCGGTACCGAGGAGTTCTTCCACGGTGGGGACCTCGCTTCTCAAGCCAAGTGGGTATACCGCACCTTGCTCTGGGCTACCGCAATAGCGAGAAAGGCGGAGCCCGTCTTGGTTGGTGCGCGGACCCTGGAAGGCAAGCTCCAAGCGGCTTGCCAGTCTGTGGACAAGTTAAAAGCGGAGGTGACATTGATGAAGAAACAATTGGCTGAATATGAGGAGAAGGTAAAGGTCTCCGACTAGACAGTTGCTCGGCTTACTGAGCGGGAGCTCACCCTGGAGAGCCAACTCAACGCTGCTCGGGGCCGAGCGAAAGACCTAGACAAGAAACTTGCTGACGCCGTCTCGTCGGCAGATGCTGCTAAGGCCGAGGTCGCCAATCTAAAGAAGAGGAACAAAGAGATCGTAAAGCATGCTCGGAATGCCATAGGGGCTACCGAGGAAGCGATCAAGGCACAGGTAAAGTTGCTGGTCCCTGATTTCAATATCTCTGCTGTCGGTGCATTCAAGACCATCAAAGATGGCAAGATAGTTGACCTTCTGGGGAAGTAACTTGTGAATATTTGTACTTTTGGGCTGTGGTTGCTATGTAGTGTATGTTGTGGACATGTTGGTAGTTTTTAGGAGTAAAATGTTTACCGTTTGTTTATCAAATGATTAATTGTCAAGCCGACTTGAGGCTTTTACTCTTAATCGTTTATATTGTATGGCCTTTGCTTCAATAGCCGTTGACTAATCGTTGTGATTTCGCTGGCTCCTGGGGTGATTGTCTCGAAGTGCCGTGACGTTGGTGATAGAGCAGATAGCAAAACATTAATAATTGACTTAAACGCACACTCAAAGTAGTAAGTCGAGAAAGAATATAAGAACAAGTAAACCTTCAACAAAGTGGAATAGATAAAAACTGAAGTAGGATGGAATAAATAAAGACTTAAACGAAATAGAACAGAAACAAATGTTACTAGATCATGGAGTAACTGATCGCCATTACTAGATCAGGGGAGTGACTGGTCACCAGGTCCTGTGCTGGCGTTTACGGGTAGAATCTCTTCAGGTTTGCCGCATTCTATGTCTTGGGCACCTCTTTCCCGTCCAGCCGTTCTAACTTGTAAGCCCCATTGCCGATTGCCTTTCTTATTCTATACGGGCCTTCCCAATTGGTTGACAGTTTCCCCTCTCCAGGGGTTGGTAGGCCTACATCGTTGCGTTGTAAAACCAAGTCGTTTGGTTCAAAGCTCCTCTTTAATACCCCGGCATTGTACCTTAGGGCCATTCTCTGTTTCAGTGCTATTTCTGATAAATGAGCCACCTCTCTAGTCTCGTCGATTAAGTCCTTCTCTAGTGCTTCCTCGACTGGAGCAGCTGTGGGCTCGGTTCCCCTACTTCCATAGGGATCATTGTATTGACTCCATAGGTGAGCCGGCAAGGCGTCTCCTCAGTGGAGGATTGTGGCGTCATCCTATAGGACCACAAGACTGAAGCGAGTTCGTCTGCCCATGTCCCCTTCTTCTGGTCAAGCCGTTTCCTGAGGCCTTGGAGGATGACTTTGTTCGCTGCTTCTACCTGACCGTTGGTCTGTGGGTGCTCTACTGACGAGAACATCTGCTTTATCTTCAGGCCGGAAAGGAACTCACCAAACTTCTTATCAGCGAATTGTGTCCTGTTATCCAGTATCACAACTTTTGGGATTCTAAACCTGGAGATTACTTGCCTCCATATGAACTTTTAGCAGTTTGCCGACTATATGCTAGCCAGTGGCTCCACCTCGACCCACTTAGTACAGTAGTCAATGGCCACGATTAGGTATTTAACCTTTCCAGGGCCTACTGGGAAGAGCCCCAGTAGGTCAACTTCCCACTGACAGAAAGGTCGGGGGGCCATCAATAAGCTCAACTCCGCTACTGGGGTCCTGTAGAAGTTGGCATTTTCGTGGTATTTCTTGCATCTCTTTACAAATTCTTGGGCATCCAATAATCATCGAGGGCTAATAGTAACCATCGCTAACGAGCTTCCTGGCCAGGGCCATTCCCCCAATGTGGTGACCACAACGTCCCTCGTGGACTTCGCTTAGGACGTAGTCCGTTTAGTCGAGGCGTAGGCATTTTAACAGGGGCTGGTTTAGCCCTCACTTGAACAACTGGCCTTGTATTGACACATACTTGGCCGCTTTCCTTCTTATCATCTTTGCTGCCTTCTCATCCTCGGGGAGTTTGCCGACTTCCAAGAAATTAAGAATTGGGTCGATCCACGAGGGTGTGTTCACTATTTGGGTCATGCACAGGGTCACCGTAGGCTCCTTTATCAGGCCTTGAATCAAAGACTGGTTTTCCGATCCTGGCTTCGTGCTTGCCGGCTTTGATAGAAGGTCGGCCTATGCATTCCTTTCTCTTGGGACATGCTGCACCACGACCTCATCAAACTCCTCGCTCAAACTTTTAACCCTCTCTAAATACTTCTGTAACAAGGAATCTCTAGCCTGGTAGGTCCCGTTGATTTGGTAATTGACGATTTGAGACTCATTGTTTACCTCAACTCGCGTTGCCCCGACTTCTTTCGCCAAGAGTAGGCCTCCTATCAAGGCCTCGTACTCTGCCTGGTTATTCGAGACCGGGAAGTCGAACTTGATAGACTGTTCATAAACCATCCCAGTTGAAATTTCAAGGATTATCCCTGCTCCTCCAAATGCTTGGTTGGAGGCTCCGTCGACATGGATCTTCCACCGTGTGTCAAGGTTCTTGTGGGGTCCCTAGTCACCTCTACTAGGAAATCTGCCATTCCTTGAGCCTTAATTGCCTGCCTAGGCTCATACTACTAATCATATTGGGATAGCTCAACTGCCCATGTCATCATCCGCCCCGCCAGGTCGGGCTTCTGCAGAACTTGGCAGATTGCTTGGTCAGTTCTCACGGCGATCCAGTGCCCCTGAAAGTACTGCCTCAGCCTTCGAGACGAGGTCAGGAGCGCGTAAGCCAGGTTTTCCAGCTTGGTGTATCTTAGCTCTGCACCTGGTAGCACTTTGTTAATGAAATAAATCGGCTGTTGGGCTTTGTCCTCTTCTCGGACTAGGACGGCCGCCAAGGCCGCGTCCGTCACCACCAAGTATAGGAACAACATCTCACCGTTTTTAGACTTGCCCAGAACTGGTGGGGATGAAAGTATCTTCTTGAAATGGTCGAAAGCTTCTTCGCAGACTGGGGTCCATTCAAAGGGTATCCTTTTCTTCATGAGATTGAAGAAGAGGAGAGCTTTGGCTGCCGACGCCCCGAGGAAGCGGGATAGGGCCGTGAGCCTTCCGGCCAATCTCTGTACATTTTTAACACATCCTGATCTTATCATTCACAGAATGGCTTTGCACTTGTCCGGGTTAGCCTCAACCCCCCTCTGGGTTATCATGAAGCCAAGGAACTTCCCCGCCTCCATGGCAAAGGCACATTTGAGCGGGTTGAGTCTAATGTTGTGCTTATTGAAAGACATGAAGACGGTCTCTAGGTCTCCGACTAGGTCCTTTGGTTGGCTGGTTTTCACCAAGATGTCATCGACGTAGACTTCAACTGACTTCTCGATGAGATCACTAAACACTTTGTTCATTAGCATCTGGAAGGTTGCTCCTGCATTCTTCAGTCCAAACGACATCACCCTGTAACAGTAAGTGCCCCATTGCGTTATGAATGCCGTTTTTTCCTCATCAGGTTGATGCATCGGTATCTGGTTATATCCAGAGTACGCATCCATAAAGCTCAGGAACCGATATCCTGCCGCCACATCCACCAGGGCATCAATGTTTGGGAGAGGAAAGGAGTCCTTAGATCACGCCTTGTTAAGGTTCGAATAATCGACATACATCCTCCATTTTCCATTGGATTTTTTGACAAGGACTACATTCAACAACCACGTAGAGTATTCAGGTTCCCTGATGAACCCGGCTTCTACAGGCTGGCCGTCTGCTTGACCACCTCGTTAGCTCTTTCTTGGGACATCTTCCTTCGCCTTTGAGCAATGGGCTTAGCATCTGGCTTTACGGCAAGCCAGTAAGATATGAAATCGGGGTCCAGCCCAAGCATGTCGGCTGGGATCCGGGCGAATAAGTCACCGTTTGCCCTGATGGCCTCCATGAGGGGGTTCTTTCAGGTTATGAGGGAGGTTCCTATTCACAAAGGTGAATTTGTCCTCCATGTTTTCAACCCGGAATTTCTCCAAATATCCCTCGGGCTCGGGCCTCGGCTTATCGTCCACTCTAGCATCTAAGTCGGCCAAAAAGACCCGGATGCTTCCTTCGATTTCTTTCTCAAGGAGAGGCTGGCGTTGTCGCATGAAACCGCTGTTTCTAGGTCTCTCCTGAGGGATCCAATGGACCCATTGTCAGTGACAAATTTCATTAGAAGAAGCTAGGTGTATATCACAGCAGAGAACTCATTGATCGTCTTCCTCCCCAGGATGACGTTGTAAACTGTGGAGTCCCCTAGGACTACAAACTCGGCCATTACCGACCTCTTTCCTTCTGCTCCACCGATACAAACCGGGAGGGTGTCTATCCCATCGAGTTTTATAAAGTTGTCCCCTAAGCCAACGACCCCATGCTGATGGGTTTTAAGGTCAGTCTCGCGGAGTCCTAAGGCATCGAACACATTTCTGAATATGATATATCGGCCCCCGTATCCACGAGGATCCGCTTGACCAAGCCCGTTCCGACTCTCGCAGTAATCACCATAGTGGGATTTTTCGGTATGTTGTAAGCCCACTAGTCCTCTGATCCAAACGATATCCTCGAAAGTTCCTTGGGATGGGGTCTATGGCTACTCGATGACACGTCTAGGACTTTGCCATCCTTTTTGGTGGCGGACCTAGACTTGGGGGGTGCGTCTCTCCCTATTATCATGTTTCCACAGTGAGGGCTTTGTCAATGTCCTTGCTAGGTCCTCGCTTCTGTTTCACGACCAGACCACGATCTTCCTCGGAACGTTCTTGCTCCCTTCTCCTGGGCTCCCTTATGAACTAGGAAAACTCGGTTAGCTTACCTTCACGAATGGCTTGTTCCAAGGCGTCCTTCAGGTCAAAATAGTCCTGGATTTTATGGCCAAATCCTTTGTGGTAATCACAGTACAAGCTCTTATTCCCACCTGTTCTGTCTTTCAGTTGTCGGGGCTTCGACAGGATACCCTTGTCAGCGATCTGCTGGTAGACTTCCACAATTGGGGCCGTAAGGGGGTATAGTTTGTGAACTTTCCCAGTCGGGGGAAATACTTGAAAGGTTTAGCCGATCCACCATCCTTGGAGGGTTCTTTCGACCCTTCCCTGTGCCCGGGTTGACGAGTGGGAGGGTTGGCCAGCAGTCACTTATTGGCCGCCACCACCTGGCTAACCTCCCCATCGTTAATGTACTCTCTCGCTAGGTTCTGGATCTGTTGCATTATCCATACGGACTCGATAGTGAGGTACTTTCTGAAATCTTCATTTAACAGACCATTTGTCATGCATAGGCTGGCCACTGAGTCGGTCAAATCATCAATTTCTAGGCACTCATCGTTGAATCTGTTGAGGAACTTCCTAGTCGGCTTGCTAGCTCTTTGGGTGATCCTTAAAAGGTTAATGGGATGTTTATCTTTGGCAATGCGTGTGGTGAACTGTGCTAGAATGCTACGAATTATGTCCAAGAAGGTCGTAATGGACCCTTGAGAAAGCGCATTGAACCACCGGATTGCCGGTCTTGCCAAGGTCACGGGGAAAGCACAACACCTCACCACATCGCCAACACCCTTGAGGTTCATCTTGGCCTCGAAGGCCGTTAGGTGTTCCTGAGGATCTTGGGTTCCATCGTATCTCATGTCCATTGGCTTGTTGAAGTGTTTTAGCAGCCAGACCTTAAGGATGGAGGAGTAAAAAGGGGTTGCCCCCATGATTATCGGGTCTCGTCACCTTCTCGGCCTCTCCCTGTTCTCACCTTGGCCCTCCGACCCATCATGGGTCGAGGGGGATCAAGTGTCTGCTCTGCGTCTGGTACGGTTCCTCCGAGGGCTTCTTCCCCGAGCATCCGATCTCCTCGTAGGAGACCAGGTACGAGAGAGGCTCGTGTTGGGTCGGTAGCGATCCTTGGCCGCTAACTCCTTCTCGAGATTTTGCACTCAGTGGTGCAATTCCTGCATAATCCTTATGTTGTCACCACCCGTAGTCCCAAAGGGGTGCCTTTAATAGGAGCTAGAAGGAGGGTCATTCCTACGGGAGGGGGTTCTCGTGCCCTTACGAGAGGAAGCCATGGAGGCTATCCTGCTCATCAAGCGAGTTCCCTCCTCCTCGTGCACTTTCTCCTCTTCTTGCTCGTCAACTGGGCCCAATAGAAAATCCATTCACGCTAGTTCCCCACAGACAGTGCCAAAATTCGAATGCTCGGCTCCCAAATGGTTTGGATCTACTGGTATCACGGAGAAGTGGGTATTGGAGGCTGGATCTGGTCAAACGCCGGTAGTGAAGGTCCTCCGAGTAAGTGGTGTGAGGAGGAGGTGGGGCCACCTGCAAAAGGACTCTGATCAGCGGATAATTTATACGCTTTTTGGTATTATTTTTAGGTAGTTTTTAGTAGGATCTAGATATTTTTTAGTATATTTTTATTAGTTTTTAAGCAAAATTCACATTTATGAACTTTACTATGAGTTTGTGTATTTTTCTATGATTTCAAGTATTTTCTGGATGAAATTGAGGGACCTAAGCAAAAATCAGATTTAGAGGCTGAAAAAAAGACTGCTGATGCTGTTGGATTCTGACCTCCCTGCACTCAAAATAGATGTTTTGGAGCTACAGAAACCAAAATGGTGCGCTATCAATTGCGTTGGAAAGTAGACATCCTGGGCTTTCCAGAAATATATAATAGTCTATACTTTGCTCGAGTTTTGATGATGCAAACTGGCGTTCAAACACCAACTTCCTGTCCTATTCTGGCGTTAAACGCCAGAAACAGGATAGAAGTTGCAGTTAAACGTCCAAACTGGCATAAAAGATGGCGTTTAACTCCAAGAAAAGTCTCTACACATGAAAGCTTCAATGTTCAGCCCAAGCACACACCAAGTGGGCCCCGGAAGTGGATTTCTGCATCATTTACTTATCTCTGTAAACCCTAGTAACTAGTTTAGTATAAATAGGACTTTTTACTATTGTATTGATATCTTTTGGATCTTGACATCTTTGGATTATCCTTAGATCATCCTTGGAACATTTTTCCTTAGACTTGGAGGCTGGCCATTTGGCCATTCCTGGACCTTCATCACTTATGTATTTTTAACGGTGGAGTTTCTACACACCATAGATTAAGGTGTGGAGCTCTGCTGTTCCTCGAGTATTAATGCAAAATACTATTATTCTTCTATTCAATTCAAGCTTATTCTTATTCTAATATTTTCACTCGCACTTCAACATGATGAATGTGATGATCCGTGACACTCATCACCATTCTCAATTTATAAACGCGTGCCTGACAACCACTTCTGTTCTACCTGCGAAAGCTAGAGTGTGTATCTCTTGGGTTTCTAATCAACGATTCACATCGTTTCCTCTCTAACAATGGGGCATCTGAATCTGAGATTAGAACCTTCATGGTATAGGCTAGAAACATTTGTTCTTATGTATTTTCAACGGTGGAGTTTCTACACACCATAGATTAAGGTGTGGAGCTCTGCTGTACCTCGAGTATTAATGTAATTACTATTGTTCTTCTATTCAATTCAGCTTATTCTTGTTCTAAGATATTCATTCGTACCCAAGAACATGATGAATGTGATGATTATGTGACGCTCATCATCATTCTCACTTATGAACGCGTGCCTGACAACCACTTCCGATCTACAAGCAAACAAGGCTTGAATGTTTATCTCTTGGATTCCTTAATCAGAATCTTCGTGGTATAAGCTAGAATTGATGGCGGCATTCTTGAGAATCCGGAAAGTCTAAACCTTGTCTGTGGTATTCCGAGTAGGATTCAAGGATTGAATGACTGTGACGAGCTTCAAACTCGCGATTGTGGGGCGTTAGTGACAGACGCAAAAGAATCACTGGATTCTATTCCGACATGATCGAGAACCGACAGATAAATAGTCGTGCTGTGATAGAGCGCGTTGAACATTTTCACTGAGAGGACGGGACTGTAACCACTGACAACGGTGATGCCCAACATACAGCTTGCCATGGAAAGGAGTAAGAAGGATTGGATGAAGACAGTAGAAAAACAGAGAGACGGAAGGGACAAAGCATCTCCATACGCTTATCTGAAGTTCTCACCAATGAATTACATAAGTATCTCTATCCTTATTTTATGTTTTATTTATCTTTTAATCATTAATCTTCCATAACCATTTGAATCCGCCTGACTGAGATTTACAAGATGACCATAGCTTGCTTCATACCAACAATCTCCGTGGGATCGACCCTTACTCGCGTAAGGTTTATTACTTGGACTACCTAGTGCACTTGCTGGTTAGTTGTGCGAAGTTGTGATAAAGAGTTGAGATTGCAATTGAGCGTACCATGTTGATGGCGCCATTGATGATCACAACTTCGTGCACCATCTACAGACTTATGCTTTTCCTTTTTTCTGTAAGAGACAGAGCTAGAATATGGTTGGACTCTCAACCTAGAGATAGCCTGAACTCTTGGGATAAGCTGGTCCCGACTTTCTTAGCCAAATTCTTTCCTCTTCAAAAGCTGAGCAAGCTTAGAGTGGATGTTCAAACCTTCAGGCAAAAATAAGGTGAATCCCTCTATGAAGCTTGGGAAAGATACAAGCAATTCACCAAAAAGTGTCTTTCTAACATGCTCCCAGAATGGACCATCCTGGATATATTCTATGATGGTCTGTCTGAATTGTCTAAGATGTCATTGGACCATTCTGTAGGTGGATCTATTCACCTGAAGAAAATGCCTACAGAAGCCTAGGAACTCATTGAAATGGTTGCAAATAACCAGTTCATGTACACCTCTGAAAGGAATCCTGTGAATAATGGGAGGCCTCAAAAGAAAGGAGTTCTTGAAATTAATGCTCTGAATGCCATATTGGCTCAGAACAAAATGTTGACTCAGCAAGTCAATATGATTTTTCAGAGTTTAAATGGATTGCAAGCTGCATCCAACAGTACTAAAGAAGCATCTTTTGAAGAAGAAGCTTATGATCCTGAGAACCCTGCAATGGCAGAGGTGAATTACATGGGTAAAGCCTATAGAAACACTTATAAACTGTCATGGAGAAATCATCCAAATTTCTCATGGAAGGATCAACAAAAGCTTCAACAAGGCTTTAACAATAATAATGGTGGAAGAAACAGGTTTAGCAATGGCAAGCCTTTTCCATCATCCTCTTAGCAACAGATAGAGAATTCTGAGCAGAACCCATCTAGCTTAGCAAATATAGTCTCTGATCTATCTAAGGTCACTCTCAGTTTCATGAATGAAACAAGGTCCTCCATCAGAAACTTGGAGGCACAAGTGGGTCAGTTGAGTAAAAGGGTTACTGAAACTCCTCCTAGCACTCTCCCAAGCAATACAGAAGAGAATCCCAAAAGAGAGTGCAAGGCCATAACTGTGACCAACATGGCCGAACCTGGAGAGAGTGAAAAGGCAGTGATTCCCAGTGAGGAAGGCCTCAGGGAATGTCCACTGGCCATTAAGGAGTACCCCACTGAGGAACCAAAGGAATCTGAGGCTCATACAGAGACCATAGAGATTCCATTGAACTTCTTATTACCATTCATGATCTCTGATGACTATTCATCTTCTGAAGAAGATGAAGACATTGCTGAAGGGCAAGTTGCCCAGTATTTAGGAGCAATCATGAAGCTGAATGCCAAGCTATTTGGTAATGAGACTTGGGAAGATGAACCTCCATTGCTCATTAATGAACTGAATACCTGGATTCAGCAAACTTTACCTCAAAAGAAATAGGATCCTGGTAAATTCTTAATACCCTGTACCATAGGCACCATGACCTTTGAGAAGGCTTTGTGTGACCTAAGGTCAGGTATTAACCTCATGCCACTCTCTGTAATGGAGAAACTAGGAATCTTTAAGTACAACCTGCAAGAATCTCACTAGAGATGGCAGATAAATCAATGAAATAGGCTTATGGACTAGTAGATGACGTGCTAGTGAAGGTTGAAGGCCTTTACATCCCTGCTGATTTCATAATCCTAGACATTGGGAAGGATGAGGATGAATCCATCATTCTTAGTAGACTTTTCCTAGCCACAGCAAAAGCTGTGACTGATATTGACAGAGGAGAGTTGGTTCTTCAATTGAATGAGGACTACCTTGTATTCAAGACTCAAGGTTCTCCTTCTGTACACATGGAGAAGAAGCATGAAAAGCTTCTCTCAATATAGAGTCAAACAAATCCCCCACATTCAAACTCTAAGTTTGGTGTTGGGAGGCCCCAACCATGCTCTGAACATCTGTGAAGCTCCATGATAGCTCACTGTCAAGCTACTGACATTAAAGAAGCACTTATTGGGAGGCAATCCAATTTTATTTATCTATGTTATTTTATGTTTTCTTTAGGTTGATGATCATGTGGAATCACAAAAATAACTGCAAAAATTAAAGCAAAATCAAAGACAGCATTAAAAACAGCACACCCTGGAGGATAAGCTTACTAGCGTTTAAACGCCAGTAAGAGTAGCAGAATGGGCATTAAACTCCCAGTCTGGCACCATTCTGAGCGTTTAACGCCAGAAATGGGCACCAGACTGGCGTTTAACGCCAGAACAGGGCACCAAGTTGGCGTTAAATGCCAAAAAGGAAAGAAAGATGGCGTTAAATGCCAAAAACAGGCAGCAACCTAGAGTTTAACGCCAGAATTGTACTCTAAGGGCGTTTTGCATGCCTAAATGGAGTAGGGATGAGAAGTCATTGACCCCTCAGGATCTGTGAACCCCACAGGATCCCCACCAACCTCAACTCATTCTCTCTCTCCCTCACACCTTTTCATAACACTCTTCCCCAAATACCCTTCACCAATCACCTCCACATCTCTTCCCCAAAAACCCCTCATCCCTCCTTCAATTTTACACATCACTAACACTACTTCTACCCCTTGAACGAACCACATTCCACCCTCCATCTCCTCCATTTTCTTCTTTTTCCCCTTCTTTCCTTCTTCTTTTGTTCGAGGATGAGCAAACCTTTTAAGTTTGGTGTGGAAAAGCATTGCCTTTTGTTTTTCTATAACCATTTATGGCACCTAAGGTCGGAGAAACCTCTAGAAAGAGGAAAAGAAAGGCAAAAGCTTCCACCTCCGAGTCATGGGAGATGGAGAGATTCATCTCAAGGGTCCATAGCTCAGTAGTAGAGCATTTGACTGCACATCAAGGAGCCATGAAGGAAGAGCAACAAAGGCAAGGAAGAGACATTGAGGAGCTCAAGCACTCCGTTAGATCTTCAAGAGGAAGAACTAGCCACCATCACTAAGGTGGACCCATTCTTTGATTTCCTTGTTCTTATTTTTCTGTTTTTCGAATTTGATGCTTTATGTTTGTCTATGTTTGTGTCTTTACTACATGATCATTAGTATCTAGTGTCTATGTCTTAAAGCTATAAATAATTCTATGAATCCTTCACCTCTCTTAAATGAAAAATATGCCTAATTACAAAAGAACAAGAAGTACTTGGATTTCAAATTTTATCTTGAAATTAGTTTAATTATTTTGATGTGGTGGCAATACTTTTTTTTTCTGAATGAATGCTTGAATAGTGCATATTTTTTATAGTGAAGTTTATGAATGTTAAAACTGTTGGCTCTTGAAAGAATGATGAACAAAGAGAAATGTTATTGATAATCTGAAAAATCATGAAACTAATTCTTGAAGCAAGAAAAAGCAGTGAGAAGGAAAAAGCTTGCGAAAAAAATGGCGAAAAAAAAGAAAGAGAAAGAAAGAAAAAGAAAAAGCAAGCAGAAAAAGCCAGTAGCCATTTAAACCAAAAGGCAAGGATAAAAATGATCTAAGGCTTTGAGCATCAGTGGATAGGAGGGCCTAAAGGAATAAAATCCTGGCCTAAGCGGCTAAATCAAGGTGTCCCTAACCATGTGCTTGTGGCATGAAGGTCCAAGTGAAGAGCTTGAGACTGAGTGGTTAAAGTCGTGATCCAAAACAAAAAGAGTGTCCTTAAGGTAGCGTTTGTTTTGAAGTACTGGGACAGAGACTGAGAGACTGAAACTCAATATCATGTTTGTTGGGTCAGAGACTGGTATTAAAATTTCTGTCTCTGTCCCCAAAATTTCAGTATTTCAGTACCTCCAAAAAGTAAGGACACAGGGGACTGAAATTTTTAGAGACGGATACTGAAACTTTAATAACATTTCATACCTAAAATACCCTCATTTCAATTAATTAATTTCAATTTTACCCTTTGTACAAATTAAATTAGAGCTTCATTCTTGTTTCAATTTCTGTCTCCCACTTTGCACCAAACAGAATACTGAAATTTATTTCAGTCTCTGTCTCTAAGTCTCTGCCTCTCAGTATCAGTTTTTCAGTCTCTCTACCAAACGCTACCTAAGAACTCTAGACACCTCTAATTGGGGACTTTAGCAAAGCTAAGTCACAATCTGAAAAGGTTCACCCAGTTATGTGTCTGTGGCATTTATGTATCCGGTGGTAATACTGGAAAACAAAGTGCTTAGGGCCACGGCCAAGACTCATAAAGTAGCTGTATTCAAGAATCAACATACTGAACTAGGAGAATCAATAACACTATCTAAAATTCTGAGTTCCTATAGATGCCAATCATTCTGAATTTCAAAGGATAAAGTGAGATGCCAAACCTATTCAGAAGCAAAAAGCTAATAGCCCCGCTCATCTAATTAGGACTAAGTTTCATTGATATTGTGAGATTTATTGTATATTCTCTTCTTTTTATCCTATTTTATTTTCAATTTCTTGGGGACAAGCAACAATTTAAGTTTGGTGTTGTGATGAGCGGATAATTTATACGCTTTTTGGCATTATTTTTAGGTAGTTTTTAGTAGGATTTAGCTACTTTTTAGTATATTTTTATCAGTTTTTAAGCAAAATTCACATTTCTGGACTTTACTATGAGTTTGTGTGTTTTTCTGTGATTTCAGGTATTTTCTGGTTGAAATTGAGGGACCTGAGCAAAAATCTGATTCAGAGGCTAAAAAAGGAACTGCTGATGCTGTTGGATTCTGACCTCCCTGCACTCGAAATGGATTTTTTGGAGCTATAGAAACCCAAATGGTGCGCAATCAATTGCGTTAAAAAGTAGACATCTTGGGCTTTCTAGAAATATTTAATAGTCCATACTTTGCTCGAGTTTTGACGACGCAAACTGGCGTTCAAACGCCAACTTTCTGCCCTATTCTGGCGTTAAACGCCAGAAACTGGATAGAAGCTGCAGTTAAATGCCCAAACTGGCATAAAAGCTGGCTTTTAACTCCAAGAAAAGTCTCTACACATGAAAGCTTCAATGCTCAGCCCAAGCACACACCAAGTGGGCCCCAGAAGTGGATTTCTGCATCATTTACTTATCTCTGTAAACCCTAGTAACTAGTTTAGTATAAATAGGACTTTTTACTATTGTATTGACATCTTTTGGTTCTTGACATCTTTGGATTATCCTTAGATCATCTTTGGAACATTTTTTCTTAGACTTGGAGGCTGGCCATTCGGCCATGCCTAGACCTTCATCACTTACGTATTTTCAACGGTGGAGTTTCTACACACCATAGATTAAGGTGTGGAGCTCTGTTGTTCCTCGAGTATTAATGCAAAATACTATTGTTCTTCTATTCAATTCAAGCTTATTCTTATTCTAAGATGTTCACTCGTACTTCAACATGATGAATGTAATGATCCGTGACACTCATCACCATTCTCAATTTATGAACGCGTGCCTGACAACCACTTCCGTTCTACCTGCGAAAGCTAGAGTGTGTATCTCTTGGGTTTCTAATCAACGATTCACATCATTTTTTCTCTGACAATGGGGCATCTGAATATGAGATTAGAACCTTCGTGGTATAGGCTAGAAACATTTGGCAGCATTCCTGAGATCCGGAAAGTCTAAACCTTGTCTGTGGTATTCCGAGTAGGATCTGGGAAGGGATGACTGTGACGAGTTTCAAACTCGCGACTGTGGGGCGTAGTGACAAACGCAAAAGGATCATTGGATCTTATTCTGACACGATCGAGAACTAACGGCTGATTAGCCAAGCGGTAGCTGTGCCTGGTATTTTTCATCCGAGACGAGAAATATGACAGTTGATTAGCCGTACAGAAATCGTAAAGGACCATTTTCACTAGGAGGACGGGAGGTAGCCATTGACAACAGTGATCCCCAACATACAGCTTGCCATGGAAAGGAGTATGAATGATTGAATGAAGACAATAGGAAAGCAGAGATTCAGAAGGAATAACGCATCTCCATACGCTTATCTGAAATTCCCACCAATGAATTACATAAGTATTTCTATCTTTATTTTATGTTTATTTATCTTTTAATTATCAAAACTCTATAACCATTTGAATTTGCCTGACTGAGATTTACAAGATGACCATAGCTTGCTTCAAGTCGACAATCTCCATGGGATCGACCTTTACTCACGTAAGGTATTACTTGGATGACCCAGTGCACTTACTGGTCAACTGTGCAAAGTTGTGAAGAGACGTGTGAGTCATGGTATTGTGCACCAAGTTTTTGGAGCCATGCCTGGTGATAACAATTTTGTGCACCAGACTCCAATGCTCAAGTCAGTGTCCGTACAAGAGGCGACAGTTAGGGTTAGGGTTTTGTGACGTACCTCGGGAGAGGGGTAGAGCCCTCCTCTTATATAGTCTGTATTGGAGTGGGTCCCACACGGACAGATCTACTTTCCTAAAAATTTCCTTCCCAGCTGTCTAGGTTCGCGAGGGAGGGGGGCGATGACATTCGGGTCACGTCCCGGTTCGGATTCGGTAACCCGTCGAGTCGATCAGACGTCCGGACCTAGGTCCTTAGTCACGTTGGACTGGACTGGAATAATATTAAAATAGATTAAGCTTCTAATGCCAAATTTTTCTGGTAAATTTTGAGTTAAACAATTTGAATTTAATTAACCTAAAAAAATAGCGAGTTAAATAGATTAATCTGCTAAAGAGACCGTCTAATTTTTTATTTTTAAAATTTTTAATTTAAAAAAATTGATATTTACTTTTATCCGATCTGAAAACGTAATTCATTCAATAAAAAATTTTATTTGTTTAATATTTTTGTCTAAAATTGACAATTTTTTTCAATTTTTTACGTCAAAACTTAAAATTTTTTTCCACACATTTTTTAGAAATAAAAACAAAACAAATCAACTCGTATAATTATTAGACTCGTCGTAAACAATTCAGACCTTACAATTGAGGCCTATAAATAAAAGAAAAAATAGACCAATTCGTATAACGCACGAATTTAAACAATAGACCTACTTAAATAAGTCGGCCTAAGTTGTCTGATAGTCCTAATTTCAATATTATACATAACTAGATAATCATTTTTTATTTAATAGTTAATATAATAATCAAATTTTAAAATTATTATTTTATTTTAAATTTTAAATTTTAAAATTTAAATTCTAAACTTAAGACACTAAATTTTTACTTTAAACACCTCAAAAAATAAATGCTAAAAAGGTAATATTTTACATAATTTTTTTACTATTATTAACTTATTAAAAATTATATATAATTTAAGATATTATTTGAATGTTATGTTGACATGCATAATGTCAATTTATATATAATTTAAGATATTATTAATATAAAATAATTATATACGTATATCTGAATTTAATTATTATATAATACTATAATAACTAATAGGTGAGTTCTACTCAACCCCGTCTATTTCAACATGTAAATTACCCCTCGTTACGTGACATGTTTTAATTGGATGCTTAGTTTTAGTTTGAGTTAATTTAACTCAATAAGAGTTAATATGTTAACTAAAGTAGGATAATTTTGTAATTAAATATTTTTATAAGAGAGATAAATATATAATTTCTATAAACATTAAAAAATAAAGTTATATTTTTATCATTGTGTAGAAATTCAATTTACTCCAGTCCCATTTCTCTCTGAAATTGAAAGAAAAAATCAACTCATTGGGTGTTCTATATTTTGATGAACCAGGAAATAAGGGTGTGTTTGGCAACCACGTTCAAAGAGAAGAAGTACGTTTAGATATCTTGAAAGCTGTAATTTTTGGTTTGGCAAATTTTTGATTCATGAACGCAGAAGTGATTTTGCATTCAAAACCACGTTTTCAAGAAGCAACAATTTTAAGCTTCTGCGTTTCACCAACGGGCTTTTAGCCATCAATACTCAATCTTTATTTATTTTTTACCAATTTTATCCTTTATGCATACTATTGTATTATTTATATTATTTTTATTTATATGAACTATCTTTTTCTATTATTTACTATTTTTTTATTAATTATTTATTTGATATTATACACTTTTATAATTATAATTTTTTTGTATTATTTTTATTTTTTTTAATATAATATATTGATCCTATTAAGAAAGTAAATTAAACAAAAAATTAATTGTAAATAATAATAATAAAAAATTATAACATACTAAAAAAGAGTACTAAGAGTACTAAAAATATACTGTATAAAAAATATCATAAATTTTTTTTGATTTATTTCAATTACTACCAAAATAAATATTTAATTTTTTTATTATTTTTAGTACTCTCTAAAATTTATATTTTGTTAGTTTTAATTAAAAGTATATTTTGCCAATTTTTATATATTATTTTTATCTTAGTGTATAAATATTAATTTTATTATAGAATTAATTAATAACATCTATTCAAATATCTAAATTAAAATAATATACAAAAATTATTTAAGTTGATGTCTATTTTAGTAATTTTGTATCTAAAAGTGATTTTGAATAGTGTAATCCAAACAACATTTATTTTACTATAATTCATTTTGATATAAATATTGCCAAACATAAATCACTTAATACAAACTTACTTTTCATCAAAATCAAGTTTGCAAAATTAATTTTATTCAAACTCCCGTTTGCAAACTGTAATCCAAACACACACTAAGTATTTAGAGAAAATAACTAATTAAATGGCCAGGGAAAAATATTTGAGTCTGTCAGAACAGCGTGAGACCATCTCGACCACAAGGTTGTAGCGCGAACAATCCTCCACCGTTCAGATGGCATGCGCTTTGGAACAATTAATCACGCTCTGACCTCACGGTCATAGTTCAACCAAAGTCTTCTTAGAACTCAAGGATACAGATGTACGAGCCTATAGAACAGATCCTGTTCAAATAAGGTCGTGTTCTGTGTTTTGTGTTCTTTGTGTTTAGTTATAAAAACTGCTTTTGTTTTGTGAACCTAGCTCAGGTGAGACTAAGTTTACGTTTGCGAAATTCAGAAAATCTTAAAATTTAAGAATGTGAAATTGATTATGATGGCTTTTTATGATGATAGTGTAGAAGGGGAAGACGAAAAAGAAAATGAAAATAATGATGATGATGATGATGATGGTGATGGTGATGATGATATGGGATTTCTGGATGGCATTGAAATTAAATTTGGAGGTATTTAATTACATAATCATCCACTTTGGGCTATAATTTAATTACCAATAATTTAACCATAGTTAACATAACAACCAATTAAAAAATGACATGTCACAGAGGGTAAATTACATGTTATTATAAGAAGGATATGCTAGAATTTACCTAATAGGTAATAAAAATATCTATTTTTTATATTAAATATATAAATAATTATTTTAAAAATTAAATATAATTAAATAATTATATAAAATATTTTACATTGTAAATACATTAAAATTAAACACATAATTCAAAGTTAAATTAACCCAAACTCAATCTAATCCAAATACTCTATCCAACAATCAATAATGTATATAATATTGGTGTCAAATATATACACAAGACAATTTTGATGGGCAAAAATAAAGGACAAACATTCTAGTATTCCACCACCAAAGACATATATTATTATGATCACACTCACCCACTACTAATTACAATGACACCACCACCGTCTTCTCCACCACTAAGAGATCCCTCACAACACGTTCCTTCAGAAATATATCATATGATATCTATAATGGACCTAACACATGCTTAATCGAACCTACTAGAAGTCACCTTTTCAATGTGTATATATAGTGTCCCATGCCTCACACTTTCATGCACCAATAAGTTCTTGCTTCATGCCTCAAGCGGTGAAATAATAACAACAATAATACATTATATTGTATAGTCTTTTATCAAGCTTAATTGATAGACATACTCATATCGTAAATTCTCCTATATACTGTCACATTCTCTTTGTTGAAGTGTAGAGAGACATATATAGTGTTAGAGATCATGGCAAGCTCCAAGGTTATTGGAGCTGTTTTCATTGCTTTGTTCATTGTGGACATAGCATTTGCTGCTAGGGTGAAAGACAGCTTCTTAGGTGGTGGAAAAGGTGGTGGTGGAGGAGGAGGAGGTGGTGGTGGCGGAGGAGGCGGCGGTGGTGGCAATCTTGGAAGGGGTTCTGGATATGGATCAGGTTATGGGTCTGGTGGAGGAGAAGGATATGGTGGTGGAGCAATAGGAGGAGGTGGTGGCGGCGGCAGAGGAGGTGGTGGAGGTGGTGGTGGTGGTTCAGGAGGATATGGATCAGGTTATGGATCTGGGTCTGGGTATGGATCAGGATATGGCTCTGGTGGTGGAAAAGGTGAAGGTGGTGGCGGCGGTGGAGGAGGTGGGAGAGGTGGAGGTGGAGGAGGTGGTGGAGGCCTAGGTGGCTCCGGCTATGGCTCTGGTTATGGTGAAGGAAGTGGTTATGGCCAAGGAGGTGGCATTGGAGGAAACGGTGGTGGCGGTGGCGGTGGAAAAGGAGGAGGAGGTGGTGGCGGCGGTGGCAATAATGGAGGTTCCGGCTACGGAAGTGGGTCCGGCTATGGATCCGGTAGTGGAGGTGGTGATGAGGGTGAGTCTCCTTAAACAAATTAAATGAAGGGTTAAAAATATAAATCAGTTTTTAAAATGTATTTAAACGAAATAGGTTTTGTTTCGATTAGGTTTAATTTGCATTCAAACTATGTTGGTTTTCATACATGTGATCTCCAAAAATAAACTATAGGGTGGTTTCATGGCCATCCTTCTTCATGCATGCATGGTAGTGTTAATATTTAGTTACCCTTCGTTGTTAGTGATGTTATCAAGCATGGCATTAACAATAATATTTCTGTACTTGTGTCTTCTCTTCTCCGATCCTCTTCCTCCTTTCTAGAGTATTCTTGTCTTGATTATTTTTATCTTAAAAAATTGATGTGATCAAAGAATATATATTAACGTATTGTCATTGTTAAAGATATATACTTATTAACAGTACTAGTTATTATTATCAAAGGAGAAAAGTTGTTTCAATAATAGTTTCATGTAGTTTTTAAATCGAACAGATCAAAATTCAACCCAAGTAAGTACTACAAACTTTATAGTAACTCATTGTGAGTAGCTTTTCTATTTAATTATGACTTTGTAAAGAAATGTTCCGTACATTTATTATTTCAGAATTTCAGCAAGCATGCACTCTCATTTCTTGGTTGGAAAAAGAAGTTTAGCTAATATGTGTCCTAAATCCTTTACATTATTATTTCCTTGGTATGATAATTAATTACTGTACTTATGCTCAGCAATGTAACGCATGTGGGATACTGAAGGCTGGTTTACAATGACAGACATTTGTTTTACATAACTATATAATTTGCAGACCTACAGGTCCATCATTTTTATTTTTCTATTGTTTTTATGATGATACTACTTACCGGGGTACCAAAAAATCATTTGCTAATAATATTTATGCTGGTTTTTTTTTCTTAAATAGCTCTCAGTCAAATGTATGCATGAATAACTAAAGCATAAATAACTAACGCATAAATAACTACATTATACATAATAAAATACAATGGTCAACTTTACCTAATAGGATAAAGTTGCTATTTTTTTTTTTTGTTGAATGCATTTTTTTATCTAAATAACTGGGACGAAACCATACTCATGAAAAACTATTTCATTGTAACCTGTTTAACCCAACTTTTAATGACAAGAAAATACACCCAATTTTTTAAGTCTCCAAACACACGTTAATGATTCAAATTATAGTTCAAACTGTGAACTAAAGACAAGATTTGCCCGTTGTAATGTTAGAATCATTCATATTAAAATTACTTTAGACAACTCTTTTCCGCCACTATGGCTCGGCCATGAGGACCCCGCCACAACTTTGAAAAAGCTTGATGAACATTTTTTATCAGTTTCGCATGCTTGTGCCTGCAAAGCGTTAAAAAGAGACTTGGAGTCTTGCACAAGCAAAGATATTCAACCGTTACAAGATCCTAAACAGCCACTACTTTTGGCATCCTCACAATCACAATGAAACCACCACAAAAGAGCACAGAAGATTGTCAGTTATTGGACCTTATCTTAGAAACCCGTGATTATGTCTTGTCTTGTTTCTCGGGCTTTTTGAAATAAAATATACAAATGGCAAACATGCTTATTGAATTATTTCCAATAGGGCTCCTATAGAAAAGCTATCAGTCTATCAGTCTTAAAACACAACAAAGATGCAACGATATTGATTGGTAGTGCAGGCACTCATTCAACCAAGGCAAATATTTCATGAACATGATCATAATTTGGGCCAATATCAAGCCCATTAATAATAATAGATGGCACATCAACGAAGTACAATAATCCATGACCAAAAAAAGGTACAATTAACAGCTATGTTCAAATAACACTACCCACAATGCACAATACCACAAAAAAAAATAATAATAATAACACTAGCCACAGCTTGATCATGAATAAGAAATACACGACGGTAACTCGCAAGTGAAATTCTTAACTCAATTTCTATGACAGCAAATAAATTTTCTCAAATCCTATCTCAGGCCAGTAACAGATGAAGATACAGAACGTATATGATATTAGCTACTGTTGACTTACAACAAAAGAATATAGTTCTAAATACTACACTTGGAAAAGGCAATAATGCCCTTTCCAATCGATCTTAAACTGACAGGGTTTGAGAATAATTCCTATAAGACCGCTCTCAACAAAAAAAAAAAAAATCCTGCCTCTCGCTACAATAAAGATCTCCCAGAGTATATCATATGATGAGAAATAATGTAAACAAATCCCAAAAATTCAGCAAATGTATAAGCAATTAGCAAGCAGGTTTCACTACGCATCTAGAAGCAGACTAGTGCATGCAAACTACCCTACTCTACTCAAGAACCCTCTCAGAAGCATAAGCAACCTTCTGCATTATCATAGATTCAGCTGTACGTATTGCTCTCTGGGAACCCGTTATAGTAACTTTCCTGTATAATAAGGAAAGTAGTGTAAAGCATTTTGGTAAAGGAAATTATTTTGGACATTTGATCATTGATCTGGCTTATATTCTGGATATGAAGGGTGAAAAAAGCCTTGATAGAATAAAATCCTACCTGTCTGTTGTCCCAGATATGTAATCTCCTCTGTCTGATATCTTTATCCTTGCCCCACTAACCTGGAAAAAAGTTAAGACTTACTTGGGTTAGTTTCTTAATTAATTAGTCACTGTAAGCCATGTAATACTCCCAGCCATTGACAAACCTGACTAATATCCATTATATTCCTTCCGCCACGACCAACAACCAATCCTATATGGTCATCTGCAACACCAATGGTCAGCGAGTTACTCCGGTCCTCCTGGAGAACAACAGGAACTCTGTCAGTTCAGACATCACCAATTCACCTTCAGATGAAGATGTGAGGAATTCACTACTGACTACAGGTCCTATAATCCCATGATAGCATGCTTGGATTTGGCCATAATTTTCAAATTGCCAAAATCATAATCTAAAAAAATTATTCACATGAAACTGGATTTCATAAAGCTCATCAACTAAATCTCAAGACAACAGCAGTACTATATTAAGCATGCATTATAACTAAGTTTCATACTGTTCTTAGTATACTAAACAATGCAGTGTTGACAGTTATTTTTTTAAGACTTCCTCCATTTAAAATGCAAGATGCCATCACATAATGTGCTTCAGTGGTAGTTCCCCTTATATATGTGATATTAGATCCTTGTCTAGTGCTGCAAAAATTTAGTTTTCTCATTATCACAATTGCAGGAAGAAAGTAAAATTAGATAAACAGATCATATTGAAACCATTGGATCCGCCATTATCAAAACCATAATTTTCATTAAAAGCTAAAACCCAAACAAAAAGGAATTCTTTAAGTTTCTCTTAAAATGTCTTCTAGTATTCCATCACAAACCCTTTCAAGTTTTGACTGAATTCTCTTTAACCTGATCCTCTTTTCTCACTGGGACCTCCATTGGTCTATGATTCAAATGATCAAACCAATCATATTCTACCCAATGGATGCTAATCTAAGCAAGAATAATAACTCCTACTCTTATCTTCTCATGTATGTCTATTCAACCACCTTAGCACAAACTATAAGAAGCTAAGCATGTTAACACTGAGAATGATAATTCATGAGAAGAATTAAATAAGTAATTCCAGGATAAAAAAACACTTGATTTTTTGTTAAAAGTTTCATTTGTCACAAGTCACAACATGCATGTTAATCGGCATCCTGTAGAACAAGAAAAGGGAATTCAACATCTTCCTTTTTTATATTATTATTATTAACTCAGTAGAAAATTCAAAACAATAACAATACTAAATTAATGGAACAAAAGAACCTTGCTATTCTGGAACTTTCCTCCAGCAGCACCATTTGGTCTGTAGTTCGCTGCATTGTATGGTGCTGGTGCAACAGATGGAAGCACATATGTATATGGAACACCATGATAACCCGAAAAGTAAACACCTATGTCAGTTAACAATATTATACTTAGCATTAAACTCACCAAAGTAGCTCATCACAAATTTAGCACCAAACTAACTCATCATAAAACATTTTCAATATCTTCATTTTCATTGAAATGAAAATTTAACAAGGGAATTAATATAATATAGAAAGATGAGCATTCCTCTAAAAATGGATGATTAAACTATATTAACTCCATTTTTACCTCAATATACAAAACTATAAGCAGAACATACTTTTGCCATAACTATCTTCTACATATCTCCATGTATAAGTACACAACATAGTAGTAGAGAAGCAGATGGGACAAGTTCATTGAGAAGGAAAAAAAATAAAAAAGTGCCTACAAACCCATAATCTTATACAAAAAGAAATAATCCTACAATAGCAGGGAAAGATATTATGGTTTGAGGCAATGCTTCCATATACTAACTTCATGCAATCATGGGAACCCATACACACAAAACATGGACAGTGGAGAGTTCAATATTTTACTATTAGGCCCTCCAACTCCAAAATATACATTATAAACATACAGATTACTAACATGTAAGAATGAATAACATCCAAGGTACTAATTCGGAACACTAACCTGGATATGAAAATGGAGAGTTCATGGACTGCGAATAATGAGGATCTTCAGCTAACTTAGAAACAATTAAATCAACTGCACGCATTTGCTCATCAAGAGTTCCTGTCAGTGTCACTAGCCTATCATTCAATCCGTAATAATTATTATCCTGAGGAGATATCTTAATTCCAGCCTGAGATTCTTCAATGAATGACCTGACCAAGGGCAAGAATTTATGCTCTAAGCTTTTATCACCAATCATGTGTAATTTAAAAACAAAGAGAAAGGGTCCTACAATTAAGAACTCTCTCTTTTCTGACATAATTTAGGGGGAGCAAGGGGAAATAAAAGCTGGAACACCAAAGAACCACATGAAATCACAATACACCCAGAATCATAAATTAAGACATAGTAGTATGATAGTATCAACAACTACTTTTATCTGTACATATTTTAAAAAATTGTAAATAGATAACTTAATGAGGAAAAGCAATAGTACCTAATGGTAGCACCTCCCTTGCCAATTATACCACCACAAGAACCATTTGGAACAATGAGTCTCACTTTTGTTTTTGGCTCAGCATCATTTTCATCCTCACTTTGAAGCTAATGACACAAGGTAAATAACTTTCAGGAAAACAGGAAATTGTAATACAAGTTTTCATTCTCTTCATTACCAATCAAATTGACATCATAAATTACCTCACTGAGCAACTTAGACAGAATAAGTTCAACAGCTCTTAGGATTTCATTTATTCCACCAGATACCATGATAATCCTATCAGTAGTCCCAGGAAAGAATTCATGGTTGCGTGATAACTGGATTCGTGCCCCAGATTGTGACTGAAAATCAGTGATGGTTGAACCACCCTTTCCAATAACAGAACCAGCTGCAGAGTTTGATACAAGAAACCTAACATATGTTGGCTTCTCTGCGGAATCTGCAAGTGATCAACATAATGTCATATAATATTAAATAAATAAACAATTAAGACATTTACATATTTACAAATAAGAGTATAACTTTTGGATGCAACAAGACAGAATAACTATCGAACATAATTTTAAGCTTCAATTGACCAGATTCTATATATGAAACAACTTGCCTCATCTTATGAGGGAAAAAAAAACCAACAATGCTTCCCTTCAACTACCACTATGTACAACATAATCATTGCAAAAACTTCAAAACTACTTCCCACTTGCATAATGAGAATAATAAAAGGAAACCAAATCTTCAATCAATGTTAGCCAAAATAATAACAACCAGAACCAGAATATCCGGTTTATTTAAGCAAAAGTTGAGCTAAAAAGCTCAACCCAGAGAATTTTAGAACACTTATGTTAAGGATATATAATACTGCCAAGTAAGAGTTAGTTCCAGTTGTGTGCTAAATCGGTAATGAGATGCCGAAAGTGGCCTAACTAGATTCAAACCAAAAGAACTCCAAATTTGACCAAAATGGAGTATATTTGGGAAACCTTCATTAGCTCCCTCGAAATTTAAACTTAATGAATGAAAACAAAATGAGCAAAGGAACAAAAAATAAATGAATAAACAAACAAATAAATAAATAAGCTCTCCTAGTTTCTGCCATCAATAAAACTTGGTAAGCAACAGCATATTATCCTTCTATGCAACTGAATATAAGCATATCCACTTAAATCTAAAGACCAAAGCAGAGAGATAAAAGAAATAAGTAAAACCCAAAATCACATCCACTCAAAAAGCAGCTATGCATTTTTGTTCTTATTTTCATTTTCAGGATAACATAGCAAAAATAAAAAATGAAAACAGTGAATCTGAGGAAAGGTAGCGTGATTGGTGGCGCGTAGTGCAACAATTAGGGTTACGAAAGGAAGGTGTTGACCTTAGAAGTTAGAAGAGCATAAGCGAGATACATTGAACCTGACCTACACTAGGGCACAGAAGCATGGAGAGAGAAAGCAGATCGGGATCGAGATGTACCTTCAAGGGAAGGGGATTGGTGAGGCGGCGAGGCGTGCTTCCTTGGCCCTTCCGGCGACGACACGTATGAAGATTCCGTCGACTCCATTCCCTTCTCCTTCCTCTTCTTCTTGTTCTTCTTGTTGCTGTTTCTCTGCTTCTTCCTCTTCCCCGAAGCTGATAACCAAAACCTATTATTCTTTGAATACGCGAGCAAGAGAGAGAGAGAGAGGATTTCGAAATGAGATTTAAGAGCGAGGTAGAGAGAGGGTTTCACAGCATTGGGTTAAGGAATTCAAAACTGTTATGAGAGAGAGAGAGAGAGAGAGAGAGAGAGAGAGAGAGAGAGAGAAATGGAGGAGTGAGAGTGGTGGGAACAGAGAAGAGAAAAGAAGAGAAGAGAGGAGAAGGAGAAGGAGGTGATAGTGTGTGAATAGCTGTTGCTACATATCCAAACATCTATCGCTTTTTTTATTTTTCTTTTTCTTTTTCTTTTTATTTTCGTAATAATAATAATAATAATAATAATAATAATAATAATAATAATAAGAAACTCACTCAGATAAAGACGTTAAAAATATTTTTTTATAAAGATGTTTTTTAAT
Organism: Arachis stenosperma; assembly: GCF_014773155.1. Lineage (NCBI taxonomy): Eukaryota > Viridiplantae > Streptophyta > Magnoliopsida > Fabales > Fabaceae > Arachis > Arachis stenosperma. Next base: position 148,069,798 of record NC_080385.1, read on the forward strand.
AATTAAAATTTAACACTTATAATCAATTAAATCGTATTATTTTTGTCAAAATTAGGCTAGACAAATTGATTTAACTAAAAAAAAGTAAATTAAATTTTGAACTGATCTAAATTAATATTATTTTTTATAAAAAATAACTACAATATCCTATTATAAAAAATTACTAAAATACTTCTATTATATATATTAATTTTGAAAATTCTAAATTTTAGTTCTTTATTTTTCTGTCGTAAGGTTAGATTTAAAATTTTTAAAATTAATATATATATATATATAATAATAAGAGTATTTTAATTATTTTTTATAATAAGAATATTGTAGTCATTTTTTATAAAAAAATAATATTAATTTAGACCAGTTTAATATTTGATTTATTATTTTTTCTGTTAAATCAATTTGTCTAGTCTAATTTTTATAAAAATAACATAATTTAATTAATTATATATATTAAATTTTAATTATTGAAAAACATCTTTAAAAAAAGACGTTTTATGCGTCTTTATCTGAATGGCTCCCTAATAATAAAGATGAAAATTTAGGTGCAATCGATTTTATGAGAAGTTGATAGTTGAGAGCCGTTAGATAAAAATTTAATCAAATCAATCAAATTATTTAACGATTCTCAGTTATCAACTTCACGTGAAGTCGACTGCACCTGAGTTTTTACCAATAATAAATGAGATATGTGAAAGGATTATAGAATTTATTGTTTTGATCATTAATTAATTATTAATTTAAAAAAAATAGGTAAAATATGTAATTAAATTATTTGATTAAAAAATTAAATTAATAATTAAATAATAACAAAAATAATAAATTTTAAAATTCTTTTAATAATTTTTTGTAATAAATAAATAAATAAAAATTGGTATAGTTTTGCGGAACTGTTGGGTTGTGTTGAGGCATGTGTGTGTCGTGTCCCTCTCTTTTCCTGGATATTTTTATTCAAAGTCTTCACTGCGCACTGCAAAAATCACAGCTACTCCCAAAGGTTTTATTTTTATATATAAAAAAAATATTATTTTAAAATTTTTATTTAAAAAAATTACTAATTTATTTAAATTTAAGCAAATTAGAGAAACTTACTTGTCTTAAGCACTATTAGATTTTTTGCCACTACATACGAAAAATCTTTTTTTATTTTTAATATTAGAGTAACAATTGTATTTTTTTAAATTGTGATATATTGTAGTAATTTTTTAAAATATGAAATGATTTAATGTACGAAGTATAAATTGGACTGTCCAATTTTTAAGAGATATAAAAATTGGACCGTCCAATTTTTAGGTATACAAAAATTTTGGAGTATATTCGATTCGTGTACTCCAAAACTTTTTAATTTTTACAAGTCGAACAATTTAATTTATGTACTCCAAAAATTTTTAATTTTTTCCAGCACAAATAGATGGATCATGGATCCAATTTGTGTATTCCAAACTTTTAAAATTTTTTTAAATACGAATCCATTTGTGTACCTCCCATAATTTTAAAAAACACCAAAAATTACTATATTAAAATATAACACTCATTCTACTTCTATATTTAAATTTTTTAGCCGCAAAAAATAGGTAAGATTATTGTTATGCATTTCTGCTAACAATGGCAACAAAATTGGTTAAATTTTGTTTCCATTTTCGCTGCTAATGAAAATTAAACTAAAAATAATTCTCCATCATTATCATTAGCATTATATCATCATACAATACATAGTATTTTAATATTAAAATTATTGACATAATATATTTTAGTACTAATATATATCTCTCTTTTTAAAATATTTTAAAAAAGTATTTTTTAATTATCAACTATTTTTCTAGGTATTTTAAAAATTAACATTTAATTATTAAATTTTTACTAATTATCAGCTATTTTAATAGATTTAATATATTTTTTTTATTATGTATTAATTTTAATTAATATGATATACAAATAAAAATATATATTTTATTGTTTAAATTATTTAGTCAAATATTCATTAATAATCTGTCTAAAAATTTTTAATGATATAAAATTGAATTGAATTCTATTAAAAATTAAATTTCAATTTGAATTGAATTGAATTTCAACGTTTAGAATGAATTGATAAACTTATAGAATTGAATTGAATTCCAATATTTAGAATGTTTATTAAATAAATTAAGATTTTATAGTAAACACCTTTATTCTTTATTAATCTAACATTATATTTAAATAAAAAATATATTTATTCATTAAATTATATGAAATAATTAAAATTTTATTTTTAAATTAAATTTTTCTTTAATTAAAATTTGTTTACTTCTTTTGAAAAATAAAAAATATTATTTTTCATTCTTATAAAATATGTAGAAGACCAAAATCAGAGTTTACAATTATTAAAGTCATCGACTCAAAAAAATAAACTAAATTATCTACTAACAACTCACAAATATTTTAATTTAAAATTTAACAAAAGTAAATTCATGCAACATAAGTATTTGTTTGTCAAAATAAAAAACACAAAATATCACTCAAAGTTTATTTTAAAAATCACGTAAATTTTGTGAAACTATTAGGCATGAAACCAACCTAACTTGTCACGCAACTATCCTAAACGCAACTCTTTTGGACATTCAAAGAAGACATCAATAAAAGTAGAATGTTCAACAAGCCACTTAACAATTTCAAAAAGTTTATCATCTTATGCACTTAAATTACGAATTGCCTCAAATAGTTTAGAAGTCTGGATCAAAATTCATTAAAAAGTTACGCAGAATGTAATAAGCTATAATAATTTCGCTCACATTGTCTACATCATATCTAGCCATCTCTCCTATAATAGAAAATTTATTTTTCACAATTCCAAAAACTCTTTCAATTACATTGGGAAATGATAAATGTCTTAAATTGAATAACTCTTTGAGATTTTTAGGAAGATGTCATGAATATTCTTTTAAATGATATCAAATATTTTGATATGGAGTGATAAAACTAGACCTTAGCATATATTCAGCATCTGCTAAATAAAATTTACCTAAAAATAGAATATAAACTATTTGCTTAACTAATATTAGAAGAATATTTATTAAAAATTAAAAAAACTACTAAAAAACTAATACCTTAAGGAACAATTAGATTATCTTCTCTACTAAGTGTATTATCTAAAATTCGTGAATCTGAAGCCGAGCCCTCCCACTCAGATATTATATAATACTCTATCACACAGAACTTTACAATTAAGTTGTGAAATAGAAGTTGTGAGGTATTACGACCTCTAAAATAATAAATATATACATAGTATATTTGAAAGGAAGTTATATTTGAGGAACCTTGAAAGAAAGTTTAAGCAACAAGTCGCAAAAAGAAAAGCGTATCACTCGTGTGAACAAAAACTTGCATACGAAAAAAAATAAAGATACATATATATAATAAGAGTAGAGTATCAAAGGATACAAAATATTCAAGGTTTGGGCTCAACTTGCGAAACTAAGGCTGATCGGAGAATATTTACATACATATATACAATCCCAAGTTCTAAAATACTCAAAATGAACACTGGTTCTCCATCAAGCCTTTAAGAGGTACAAAAGTGAAACATACACAAAGGAGAGTCTAAACATATATTTATATATATCCCAAAATCAAAATACATTAACCTGACTTCGCCTGCAAAAAAAAAAAAAAAAAAAAAAACTCCCGCATAGCGAGGTACCTCTCGACTTGCATATGAAAAAGACAACATATGTATGGAATGAGAGTCGGAGGTTCTCAACATGGTAATGGTGCCCACATAAATAATATATAAGGTTCCGAAAAAGCCAGAGATAATCCTAGAACTCCGACACTCAAATTTAAAACTTAGAGTTAGATTTTAAAACCATAAATAAGGTAAGTTATCTAAGGCATTTAGGTTCTAATCCAATTCTAACTTAACCCCCTTAATTCTCACTTTCTTCCAATTCTCTAAAACTCTGGTAGAACTGCCCTCGTCACTCCTCTGCTAGACAAGGGGACTCTCAGTTGCACAGACATATAATACATACAAAGAAAATACAGATAGATTTTAGTTACTACAAATAGAACACATAGTAGATAAGCATAGATTATTAAGTAGGCAAACTCAAGTAATACAAACTCAAACAAAACAGAAAAATACATATATGAATGCTTGCCTTATGACTAATAATATCATCTGTCAGTTATATAGCCAACCCGATATGTTCTAGTAGCTAACCTTGGACAGAAACACATATTTTGGAGCAAATGGGACTGAGCTACAACCCACTTGCTACTACTCGCTTAACTCAGAGCAAGTGATGTAACCACTACTACTGCTACTACCCAGGCGGGTGTTTACAAACTCAACCTGGAGCAAATAGAATAATCCACTACTGCTTCTACTACCTAGGTGTCACAATCACTGACCCAGAGCAAGCGGGACGAACCATAATCCTTGCTACTATCCAGGTATCTCAATCAAACATTTATTCACTCTCAAGTCAATCATCAATCATAATTCACCACTTGTCAAGCTTTTTTCACTTCCAAGTTAATACTCTCTCAAGGTTCTCCCCTTTCACCAAAATTAGAACTAAGTATTAGGACCTTAGAGAGTAAAAATAGAGGCTTACATATTTGAAATCATGTTTAAATTACAAAAATGTAATATTTTCCAAAATAGAGTCTCGTATGCGCATGCCATGTTGCGGGTACACGGCTTGCAAAATTCACCTCTCGCGTACACACCCGCGTATGCGAGAGGTCTGAACAAAACAAAATTGTCGTGTCGCGTGTGTGTGTCTTGTACGCATGCCCCTCAAATTTCGTAAAAAGCTGTTAAGTTATGCAGAAACTACTTTTACACTTCGAACTTCCGACTCACATAAATTTTTCGTTAAATATTATTTCTAGTCCATTTTTCAAACAGTATAAACTTCACGGATTCAATTTTCATTCAAAACAAATTTGGGGTACGAAAGTCGAGTTATGTTTTGCCAAAGTTCGATAAAAAATAAGTTTTTCTCAAAATTTATCAACCTCTATTTTTACCAAGTTTTCAACTCAATACCAATGCATTATTCGTTAAAACAACACTCACCATGTATAAAACAGGTCTACTACCATTCTATTACCTTCCCATTGCATCAATTACTCATTTATACCAATTTTTCACTCCACATAACCAAAGATCAAACAACATTATTCATTATTCATCATTATGCATTATCATCATCAAACCCCAAACTCATCAAACAACAAAATCATCATTCATCAATTCATTCTCAATATAATTTCACATTTACATCAAGATTATTAAGCATTAACATATTCACATATTTTCAACCTATTCTATAGTCATTTAACCTCTGTTTTCACGAAACTTTATATATTATCTACAAGAAACCAAAACTATACCTTAGCCGATTCCTCCTTAATGTCGAAGCACCTCAATTATCTCCGTTCTTCAAGTGTTCAAAGCTCCGAATCCTCAGCGAAAGAAAACCCAACCTGGTTCGCTTTCTAGTCACCGATATCATCGAATTTGTCTCCAAAACATATATCTCACTCTAATTCTACATAAATATCACAAAAATCAAACTAGGGTTCATAATCATTAATGGTTCACAAGAGTTAATGGTTTCTCACCTTACCGCAAAAATTCGGGACAATACCCGATAAGTTCACAAGGCTAATTTGATCCTAAATACCAAAATCACATAATCTCTCAAAATTAAAACTTCAAATTTTCGAAATTAGGAAAAGAGTGGCTGAATGAGAAATCGCTATATTCTTACCAAATTATTCAGTGAATTTTGTAGAGAGTTTCAAGATGAACACGTGGTCGCTGACAGCTCATCAATCAGAGCTCCAGATTGAAAAATAAGTGAAATCGAATTTTTTGGCAAGGGTTTGGCGTACCTCCCCCCCCCCCTTCCCTTGTGTTCAGCGTGCTTCCATGGAAAAATGAGGGAATAGATATTGTTTTGGATTTTTATATAATGAGCTTTGGATCCGGTCTAACTAGTTTGGCCCGTTGACCCATTTTTGAGCCAAAAATTTTAAAATTAGTGTCAAAATTCAAATTTTAATTATTTCTACTTCATTAAACTATAAATTCAATTTCTTAATTTTATTAATAATTAATAATTAATTTATTAGCTAATTATTCACTAATTATGCAGAATTTACACATTACATAAGAGAATTTTAAGTCAAATGTACAAGCTACTAATACATTCATTATCAGGTAACTTCTTCTTTCTCTATATTTTGATATATCTTTTAAAATTTTATCACAAATATGTATTCCATCTATAACACCGACACAATTCTAAAAATTTAAACAAAAATTAGTGATATGACCATATAAAAATACAAAAAATATACATAAAAATAATAAATGAATTTTATTTTTAAAAAATTACCTTAAAATATGAATAAAATCCTGATAAATAATTTCTGATAGAACAACTGTACTATTTGATTGAACTAAAAATTAATCTTTAAGTATTATTATAACTTTAAGAATTTGATAAAATGATGACTGATGACTGTTTTAATAGATCGACAAAAAAAAATTTGTTCGAATATTTGTTTGACCACTTAAAATAGACAAAAAATTTGTAATTTATTCCTCAATATAGTTATATATTGGATATTCTTAAGAAGTTCTCTTCTATAAAATATATCAACTAATCTTTTAAAAATATCATAACTCATATGTATTATAAATAGAACATGAGTTATAATGTATTTTTAATTGAACTATCAACTCATCTCGTACGTAATCTCTATTATATATTTTATATCGCTGTGTTTGAATGATTAGTCTTTTAATTGGAGATATACGCTGCCTTCTATATTGATACAAACTAAATAACCTGCATAAATAATTAAAGCTACAATTTCTGTTTTGTCAAATTCATTCATATTATCTACAAGCATTTGAATATATATATATATATATATATATATATATATATTCACATAAATTTTATATAAATTATATTAGATGTATATAAATTCTCATAAAACAATACACATCTACAAAAAGGAAAGGAGAGCAATATGTTAAAAGTTTAAATGTGATATTATTTAAGTGCAATACACATCAGATAAAACAAAGAAATATATATACCTTATCGATGAAACACGTCTATACGAAAGAAAAGGAGCTAAAACACATCTGTACAGAAGAGAAAAAGAGAGTGAAAATAGCGTTGAAAGGTAGATGGAAAATTTAAAAAATAAATGAGTAAAAAAAAAATTAGATCACATATATATTTTAGATATTTTATATTTTAAGTGAAATTTTAATAGAATAAAATTTTAAATTATATCCAATTAGATAAGAATTAATTTTGAAAGAAAATAATAGAATTGAATTCTATTTAAACCCTTTTTTTGTTTTAAATGCTGAAATTCAATTCAATTCTTGTGGAAATTGAATTTAAGGGATTTTCAAATACTCTATAAGAAATAAAGTCTATAAATAATATCATTATATTATATTATCTTACAATCACTACAGCAAATCCGCCGCTTAGTAGCGGTTTAAACAGCGGTTCAAAAACCATTGTTGTATAGAACGTAGACATTTGATTTTGCAGCGATTTTGTTGAACCGCTAGCACAACCGCTAGGAAACTACTTGATTGGCGTCAATTGTTTTAGCGGCAGTTTGAAACCGCCGCTATTTGGCCAACAGGAAATTCGAATGCATTTTCTGGCGGTTTTGAACTACTCCTTGTGTTTTTATAAATGTATTCCGCGGCGGTTCCAAACCGCCGCTATCCGATTTTTCCAAAAATTTAAATTATTCATTCATTTTGAATTGCAAAATGACTGTATTTTGCACTGGCAATCAGCGCTCTTTTAATTACCGTATTATTTTTTTTGGCTATTTATAAAAAATTTTCTGATATTAGAAAACTTAATTATTTTTTAACTGAATGAATAAATTGATGGGTGAACGAATAAAAATCAAAATTGATAAAATTATTCATTAAATCCAAATATCAATAAAGTGTATTTCTTACTAAGAGTTGTATAATCAACAATAAGAAAGTGTATATTTAGCTTAAAGAATAAATTTCAAATCCTTAGATCCACTCTCTACTCTGTCCCTCTAATGAATTTATCCATGCAGCCACATTTGGTGGTAGCTCCCCACCTTGCTCTCGAACTAGACACATTAGAGCACTCTCCATTGCCTTTCTTTTTAATTTCTCAGCCGCCAGCTCTGCTTGTAGTTCAAGCAACACCCTTTGGGTCTCCTCCCTTTGAGTTCCAATGATTGGTTGAGCTGAATTCGAATTAAACACTTGACTAGTAGTCGGTCCGATTCCCATGCCACGCACTTTACCTGGGTGCTCCTTTCCAAGAGCTTGAGCAAGTGAATCATTCTGAGACAATAGCCTAGATGATTCATCACGTTGCTCAATCTTCGCAATTCTTTCCTACACAATTAGATAAGCGAACAAAATCATTTATTAGCCAATTGCTAACCAAACATACTTTGGACACAGTTTTAACAAACAAAACCTATGAGAAACAACATAGCGATTTCCAACACATTACTCACACCAATAGCCCAGGCTGCATCATGGAGATAAGATCCATTAGATCGTTTGTGCGTTAAGACAAACAACTCCCCCTACTAACTGGACGCCCCTGTCGTTCCGACTGCAACAATATAGCTTAAATAGTTAATAGTCTACATAGAGAATGTTCAAAAAGTAGGTTAAGAGTAAATTACCTCTTCTTCTTCGAGCCTTGCCAAGCTTTTCGATCCGCCAGTATGAGTGTATAACTGCTTCGATCGATTCTCAGCATTTTTCCTACACTTCTCCTGTTATCCCATCAAACATAAGAGCTACTAGACACTATTTTTTACTAACTCAATATGACATAAATAGATTTTTAAAAATTTGAGATAAAAATACATTACCTTTGTTTCATCACTGTTGTGATAATCAAGGAACCATCTCCATTGATCTGCAGTAATTTCCGGTGGACGGCCTCTAATATTTTGTTCAAGAGTTAGCTCTTCATCGTAAAAGTAATGATACAAATGATTCCTCGTGTCCTTCCAAGCCCTTCTTAGCATTTTTAATATCGTACGCTTGATAATTCCTCTACTATCTTCTTCAAAATGAAATAATTCCTACAAGAGTAGAATTAAATTGTTGGTAGGCGTCGAATTAAGATTTCGGAACTTTACATAAAAATATTAATTTACCTTTACACATTCATTATATATCTTGTTCCTAGAGCGAACCTTTCTCCAGTCCTTCTCGCAGATTAAAAATTTGGTGTAGTCAGATCCCAACATTCCGACAACGCCGCTTAGTATACTAGCTTCATTTCCAACTGGTTGCAGTCTATCGTTGAACCTCGGTACGATCTTTCTACCGTTAGGTGGCTTCATAGCTTCTCTCACACTTAAATAAAGTTGCTTGATTGTCCCATTGAATTCTGTTTATCACAATTAGTGTGTGTGGGTAACCACTATGGCCAAGATGCAATGAAATCATAAAGAAATTACTCATAAAGTTATACATAGGATAAATTATTGTATACCAATTGTTTTAACATTCCAAAATTCGGTGGTCTTGCGTCTCTTACGCTTCAGAGCCTTTGATGCAGCAAATAGGTTGTAAACATGTTGCTCAAAAGAATCTATCTCATCTACCTTTGGGTCTAAGTCTTCATCAGGTGGTTCCGAGTGTTAAGCACTATTCGTGGGAGGCGGTGGTTTAATATAGGGTGGTCGAAAGGGACGTAAAGATGAGGTCGGAGCGACACCAGTACCATCAGAAGGGGGAATTAGACCATCCATTTGGGACACGAAAGAAGCTGCAGCAGATTCTGTTTATATTTGCTGACATATTGAGTCTATCTTTAATTTCTTCGTGAAACAACCTATCCTAGACATCTTAATAAACTTAGTACCACCAATAATATCACTTAATACTATTATCAAAATGTAAAAATAAACGAAAATTCAAGAGCATTAAATAATTCAAGAAATATTCAGACACGTATAGCAATAATATATACATGCTAAAGCTCGTAAAAGAAAAAAGCAATATGCTTAAAATGAGATAATTGGAAGCGACATGCCTTTCCAATATCTATGTCATGCGTATACTTAAGTGACTAAACAGGTGCAATATAAATTAATAATAATGCATGCGGTTCAAATAAGAAATTTTATATGATAGGACATATATAAAACATGTAGAACAGCATATGATAAAATTATCATAAGTAACTATATATCCCTTTCACATTTGAATGTACATGTAAAGGCATGTGTTACAACTTGGTTGCATAAGCACTATATACAGGCATTACCCGAAATCAAATCAAAACCCAAGACATGATATAAACAAAAAATATATATCCAAGTTAATAAATCCAAACTTTCATATTTTGCCAGAGTATTGATTATCTTTGGAAACCTGAATTCAAAAATATTAACGTGACGCATTCGGGTGCGAGTATGCATATCTTTCGCGTTGAAGAATATTTTAAAAAAATATTTTTTTTAGAATTATACGAAAATTGATATTTAATAACTAAAATTTTACTAATTCTCAAATATTTTAATAAATCTAATTTATATTTTTTATTATGTATCAACTTTAACTAATATGATTTGTAAATAAAATATATACATTTCATTCTTTAAATTAATTAGTCAAATATTCATTGAGGATTAAAATCTACAAAAAATATTATATTTCTATATATTATTTTGCAATGCGTAGTATTCTGTCGCCAAAAATCATTATATTCTCTTATAACCCATAATACTCTAACACAAAAAAAAACATGCTAATGTGGTGCGTTCTAGTACTAGTATGTATACCTATTTTTTTCACAATTTTTTAGAAAAAATACCTTCTTTAAAATTAATTATACAAAAATTGACATTTAATGATTAAAATTCTACTAATTATCAATCATTTTAATAATCTAATATATATTTTTTGTATCAATCTTAATTAATATGATTTGCAATTAAAAATATACATCTTATTATTTGAATTAATTAGTCAAATATCCATTAAGGAATAAAACCTTCAAATAATATCATTATATTATATGGTAATTATACCAAACCTTCCTTAAAATAACATGTAAATTACTCCCTATTATGTGTCACATCTTAATTGGATATTTGCTTTTAATTTGAGTTACTATCTTAACCATAGATAGATTATATTGTAATTAAATTTTTAAAAAGGGTAAATGTATAATTTATTAAAAGATTAGAAACTGACTTTTTTTATTTTTCAAATCACGTTAATGGTGGTCCTAATCCTAAATTCTTCTTCCTCGTTCTTTCTTAATGTCACTCCGCAACTCTTCCTCACCAGTCAGCCTCTCTTGAAGTTTCGAACGGCCGAACTCCAGAGTCCAGAAGTCACGATCGTCGGCTTCTCTAATTCGTCTCGTCAGCTCCGGTGCGTCTCCAACACTGCGCCGTCGCATCTATGGCTCCCATGATCTATGTCGTCGCGTCTCCTTGCTCCAATTTGTTTCTCATCATCGCATCTTCGTCTGCCGCTACTGTCACTTCTGGCCATAATATGCTTCGCTGTGTTTAAACAGATTGGTTTTCTCTCTTCTCTGCGTTCTTGAAACTCCCTATAAGTTTTTTTTAGTTATTCAGTTGGCTTATAATTTTATTACAATCAACAAGGCAGTGCTGCTTGGGAGGCGCGACGAGGATGAAAGAATGGGGGAAGAGCGAAACACCGAAAACCATTACAGAGGGTTAGGATACATCTTCTGGAAATGATTTGGGGAAAAAGCCATGTTTCAATTTTTAATACTTTGAAAACACTACAACATTTTTAAGTTGAGACAACATTTAAAAAGTGTTGTCTAAAAGCTGATAAAAGGTTGCTTTTTATCTATGGCAACACTTTTGGACCTAAGGCAGCGTTTTTGGGCGGCGTTGCATATGCGGCCGTTGCCTTAGATCAAGGCAACACTTTTTTGCTTCAAAAGCGTTGCTTTTGAGGACAACACTTGGTAAGTGTTGCCTTTGGTTGAAAAACAACAACACTTCAAATGTGTGTTTGAGACAACACTTTGCAGTGTTGTATTTTCTCTTATATTTTGGCCACTACTAAAAAGTGTTGCTTATTTGCAATAAAATACAACCCTTTTACGCGTTGCTTATAAGTTTGAATTTGCAATCCTTTGAAGTGTTGCCTATTAGTTTTGAATATGCAATCTTTATAAGTGTTGCCTTTTTTTTTGGATATGCAATCTATACAAGTGTTGCTTTTTCTTTTGGATATGCAACCATACAAGTGTTGTCTAATATTCAAAATATGCAACTAATAGAAGAGTTGCCTTTTGAGCAAAAATAAAAGTTACTTTTGTAATAAAAATACAAAAAAATAAAATTTACAACAAATTTTTTGTTCATACATATGTAATTATTTTAATTAATAAATAAATTTGTGCACAACAGAAAAAATTTATAAAAGAGACAAAATAACTAATAATAAAGTAAAAATTAAATAAATATTAAAAGGTTCAATTAGTATTTCAAATACGTGTTCATCAATAATTCTCGACAAAATAATAAAATTCTTATCTAACAATACATAACAAAATAGTAATTAATATTTGTAAAAAAGATGTCAATCTACTTGCATATTTTATATCCATGCTTGACTTGTCCCATATGCTAAATTTGCAAATAATACATAACAAAAAAATAAGTAACTTATTATTAAAACTAAAAAATTATAATAATAGAATTTTTTTATGATATTAAATACATAGATATAAAAGTAATAAATAGCTTGCCTCAGATTTCATTCATGCAAGACACAAAATCACTAAATACCAAATACATAAATTACTAAATTAAAACAGAGTTGATGTGTGAAGAGAGAATAGAAAATAGAAAAGAAGCTTCAAGATTCTGCTATGTGCAAAGAGAGATCTCAATCTTCTATTTTTGCCACTGACTAAACTAACTTCTATATAAATATGGAGCTAACTAACAAAGAGATATATTACAAATTCAAACTTCATAATAACTCGGTATATTCAAGGTTTTTTTGCAGAAGAAAAAAGAACCAGAAGCTAACCATTACCTCGTCAGTTGCATCTTCCCTTTCAGATGCATCGCTTTTAGCAGCTTCACAGCTCTCATATTTTCTTTTGTTTTCATGTTCTTCATCCTGGTTATTTAACCAAAGCATGGTGTCACTTTGTACGAATAAAGCAACAATCTTATATCAACATTGAAAAACACAGAAATGAACTCAGATGAGCAGAAAAAACACAGGCAAGCTGCTCGACTGTTTCTGTACTAAATATTAGATGTATTCATTATTTAAATTTAATTTCTAAAATATAGTTAGCATAGTGAGAAGTTCACACATATCTACTTTTCACCATCTATTATGTCAAAATTATCCTTTTTATATACCTGAAGAAGGATTGATTCATTCAGGTCTTTCACCGAGTCAACTTCACTATGAGTTTATTTCAGCCTCTGCTCCACCTTCAATGAACTGCACATAAATTTGAAGAACATTAAGAAACAATCAAAAGCATGACAAATTGACACTCATGCGTATAAATAAATTAAATTGAACTAATCAATAAAATTTCAAATATAATTCAGTACCTCAAAAACATAATTAAATAGAAAAATAATTCTAAACTATTCACAATAATACATAACATATAAAAATATATATATACGGGCTGTATCAAATACTCACTTATCAATAAATGGTTTGCTAAGGTCCCTATTAAGATTCCCTGAGCCGAGACATGGATTAATGCATTGGACGTAGTATCAACTATTCATATTCATAGTCAGTAGTATATATTGGCACATAGGACATATCTAGAATGTTTCTTTCCTTTTGGAGATTAGAAAATTGAAAACAAAACCTTCAACTTATCGAAAACAATCAAATGCTCCAAAAAAAACATAGCTTAGTGTCTTGGGTAGTTTTAGCATCAATTGCTATAACTCTTGCCTTCTGAGAACTAAAGTGGTGATCACCAGCTGTGAATGAAGGACACAGATGATTGTTTTATAAGAATGAGACAAATGGCAGGACACAAACTCATGATGACAAAAATGAATGTCATATAGATTAAGAGCTAGATCATTTTCCAATAAAAAGAACCAAAAAATGCAGAGTACAAAACCATAGTCTTGTTTCCTTGTATCAAATCAAGTACCTTTACAAAGTTTTTAGTCCATACTTAAGACTCTTGGAACTTGAATATACGGCTCCTCATAGCTTGGAATGGCACCAATCATCACATCCCTGTAAACCAACACATTTGAATCAACAGTTTTTCAACTATGTCCAATTGAAACATAATGATTAATGGATAACTTCATTTTCACCTGTGCTCAAATGTTAGAATCACTAGACTATTATCAAAATACAAAAATGCAGGTATATAATAATGTATATAACAGATACCGTAGCGTAATCATTGGCTATAAGATGAGCCGAAAGCAATCCTCCAAGAACTCTGATTGTTGTCTCAAACAAAGAAACAGTTTTGTTCTGTAACATACCAAAAAGTAATTAAATTCATCCTTAACTCCAAATTGAGTACAGAAACTTAAAATTCAGCTGCTTAGCCATTCACTCACAATATCAAAGCGAATATTTTTACCAATCCATTCAACGGAAGCGGCAAAGCGGTCATGGTCACCGAGTAGAGCCAAAGTGTCCAAAGAATCAATCTAATAGCACCTATCACAATTATCATCAAAATTATCTTATAATTAATGAATGAATTAATTAATTTTGGTGATTTTACTTAAATAATATAATTTAGTAAAGCCACTAGCAGCAATTAAGTAATGGGGCATATTCCTAATAAATTTAAAAAATTATGAAGAGGCCTACTCCTTGTAAGTTCCCATCATTTCCAATTCTAAATCATTGGTATTCCTGTAAATTGGAACCTCCATTAAACCAAATCACAGAAGCTGTCACCTAAGGTTTGAAGCTCTATGAACAACGATAGGGTTTTGCTAATATCAAAAATCTGCCAAAATTCAAATAAAAAATCACTAAAGCATCACATTTTTCACAATTGCAACAATTCAATTGGCTCCACATTTATGTTTTGATCACTAATATGAATTCAAGTATACTGAGAGTTGAAGAACTTGGCAAGAAACTCTCCTGAACTTTGCTGAATCTATCCATCTCTTCCTCCATAAAAAAATAAGTTACTTACATCCTGAAGCATCAAATAAAAAGAATAGCTACCTCTTGGCATTCTATAAAGCCTGTGCTGTCCAAATCATAGAGCTTAAATGAAACTGCAAGAGAATTGCAAAGCCTGTGCTGTCCAAATTATAGATCTGCATGCAGTAAAATTCTAATGTCAAAAGGACATCCAATTAATTGAAATGACTAGTACTTGGAGATACCATGAAAAACAATGAAATTTATTACTAAGTAGCAACTAGCGAAGACAAAAACACTGATTTCTATATGAAAATTTAAACATAGAAATGCATGTGCTTTTATATCTAAACAAATACTGACCTCTAACTAAATGGGGAGATTACAATGCAATGATGAGGTACCCAGGTTTTCTAATTACACTTAATTCAAATGGACTTCCCCCCTTAAACTAAATCAATAAGGCACAAACACACATATGATATATAACGAACATAAATACAAAGTTATGCAATGCATGTCTGTATTGTGTATAGTTCATCAAAGTTGTGGAGGCACATGTGCAATGTGTAGCTTAGCTTTATGAACCATTTTTAGGTTAATTTCCATTAACATACATGGCTTACTTCTCGCCCCAATCTGTCCATACATATTATTTAGTAGTAGATGAATCACATGCCCACTAATTAATGTTTTAAATTAAATAATTACAATTACTAATGGCTTAAATTAAAGGAGTATCTATCTATGCATGTGCAATCTCAGGAAGAGCAAAAAACAAATGCAGGCACGAAACATTCTAATTTGTACCAATACCTTATATTTAAATGGGAGACACAATTTAGCTAAAAAAGGAAACAGAACAAGACTTGACCCTACAACTACTTAGCTAATAAAATAATATATAGATTACAAAATACTAAACAACAGCATATATGTAAATTTCAAACTGATCAATGATCACATTGAGTAGCCTTCAGGTTGAAGTTAAATTATTTTTTATAAGTTAAAGTAGTAAAACAAGTTTTTCATTGAAATAGCTATTGCACACAAAATCCATCAAGCAGCCAAACCATTGTTTACAACTTTACAAGATAAAACCATTGAAATAGCTATTGCACTCAAAAACCATCAAATGTTTAAGCACTTGAGGTAGCTGTAGCCAAGACAAATCTTTCAAGAATTCCCCAAATATTGTAGCTATGAAAGCAAACCTAATTTGCAAAGAGAGAAGCAGAAAAAAAGAAGTGAACGTAATTGGAAGCATGACGAAAAACTTAGCGCTAACTCAATTGAACTGAAGGAATTCCCAGCCAACTCCAACATCTACAATAACAATGAATCCACTGTTAAATTCCCAAATTGAGATTTCACCAACAATAATTAAATTCCAATCCCTAAAATTGCCATCATTCAGTGATTAAAGCAGCAACAGATAAATATATCATAACAATGAAACATTGTAGCGATTTTACAAGACCATAATTAATTAAGCAGTAGGCAATGAACAGATAGTGACGCGAGGAGGGACGAACCCAACGGCGAGGTGAGGCGAGCAGTGACGAACACGACAGAGACGCCAACAGCGACGCCAGCAATGAGGAACACAGGCAATGACAAGGAAATCGAATAGAGAAGAGTAAATCGCGAGCAGTGACAAGGAATGCGAAGAGAAAAGAGTAAATCTCACATCAATCAAAATTCAAAGTGGTTGGAGTAGTTTTGTTATTTCAACAATTCAACCAAATTAACCACTAGTAAGTAAAATTTGAGAGAAATTTTTGTCATACCTGAGAAATTTGAGAGGAAGATGTGAACAACACCACGGCGGAGCAAAGTGAGTGTTTCAGAATGACACGAGCTGAAGATCGAACATGGCGGAGCAGAGCAGAACACGATGCGAGAAGAAGCACATGACACGAGCAGAGCAGAATGCGATGCAAGCATAACACGACGTGAGCAGAGCAGTGAAGAACACCACGACGGCAAGAGAGAGGAACGCAGAACGCGAGTCAATATCGTGAAATTGGGGAAATTGAGCTAGGGTTGCGGTTAGGATTTTGATTCTAAAATGGTATGAATTGAGTTGTGTTTCTAAGTGTACTTGACATGTTAGTAAGGAAGGTGATGAATTAATTATTGCTCGTGTTTCCTTTCTTGTTTTTGGTTTAGGAGGGAAAGTAAATTCTATTAAAATATTTGGAGGGAATTAAAATATGATGAAAAATATTTAAGCAACGGTTACCACCACAAGTTTATTATATATCTTTAAAGGCAACTCTTATAAAGTGTAATATATGAATATTATAAATGTTGTTTTTTTGATTCACTAAAGCAACGTTTTTTTATATGTTCTTTAAATTGATCAAAGAGAACACTTATTAATAAAGAGTTGTAATAGTCTTATTTTTTTGCAATAAATTTTAAGTGTTGTTTTTTACTATTATAAACAAAATTTTTTAAGTGTTATTTATAGCATATGTTGCAATAGCTTAAAAATGTTGTAGTGAAAATTGCATAATTACCAATTTTAAAAATTAATTTAATTATAAAATAGTCTAACCATAGTTAACCTAATAACCAATTAAAAAGTGACATCACACATGGTAAATTATATGTTACTTTACAAAGGATACGATAGAATTTATTTACATTATATTATCTTATAATGGGTAGCATTTTGACATAAAAAATTTAGCATAGCACATTTTGGTGTCAGAATGCATATCTCTCTCTTCTTAGAATATTTTAAAAATGTATCTTTTTTGAAATTATATGAAAATTGACATTTAATGACTAAAATTTAACTAATTGTCACTCATTCTAATAAATCTAATTTATATAATTATATCCTTTTTTTATTGTGCATCAACCTTAACTAATATGATTTGTAAATAAAATATATACATCTTACTATTTGAATTAATTAGTCAAATATCTCTTAAGAAATAAAATCTACAAATAATATCATTGTGTTATCATTATCTTACAACAAGTAGTATTCTAGGGTTAAAAATACTGACGTGGCATATTCTGGTGCTAGTATGCATATATCTCTATCTTCTTTGAAATTATACATAAATTGATGTTTAATGACTAAAATTCTACTAATTGTGAATCATTCTAATAAATCTAATATATGTCTTTCTTTTATTGTGTATCAACCTTAATTAATATGATTTGTAAATAAAATATGAGTAATGCTACACATCTAAATATTTTTATAAATCAAGTTTAACTTAGTTAAACAATAAGACTTTGAGTAATGCTACTCATAACTAATTTTTGCTGATGTTAAATCAATTTAGTTGATCTTGATTAATAAAAACACTTGAATATGTAACATTATTTATTATAAAATATATATATCTCATTATTTGAATTAATTAGTCATCAAATGTCCGTTAAAGAATAAAACTTACAAATAATATCATTATATTATATTACATTATCTTACAACAGATAATATTCTCACGTAAAAAATATTTACATGGTACATTTTGATACTAATATGTATATCTCTCTCTTTTTAAAATATTTAAAAAAATGTTTTTTTTTAAATTATACAAAATTAATATTTAATGACTAAAAATTTATTAATTGTCAATCATTCTAATAAATCTAATTTATATCTTTTTTTTATTGAGTATCAACTTTAATTAATATAATTTACAAATAAAATATATACACCTTATTGTTTGAATTAATTAGTTAAATATCCATTAAAAAAATACTCATTTTAGAATAATAAATTATGAATAATAATTAAGAGAATTAATTTATCCTCCTAAATGAATAAGAGTTTAAATATATATTATTTTTTAAAATATCAAAAAGATAAAAAAATACAAAAAACTTTCTTTATTTAAAAATAAGAGAATAATTTAAAAGATTACTTACGAGTTACAACTCCTGATGATTTTTATATAAATTAAATAATAAAAATAAAATTAAAAAATACTAATAAAAGCATAAATTAAGTAAATATTTTTCGTACCTCTCATGAATACATACACTAGTATTATCTTACAACACATAGTATTCTGATGCTAAAGGTGCTAGTATACATATCTTTCTTTTATTATATATTAACTTTAATTAATATAATTTGCAAATAAAAATATACATCAATATCTCATTGTTTGAATTAGTTAATCAAATATTTATTAAGAAATAAAATTTATAAATAATATCATTTTAGAATAATAAAAGATGAATAATTATTAAAAGACCTAATTTATCATCTTAGTACTTAAATGGGTAAGAATTTAAATATATATTTTTAATATTAAAAAATAAAAAATGCAAAACTTTTTTATTTAAAAATTAAGATAATAATAAAAAAGATGAGTTATAGCTCCTAATAATTTTTATATAAATTAACAATAAAGAATTAAATTAAAAAATACTAATAAAAATATAAATTAAATAATTTTTGTCTGTACATCACATAGATATATACACTAATTTTCGCTACAAGAGCTAGTGAAATTGGCTAAAATTTGTTCCTTATTTCCGCAAAAGAAAATGAGAAATAAAACAAGTTTTTAAAATTTAGATAGTAATTGTGAAATTCGCATAAATAATGATAAAAGATGAGTAACTTGTAAATACACAGTGCTAATACTAACAATTGAGTCTAATTTTCTATTATTTTACCTATTTTAAACTCCAAATTTGCCCAAAATAACTATTAAATATATAATCATTGTTTTTTTATTTGAATGCAAGACGAAACAACAATAATGTATATTTTGATCGAATACAATAATCCTGTAATTATGCATATTTTGGCGTTGTAGTCTTTGATCGAATCTTAAAAATTTTGTTCTGGTGAGTATAAGATATGCAAAATTAAGTACATAAAAAAAATGTAGGAATATCAATTTTTTTTTATGATAATTGAAGTGTGCAATACAAAGTGTTATGGTTAAAAATGACAAATATGCTCATGATATGTTTAATTACCTTGAAAAGATTATAGTACAATAAGTGATAAAATTTTGCATTAAATTTGTGGATATTATTAGTAATTTTTTATTTTTATGTTTAAATTATTGAGTTTTCAGGCAGATTAAGCCGTAAGTAAAAAAATAAAATTGGTAAACCCCTTAAATTCTCGTGTTAAGTGAAAGAAATCAAAATTGCTAACTCCACTAAATTTTGGTGTTAAGTTTTTGAAAGACTCAGAATATGACAATGAATAAATTTAAATTAGTCCTCAAGAATAGCAATTAAGAGGAAAAAGTTCATTCTAAAATACCACGATTTATTTTATTATTGCGGCCTCTTCTTTCTAAATGTTGACAAGTTTTAAGTCATTGTATTTTATTGGAACTCAAATTGCATTATTTGCAATGATAGAATACTAAAATACAGATACAGAGATAAAATTATACTTGATAGGTAAGACATAGATAGAGATATTGTGTTTTGGGAGACACTGAATAAAGATACAACTATTTTTTTATTATTACTATTAAATTTTTATAATGATATTTTTTATAATTTTATTTTTTATTTTAAATTTTGTGTAAAAGAAAAAATAAAGCTAAATTAGATTTTTAATGGTTTGTTCTATCTTATATTCAGTTTATTATTGAACAAAATACAAAAATATTAATTTTCGTATCTCTGTTCTTTGTGTCTTGTTTTCAGTATCTTATCGTATCATGTTTTTAAAACCAAATACAGCCTTAATGTTATGCAAGAGGACTCGATGCTTTTGCTCTTTAAGGGCCCAAACAACTACAATTAAGACAAGAGTGTGGAGCTGCGAGTTGGACATAAAGATTAAATTCTATAACAAATAGTGTGTGCACTTAGCCATCAAAATTTCATCTATGCAGGTTGTGCCTGTGCCGCTATTTATAAGTGATGTTCAATCGATTTTCACAGGTAATAGTAGTAAAAATTAGGAAGAAACTCAAGCGAATTTTTCAGATAATGGATACAAAGAAATAGAATTTCATCAATATTAGAGATAATGGTTGTAAAAATAAGGATCAAAACTATGCCAATTTTATTGGTGTTAGCTGTTAGAATTTGGTTGAATTAGTCCCACATTGCTTAGGATAGTAAATGGAGTGGGTGGCCTAGACTATAAATATGAGACTAAGTTTTCCATAATTTTCGCACCAGTCAGAAACACTTAAAGCTTGTATCTGACTTTTCTTTTCCTCTATACCTTTTGATTAGAGAGTGTTGTGAGGTGTAGTTATATATTTACTTTGAGAGTGTGGGTGTACTGGGGTGCCGGTGTTAGAGAGAAAGAAGTCTATGTGTTGTAACAATTTTCACATAGTGATATTCTCTGGTTGTCATTTGGCAACGACCGTGGTTTTTTCTCTAATAATTGGAGTTTTCACGTTAAATTCTTGTGTTGTGATTGTGTCTATTTTATTTCTCTGTGAAAGGTATTTTCTCAAGGGGGAATGGTGTATTATTCCCAACAAGTGGTATCAGAGCTTCGGTTCGGTGGGATTTATTCTTAGTATGCTCTGTGGTTGCAGCCTAGTCTGACCTTCCATATCAGAAAAAATTGTCCAGTAGCTTGAGGTTGATCTTTGGTTGCTGTTGTTGTTGCTGGAAGGCAGTGTGACACTGTGAGAGTGCAGTTTGGAAAGGTTCTGGCTAAGGAAAGACCTGGTATTTAAGTGTGTCCATTGTGACCCACCTCTCTTTCCTGGGACCCTTCCTAGTGCTCGGTCTACAGTTGAGTTATACTATTCCAGTATACGATTGTAACAATGTCATGATATTCAAGTACTGTGAAGCTTGAAATAGAGAAATTTGATGGAAGAATCAATTTTGACTTGTGGCAAATACAAGTCAAGGATGTGTTGATACAATCAGGTTTGCACAAGGCGTTGAAGACAAAAAGTATCCTCATGGTATTACCGCACTGCCATGGATAAGGATAAGTTGTGGCAATCGGGTCCACAATTGCACACGGGCATTGGTTGGCGTTGAGATGCAAGGTGTGTGGCGGAGTTATGTCGATGGCTGAAGAACTTCCAGAAAAAGCCAATTTGGAAGTTGCACCATGAATTTTTAGCAAGGTTTTGATCTGTACCAAGGCAAAATGCTTGGAGTGGTCTAATTCCAAGTGAGTATACTTTCATGGTGGAGTGTGATAGTTCTCTAAACTATGATTGTCGGTATAGACAATGGCAGAAAAGAATTGTTGGTGTTGACTATGGAAGCTGAAGATGTGTGACTATTTCAATCAAGGTGGAGATTGTTAGAATTTGGTTGAATTAGTCCCACATTGCTTAGAATAGCAAATGGAGTGGGTGGCCTAGGCTATAAATATGAGGCTAAGTTCTCCATAATTTTCACACCAGTCGGAAACACTTAAAGCTTGTATCTGACTTTTCTTTTCCTCTATACCTTTTGATTAGAGAGTGTTGTGAGGTGTAGTTATATATTTGCTTTGAGAGTGTGAGTGTACTGGAGTGCTGGTGTTAGAGAGAAAGAAGTCTATGTGTTGTAACAATTTTCACATAGTGATATTCTCTGGTTGTCATTTGGCAACGACCGTGGTTTTTTTTTCCAGTAATTGGAGTTTCCACGTTAAACTCTTGTGTTGTGATTGTGTCTATTTTATTTCTCTGTGAAAGGTATTTTCTTAAGGAGGAATGGTGTATTATTTCCAACATTGGCAACCATAATGAGATTAAATATTTTAACAAATTTATAAATTTTGACAATAAAAATGAAAAAAAAGTCATGCTTCTATTTTTTGTAGATAACATTTATGAAAATTTTTAATAATATCTAAATTTACAATTTACTTAAAATCGTATTATTTTTATTCTATAGTTTTATTTAGCCATTGACTACTAATGGAGAGATCTTACGTTACTGTTAATTGGGTGACATGGTCATAATGATGCCATGTATTAGCATTAGAGAAGTAGGTTTCTACTAAAATATACAAAATAATGTTAGTTTACAAATGTTCAAAATACTATTTTTTAAGTAGAACAAATAAATCTTTCAACATATTCTCTCAAATAGGACTTGCTTATCCAACGACACAAATATTTAAAGACCTATTTGTCTGATAATTATTATTTTTTAGGACTAATTTATATTATAAAAGATATAACGGGGGATTAACTTGTCTAGATATAATCTTTGATAGAATCGCATATATATCTGTTGGTGATTCATATGGATACATACTTGCAAAATTTTTTCTTCCTTCATCCTCTCCTCTCTTTCTTTTCCTTCGGGTTGCACCACCTTCTGACTATTTCTCTTCGGCCGATTCTTTTGCTCTCTTTCTCTTATTCTGCTATTTCTTATCCTCTTTTTCCTCTTTTTTTCTCTCCTTTAAAATTGTAAACGGATACACATAACCCAATTACCTAATTAAATTCAACTCATTCTGATTATATTAGGTTTTATAACTAATGGATAATCGGGTATAATAGGATAAAATTCGATTGTACCCAACCTTAATTGGTTTAGATATTGAATTTGAGGTTGCAAATTTTGAACTAACCCGATTACCTAATATATTATATTAAAAAATAACAAAAAATCTTATTTACATAAATTTTACTAATTCTAGTCTCACTTTAGCCACCATTTTTTCCCTTCTTAATATAACATTCTTCAATGTTATATAATCTCCTCTATTTTTTTAAAATTTTCTTATAGAATTAATTTTAGTCAACTAAACTATTATTCGATCAGATCCTACCTGATTTAATCGGTTCAAGTCCAATCATAAAAAAATGTGTAGATTTAACCCAATTCGAATCGATCAAATTTAACTGATTATGTTTTCAAATTCACCAAATTCCGATCTAACTCGATGTGATTACACTCATACTCTCTCTCAACCTAACCCACCACCCGCACACTATTATCGCCATTGATGTTACCCCTCCCCTCTACTTCCATCACCATCCTCAGGTAAATTAGAATTTTTTATATTTAATCTGTTGCAATTTTATTTATTTTCTGTTATGTATTTATTATAATTTTTTTATTTTTAATTATAAATTTTTATTGTTTGTTATTGTGTTAAAATTAGGCAAAGCTAAGGTTTTTATTTGCTTTTTTACTATTTTTTAATATTCTATTATTTTTCGATAATAATATTTCATTTTTTTGTGATATTTTGTTATGTTAAACTAAACACAATTAAGAATTTCTGTGTTAATTTCAATTAAAAAATTAGTCGCTTGTTCAAATTATGTTATTAAAAAGGTGATTTAATTAATAAATTTTTAAAAGAGTTTTATTATTTCTTTAATTAGATTTATAAAGATAATTTAATTAATCAATTTTCTCTAATTTTTGTAAATTTACCCTCTTAATTACAAGATTTGAAAAGAAAAAAAAAATTGTAAAAAAAATTTTAAAAATTTAAAATTTACGGTTATTTATTATCAAACTCTACATGAAATAATTCGATGGTAACTATTTTTTATTTTTTAAAAAATTATATAATTATTTATTTTCATCATTATAGTCCGATAATTCAACGTAAATATAACCACGTTACCATCAGAAGTAATTCGATGATAAACTCATTGGACTTTCATAAAGCTGAGATTCTATTTGCATGGAATAAATCTGATAGTAATATTCAAAATGTTTGCAAAAATTCTAAAATTTGACAGTAATATATTTGCGTAAATAATTTCTTTGTCAGATACAATCTAATGATCAATTCAACCCCAAGTATAATTATTGTTGGATATCGATAATCTGACAAAAATTTTGGTTGTAATTAATATTTTTTTTAATTATTTATCTATTTTGGTCTCCAAAAAATTTTGGATCAGTCACTTTAGTCTCCAACTAAAATTAATTACTCGATTGATTTTTAATAATTAACTCTGTCAGTTGCTTAGATCTTCTACTCCGTCAACTCTAATGGAGGACAAAATAATCCCTGACAACTCTAACATGGGACAAAATGATCTTGACCCTTCTATTCGGAAACGACACTATTCTCCTCCAATTTCCATCATATCTCGCATAACCCTAATAGTCTAACACTACAACTTCAAGCTACACAATGCACACTATGTAACGTTAATGTTCACAAGAAGAAAAATTTTCAACTTGTTCTCAACCAATTCATACTCATAAAATTAATGACTATGTCACTCAAGTACTTGTCATCTTCGATGGATTCCATGAATCTAGACAATAAGTCCAATTTATTAAGACTCATCATCATCATCACCATCTCCATGACTACATTGTCCACCACTTCGATCGCTTCCTTCAACTTTTTCTCCAAATCAATGTTTAGTAATCACTTCAGTTTTTATATGAGCGGCGACAACAACATTGTTCGTTGTACTGATAGCTTGGATGCGAGATTGAAGTTGTTTGCCAGCTTGCACTCTGGGAGAGAAGGAATGAAGCACTTAGAGTCCATTTCAAATGAGAATTTGCATATGATATCAAAGAAAAATCTTCTCATGATGTCCTAATGTCCAACAATCTATATTGTTTGCTGAAGAGTGGAGAAAGGCGTGTCTTTGGAGTAATTGTGGAACTTAGTCTTGAGGACATGGTAGACGTTGTCGGGGGTTGGAGGTGATGCTGTTATCGAGGATGTGGAGGTGGATGCTTCTGGTGGGTAAACTACGGAGGAGGTGGGTGTACCAGTCATAGAGATTTGAAAAGTGTGTGGTCTATGACATGTTAAGATAGGTGCGACACGCATGACAGTTACACCATGGCTTGATTTTGGAGTTAATGAAGAGGAAGAAAAAGATGGAGAAGAAGACTGTGAAGGTAAAGAATGAGAGTATAAATGTTCGGATTATGCGAGATATGATGAAAATTAGAGAAGAACGGTGTCGTTTAAATAGAGAGAGTCAGAGACTATTTTGTCCCTTATTAAAAATTATAAGAAACTATTTCTTCTATTAGAGTTCATGAAACAAAAAATTTAAGTAAACTAATAGAATTAATTGCTAGAAATCAATTAAATAATTAATTTTAATTAAAAATTAAAATATCTAATCTAAAATTCTTTTGGAACTAAAATAAATAAATACTCATTTTTTTTCTGTAGTGTATGTGCAACAAACATATTTCTTAACTTGTAGACCAAAGTAACCAATTGTAAAATCCACAGTTAACCTAGTCTATATGCTTGCCTACACGTGCAAGCTCACCA
Organism: Arachis stenosperma; assembly: GCF_014773155.1. Lineage (NCBI taxonomy): Eukaryota > Viridiplantae > Streptophyta > Magnoliopsida > Fabales > Fabaceae > Arachis > Arachis stenosperma. The sequence goes on from NC_080385.1 coordinate 148,096,128, forward strand.
TGGAGTCTTTGTTAAGTATTAGTATCATCAGTTATACCAACATCACTAATAAATATAGACGAATATTTTAATAAAAATTTTATAATTATTTTTATGTAAATTTTTTTTTTTTGATTCTTGAATAATAAATTGAAGAGTTAGATTTTGATATATTATAAAAATGTTAATTTTATTTAAAATATAGTCAAATAAATAAATCACACTTTTATACAAAATATCTTCATAAAAAAATATTTTTAATATTTTTATTTGAGTAGCTCTTATAAATATATGTGTCATTCTATCAAATATTACATCTAGACAAATTACTCCTTTGTTATATATTATACATGTACACTCATGCTATGTTATTTTGATAATCAAGTTGATTCAATAACTTATTTGCACACTAAAAGTCAATAAAAAAAAAAAAGAAAAGAGAAAATTTTTGATTGAATTTTGTTATAAAAATGATTTGTTTACCCAATATTTTTTTATATTATAATACAGATTGGTCCCTTTAAAAATAACAATTATTAACCAAATAAACGCCTTTTAATTTGAATATGAAAACAAAAGAGGTGTTGAACTTGCATATAGAGAGGAGAGATGCTTCACCTCGTTGTGGGATCAGAGAAATCAAAACTCCGACCCTGCGAGTTGTGTCCCTCGAAACGGAGTCCGAGTTGCGTTTTGCAAAACGCACGATCCGTGTTGTGACAGGGATGGCACGTGTTGCGCAGAGGCTTCTCTCTGAACGGTGGACGGTGGTGTTGCACCCAACATACTAACATAGCCCCACACTCACCATTCGAGTTACACACTTTTACTATTCACTCTGAACTTTTTCTTTCACCCTTCTTCTTCTTCATTTCTCCATTCTTCCAACCTTTGCATGGTGGAAGCGGAGTAAAAATGCCAAAGAAACACAAAATTAAAGATGTAGATCAACCTGAGCTTTATATTATACATTATCTCAGTCATCCTGATTATGTAAATTTTTTTTAAATATTTTATATTTATAATTATTATTGTTAGAAATTTAATTATTATGATTGTTGTTAGAAATGCAATTTAGGAATATAAATAAAATGATTATTAGCATTTTTTAATGTTTGTAAGTTTTTTTTGAAATTCTTTTATTAATTTTTAATTATAATTATTATTGTTAGAAAATTAATTATTATTATATTTGTTAGTTGTTAAATTTTAAAATGTAATTTTTAAAATATTGGGATTTTTTGTAAAGAACGTAATTTTTTTTTTATAAAGAACGTATTTTTTTTGAAAATTTTTAATATTTTTTATTATAATTATTATTGAAAACAACGTTAGGTTTTTTTAAATTCTTTTAAAATTATTAACTATAATTGTTATGAATGAAGTTAAATGTTATTGTTGTTGTGAGAAATTGTTAGTAGTATTATTTTTAAAGCACGTTGCTTTATTTTGAGAAATTGTTAGTATTCACTGAATGATTAGTAGTAGAGCAATGCTAGGAAACCAAAAGAGTATTAGCAAAAAATCAGCTAAATACTTTTGTGTGAATTTAAAATCTCTACGAGTTAATATATATAGATGTTTCTTCTGCTAAGTATCAAAATGTTTCTTTTTCATACTAAATGGATCTTCTTTTATATATTTTTCGATTTTTTTGTATTGCAAACGTGAATGTCTCTATTTCTTTAAGAATTTCATATTTTTTAAATTTTATAAATATTTAATTATTTTTGCTAAAATATAATTGGATGTTTCTTTTGTTAAGTATTAAGATGTTTTTTTTTCATATTAAATAAATATTTTTTATAATTCTGTAATTGTATAGTTTACAGTCTCTTTAATCATCAAAACGACACCTAATATCTCAAAACGCAGAGAGTACACTTCCTCATATAAACAATGAAATCAGCTTTCTCCCAAACATTGCAAACAAAATAATCAACCGTCTCCTGGCCCAAGTAGTTAGCACCGTTCAACCAATTGGGCCTCAGGATCCCAACTTCCAGCTGGAACATGTCACATTTCGGCGCAGCTGGATGGAAACTGAACTGAAACGACATGCCGTTGTTCCACTCGGCGTCGTACAGGATATCGTCATCGAGCTGTTCTTGAATGATGTTCAAGTTGCGCCCATTGATCCAGTCGTACCATAGGTCAATCTTTTGCAGTGCTCCGCTTCTGTTCATGAACAGCACCGAATGAAATTGGTGCGGCCAATCTGCTGGAATTAGATCTGGAGATTCTTTAGGGTTTATTAGCTGCCATGGCTGCTTCGAGTGGAGTCAAACACCAAGAATAAGGAAAAAGGTATGAGCTTTCAACTGTTTCAAACGCGTTCTTGTGAGTGACGCCGCGGTTGAGGGTGGATAGGGTTTGAAGGAGGTGGTTGAGGAGGGAAGAGGAGAAGGTTTCGTCGGTGACGAAATCGAAGGTGAACTTCGTGTTGAAGCAGTTGTCTTAGATGCGCTTGTTGAGGGCGTCGCGGAGAGCATGGAAGTCGCTGGTGCTTCCAGTAGCATTGGAGAGAGAGAGAGAGGTCTGTGTGTAATTGTTGGAGGTGGGTAGGTTAATATGAAAGAGAAGAAGAAGACTTTTATAGGTTTTAATTAGGTTTACTTAATTAATTTTAAATTTTGAATTTAAAAATTTAAAATTAATTATTAATATAAATTAATGTGGTTTTGTTTAGTTTTTGGCTGGTAACCGCTTGGTTCCATATACTTTTCCTTAGTAGTATCATTTTTAAAGGACATTACTTTAATGTCATTGTTAGTACTCCCTGAATGAATAAATATCTTGATTCTGTGAAACACAGCAAGAAAAAACTAGGAAAACAAGCCGTTGAAGAAGGAGAAGAATACGCGACTAGATCTCTTCCTTCAGTTACACACTTTTATATATGTCCATAAAACAAAATCGGATCCTTCGATTAGGTTAACCGGATTCAAAAAATATAAAAAAACTAAATCGTACCCTCCGATTTGATCCCCCATAACGTTAAAAAAATTAGCCACCACAAACAAAACGGAGGGTCCGAATTGCACGATTCAGATTACAAATTCTTGCAACTACAAAACGGACCATGCGATTTGTGAAGCAAAATTTCAAGACCAAAGAACTCGCATGGTCCGAGTTGTTATACTTTTGGTTCAGAAAAACCTATTTCACATTTTTGTCTTGTACGCCATAACTCCATATCTAGGTTTAGCGCACTCAAACCTTCCATATCCATAAAATTGAGCCTCAAATAAATTTTTAATTATTTGTGTTGTTAGACAAATAGATTCTAATGAGAGGTATTAGTTGGAGTCCATCTATTTGTTCCGCTAAATGTAGTGTTTAATAAAAACTTATTTGTCTTGCTTTTGATACGTGACATCATTACGGTCACATCATCTACTTAATGGTTACTTAAGATTTTTTCGTTTATAATCAACGATTTAAAAGAACTTATTTGTCTTACAAAAATAAAACTTAGAGACTTTAAATACAAAAAAAAAAAAAAATTAAAGACAAAAGTATTTGACATAAAAAATTTTAAAAATCTTTTTAAATATATATTCTTTTAAATATTTGAGACAAATAAAATAGGAAAAAGTATTATAAAAAAAATAATACTTTATTCTTTTTAATTATGATCTTTGAAAAAATATTTTGGGTTAAGCTTGTTTAACCAACCATTCTATTATTTGGAAGCAAATTAACAAGAGAAATAAAATATTTTTTTTACTAGTCTAAAATAACAAAAATATTACGGACAAGAAGCAGATATTTCATATTTAAACAATTTTTTAACAAAAATAAATCATAATATTATTATAAAGTGTTATTTGTATCCATATAACATATAAAAAATAAAATTTTTTCATAAATAACCTTTTACAAAATATCTCAAAAGCACTTCTTAACTTGTTTGCTTAATGGAAGTTTATATATTATTCTTCCAACATTAATTAGTGAATAAATTAGTGGCAGAAACTTTAATTTGACAAGTTGGGCTATGGCTGAATCAAGCGTTGGCGTTAAGAAAAAAAATTTGCCGAATAAAATTATGAGATTGACTTCTAAATTCTGATGATGAATTTGAATCTAGCACATCTGAGAGCACCATTAATTAAATAACATTATCTCCCAATTGGAGGAATTTAATTTAATTAATCACTCGACAATCATTTTTGACAAATTGAGCCAACGCACGTTAACATTTTGACTTTCATCGATTCCCGCTTAATTAAAAAAATATATTTATATAAATATTTGTGTTAAAATTTAAAGGAGGAAATTTTTTTCCAATTTTGGTATTGTTTCAAACTTTCGTTAAAAATACTATAAGATTTGAATGAAGTAGTACAACTCCATTAGAATTATTGATTAGCATGTGTACTAATTACCTTTTCAATTGTGACTTTTGGGACTTCTAATTAAATGCAAATTAAAATGTGATTAAATACAAATTATTAATACAAGAAAAAAATATTTGGTGAAGGTGATTGTCGAATAAGCTGAATTTCAAGCTACAAAAAATTGGGTTTAACAGAAGCTAAGCATATACTAATGGTTGGTAATATGTTTTAGATGTAAAGTAACTACAAATGGGATTGTGTGTTAGTTTTTAATTAAAGTAATGGTTGTGTGTACCACTCTATTTAGTATTTATCTTGTTCCTTATGACAATACTGAAAGAGACAGGGTAATTGGAGAAATATTTTTCCTCTTTTTAAGTCAAGAAGCTATAAAATAAATGGTAAAAGAAAATCAAACTCTTTTTACTAGTAATAAATTGAAATTAATATCAAATTAAGATGGCATAGAAATAAAAGGTAAAGTAGCCATAAAATGGACAAGTAAAAATTAGCAAACAAGCTAAATTAGCAAACAAGCACTGTCTTATCTCGTTTTTTTTTTTTAAGTTAGAAGTAAGACTTGAACTCATAATTTTTAGATAAATATAAAAAGATTATGTCATCTAAATTATAATTTATTGACATTTTATCTCATTTTTTATATAAACAAAATATGTTTAATGTATTATTTTATCTGTAAACTAGATACAATATTAATTTTCTTTATTTATCTCAACGACGAGATACATATATAGAAAACTCATTTAGTGAGTAGGAGTGTGCATGGCCTGACCCGAATATTTTAGGGGTTAATTTTGTGTGATTTCACTAAGTTTAGAGTCGGGTAAGGGTCTCAAAAATAGACGCGATCATTATTTTGTTTCGGGTCACCCGAACTCGACCCGGTAGTCCGGTCATCATACACAATTAATATTTTGTGTTATTAGTAATGGATGATAGCTATTCTTATGTAGAATTTAAGTATTGTAAACCTTAATATTTTGTGCTATTAGTCATTATATATAAGATTATAAATTAATATTTTATGTTTAAAATGCATAAGATTTTAGACTAATGCATAATATTGTGTTATTTGTATCGATTTAAATATTTGGTGTTATTAATATTAGTATTGATTATGGTTATGTTTTAATTATAGAAAATAGTTGGTTCTTGTTATATTTTTCTAAGTGAATTTTACCATGTCAAATAATGGTTAGAGTCTTGAAAATTTAGATATTTTCACATGTTAGCTTACAAGAAAATATCAAGGTAATGTAATATTAACGGTCCGGTTTTCACATAGTTTTTATCCGGTATAATTGTGATCCGAAAGTGTATAGGTTTCATTGGGTCTAGAACCGACTTCAGATTTAACAAATAGACCCAGTATATATTTTAGATTGAGTCTGTGTTACATCAAATTCGGTTTTACTCTACTCATGCACACTCCTAATAGTGAGAATGAAATAAGTAATAAGATATATAAACATAAATTTTTTTTGTGGGTGTCTATAACTATAATTATGATATTTATTTTATTTATTTAAAAGAATTCCAAAAATTGAGTATGTGGTCTGAAAAATAAATCAATACATTCGAAAGGAAAATATTAAGTTAGTTGTTGTCTCTATCCCAATCGCCTTCTAAGTTGTGTTTTCTTGTCACTCGTTTCATTTTAATTTTGATATTGATTTGTCTTATTTTCTTTTTTCGAAAAAAAATAAAACGTGCCTGTTTGAAGACATGAAAACTCGTAGTTGAGGAAGAATGGTGTGCCACGAAGCTTTTTTTTTTAATCTGCTAGTCCTGTCTACATCAAGCTTCAATGATTTAATTAATTAATTAATTAATTTCATACAATTTATTATTATTATTAACAATTAGCAATTTCATATGAAATTCAATTTGCAAGTGCCTTTTAATTATGCTTCGTGATAAGTAATAACTGATAAGCTTCTTCTATATCATAATAACAACTTGCTAAGCTAGCCCCTCCCCCTCTCTTTTTTTTTCTATACTAAAATTTATTATGTGATGATCTAAATTAGTTTTACAAATTTAATTTGATAGTCTAAACTAATTTTATAGATATATTTCATTACGTGTTATTACATACATTAGTAAAATTAATTTTTATAACTAATACATAAATAATTATATAAAAAATAAGTACAGTTAAATAATATCAACAATACATAAAAAGTAAACACTATTTTTATTTTGTTTTAAGGAGAGGCAAATGTAAATATTTTTAAATTTAAGGGTGTTTAAGTGCATTATTCACCAGTCATCACTCATGAGTTATGAGAGATGAAAAGAAAAGTTCGAAAAGTATTAGGAAAGAGAAAAAAAAACTAACATAAACAAAATATTTTAAGTGTTTTTTTTTTAATTTATGAATTCAAAATATATAATAAAGACACGACGAAGTTTATATAGTATATTTTTACTATTTTATCTTTTATATAACCTATTTTAGTTAATATATTTGGATTCTTTGCTTATATAAATATTTAAAACATATTAATTCTTAACTTTAGAAATATCTTTATGTCATTTTGCTTAAGCACCCCTAAAATAGGTTTGACAACCATTTGTAAAATGGTTTAGAAAAAAAAGAATGATGTGTAAGTGTGAGGAAAGTAAATTTATAAAGTGAGAGTGGAACAAATTGAGAGTGATTTTCATATAAGTGTTTTTCATTCCTTAAAAAAAAGTTTAACAGCAGTAGATTAGATTTAACAAACTTAGGAGGTACAAAATGAATATGATTGAAGCAAATGTAAAGACTAATTTCAATTGATAAGATCATTTTATTATTTATTATCGATCCAAATATTTGTCTAATGCACACATCAAATAATAAAATATATTATAAATAAATATTTGAATTCAGTGTATATTAATTAAATATAAAACATATATTTTAGGAGTTTGACGTAATTTAAAAATTATAAGTAATCATTACATTATTCAATAACGGATAGCATTCTAACACCAAAAATGCAGACGTGACGCGTGCTGGTGTCAGTATATATACCTCTCTCTTTTTAACTTATTTTAGAAATGTATCTTTTTTATAATTATATATAAAAATCATCATTTAATGCATAATTAGACTAATTGTAAATTATTATAATATAATTTTTAATCAAATATAATCAGTGACAAATTGACATTCATTACAAAAAAAACATTGAGTATCATCAGATTTGATAAATCTGTCGGTAACTAGTTTACCATCGGTTTGAATTTGACGGTATAAATGATGCTGAAAAATTATTACTGGCAAATTATTTTGTCCGACACTAATTATCGGGGAGATTTTGCGTCGAATTTTGTAATTAATGCAACGAAAATAAGCGGTTGATTACTGGCGGAGAATTTTGGCCCCATATTATGTTTTGTGGCACTTAATTACCGTCGGATTATTCTGCCGGTACGGTTTTTTATTCTTCTTTTTTGCACAATTAGTAGTCAAATTAAAATTTTTGTTTACAAAATTAGGATACAAATTCAAAATTACCAAAAATCAACTAATGATTTTATTAAATATCAAGGGTCTGAATATAATAAATGGTCAAAAAAGTAAAATACAATGAAATAGACATAAAATAAATTAAATTCCTAAATCCTACGTATCCCAGTAATCGTTGCGTCGTCGTCTTCCCCCGTTGAGGCGGCGGACTAAGAGCTTATGTCGATGCCACACTAGCAGCGCCGCTGCCTCTAGCGCGCATTTGGTCGTTGTACATCACCATCTGGTCTTGTAAATGCTCTAGCTACTCCAGCTTTTTCATCAGCTCCGATCTGATGGCAACGGTGTCTCCCACGAATGCAAGAAACTCGTTGTACCTCTGTTCAAACTGCTGAGTTTGTTGGTGAAGCTCCTATGTGAGCTTCTACACCTACTCCCTCAAATCAACAATTTCTTTGGGATTGGCAGGGCTAGTGGTAAAGGCAGAGGCAGATGAAGTTGCCAATGTGGAGGTCCGAAGGCCGCTGGCGAAGAACAACCCCAACCCATAGATGCAATTCTTGTAGGGCTCAGAAGTAGTCTCACGCCAAACCCTATCAGGATCTACGACTGAGGCATCAAAGCCGAGATCGTCCCCACTAGGTTGAGATTGTTAGGTTGCGACCTCCAATCTTTACGTGTAGTCGTTCTGTATAACACACATTGTGATTAGAATGATAGTTAATTGCTTTAAACCGAATATATTTCAAACATAGAATTAATTAAAACTCACATAATGAGCCACAGATCGCTCATCATCAAATCTCTCCTTGTTGGCCTTCAATGTATAGGTATACTTGAAGGTCTCCGCCAATATCGCCTCACGCTCCAACGACTTAGACTACACATATTGAAACCAACTGATAAAATAAATTAGTAACAATTAATTCAAGTAATAGTTAACAAAGATTAGCAAATTACATACTAGTTTACTCTTCGTCTTCATAAAAGTCGCCGACCTACCGGTATACTTCGACAACCTCGGCGAAGTCCTATTAGTTCTGTTCGTCAGACGATGACGCTTGAACCCCTCATCAGTACTAAAGTGGGCGTCCAGTTCCTTCTTAATATCTGGACGGATCCAAATCATGAGGTGGTCACGCCCGGCACCCTTGACAAATGTCTTGCATCATCTGCTAAAGTTGCCTAACTATCTGATGGTCATAGATCTTCCTGATGAAGATATCATATTCCATATCCCATATAAATTTCTCCTGCACAAAGTAATTCAATAACATTAGTTATTCGAAATAAAATACAGTTAAAATACAGTTGATTCAACAACATTGGGTTACTGTCCACTTTTAAAACCGTCGCTCGTTGGTCTCAGCAGGGATCTTTGTGTAACTCGACCATGGGTTGTCGCACATGGACTTAATCACATTGGAGATCTCCTGTGTACATGCATTGTTTGGGACAAACCTATCAATGAAAGCCTTAAGATTAGAAACACATAAAAATACAAAAAACTTAACAAATTCAAAATAGATTGCGAATAAACGACATTAAAATAGAATGTACTCATGCCTGCATGCCATCAGGCCAAATCTTCATCCATATGACGGACGCTGGTGGAGGTGCATCTGGCTGGGACGCATTAGAGGAATCACCTACCACGGGCTTTATCATTGGAGCTATAGGGGGTGGAGGGGGCGTGGTAGAAAGAGCTACGTAGTTGACTTTTGGGACCATGATAAACTGCTGGTCTGTGGGACCCGCCTGTGATGTCACAGGGGTCGACAGGGTAGTCGGGATTGAGGGTGATGACTGAGAAGTCCTTGGGGTACTGGTGGAATCCCCCTTTACCACGACCATGAGACACACTCGTGACACCTCTGCTACCTGTTATTGTCATATCTGCAAAGAGAATACCAATTAACATAATCAATATATATACAACACAAATCCTTCAATATTTATATTATTTTAAAAAAAATTTTGACATAACCTCTTCTAAAATTGGACATATATCTACTTTTACGGTTTCCACAAATCCAATCAACCGCAATCTACAACATCAATCACAACTCAACTAAATTTACAACAAATCCAGCAGAATATATTAACTTGTTTACACTATTATATACATTTATAAAGATATCATATATTAACTTGTTTATACTGTTGTATACATTTTTGTTTAGTTATACTAAAAAATTTCAACAAATAATTGTTATGCATGTTCATCCAATCATCATAAGGTTTATTTGGCAATAATGACTTTATAATATATTACTTCATATTTATTTATAATAGTTTCATATTTTTTATGCATTTATATAGATTAACATATTGAATACTCAATTAGAACTAATCCTTTCCGTTCTCATTAATTCATAGAAGTTATTACATTCCATAAATTTTAAGACACAACTACTAGCATAGATAATATATGATGATTTAGGTACAATATATAATTAATACAATTTCTACAATACTAAATTTATATTTTTAAATATCATAAGCAAGTAAATACTGTAAATTAAACTTAATAGCTAAAATAATATTTGATAGATATAAATTCCAATTCTTATAAAATCTCCTTATCTTATTATATGACCTAATCTTCACACGAGATGATAGATTCCATGCTAGTTATAAGATTGGTGTGGTTAGACAACAACTTAATCTAAAGAATCACAAATGGCCCATTATTTTTGCTGTATTTTTTTTAATAAATTGGATTTTTTTTCCATTTTCGTTCTTAATATCTATTTTGATTCCTGAATTATTTTTTTCAAAGATATTTGAATATTAGGTGAATTATCCCAAATGAATTTGAATCATTAACTTTAAAAGTTTCATGCTCATAAATTCTTCTCCAAAGTTGATATTCCTCTATTCCGTTTCAGTATACTATTTCAGAATTTTTCTCATCCTATCGATATTTTAATATCTTATTAAATTTGATTTTTTTCCGTTATTTTTTCTCTTGATTTTGAAGTGGAAAGAAACATAAAAATAATCTTTTTTAAATTAGTATATTTGACTTTTATTCTACTTATTCTCATCATATTTATGTTGCATTAAATTTTTAGTGATGGATTACTTAAAGTAAAAATATATTGGCATAATAAACATGAGATGTTGAATTACGATATTTTATTTCTTGATCGATAGCATGTTTTAGATAGAATTTGTGTAAGTTAATAGAAGCAAAAAGAGAATACCTTCAAACTTTGAGAATAGATTGAATGAGAATGGATTCGTAATTAGCAAAGTAGCAGGTGAAATTGAAGGCAGACATGATGAGTTGCTAAATGAAGCTGTTTATTATTTCTCTATTTTTCAATGAAAGCATGGCTTCTCACTGTTTAAGGTTGATTAAAATACAATTTTCAAACACAAACTTGACTGTTAAGGTTGATTAAGTGAGTACATGAATCCAAATGTGATTCAAGAGAGAAGCAATGAAATATTATTATAATGAAGCATCAGTTTTTTTTAATAAAACGGAAAGAGTATGCAAAGATAATAAAATTGTGAAAGAATAATAATGAAAGAAAAGAAAAGATGAAGAAATTTTATTGATTGTTGATTGATTGAATTGTTCATTATGAAGGTAAAACTAAGTATATATAAAGCATTGGCCTATGAAAGATAAAAGTAAATAAAGATAAGATAAAGATAAGATAGAGATAAAGATAAAGATAACTATAAGATAAGATAAAGATTAAAATTATAATTGAATTTGTGCATTCTGTTGGGCTGAATTTGTGGGCGGTGAGACGTCTTTATTGTTGTCATGGGCTAAGGTGGAAGAGTGATTTAATACGCCCCCGCAAGCTGGAGGATGAAAGATGTCAAGAATACTAAGCTTATTCAGATTAAGATGGAAGGGTTGAGGAGACAAAGGCTTGGTGAAGATGTCGGCTAGTTGCCCAGAAGAGGGAATTGGGAGAAGTTTCATTACTCCAGCTTGAGCTTTTTGTCGAACCAAGTGACAATCAACCTCTAAATGTTTGGTCCGTTCATGAAAAACCGGGTTAGCAGCAATGTGAAGAGCACTCTGATTATCACAATATAAAACTGGTGGACGGATAGGAGAGATGCGTAAAAATTGTAACACATTTAGTATCCATTGAAGTTCACAAGTTGTGTTGGCAAGTGCACGATATTCTGCTTCGGTGGATGAGCGGGCAACGGTAGTTTGTTTCTTGGTCTTCCAAGAGACTAAAGAACTGCCTAAGAAAAAACAATAACCTGTTAAAGATCGTCGAGTGTCAGGACATCCAGCCCAATCAGAGTCACTAAAACCAAGAAGCTGAATTTCTGATTCCCTTGGAAAGAAAAGTCCTTTGCCGGGACTAGTTTTCAGATACCGTAACACATGCTTGGCAGCTTGAAGATGAGATTCAGTAGGAGATGCCATGAATTGACTTAATTGTTGAGTGGCATACATGATGTCCGGTCGAGTAGTGGTGAGATAGATAAGACGGCCAACCAAACGGCGATATACAAAAGGGTCGGATAGCAGGGGACTTTTGTCTTGATATAGTCTTGTGGTACTATCCATTGGAACAGAGGCAGGTTTAGCACCTAATAGACCAGAATCCTCTAAAAGATCAAGACAATATTTTCTTTGAGATAAGCAAATTTCCTTCTCTGATTGAGCAACTTCAATACCCAAAAAATATTTTAATGGGCCCAAGTCTTTAATTCGAAAGTGTTGGTGCAAAATAGACTTAATGGCAGCAAGTTCAGAAATAGAATTACCAGTGAGAACAATGTCGTCAACATAGACTAAAATGATAGAAATTTGATCACCAATGAATTTAACAAATAAGCTATAATCAGATGAGGTCTGCTGATATCCATGAGATAGCAAAAGATGAGAAAGTTTATCATACCACATACGACTAGATTGTCGTAAACCATACAGTGACTTTAGTAGCTTACAGCATTGATTCGGTTGAGGAGATATAAATCCAGGTGGCAGAGTCATATAAACATCTTCAGAAAGATCCCCATGTAAGAAAGCATTATTGACATCCAACTGATGTATGGGCCAACGCTTCATAGAAGCTAATGCCAAAACTAATCTGATGGTGGCAGGCTTGACAACAGGGGAGAAAGTTTCCAAGAAATCAACACCTTCAGTTTGAGTGAACCCTTTAGCCACAAGGCGTGCTTTATATCGATCAACTGAACCATCAGGCTTGCGTTTGATGCGATAGACCCATTTACAGCCAACCGGCTTAACCCCTGCAGGGCAATCAACAAGACGCCAAGTTTTGTTCAACTCAAGAGCATCCAACTCATCTTTCATAGCACTACGCCAATTAGAGTATTGATTGGCGTCTTTAAAAGACTTTGGCTCAACGTCAGAATGTAGAGATAAAAGAAACTTTTTATGTGAAGATGAAAGGGAAGAAAAAGACATGACTGAAGATAAAGGATACTTGCACTTTGAGGGAGATTGATTTGTAGAGATGAGAGAGGAATTACACAAGTAATCAGAGAGATATGCTGGAGGTCGGTGAGGCCGGTCGGAATGACGAGGATGGGGTTGCTCGGGTGGTGAAGAAGGTGACGAGGGATGAGAAGGTGATGGTGGACTGGTGTCTAGTGCAGAAGGAGAGATGGGTGTCTGTGTTGAAAGTGATTCGGTTGTCATGTGTTCAACTTGGCTAGGTAACGATAGTGAGGAAGAAGGAGAGGTTGTTGGAGAAAATAAAGAACTAGGTGGAGTTGGGTCAATGGGTATAGGTGAGGGTTCAACTGGAAGACTAACTGAATCTTGTTTTTGAGAAGGTGTGTTTGGCAATGTTGGACTGAATGTATGGAATTGGGCATTTTTTGTGACTAAGGGCAAGATCATTTCATAAAAAATTACGTTTCTAGAAATCTCAATTCTTTTATCTTCTAAAACATAAACAATATATCCTTTAAAACCACTTTGAAAGCCAATGAATACAGCCTTTTTGGCTCTTGGATCAAATTTTGATCTATTTGCCTTTAGGGTAGAAACAAAACATAAGCATCCAAAAACTTTAAGATCATGATAATTTGGTGGATGATTGAATAAAATTTCAAATGGTGTTTTAAAATTAATTGCGGATGATGGAACTCTGTTAAGTAAATAAACAGCATGTCTAACAGCATAAGACCAAAAAGATGATGGTAAATTAGATTGAAACATAAGAGCACGAGCTATATTCAAAATATGTTGATGCTTGCGTTCTACCCTTCCATTTTGTTGAGGAGTTTCAACACAACTACGTTGATGAATAATGCCCTTTGAAGCATAAAAATCAGGTAAAATAAATTCTGGTCCATTATCGGAACGAATAGTTTTGACTTTGGAGTTGAATTGTGTTTCAATTAAAGTAATAAAATTTTTTATTTGATTTTGCACTTCTCCTTTTGATTTTAATAAAGTAACCCATGTAAAGCGGCTAAAATCATCAACAATAGTAAAAAATATTTATGATTATGAATAGAATTTTGTCGAAACGGACCCCAAATATCAAAATGTAATAAATCAAAACTTGCATTGGCTTTGTTAAAACTTTGAGAAAATGAAAGTTTCTTTTGCTTAGAAAGATGACAAATGTCACAAGCTTCATCATGATGCATAGAGATAAAAGGAAATTGTTTATGTAAATGATTAAGTCTTTGCCCAGATAGGTGTCCTAAACGAAAATGCCATATATTGGAAGGTGTAATGGGTGGAGATTGGATGGAATTTATGGAGTGTGTAGTGGATGAATTTTTACCGAAATTGGGTTCAAAGACATATAATCTCTCTCTCATTCTGGCCAGATCAATCGTCCCCAAATTGTTGCTCTGTAAAGTGCAAGAAGAAGATGAAAAAGTGAGTTCACATGTGAGTGCTGAAGTAATTTTTGAAACAGAAATAATATTAAAGTTGAATTGAGGTAAGTAAAGAACATCATGAAGAACTAAGGATGGTGAAAATTGAACGATGCCTTTATAAGAAACAGTAGTTTGAGAACCATTTGGTAAATGAACAATAATAGGAGAAATTTGTGTGTAAGAAATAAACCAAGACAAATTTGATGCAATGTGATCTGTGGCACCAGAATCAATAATCCAAGTATTCAAGAATGAATCTCGATTTGAAGAATTGTTAATAGTAGAAAAAGCATTGAAAGAACAAAGATAATGAGTAGTTGGACTTGGCAAAAGCTCAAGTTGGTTTGAAGGACGAGCTTCTTCATTGAAAGGAGGTGCCATGAAAGAAAAGTATTGGGCTGACGAAAGGTCCAAAAGAGGCTCCAAATGAAGTTGTTGGTGTGCCCTTTCTCCTTATCCATGGATGTCAGCAGAGCTCAAGAGGAGCTCTGATACCATAATAAAACGGAAAGAGTATGCAAAGATAATAAAATTGTGAAAGAATAATAATGAAAGAAAAGAAAAGATGAAGAAATTTTATTGATTGTTGATTGATTGAATTGTTCATTATGAAGGTAAAACTAAGTATATATAAAGCATTGGCCTATGAAAGATAAAAGTAAATAAAGATAAGATAAAGATAAGATAGAGATAAAGATAAAGATAACTATAAGATAAGATAAAGATTAAAATTATAATTGAATTTGTGCATTCTGTTGGGCTGAATTTGTGGGCGGTGAGACGTCTTTATTGTTGTCATGGGCTAAGGTGGAAGAGTGATTTAATATTTTTTATGTTATTTTTATGCCAAGTTATCATAAATCATTAGTATACGGCTAACTAGAAGACACTAGACAAATTGCTAGAAGTTTTGAATGGTCCATGCTCAGTCAGAGTTAGTATTTGCATTATTTTTGTGATTTGATTATTTGCTCATCACTAACAAATCACTTTATTGCTAACAAAACTGAGTATTTCTTAAATCATATTAAAGAATGCTATTCTTTCCTTCTATAATTATTTTTATTCTTTTTAAATGTAAATTGCATCCTTTATATATTTGAATAAATCCTTCTATTCATACTTTGTTTTCTTAGTCCTTATCTTGAAATTATTATTATTTTTTTTTTGTAGAGTTCATGGCTGGAGCGAGCTGTCATTATTATTGCACTGCTCCAGCTTAAAGGTCTGCTTGGTATAAAAAACTTTACCAAGAATACTGATATTGTTTTTGTAATGATCTCTGGTTTGGAGTAATGTGCACCATGGGGTGAATCTTCATCTTTCTTTATATTTTAATATTTATGTGGGTCTCACTATATTTAAATGATGAACAAGCTCACAAATAATTATTGCTTTCTTAATTTCTACTTACAGTGGAATTGGCAAAGTCTTCTCATTGGACTATCATTCTTGATCTTCCTTCTTATAACCAAGTATATTGTAAGAATCCTGACATTTTCCCTTGATTTAAATTACTCTGTCAAATCCAAAATGAATCTCACTTTGATCAAAATGAATCTTCCTTCTTATGTTGCATTATTTAAACTATTTCAGGAAACTGTAGTAATTGGCAGAACTTTTGCTCCAATAACAGACTATTCACTGGATGGTAACAAAGAAATGGTAGCAAATTACCAATTGGGAACAATGAACATTGTTGATTCAGATTGATTGTTTTATGGTGCTTTTTAACCACTGATTACCATTAACTAACTTTTATGTCCAAACAATATTATAATCTATTTCTCTCTTTTTTATCATAAATTATTTTATCTACATTTTATTTAGTTCTCTCATTATTTTTTATTTGCAACTTTTTTTTCTAAAATTAATTACAAAATAAAATACTTTGGGTAATAAATAAAGTGGTATGCTATAACATATAGTCAAATTTTTTAAACAAACGTATTGTTTATAGTGACAAAAATGGTTTGAACGAACATGAGAAAAAAAACCTAAATAGTTGTATTAATGAATAATTTGGATGAAAGATATTAATTAGATGTTTTGATTTATCATATATGAATTTACAGTAACGTTTGGAACCAAAAAAAAAAAAAAAACCAAAAAAGTCAAAATTTATTTTATTTAATATTCATTAATTATTTGTCTTATTTAGCATTCTTTAATTGTTATAATAATTAATGAATATTAAATAAAACAAATTCTGATTTTTTTTCCCCTAGCATTATTGATGCATTCATCTCGTGAATTAGAAGTATCACCATTGCAAGGACCATGCACCTTTTTTCCTTCATAGAAGTAGTATAATCAAGATGAGTTGAAAGACACAATGTTGAGTATTGATTTATACTGCCACCAGATCTGTAGCATATTTTGGTCAAGCATGCAATATTGGCAGATAATGCTTCTAGGCAGTTGATTAAGCAAAAACAAAAAAAAGGGAGTTGATTATGCAACCGCATAAATCTAAATGTTGTTCAAGTAGAAGCAATCATATATTATTATAATGAAGCATCATTTATTTAATTCAGTTGTCATGAAAATTTACCGTGAAAATTATAATGATGCACGGGTTTATTCACTAGTAGTGATTCATAAGGCACATTTTCGCATGTGTATTGAGTTTGACTAAAGTATTTTCGCCCACAAAAAAAAAAAAAAATTTTGTTGGTTTGATGATTTGTTCCCATTATTATAATTTCAAGAGCATGTTTACATACAAGTTTACGTTTCCCCAATAAAGAATTCACTAAAATTTGAATTTCTTTGCACGGTTATTTCTCTTATAAAAGTTTGAAGCTCTGAAGAAGTTCCTTACTATTTTGCCAATAGAGTTACAATACTAAATTTGAAAGATCAGATTGCATTCAATTGAGAATTAAATTAATCTAATTGAGTTAATTAAAATGAGAGATCGAATTGAACCATACATGAAATTTGAGAGACCAAACCAAGTCTTTATTCTTTTCATTTCTATTATAATCTTGCCATGACAAATCCCCCGAGCATGCTTGATTTTTTAAAATGGCTTTAAAAAAGAACAGTGTTGAATACTGTGCGAAAATGAGCTTATGTATTATTGATTGTAAAAGTGAATTATGTATTGACTCAATCAATCATGCATTTATATATACAAGGTGATAGTCTAACTAACTAATATGGCTAATTCAAGTCCTAACTAACTTGTTAAGTTATAACAGACTATACAAGACTACAAGTATATGCTATAGCTAATAAACAAAAGAGCAATTTTGTTATAATAAATCAACTCCCAGTATAATGCTTCCTATCAATCCATCATAATCAAACCGAGTTAGTTGTTTTAATATGCAGTATTTTTCCAGTTGCATGTCTTTTTAACCTTTTCAATATTTTGAAGTTGCATTAGTACTCATTTTTACAGTCCTACAAAACAATACGTTTCGGTTCAGGATTAACCAAGATAAAGAGAAACTCTAGCATTTCAAATGCGGAAGTCGGGAGATCAAAGGCACAAAGTGGATCTAAAAATCAGAGCATTAATAAATACTACTGCATCACTAACCTGTTGGAGCAGGTGGTGACATAGTCAGCATCTTAGACAATAAACATTGCTCTTAGGCTGTGAAAGGTCATAACCAATCCTTCTGCTGCAATTTTAAGGGCAAATAAACCTCAGATAAATACTGAAAGCCGAAGGTGCTCAGGGCCTGAATTTCAGCCTTCTGCTTAGTTTTCACCATTAATGTCAATTCCTCAATCCAACCCGGATTTTTCTTCACAAAATCCTCCTCCAACAAGTCCTTTCCAGTCTTAATATCCTGCTCAGTCATCGGCAACCTACATTGCTCGGGTATCTTGTACTTGTCCAAATCACTAGGCCTAACCCCGAGCCACTTTATGTCAGGGGTTGTCAGGTTGGCACTGTCGTAGGACATATTCTTTGACCCACATCTCCATCTTCATCTTCTTCAGGAACAGCCTTGTAGCAACATCGGGTTGCCCTTTTGCAGTCACGATTATACAAGGAAATCGGTTGTAGAATCTATCCTCGGCCAATCTCATATAAGCAGCATCCTTCTCCACCAACAGAATGAACAAAGCATCACTCTGCATATCCCCAACTCGATCAATATTTGGTGGAATGGCCTTCCCACCCATACCCATCTTTGTGCAATCAATCATGTCCCCATTGTCGCTAAAGATCAGCCTCCCGACAACAACACCTTTGGTTGATAAACATCACAAGAAACAAGTGAAAATAAGAATTGGAAAAATTTTACTAGGCAATGAAATGTGCATATAACAAGTCATTTATACAAACATGAGTAGTAAATCACACATGCATCTATATCTAAGCCTAATAATCAAATCACCCAAAGAGGTAAATAATCGCTAACTAATCACATGAACTAATCTGATTACATGGGAGCAACCAATCACTTAGTCAGGTGCATTTTGTAACTAACTAGAAGAGTTAGCTAAAATTGCCAGAGTAACTAATCACCTAACTATTCACAAAGGATCAATCAAGATGATAAACAACCAAGATTCCAGCATAATGAGTTTGAATATATAAAAAGTGATATAAATTTACATACTGCATGAACTCTAGAAATTAAGGTGGCCAGAAGGAGCCCAAAAATATGGAACATGCCTTTAAACGAGGAGCAAGCCTAACACCACATCTTAAACTAAGACTCTTAAGATAATTTCAAATATATAGTCCCTTGCACCAAGTCTATACTACCACGTTAAACTTCGTCATTAAAATTTAAACGTCTAACTTTACACTCTCCAAGTCATACAAAACCGAAAAGGCCCATAACGAGATGCAGATGCAACATTGCAATCACAACCACCATAATTGACATGTGACTCTCGATCACACAATTACATCAACGTGGCAACAGTTTTTATTTCAAGTTTCATGCACAAAATTTCATGCCTTGCAATTGGAAAATTTACTCAACCATTTCAAATTTAGATTTTTATCAACGAATGACAAGTTGACTCCTACCAAATTAATAAAAATACACACTTCAGATAGTCAATTGCGCTTTATAATTGAGAGTATCCACATTGCAACCACCAAAATTTCTACAACGAACAACAACTGCAACTGCAATTTAAGACACTGTGATCTATTAAGGCAATACCTTTCTCGGCTGCAACCACATTGAGGCTGGATCGTGTGCATCCGAGCATACAGGACACGTCATCAAGAACCGTATCGGACTGGATCTGATCCTGAAACAACTTAACATCCGTGTAGAACAGATCACGCTTCGTGACATGAATCCCCTTAATGCAAAGCTGGTGAACCAGCTGCAATATGCGGGCAGTTATTGCGGACTTCCTAACCGTCGAGATATTCGCAAAAGGACGAAGTGAACTCTTGTCCTTGAGGACAATTCGGTCAAGCTCCGGGACGTAAAACTGGTTGGTGGCGGAGCGGGAGGGGACGTCGAAGGCGAAGCCGTTGCCGGAGAGGATAGAGTGAGCGATGCGGAGGTTGAGGGACTCGATGGTCGACTGAACGGAAGACAGTCTGAGATCGGAGACTTCGCGGCAGGTGAAGGGGAGGGAGAGGTCTTGGAGGGTTAGGGCTTTGGAGGAAGAGGAAGAGGAAGAGGAGGAGGAAGAGGTGGAGAAGTCTTTCAGGATTTGGAGGATGGTGGAGTCTAGTTTAAGCTTGTTCTTGAAAGGGAGGTCGTCGGTGTTGGTTCGACGGCGCTTCTTGCTGCTCTCTGCCATGGATGGGAGGTGGGGAGTGATGGGGGAAAAGTGTGGGCGGGAAATGGAAGTCGATGACTACACTGATTTTGACTCTGGCTGCAGACAGTATTTGTGCGGAACTGCGAGTTAACCCCTATTTTGGTTCTGCGAGTTAACCATCTGGATACCAAGAACAGAACACTAATACCATATCTGAAACCACTCATCTCAAAAACATAACCTGACAGAACAATGTAACACTAATGGTCATATCTCTAATACTTCCTAAACCTCCATTATACACATTGTACGCTTAGACTATTGGCTCCCTAGACTTTCTCTTCAAAAAATACAATACAATAATCTTTGGTCTATTTTTCGTCATTGGAAGTTTGAGGCCGTTAGTAACGTGGCCAAATATTACCGCACTAAACACTAGAAAACGGCATCGTTTTTAATTTGACGCTAAAAAATCTCTTTAAGCGACGGTTTGTATATGATGGAGAACAAAACGCTTACATATCCCTCTTTTGTCTCCACCAGTGACGGATCCAGAAATTTTAGGTCGTGGGACATATATATATATATATAAAATACATAAAACTAACAAAAAAATTGTATAAACATATCAAAACATATAAAAATAAATAACATAAATATATTAAATAATTTTTTATTTATTAATTATCAATATTAATATATTAATAACTAATAACGTAGTTATTAATTCAATTTTTTATAAATTAACTACATAATATAATAATAATAATAATAATAATAATAATAATAATAAATTTTGAGTTAAAAAATTCAAGGATATAAATTTTAATTAAATAAATTCTTAATTTATAATGCTATTGTTAGTAATGTTTTATTTTTATTAAATTGATTTAATGAATATTTTATTTTATACTTTTAGATAAAAATTAGAGTTTAATTTTGATATACTGACGATATAAAATATTTTATATGGTTATTTAATTACGTATGTTCTTTTAGATAATCATTTACACGATTAATATAAAAAATATTTTTTTATGATATGACATTACGTAATTGGATACACGTGTAAATCTATTTTATACTAATAATATATCAAAATTCAATTCTAAAAATTATATATATAAAAAGAGTTAACTAACTTATATCTTAAGAGAACATATTTAGAGTATAATAATAAAATATTTTTAAATTTTTAATATAATTAATATATTGAAAATAAAAGAAATCAATAATTTTTTGTCAAACATTTTTTATGGTATTTTTAAAATTGACTCTTATGACATATGTTAACAAAATTCTTAAAATATTTTAAAACAAAATTTAATAGGTAATTTTTTTTTAATGTGGGGGCAAGTATAATTTTTTAATGGGGGCATATATATATTTATACATATACTTTGGCATACTTTTTCAAAATGTTAGTGGGGGCACTTGCCCCCACAAGTTATATAGTGCATCCGTCCCTGGTCTCCACTCTTCGTCTTCAACTCCTCCATAAGTGACGCAGTGAAAAAACGTCTCTCTTCCATTAGTGACTCAAAACTGCAATAGGATTTCTAGAGACTGCTGGATCACGAGTGAACACTGTACAGTTGTCTGAGAAAGTACTTTGCCGCTATAAGGAGCTTCTGTTCCGTCACTAAAGTTAGTGAAGATTTTAAAATTTTTTTTTTCAAATTTTAGGGAATGCGTTGATGGTTGTTGATCATAGTTTATTACTTTGTATATTGTTTTTCCATAAGGTTTGTAGTGAAATTTGAGCTAGGGTTTTATTTCGATGTTGTCTACCACTGTTTTTTTGGGGTTTGTCTTCATGCTCTGTTCCGATGGTGGATAAATGTGTTTTAATTTGATATATCTGTCTATCATGTATGAATATAGTTGATGAAAACTATCTTAAAGGGATCATTGTGTGGAACTAGTGCTGAAAAAAAATTTTTTGAATCATGCAGATGGATGTGCACTTAGATATTATGTTCCACCATGGGGAAAAGTTTCAAAAAGATGAAAACGGGATGACTATATATTCTCCTAATAAGAAGGCATGTGTTGGTGACATTGATGCAGATACTTTAGATGTTTTTTGGGTGAGAAATTATTATAAAAAACTAGGATATGATAGGATAAGAGAATGTTGGTGGCATGTTACCGGGAGGAGTTTAGACAGTGGGTTAAGAGCTTTAAATTGTGATGATGAGTTGAGAAAGATGTGTTTCATGGGTGAAAAGAATGATGGGCTGGTTGATGTTTACTTTGAGCATGCAGTTTCAACACCAGAAATTCTTGAGAAAAATGAGATTGTGGTGTATGTTGAGGGTGACCATGATGTTTTGAGAGAGGTTAGTGATGAACCTGACAATGAACCCCTACAAGACAGGATACCAAACCAAACTAATATACCCACTGCCCCTACTGATGAGACTCCATTAACCAACAACAATGAATCAATGCATAATGCCTCACTGATGAGCGGATAATTTGTATACTTTTTGGCATTGTTTTTAGTATGTTTTTGGATATCTTTTAGTTAGATTTTAGTATATTTTTATTAGTTTTTATTTAAAATTCATTTTTCTGGACTTTACTATGAGTTTGTGTGTTTTTCTGTGATTTCAGGTATTTTCTGGCTGAAATTGAGGGACTTGAGCAAAAATCTGATTCAGAGACCAAAAAGGACTGCAGATGCTGTTGGATTCTGACCTCCCTGCACTCGAAGTGGATTTTCTGGAGCTACAGAAGCCCAATTGGCGCGCTCTCAACGGCGTTGGAAAGTAGACATCCAGGGCTTTCCAGCAATATATAATAGTCCATACTTTATCCAAGATTTGATGGCCCAAACCCGCGAAGCAATCCGGCCTCAGAAATTCCAGCGTTAAACGCCGGAACAGGATTAAAAGTTGGAGTTAAACGCCCAAACTGGCATGGGAGCTGGCGTTTAACTCCAGAAAACGTCTCTGCACGAATTTCCTTGATTGCTCAGCCCAAGCACACACCAAGTGGGCCCGGAAGTGGATTTTTATGTCATTTACTCATCTATGTAATAGTTTTCTATAAGTAGGACCTTTTACTATTGAGTCAGAGAGTCTAGAGAGTCTAGAGAGTCTGGAGACGACATCTAAGTAGCTATCTTTGTTTTATGCTATCTTAGACCTTTGGGAGGCTGGCCATTCGGCCATGCCTAACCTTTGTTCTTATGTATTTTCAACGGTGGAGTTTCTACACACCATAGATTAAGGGTGTGGAGCTCTGCTGTACCTCGAGTATTAATGCAATTACTATTGTTCTTCCATTCAACTCCGCTTGTTCTTTATCTAAGATATCACTTGTTCTTCAACCTATGAACAAGATGACTGACAACCATTCTTGTTCTACAAGCATTCAAGGCTTTAGTGAATATCTCTTGGATTTCTGATTGCATGATGCATGGTTGATCGCCTGACAACCGAGTGCTCGTCTGACAAACGAGCCAGCCATTCCATGAGATCAGAGTCTTCGTGGTATAGGCAAGAACTGATGGCGGCATTCAAGAGAATCCGGAAGGTCTAACCTTGTCTGTGGTGTTCTGAGTAGGATTCAATGACTGAATGACTGTGACGTGCTTCAAACCTGTAACCTACTGGGCGTTAGTGACAGACGCAAAAGAGTGATTCTATTCCGGTAGGGGAGGGAACCAAACCGGTGATTGGCGGCACTGTGACAGAGTGCTCTGCATTAGCTTTCACTGCGCGGATGGGAGGTAGCTGCTGACAACAGTGAGACCCTACACAAGTTTGCCATGGAAAGGAGTAAGAAGGATTGGATGAAGACTGTAGGAAAGCAGAGAGACGGAAGGGAAGGCATCTTCATACACTTGTCTGAAGCTCATACACCAATGATATACATAAGTATCTCTATCTTTACCTTTTCTGTTATTTTCGTTCATCATCATCATATACAATTGAGTCTGCCTGACTAAGATTTACAAGATGACCATAGCTTGCTTCAATACTAACAATCTCCGTGGGATCGACCCTTACTCACGTAAGGTTTTATTACTTGGACGACCCAGTACACTTGCTGGTTAGTTGTGCGAAGTTGTGTAATGCCATGGTATTAGGCGCACCAAGTTCTTGGAGCCATTACCGGGGATTATTTGAGTTGTGAAAAAGTATTGTTCACAATTTCGCGCACCAAGTTTTTGGCGCCGTTGCCGGGGATTGTTCATGTTTTGAGCAAGCTTGTGGTAACATCAGATGCCAAGATCCGGCAACAACATCAAGTTCTTGGTGTTATTGCCCGGGATTGTTTAGGCTGGACAACTGACGGTTCATCTTGTTGCTTAGATTAGGTATTTTTTTTTCGAAATTCTTGAAGGTGAATTCTAGAGTTTCATGATGATTTGTTGAAATCTGGCTGGCTGAGAAGCCATGTCTAATCTGATTGGACCGAGGTTTCAACTTATCACCACAAGAGCTTGTTGATTTCGTATCAATCTTGCTCTTGGAGCAGTGATTTGCTAAGATTTGGCTGACCTTTGGTCATGTCTAGTGTTTTGGACCGAAGCTTTCCTTGGAAGCTTGGCTGGCTGTGAAGCCATGTCTAATTCCTGGACCGGAGTCTTAGACTAGCATTGCACTGATTCCTGGAATTCTCATTAAGAATTTTGATGCCTTTTTCCACTTAATTTTCGAAAAACACAAAAAAAATTTATAAAACCATAAAAAGACCAAAAAGATTTTATGTTTCTTGTCTGAGTCTAGAGTCTCATCTTAAGTTTAGTGTCAAATGCATGTTTTTGTTATAATTTTCGAATTCATGCATATATTTCTTGTTTTGATCTTTGAATTCTATTGACTTGAAGTATTTTGTGTGTCTCATATGCATTCTCATATTGTTAGTGTCAGTAGTGCACAAACTGCTAAGTTTGGTGCCTTGCATGCATTGTTATTTGATTCTTGTTGCATTTTGATTAATAGAAAAATCCAAAAAATATTTTTAATTTGAGTCTTTTCAAGTCAATGATACAAGGAATTGAAGATTCAGAACCAACTGCAGAGGAATTATACAGAAAAAGCTGAGCATTCAAAAATGCCCAGTGAAGAAGGCAGACTGGCGTTTAAACGCCAGCCAGGGCACCTGGTTGGGCGTTTAACGCCCAAAAGGGGTGCATTTTGGGCGTTAAACGCCAGAATGTATACCATTCTGGGCGTTTAACGCCAGGATGGTGCCAGGGGGAAGATTTTGTTTTCAAAATCAATTTTTCTTAGTTTTTCAAATCAAATCTTTTTCAAATCAAATCTTTTCAATCAAATGTTTTCAAATTCAATTTCTTTCCTTTTAAAAAGATACTTACCAACAATTAATGATTTGATTGAACATCACAAGATTGTTGCCTTTTCTGTTGAGAGAGGTTTAAATGTTTCAATCATATCTTTTCTTGTTAGGCAAGTCATCAATTTTCAAAATCATATCTTTTCAAATTGTTTTCAAATCATATCTTTTAAAAATGTTTTCAAATCATATCTTCTCAATCACATCTTTGTTAAACCCATAACTTTTCAATTAAATCTTTTTAACCACATCTTTTTCAAAATAGTTCTCAATCAAATCTTTTTAATTTCTAATTTCAAAATCTTTTTCAAAAATCACTTTATCTCTTTTCCACTTTGATTTTCGAAAATCAATTAACATTTTTCAAAATGTTTTCAAATTTTTTTAATTGAATTTTCGAAAATTCTCTTCCCTCCTTCCCACATCCTTCTATTTATGGAGTACTACTCCTTCTAAATGCACAATTCGAATTTTATCTATTAAAATTCGAATTCTCCTTCTCCTTCTTCTTACTATTTCTCTTTTCCTCTGACATTTCAAGGAATCTCTATACTGTGACATAGAGGATTCCACATTCTCTTCTTCTTTTTCTAGTTCTTATGAGCAGAAGCAGAGACAAAGGCATTCTTGTTGAAGCTGATCCTGAACCTGAAAGGACCTTGAAGAGAAAGCTAAGAGAAGCCAAAGCACAACTCTCTTTAGAGGGCTTGACCGAATTCTTCAAGGGAGAAGACATGGCAGCCGAAAACAACAACAATGCCAACAATGCAAGGAAGGTGCTTGGTGACTATACTGCACCTACTCCTGATTTCTATGGGAGAAGCATCTCAATCCCTGCCATTGGAGCAAACAACTTTGAGCTTAAGCCTCAATTAGTTTCTCTAATGCAACAGAATTGCAAGTTCCATGGACTTCCAATGGAAGATCCTCATCAGTTCTTAGCTGAGTTCTTGCAAATCTGTGACACAGTCAAGACTAATGGGGTTAACCCTGAGGTCTATAGACTGATGCTATTCCCTTTTGCTGTGAGAGACAGAGCTAGAATATGGTTGGACTCTCAACCTAAAGAAAGCCTGGACTCTTGGGAAAAGCTAGTCAATGCCTTCTTGGCAAAGTTCTTTCCTCCACAAAGATGGAGTAAGCTTAGAGTGGAAGTCCAAACCTTCAGACAGAAGGATGGAGAATCCCTCTATGAAGCTTGGGAAAGATACAAACAATTAATCAGAAGATGTCCATCTGACATGCTTTCTGAATGGAGCATCATAGGTATTTTCTATGATGGTCTCTCTGAACTATCCAAGATGTCTTTGGATAGCTCTGCAGGAGGATCTCTTCATTTGAAGAAGACGCCTGCAGAAGCTCAAGAACTGATTGAAATGGTTGCAAATAACCAATTCATGTACACTTCTGAAAGGAATCCTGTGAACAATGGGACTGGTCAGAAGAAAGGAGTTCTTGAGATTGATGCTCTGAATGCCATATTGGCTCAGAACAAAATATTGACTCAACAAGTCAATTTGATTTCTCAAAGTCTGTCTGGAATGCAAAATGCACCAAACAGTACTAAGGATGCTTCATCTGAGGAAGAAGCCTATGATCCTGAGAACCCTTCCATGGAAGAGGTGAATTACCTAGGAGAACCCTATGGTAATACCTATAATTCTTCATGGAGAAATCACCCAAATCTCTCATGGAAGAATCAAGAGAGACCTCAACAAGGTTTCAATAATAATGGTGGAAGAAACAGGCTTAGCAATAGCAAGCCTTTTCCATCATCTTCTCAGCAACAGACAGAGAGTTCTAAGCAGAATAATTCTGACTTAGCAACCATGGTCTCTGATCTAATAAAGACCACTCAACGTTTCATGAATGAAACAAGATCCTCCATTAGAAACTTGGAAGGACAAGTGGGTCAGCTGAGCAAGAAAATTAATGAACTTCCTCCAAGCACTCTCCCAAGTAACACTGAAGAAAATCCAAAAGGAGAGTGCAAAGCCATCAATATGGCCGAATTCTGGGAGGAAGAAGAGGCAGTGAACGCCACTAAGGAAGACCTCAATGGGCGTGCACTGGCCTCCAGTGAGTTCCCCAATGAGGAACCTTGGGAATCTGAGGCTCAAACTGAGACCATAGAGATTCCCTTGGACTTACTACTGCCTTTCATGAGCTCTGATGAGTATTCTTCCTCTGAAGAGGATGAGTATGTCACTGAAGAGCAAGTTGCTAAATACCTTGGAGCAATCATGGAGCTAAATGACAAGTTATTTGGAAATGAGACTTGGGAAGATGAACCTCCCTTGCTCACCAAAGAACTGGATAACTTGTCTAGGCAGAAACTGCCCCAAAAGAGGCAGGATCCTGGGAAGTTTTCTATACCTTGTACCATAGGCACCATGACCTTCAAGAAGGCCTTGTGTGACTTAGGGTCAAGTGTGAACCTCATGCCCCTCTCTGTAATGGAGAAATTAGGGATCTTTGAGGTGCAAGCTGCAAAAATCTCACTAGAGATGGCAGACAACTCAAGAAAACAAGCCTATGGACTTGTAGAGGATGTTCTGGTTAAGGTTGAAGACCATTACATCCCTACTGATTTCATAGTCCTAGAGACTGGGAAGTGCATGGATGAATCCATCATCCTTGGCAGACCATTCCTAGCCACAGCAAAGGCTGTGATTGATGTTGATGGAGGAGAGTTGATCATTCAAGTGAATGAAGAATCCATGGTGTTTAAGGCCCAAGGATATCCCTCTATCATCATGGAGAAGAAGCATGAAGAGCTTCTCTCAAAACAGAGCCAAGCAGAGCCCCCACAGTCAAACTCTAAGTTTGGTGTTGGGAGGCCACAACCAAACTCTAAGTTTGGTGTTGAACCCCCACATTCAAACTCTAAGTTTGGTGTTGGGAAGGTCCAACACGGTTCTGAGCATTTCTGAGGCTCCATGAGAGACCTCTGTCAAGCTAGTGACAGTAAAGAAGCGCTTGTTGGGAGGCAACCCAATGTTTTATAATTAATTATTTTCTTTTGTTATTTTATCTTTTTTGTAGGTTGATGATCATAAGAAGTCATAAAAATAATGAAAAAAAGCAAAAACAGAATGAAAAACAGGAAGAACAACAGCACACCCTGGAGGAAGAAGCTGCTGGCGTTCAAACGCCAGTCAGCCTAGCAGATGGGCGTTTAACGCCCAGTCTGGCACCTTTCTGGGCGTTTAACGCCAGAAAGGGGCACCAAACTGGCGTTAAACGCCAGTAAAGGTATAAAACCTGGCGTTAAACGCCAGGAATGGGCATCAGCCCGGCGTTTAACGCCAGAATTGGCCCAAAACGTGGATTTTGGTGCCAATTGGTGCAGGGATGCCTTTTCCTTGACACTACAGGATCTGTGGACCCCACAGGACCCTACTACAGGATCTGTGGACCCCACAGGACCCTACAATCACTCTCTCTTCTTCCCCCATTCACCAATCACCTCAACACCTCTTCCCCAAAAACCCCTCACCTATCAAATCCCATCCTTCTCTTCACCACTCACATCCATCCTTCATAAAACCCCACCAACCTCACACTTCAAATTCAAACCACTTTCCCTCCCAAACCCACCCTCAAATGACCGAACTTTCATCCCCCTCTCTCCTATATAAACCCCTCTTTACACCCTTCATTTCCACACAACCTAAACACCACTTCTTCCCCCTTTGGCCGAATACACCTCCATCTCCCTCTTCCTCATTTCTTCTTCTTCTACTCCCTTCTTTCTTCTTTTGCTCGAGGACGAGCAAACATTTTAAGTTTGGTGTGGTAAAAGCGTTGCTTTTTCGTTTTTCCATAACCATTATGGCACCAAAGGCCGGAGAAACCTCTAAAAAGAGGAAAGGGAAGGCAAAGGCTTCCACCTCCGAGTCATGGGAGATGGATAGATTCCTCTCAAAGGTGCATCAAGACCACTTCTATGAAGTTGTGGCCTTGAAGAAGGTGATCCCCGAAGTCCCTTTTTCACTCAAAAAGGGTGAATATCCGGAGATCCGCCATGAGATCCGAAGAAGAGGTTGGGAAGTACTTACCAACCCCATTCAACAAGTCGGAATCTTGATGATTCAAGAGTTCTATGCCAATGCATGGATCACAAAGAACCATGACCAAAGTGTGAACCCGAATCCAAAGAATTATCTCACTATGGTTCGGGGGAAATACTTGGATTTCAGTCCGGAGAGTGTGAGGATGGCGTTCAACTTGCCCATGATGCAAGGAGATGAGCATCCTTACACTAGAAGGGTCAACTTTGATCAAAGGTTGGACCAAGTCCTCACAGTCATATGTGAAGAGGGCGCACAATGGAGGCAAGACTCAAGAGGAAAGCCGGTTCAATTAAGAAGGCATGACCTCAAGCCCGTAGCTAGAGGATGGTTAGAGTTCATACAACGCTCAATCATTCCCACTAGCAACCGGTCCGAAGTGACCATAGACCGGGCCATCATGATCCATAGTATCATGATTAGAGAAGAAATAGAAGTTCATGAGGTTATAGCTCAAGAACTCTATAAAGTGGCGGACAAGACCTCCACTTTGGCAAGGTTAGCCTTTCCTCATCTCATTTGTCACCTCTGTTATTCAGTAGGAGTTGACATAGAGGGAGACACCCCCATTGATGAGGACAAGCCCATCACCAAGAAAAGGATGGAGTATACAAGGGACCCTACTCATCATGAGATCCCTGAGATTCCTCAAGGAATGAGTTTTCCTCCACAAAACTATTGGGAGCAACTGAATACCTCCCTAGGAGAGTTGAGTTCCAACATGGGACAACTAAGGGTGGAGCACCAAGAACACTCCATCATCCTTCATGAGATTAGAGAAGATCAAAGAATCATGAGGGAGGAGCAACAAAGACAAGGAAGAGACATTGAGGAGCTGAAGCACTCCATAGGACCTTCAAAAGCAAGGAAGAGCCGCCATCACTAAGGTGGACCCATTCCTTGATTCCCTTGTTATTTGTTATTCTGTTTTTCGAATTTTATGCTTTATGTTATCCATGTTTGTGTCTTATGATCATTAGTGTCTTAGTGTCTATGCCTTAAAGTTATGAATGTCCTATGAATCCATCACCTTTCTTGAATAAAAATGTGCTTAATTGAAAAAGGAAGAATTGCATGAATTTTGAATTTTATAATAGTTTAATTATGATGATGTGGTGGCAATATTTTTGTTCTTTGAATGTATGCTTAAACAGTGCATATGTATCTTGAATTTGTGGTTCATGAATGTTGGCTCTTGAAAGAATGATGAAAAAGGAGACATGTTACTGAGGATCTGAAAAATCAATAAAATGATTCTTGAAGCAAGAAAAAGCTATTCAAAAAAAAAAAAAAAAAAATCGAAAAAAGAAAGAAAAAGAAAGAAAAAGAAAGAATAAGAGTTGTGATCCAAGGTAAATAAGAGTGTGCTTAAGAACCCTGGACACCTCTAATTGGGGACTTTAGCAAAGCTGAGTCACAATCTGAAAAGGTTCACCCAATTATGTGTCTGTGGCATGTATGTATCCGGTGGTAATACTGGAAGACAGAGTGCTTTGGGCCACAGCCAAGACTCAATAAATAGCTATGTTCAAGAATCATCATACTTCACTAGGAGAATCATTAACACTATCTGGACTCTGAGTTCCTAAAGAAGCCAACCATTCTGGATTTCAAAGGAGAGATTGAGATGCCAAAACTGTTCAGAAGCAAAAAGTTAAAAGCCCCGCTCATCTAATTAATACTGATCTTCACAGATGTTTTTGGAATTCATTGCATATTCTCTTCTTTTTATCTTATTTGATTTTCAGTTGCTTGAGGACAAGCAACAATTTAAGTTTGGTGTTGTGATGAGCGGATAATTTGTATACTTTTTGGCATTGTTTTTAGTATGTTTTTGGATATCTTTTAGTTAGATTTTAGTATATTTTTATTAGTTTTTATTTAAAATTCATTTTTCTGGACTTTACTATGAGTTTGTGTGTTTTTCTGTGATTTCAGGTATTTTCTGGCTGAAATTGAGGGACTTGAGCAAAAATCTGATTCAGAGACCAAAAAGGACTGCAGATGCTGTTGGATTCTGACCTCCCTGCACTCGAAGTGGATTTTCTGGAGCTACAGAAGCCCAATTGGCGCGCTCTCAACGGCGTTGGAAAGTAGACATCCAGGGCTTTCCAGCAATATATAATAGTCCATACTTTATCCAAGATTTGATGGCCCAAACCCGCGAAGCAATCCGGCCTCAGAAATTCCAGCGTTAAACGCCGGAACAGGATTAAAAGTTGGAGTTAAACGCCCAAACTGGCATGGGAGCTGGCGTTTAACTCCAGAAAACGTCTCTGCACGAATTTCCTTGATTGCTCAGCCCAAGCACACACCAAGTGGGCCCGGAAGTGGATTTTTATGTCATTTACTCATCTATGTAATAGTTTTCTATAAGTAGGACCTTTTACTATTGAGTCAGAGAGTCTAGAGAGTCTAGAGAGTCTGGAGACGACATCTAAGTAGCTATCTTTGTTTTATGCTATCTTAGACCTTTGGGAGGCTGGCCATTCGGCCATGCCTAACCTTTGTTCTTATGTATTTTCAACGGTGGAGTTTCTACACACCATAGATTAAGGGTGTGGAGCTCTGCTGTACCTCGAGTATTAATGCAATTACTATTGTTCTTCCATTCAACTCCGCTTGTTCTTTATCTAAGATATCACTTGTTCTTCAACCTATGAACAAGATGACTGACAACCATTCTTGTTCTACAAGCATTCAAGGCTTTAGTGAATATCTCTTGGATTTCTGATTGCATGATGCATGGTTGATCGCCTGACAACCGAGTGCTCGTCTGACAAACGAGCCAGCCATTCCATGAGATCAGAGTCTTCGTGGTATAGGCAAGAACTGATGGCGGCATTCAAGAGAATCCGGAAGGTCTAACCTTGTCTGTGGTGTTCTGAGTAGGATTCAATGACTGAATGACTGTGACGTGCTTCAAACCTGTAACCTACTGGGCGTTAGTGACAGACGCAAAAGAGTGATTCTATTCCGGTAGGGGAGGGAACCAAACCGGTGATTGGCGGCACTGTGACAGAGTGCTCTGCATTAGCTTTCACTGCGCGGATGGGAGGTAGCTGCTGACAACAGTGAGACCCTACACAAGTTTGCCATGGAAAGGAGTAAGAAGGATTGGATGAAGACTGTAGGAAAGCAGAGAGACGGAAGGGAAGGCATCTTCATACACTTGTCTGAAGCTCATACACCAATGATATACATAAGTATCTCTATCTTTACCTTTTCTGTTATTTTCGTTCATCATCATCATATACAATTGAGTCTGCCTGACTAAGATTTACAAGATGACCATAGCTTGCTTCAATACTAACAATCTCCGTGGGATCGACCCTTACTCACGTAAGGTTTTATTACTTGGACGACCCAGTACACTTGCTGGTTAGTTGTGCGAAGTTGTGTAATGCCATGGTATTAGGCGCACCAAGTTCTTGGAGCCATTACCGGGGATTATTTGAGTTGTGAAAAAGTATTGTTCACAATTTCGCGCACCACTCACCACCCAAGAGCACAGAACCAACAGATCCTGGTGCTAATAACCCAACACCCCCAAGAAATAATCCCACTACTACATTCAACTCTAATCCTAGTCAAGCTACTATTGCAAAGCCTGTTAGCAATACTCATCCAATTATCCAAAAAACTAAACCCAATTCAAATGCCAACCCAAATCTGAAATCCAATACTACATCATCCTCCAAGGCCAATGCCAACCCGAAGAATGCCTCCAAGCCCAAGCCCAAGTCCAACAGAAATTTTGTGTCCAAGCCCAAACCAAATTCAAAGTCCAAAATCACTACTAAAGCATATTGCACAAGGTCTGCTTCGAATGTGAGGAAGGTACAGCAACATGACAAGAAAAAACAAGTGCTGAAGTTGTCTTCTTCTGAAGATGAACACACCACGGAAGACAGTTCATATGATCCTGGAATAGATGATAGCTCAAGTGATGATGATGTCATTGGAAAAAAAATGTGAGACCAAGAAAAGAGAGTATGGGTTGAAGCATGCACCACCTGAGGGACTAGCAAAGTCTAAGAGGAAGTTTCTTAATGATGATGATGCATTGGTGGTGGATGATGAGGAGTGTGAGGTGGACTTAAGTTTCTTAGAAGTTCCTGTCACAGGAGATGAAAACCTGGACAATGCTTTGGATCCTATAGCAGAGTTTGATGGGGCCAACTCTTGGCACTCGGAGAAAATGAAGACTCCTCCTCCTTCAGAAGATGAATTTTTTGAAGAAGAGCCTGATGAACTATTTCCGGTATTTAGAGATGGTATTCGGTTCGGTGATTTAAAACTTGAGGTAGGGATAAAGTTTAATACAAAGTCTGAGTTCAGAGAGGCAGTGAGAGAGTTTACAATTCAGAGATGCAGGGCTGTCTGTAAGGCTGAGGAGTGCAAGTGTGGTATATGCCTCATGGGATCATGAGGAGACATATTGGCAGATAAAACTTTCAATGATGACCACATATGTGCTAGAGAAGCCACCAATCGAGCTGAATTACCTGAACAAGTGGCCTATGGACTCGTGGACAAAGTCAGCATTCAGTCATGCTCCTAAACTTGATAATATCTGCAATAACGCATGCGGGATCTTTAATGCAAGAATTAAGAAAGTAAGGGCCAAGCCAATCATCACGCTACTTGAGGAGGTCAGAATGTTTATCATGAGATCAATCGCTAAAAACAAAGTGAAGTTAGCCAACCATGTGAGAAAGCTACCACCAGTGGTTCAAAGTAGGTTGAACAAGATCAGGAAGGAGTCTAAGAGTTGGATGCCAATCTGGACTGGGGATGATGCGTACGAGAAGTTTGAAGTGCACGGTCATCCAACTAACATGATAGTGGATTTGGGCAAACGACTGTGCACATGTCAATTTTGGATGTTAACAGGTAATTAACCAGCCTTTAAGACCTGTGTATTTGTGATTTATTAAATACTTTAATAACACATTACTTTGTTAATTACTTCAGGAATGCCCTGTGTGCATGTGTGTGCAGCACTTGCAAGGGTGAATAATAGACCTGAAAATTTCTGTCATAAGAGGCTCACTATGGACGCATATAGAGACACTTATGCACATTATATAAATCCATTGCCTAGACAATCTCTTTAGAAAAAATCTTAGCAGAATAGACCACAAGTACCAAACAAAAAGAAGAATACCAGACCACTAACAAAGAAAAAGAGAAAGGATGCAGATGAGGGTAATGGAGGAAGCAAGAAATCTAAGGTGACTAGGACTCTAAAGAGACACCTTAAACCATTTACTTGCAGATACTGTCTACAGAAGGGGCACACAAAGAGGGGTTGTCCAAAAAAGAGAGCAGCTGATTTTGCTCAAGCTGTTGCTGATGCAGCTGCAGCTGCCGCTGCTGCTAAGACAAAGGCCAATGCAGAAGGAAATGCTCCTCCAGATGCACCTGGTCAGGCTCCTCCAGAAGCACCTTCTCAAGCTGCTCCAGAAGTCCCTGCTCAGTCACCTGCACCAGTTGATGCCCAGGTGGTTGAGATCGACCTCTCCCAGCCAAACTACTCCGATGCACAACAGTCCTAACAAAGTCAAGAGGTAGTTACATTTAGTTTCACAACTCATAGTTAAAATTGTTGTATAAATTCAACTAAATTTATGTCCTACTGAAACAAGATCCACCTACGAGGTCATCCAAGTTGCAGACCAGAAGGAGGTCCTCCACACCACCATTAGGATCGGTTACTATGGATCCACTACAAGGAGCAAGCTCAGCCACATCTTTCAGACTGGCAAACTTCCTGAAATTTGTCCCAACACCTGGCTTCAAGCCACCAAGGAAGAAGAAATGAAGATGTACCTGATCTGTGCAGCCTATTTTGGATGAAAGTGCGAATCTTTTTGTGAATCATACTTTTTGTTTTGTGGACTGAATTTAAGACAGTAGACTTTTAATATATTTGAATACAATATGACAATGATAGCACTATGTGTCCTTTAGCTAGAGTGTATTTTGGAATTAGCACTACTCTTTACTTGTCTGGAAATATGACAGGATTATTGTTACTTTTGTTAAAACTTATTGATATGCTTATTATTATTATGACAATTTGTTCCACCTTCAATTATGCTACTTTAGATTTCTTTTTTACAATTTTTTTCAATAATTTCATTGAATGACAGAAAACAACTAGGAAATTTGAGAAGGAGAATTTTTCTTTCTTCTACTACACATTAACTGTGAACACAGTAACACAAACTCATCTTCAAGCAAAAACAACGAAAACTTATCCCGAAAGGGCAGAGGTCGTAGAAGAGCAAGTCCAAGAAATTTCAGAAGTCGGATTCATAAGGGAGGTAAAATACCTGTTATATCTTGCTAATATGGTATTCAATGATCAGTTAAGACCAATGAATATTGGCTGTTGTCGAAGCAACGTTTATTGGGTTCTAATTTTTAAAAAATATTCAACAATTATTGGCATCTAATGTAATAATTAAGTTACCATGTAATAAACTAATAATTGACAAATGCTTCCCCCTTCTGTATATAACTTGTCACTGCAAATGCCAAAATTTCAGCAGGTAGATAAGGGAACTGAACCTCAAACTCAACAAACCAGAAAGAATAAAAAGGGAAAGAGTCATATATAGGTACAACAATATTATAAAAATCGACAAAAAAAATTATATCATCCGGAGTTTCAACTTACTTAATGCCGCAAATTAGTATAATTTGGATTTATTATAAGTCAAAATTAACCTCAATTATAATCATCTAAGATATCTCAAATTTTCAGTAACATGATAAGATTCCTCTTTTGAACTCAACACCATTGTTTCTTACTTCCATCCCAGATTTTAATGCAACTTCTTCCACCCGTCATATTTTTCACATATGTAACGGCAATTTACAATAACAAAACTCTTCAAAAACACATATAATTGAGGTTTCAAATTTAAGTCAACAACTGTAATTAGCAATGCAAGTGCATAGCTTAGAAACGATGCAATTTTCACCGTATTTTATATGTAAAATAGAATTTCTCTTCGCTATCAAATCAGAGAGTAACCGAAAGTTAAAAGGTCAACACAGTAAAAATAAATGCAAATCTGAGCTGAAAATGAAATAGTGAGAAGGAGAATGAGAGAGAACTTGCAAGGCGTTGACGAAGACCTTGCTGCGATCCATGGAATTCCCTGGCTTAATCTATTTTTGGCGAATCAAAACCCAAAACAAAACCTATAACCAGAAACAATACACATTCAGAAGCGAAAACCTCCAACTTAAAAACCATAAAATCAAAATCCTAAACCGCAGGACACCTTCTCACAAAAACACAAAGTCAATTCATCACAAATTGAATAAAAAACAAAATTAGAATTCAACACTAATAATAACAAGTAATGCTCATATGCGATTCTCACGAGAAAGCTTCTAACATAGACAACACGACAGAAATTGAACCAGACATAGAAAAATCCTAACTAAATATGAAATTGTGATATAGAATCCTAATAAAATTTAACATGCGCTACTGATTAGGGAGTGGGGATTAAGAACCCTAATTGCCTAAATTAGGAAAAAAACTAAAAGCCTACCTATTGTGATGAAGGAAAGCGAATCGAGCAGGGATGGATGGAGCATAGGTGGCACGAGTAGCAAAGGAGACACGGAGCACAAGAAAGCAGCGGCGAACAAAGAAGCAAAAGAGCAGGAGAGGCGGTGGTGCGACGTAGGAGAGCTACGAAGGTGGTGCATTGTAATAGAGCCGCGGTAGTGGTGTGGCGTAGCAAAGCTGTGTGAGGATGTGGTGCATGGAGAAGAGGAAGGTATGGACGAGGTTGAGGAAGAGAGAAAAGAACTCTCTCTTAGCTTTCTGCGAAAGGAGAAAGAGGGTGCAGGTGTGAAAAGGGAAAAAAATTCCCAAGTGTTATAGCCGCATATATTAGGAAGCGCTTATAAAGCGTACCCAAAACCTAACCATTAGAGTGCTCTTGAAAAGCATCCTCTTTTGTGAGAAAAGTGTATCTATAGATATTAAGATAAGGCTACGATTTAATTTATTATATGTGTTAAATTTTAGTTACTAGAAAATATCTTTAAAAAATACGTTTTAGACGTCTTTATCTAAGTGGCTCCCATTATAAAAACCATAAAATTAACCAATCCAAAAATAAAAAAACCTAGGGATTCAATAATATAGAATCGTAGAGCGAGCAGCAGTAGCAAGGCACAATGCAAAGGATGGATGACAAGTAGCAGAAAAGCAAAAAGCTAGGCAATTAATGATGTAAAGCACTGGCAGACACCATATATGAAGCAGGAAGATGTGACGGAAGTGAGGCGGAGGAGATGCAAAGCAACAGCGCGAGGCTGATTGAGGCACAATGACTCAAAGCTGGAGGACGGGTGAAGGTGGCAGATTCAGAGTGAAAGCATAAGGGGAGCTATTGAGACGTGAGAGTATTTGTTTTTTTCCCAGAGTACTTGTTGTTTTAGTTTTGAAGAATGTTAGAGAACTTTCAAAATTTATTATTTATTGTCATTAATTAGTTATTAATATTTAAAAATATAGATTAAAATATATTATTAAATTATTAAACTAAAAAAATTGTATTAATAATTAAAAAAAATAACAAAAAAATTATAAGGGTTCAAAAGGTACTAGCAAAAGTATTTTTAAATTTTTTATTTTAGTAGAAATTTTTTTATGGCGGCATTTATATTGGAAGACTAAATAGTAAAAAAAGTAGGTCATGTTTTTTAAGAGTTGTTTAAAAATAAAATACTAGTTACACTTTAAAAGTGTACCAATTACACTCTATCGCTATATTTTACAAGCGTAACAAAATGTGGTTAAAACTCATAATAAATGCTATCCTCACAAAAATGTGATAGATGATTCTTTTAGGCCACATTTTTTAAGTGTGGTTAGAAAGAAAGTTGGTGAGAGACCATATTTTTTATAATGGTAGTATTTTTTAGGTATAATTATTTTGTTGGTCTTATAGTTTTACTAGATATATAAACTTTTCATATTTTTTTTTCAATTAGGCCTTTATACTACTTTTAATTTTATAATTACTAATTAGGTAATTTTCATATAAAAAACATCAAAATTAACGAAATATTATTCTCAAAAAATATTTGATTAAAGACTTAATTAGATATTTTTTTGTGACTAAAGAATTAATTAGATATTAAATTAGGTACCTTTAATTTGTGAATAAATATTCTATTAATTTTAAATTTTTTACACTAATAAATTAATAATAATATAAAATTTTAATTAAAAAATATATAAAAAATTAATTATAAATTTAATAAAACGATAAAGATCAACCAAATAATTAAATCTAATTTTAGCTACCCTAATAGCTAAGCTAGCTAGTTGCTATAATTTGCTTACTTGCTAGGTAATTTATACGTACTGTATATAAAGTTATAAACAAATATTTATTTTTTTTATCTTTCCCTCACGAACTTTATATATAGTTTTTATGGAATACTACCCTGTACATAGTAGTACCAAAAGTTGCAAGTAATTAAGTAATTAACTACTAGGCTTTAAAGGTTTCACCTTTAATTTCTTATCAAATTCATTTACTGATTTCAGCTTTAATTTCTCTCGCATACATGTTCAGGAGGAATCTTAATTACACTAAGATCTAAATTTAAAGTGCTTAACTAAAAAAGTAGATGATCATATTATTGATATTATATTTTTTTATTAAAATAATAATCTATCTTTGCTAGGTCGTTACTATTTATTTTCAGTTTTATCCAAATATTTCCAATTTCATTCTTTTTTATTTTTTAGAATAAAACCCAACTCTCCTGAAAACCACAATGAGTGATGAGTCCACATACATGAATGATGATAATCCAATCCCCAAAATAACATCAATTAGAGTAAGACAAGGTCCTGATTTCCCTCATACCATGCACTTCCCAATATATCTATATACTGGTCCTTCACTTAGAAGAAAGAGTAGTTTTTCACATACACCTTCCCATAGTAGATCACTTTAACTTTATGATATTTTAAAGTTACTATATATTGCTACAAAGTAGTGATTTTTTTATTCTCTTCCTCAACACAGCATTGTCTTCATTATTAAAACTTTTTTCTTTTATTTATTATATTATTTTAGCCTTTTGAGTTTTGTGATTTATTTTTCTATCAGAAATATAATTATTTATATTATTTTTTTATTAGTTTAAATTTTTAAAAGAATAATTTTATAATATAGTATCAAAATTTTATATCCAAAAAATAGAATTTGAATCTTGGTGAATTCTAAAAATAAAAAATAGTATAAAATAAATAAAAATTTATGCAAAAATTAAATAAACCTAAAAAAAATTTTATTTGAGACAGTATTAGAAATATAAACATTGATGTTACTTTCTTTTATTTGATGTTTAAGTTTTAGAAAAAGTGATTTCATAATATTATTTTTATTTTACCCACTGTCGTTCATCCAACAAACACCATACATGATAATGTATATGATTTGTGTTATGATAGAGTTGCACAGTTTTTGAGCTTTTATAATAATAGAGTTTTACTATAGATACAAATAAAAAATTGTTAAAAAATTAAGCATAAAAATTAAATAAAATATTTTAAAGTAACTATATGTTTATTCATATTTTAAAACTTAATGTTAAAAATTGAAAATGCTAAACTTGTCATAAGAAACATATGAAGTAGAAAAGGATTTTAAGTTGTTATAGGGAAATATATAACTGAGTAAAATGTAAAATATTTTTAAAAATTGCAAGAAAAGATATGTATGGTTTATTCATATTAATTAAAATTAAAATTATGAAAACAGTTGAAATGACATAATATTTTTGGCACAAGATGAAATTTTAAATCACACTGAAAAAGGCATATAAGGCATATATATATATATATATATATATATAAATTGACTTATAAAAGTTGCATGTAGCGATAAAATTAGACATTTGACGACGTCTGCATCCATTTTCTATCATTTTTATTTTTGGGATAAAATTTCTCCATTGTTTTGATATAATATACTTAATTTAATTTCTCCAAACTAAATTGGTTTGGTCATATGAAAAGGTTACCATGTGCAAACATTATTGAAATTTGGAGACAAAAAATGCTAAAATACTGAACAACATACTGAAAAGTGTTACTCAATACTCAAAGCAATAACGTGGTAAAACAATTTATTATATAAGATTATCAAGTAAATAGCCATTTTTATTATATAAGATTTGACTATTGATAAAACTAATTATAAAAATTTAAACTAATGCTGTATTTATAAAAAATAAATATCATTGACAAAATTAATCAATTGTTAAAACTAAAATTGACTCTAATAATTTTTAAAAAAATTTTAAATTATCTTTATCTCTATTATGTTATTTTCAACCTCTTTTTTTGTTTTTACTCATGAATAAAATCAATCATTTCCAAAATCAAATCAAAATCAAAATCAAAATCAGTCATCCCCTTTACCTCCCTCGTTCTTAGTTTCTCACTATTTTTGCCATCTTAATCTCACTTAGCTTACTCAGATCTACTCCTTATCTCAACTCCTCTCTTATTCTTTCTCGTTGCCAGCCTTGTTGCCGCTAGATCTACTCATTTTTCCTTTGTCTTGTCTCGTCGTTGACTGCTCTAGTGACCAAGGCAGAACGCACGCGTAGTGGGAGAATGATGCCAGAGATGTAAACCTAGTGGGCAAGATGTTCCTCATCATCGCACCCTCTTTTCCTTTATCTTCTTCGTTCTTTTTC
Source organism: Arachis stenosperma (assembly GCF_014773155.1). Classification (NCBI taxonomy): domain Eukaryota; kingdom Viridiplantae; phylum Streptophyta; class Magnoliopsida; order Fabales; family Fabaceae; genus Arachis; species Arachis stenosperma. The sequence continues at coordinate 148,137,641 of NC_080385.1, forward strand.
TCTATTTTCCTCTCTTTCTCGCTCGTCTTTCTTTGGTTTCACTTCCAGAGTTGGTGGCGCATCGACTCTCTCTTTCGTCAGCGACGTGTTTTGCCTTCTCTATTCTTTTTCCATTCTACTTCTTTTTTCTCTCTTTTTCTCTCTCTATGTATATGACACTGGGACGTTGTTTGGGTCATTAATCTTGGCGAGGTTAGCAACCTCACTATGGTAAAAATAGCCATAAACCCACCTTAGTTGGTTAAGCCAAGGATGCGCCTCTTATTCTCAAAGGGCCTAGAAAAAAAATAAGCACACAGCTTATTTTATACTCAAATCAACTTCAACTCCATTTCATAAATAAAAGGTACTTGAGTTATTTATACTAGTGGGAGAAGAAAAAGCTCATAACACAAAGTTCACTATTCTAAACAATATGGGATTTGTATTCCCTTATTACAATTAACTAATACAATTAACCTACTAACACTACTTGCTCCCGTGTCAGTGTATATGTCTTGTGTTGATGGCAGTATTGGTAATGGTGTTGTAGAAGTGGTGTGGTTGTCGCATTTTTTTTCCTGCTTCTTTCTTCTTTCCTTCTCTCTCTTTATCTCTCCCACATCTCTCTGTTTCTTTGTTATAATTATTTTATATAAATTTTTAATTTATGTTTAATATGTTATGATAGTTTTATTATTTTGTGTTGAAGTTTATGTTAGGTTAATTTATTAAATTATTGTACTTTAATTGTTGTTATTATTAATAAAAAATTAGTTTATTTTAAATTATTTAATTTTATTTATTTAATTTATTTTAGTTTATTTTATTTAGTGTAGTTTGATGACACAAAACTTGTTAAACGACGAAGACATTATGTATAAATTTTAGCAACTGGTATAACATCTAACTTATATCTTTTATGTGTTTAAAATTTATATTAGTTGGAGCCTCAATTTTATATAGTATCACTTTTATGTTAAGGTATTCGGGTCTTATGAATGAGAAGAAATTTACGGACGTCGTCGAGCGAGGACATTAGGACACACCTCAGACGTGCTGAATTACCATGTCTGGCATTAGTTTTTGCTTTGATCAAAAGATGGTGCTCTGAGTCCCATACTTTTTACCTGTCCTGTGGAGAGTTGATCATTACCCTGCTGGACGTGACATATCAGTTGGGGTTTAATATTGATGGAGATCATGTACGCGGCTGCATCGGTAGATGAGAGCAGTTCTACGAGGGATATTCTATTGAGGACTTTTGCCATCAGCTACTAAGAGTTGTACCTGGCCCAATGACAAACAGGCACAGAACAAGTGGATTGTCAACCTCTCACAATTTTGAGATATTGTATGTCGAGAATTGGAAGCAGAGTTGTCAAAAGAGCACCTGATACAATGCACCAGAGGATAAATCATGCAGATTATTAGAGGCATTTATTTCCGGATGCATCTAACTCTCTTGTTCACAGGAGGTGGTTGCCTTCTGTTGGAGGATTTTAATAAATGTGGGAGATTGTCTTAGTGTTCAATTGTGCTGGCGTGATTGTGCCGTCAGATGTGTCGTGCCACTAATTATAGGCAATAGAACTTAGGTAGATGCAGTGGTTTACTTCTCTTGGGCATATCATCATATACCCATGTGTCGATCCGACAAATTTGACCAGCGCTGATTTTTCTCTAGTTGAGAAGTATTGATACCTTTTTTATTGGTTTTATTATTTTTTAGGTTAATGTTTATAGTTGTGTGATTTCTAACAACTCATGATATCGTAGGTGGGTGGGTTTGGAGCTACTCAATGACAGAGAGAAGACTAGGCTTTGGCAGTGGAGATGGGTCCTCAACGATATTTATTTATAATGTAAGTATTATTTTAAATTATAGTTAAAATTTTTTAAGTCCTTTTTCTTGAAGTGCGTGATAAAATTGATCGCAATATGTCTTGTACAAAAGACTTGGAAGGCACGTGGTGGTTTTTAACCACTTCCATCAGTGTTCAATCCAGCATCAATCAACTTGTGCCAGTCCAAAATTACCAATAGACTTGGCTGAGGTGTGACATGCTACCTGAGATAAGACAGAAATTTGATCAAGTCTCCTTTGTGTCTCTCTCAACCACGGCAAATGCAATAGGCAATATATTTGAATTGTCATCTTGGACGATAGCCATAAATAGAGTGCCTCCATATTTGTTATACAAGTAGTGTCATCAATAGATATAAGTGATTTGCAATGCTTGAAAGTTTCCACATAAGGAGGAAATGTCCAGAACTCCCAATAAAATATGGCAATATCAACATCATCACGCTAAGACTATATTACAAGTTGCACCCAATGACCTAAATTATCATAGTTGTTAGAACATATCAATATTTAATTAAGTATATGTAACTAAATAAAACGTAATGAATCTTACTGGGTAAGTACATCTGCATTACGAATAACTACCTAGGAAGCTTGTTGTATGATTCCTTCTAATCTCCATATATCCCAACAATGACTCTCTATTTTGTAAACCAAACCTTTATGTATGACATTTTGTAACCAAGTGATTCTTAACGGATCCTAGCAAAACTCTCATGTCAATTATTAGATATGCTTTGATCATTGTGAATGTGTTGAGTTATCATCTTTGAGTCCAATCTTTTATGGTCTTGGCCTATTGATGTTTACATGCAAGAATGATTAAGGGTGGCAATGGGTAGAATAGGCGGGTAGGGTTTATATCCATTCCTAACCTTACTCGCGGATTGAGACTTGAGAGCAACTCAATCCTAACCCTATCTGCGAATTTTTACAAATATGCAATATTATTATATAACCTAATGAACATAAAAATTAAAAATTTAATACAAACAATACAATCATCCCATAAACAACATAACTATCAAATGTTCAATTTTATATGAAAATTTTTGCTTAAATTAATAACATAAACACAAATAAAATTATTGTAAGTCCATGAGCATTCCATTTGCTATAATAACATCATCACTAATCTACGACTTCAGATACAACATTATTATCATCATCATTTGTAATTTGATAATAAGATTTTTTACCTAAAAATCAAATATATTATTTATTAATCAATCTATATAAAAATTAGCATTAACATAAACAAATAGAAAATTCGAATCATAAATAATTTCTTTCTCGATATGTTGCCCACAACCAGTTTTGATTACGCATAAGAACCTCCATGGTATCTTCATGAAGACTATCACGGTAAGGAGTAATTACTCGACCACTTGTGTTGATAGAAGACTCAGAAGTAATAGTAGACACGGGGATAGATATCTCTCGCAATTCTTTGAAGGGTTGGATACGAATGTCAAAGATATTAGCAAGCAGCGCTGATAAGGAGAGTGGGGGCAGACACAGAGTTGCAGAGAGATTGAGATTTGAGATAAGAGAATTAGATATTAGGGTTCTTGAGAAGTTTGAAGGATTGTAAATATGTGATCTGAGTGTAGGGTTGTGATATAATGTTATATTTATATATACTAAAATAGAATTGGTTTTATATAAACAAAATATTAAATTATCAATTGATGATCTTGACTCAGTAGTAAATACCTTTTGCACTAAGTGAGACTCAACTCGTACCCTACTCGACTCGGACTCAAACCCGCTCCGTATTCAACTCTACCGCAATGAATCAGGTTGGCAACCCTATCCGACGGGTTGGGTACCCACGGATAAGATGCATGTTGCCACCCCTAAGAATGAAGACTATTGTATGTCCTCACCTCCTATTTTTCTACTTTCAGCGATAAGAAATGCGTATGCTCTATTGATAACCTAACCCAAAATGAGTGCACTATACATCATATTTCAATTGGTCACTCTCTAATATCTTATACTCTACGACCTTCCTAATGCAATATGTCTTAACTACTATAATAACTTCCTCCTGTTTTTAAAAAGTTGCCCAATCTCAAACCCGTTGGTAGGATCACCCTCAAAGTCTTTTGGACCAAACAAATAATCTTGATTCATTGTCTCGAGATTCAATGTGAAAAAGTGAGCAAAATGATCGTATGTCGAGAAATAGCAGGCTGTGTTGATGCGAGTTGTGAGTTTGTGAATTAGTTAATCTCTTCCTCCTCCTCATCCGGAATATCCATGGTTTCAGCCTCTACATCTTCACTATTAGATACAGGGTTAACTTGATAGGAATTTGTCATTGAGTCTCTGATCGCAGAACCCTTATGGCTTTCAAAATCTGCTTGCAACATCCCATAATTAGAATCCTCGATATTTGAGCCCTCTTGACTACCCTTAGGTGACATACTTAGGTCAACCATTAATTTTCTAACATTTGTTCTGGCTGTCCACTTGAGGAGGTATCATAACCAATATGCAAAGAATTCTCTCCACACAGGTCGACCAGAAAAACAAATAACACCAAGAGATGGATATTTGTCCAACGATTATGTCAACTCCTTATTAGATGTATGCCCTCATCATCACATATCTGATACCTAGATCACACAAAACCTTATTAGAATTGTAGTAACATAATAAAATAATAAAAATGTCACCTATGAAATATAAAATAATAAAAATACCTAAATACACGCAAATAATAAGATTATACCTTTTGTAAAAATAAAGTATCATCTACTTCCATCGGGTATCTATAATAGTTCTTTCACTCTCTTTGTGTATTGTTGACCAATGACATGTACTATAAAATTCTTCAACGTTGTTAGACATCTCACTTCAGCTGGCATGTATATAAAAGTTAGTTGAGTAGAATTAAATGCAATAGATCTATTTTAATCATATATTATTCACCATCATAATGAATAGATAACAATAGTATGTCAGACATTTTAAAGCATAAAAATCAGAAGAAAAAAGAGTAGAATGAGAGTGAAAATATTTTTTTTTTATTGAGTAAGCTTCTCACTTGATGATATTTATAAAGAGTTGGCAAGTTCATCGAAATCCTATGTAAATCTTGAGAATGGTATAAAGTTCGCCTAAGACTTAGGTGATTTTTGTACGATTTCAAGTAATTCACGAAAAATTTGGATGAACTTTAGAGTATTTACTAAAGTTTTTTGAGAGAGTTGAACGAACTTCAAGAAAACTCTAATAAAAAAATACAGATCCTAAAAATAAAAATATTTAATTTGTTCTAGAAATTAAAATTTTTTTAATTTTATAATAGAACAAAAACCAAAAGCTGACACATGTTGCAAAATTTCTTATTTCTTAATAATGTGAGAGCGTTTTTTATTTATTTTTGCAAAATAAAATTATTTTCTTTTAAATTACAATATTCCATGACAATGATCATTCATATTAAACATATAGTTGTGGTTAGGGCTGGAACTGAGTCAAGCCAGCTCATGAGCCGCTCGAGCTCGATAAGCTAAGCTCATGAGTTGGTGAGCCAAGCTTGAGCCTGGAATTGAGCTCATAAATTAATGAGCTGAGGTTGAGCTTGGATAAGCTCAGCTCATTAGTTCGTGAGCTGGCTAGATATATATATATATATATATATATATATATATATATATATATATATATATATATTAATACACATATCCTATATGCATTAGTCTATACTTTTAATATTATATATATACATATGAAATAGTAATATAATTATATATTAATGATCTTAATTATTTAAAATTTTATATTTATTTATTACATATAATTTTGATGTAAGACATAAATAAAAAATTTATATTTATGATAGATAAATAATATATAAAATTGTTCTTTTTAAATATTTTTAAATATATAAATTACAATTTATTGATATAAAATTATAGATTTTGTATTTATGTTCCTATCACACCCATTATAATCTTAATTTTGATCCAATAAAATAAATTGCATGCGCCGTTCCACCATTTTAAGCAGAACATTATATTCATATCTTTTTATATATTGACTGATGATTAATTTATAGGCATATCAACTCATCTAAATCTTGTTAGGTGTGACCAATGCGTTTTAATTGTTCAAACAAAAGAATGTTTTTCAATGATTAACAAATATATTTAAGAATTTATCCACCACGAGTTAGCTTGAGTATATATGTTTATATATTTATATACGTAGAAAACCTTGCCTTTAAAATAAATAAATAAATAAATGTTTAGGTGTGTATCAGTCTTATGAAGCTATTATTAAAATGATTAAATTACTCTATTATTCTATGTAATTTTATTAAATTTATAATTAAATTTTATTCTTTACAAATTTTTAATTGAATTTATTTATAATTACATCATTACCATTAAAAAAATGTTTAATTTAATTGAATATATTAAGGCATTTTATTAGTCACTAGTGTTATATGAGGGATAAAAACATTTTTACAATGTTTACTATTAAAAAATTATATAAAACAATTAAAAATTTTTAAAATACAGAAACATAATTACAAATTTGAAAAAAATTCCAGGACTAAAGAATAATTTAACTTACTGAAATCCAATAAAACTTCCGTTTCTATATCTTATGCTTAGCTTGTTCATTTCATAATTAGCACTAGTTTGTAAATTTAAGTATAAGATTTAAGATTTAAAATTAAAATTAACTCATATTAACTAAAAATAATTAATTTTCTAATTGAACTCATATGTTAAATTTATGACAAATTATACTCGTATATCTTTTGAAATTTGTTAAAAATTAAAAGTTGCATAAGTCATTTTTAACTTCTACAAATTCTTTATCTATAAAAAAAATTCATAATGATATAGAAGAACAATCACAAAAATTCTTTTCTTAACATTATCATGAATGACATACATTTTTGTCATTTAAACTGAAGCAAATAACATAGAATTAAAAAACGTTAATATAGAAGTGACAAACAAATGCATCTATAAGAATCTGTTGTTTTACTTTAACACGATATAGATAGAATTATTTATACATATTTTTTTATTAACTTAAATTTTATAAATAAAAAATTTTGTGTTATAATATCAGAATTTTTAGCTATGATTAACCAATAAAGAGTTTGAATTATTATTACTACTACTCCAAAAGAAAGCAAAAAAAAAGAAACTAAAGGTAAGATAAACTAAAAATATAAAATAGATAAAGTATTAAATTGATTCTTTACGTTTAGGTATAATCATGTTTTAATTCTTAAGGTTTAAAGTGTCTTATTTGAATTCAAAAAGTTTTATTTAATTTAATGTAGTCCCACCGTAAAGTCAAGTTAAATAATTAACGAAATATCCTATAACAGCAGTACAAAAACAAAGTCAATAATCTGGAGAACAAGAACAAATTCTAGAGGCACAAAATCAACTGTGAAAATATCAATACATTTATTTATCATTCTCTTTAGTTTCTATAAAATATATTTTATTTAAATTGTAAGAAGAATAATAAATAAATATATTGATGCATCTACGGTTGATTTTGTTTCTCTAGAGCTTGTACTTATTCTCTAAATTATCTACCTTGTTTTGAACTGCTGTCATATAAGATATTATGTTAATTATTAACTTTGACCTCATAGTGAGACTACATTAAAATTAAATGAAATTTTTTGAATTCAAATAAGACACTTTAAATCTTAAGGATCAAAACAGAATTATATCCAAATGTAGGAACCAATTTAATACTTTACCCAAAAAATTTTATGCAAATTGTATTTTAGTTTCTCATTTTATTAATTTAAATTTTAAGTTAAGTAATTTATGATAAATGTTAAAAAAATTAAATAAATTTTTTAATTTTAAATTAGCTAACGCAGAAGAGAGAGTGTTACTTATCAAAGAAATGAATAGTGTGTGCAATTTTGATAAATTTTAGAGAATGTGAGTTTACATTCACCTTGAATTATTGGTTAAATTTTTGTGTGTCAATTGTCAAAGAATATTAGCAACTAAAATTTAACATAACGTCACGGTTTATGAGCTTTTCTTCTTTTGTTGTATCCAAGATGTGATATAATAAGATACTTCCTACTTCTTTTAATCCTTAACTTAATAATAGAAGAATCAAATGATTACTATCTCAATTATTCCATATTTATTGCTATTACACAATACACACCTTGAATTTTATCAGAAAAAAAGAAGACACGTTGCTACTTACTAGTGACCTTAAAAAGTATTGCACCCACCAAATTAATCCTACTAAATATACCTATGAATATAAGACAGATTGAAATTATGTTAGTTTAAATTTGGTTAGACAGATTGAACTGATTAATCCTAAAAAATGATAGGTTAAATAGATTATTAGTAATTTTTTTATATTTAAAAAATTATTCTGGTCAATACTTTTTTATTTGACTTAAAAATTCAATCCATCAACAAAAAATACTGTTTATTTAAAATTTTGAACTAAAAATAGTATTTTTTATTAAAAATATCTTTTTAAAAATAAAATAAAAATTAAGCCTATCGAATTGACTATAAACAGTCCAAACTAAAAATTATGACTCGTAAACAAAATAGATTTAACGTATCATGAATTTAAGCAAACTAGAACTAAATAGGTAGAGTAGGTCATTTAATAGTTCTAATATTACATAGGTAAAAAAATGATGTTTCTTTTTCATTATGGATAAAATATACTATTTATTATTGAAGTTTGCTAAAAATATTTTTAATTTTTATTTGATTTTAATTTTGTCCCAAAAATTCTCAATTTGTATCAAATATATTTATGACTAATTTTTAAAAAAATTTAAGATCAATTCAAGAATAAATTTACAAGAACAAATTTTAACACAAGCAAGCCAAATAATTATCTTACATTATTACTAGATTGATTCTAAATTTTTTAAAAATTCAGCTATCATAGTTATATTGATACAAATAAAATTTTTTTAGGATAAATTAAAAAAAATAAAATTTTTGATATTTTTAAAATTTTTAATAAATTTAAAAAATATATACTATTATTCTTAATTTTTAGGATATTTTTCAACTAAAATGTCAAGGATTATCCACTGCAAATTTGAACTAAATTTTATGATTTATCACTGATTATTAAACTATATATATAAAATAAGATGCAATTTTTTATACTTATTTAAATAAATAAATAAATAACTATCCCACCTAGTCAAATTAGTTAAAATGTTATGTTTATTAAGATGAGAACACAACTTCTTGCAAAACAGTTATTTGGTAATAAAATACATTAGTAAAACATATTGATTAATTACAGATTTCTGAAGGGGTTAATTATCTCCAAGTTTAGGTTAATAAAACTTTACTAATAAATGATTAGAAAGAGAAAATAAAATAAAAAAGAAATTTGGTGTTTAAGAATGAAGGACACACATACACCACAGGGTGAGGTTACTGTCTCTCTTTCTCTCTCTTCTGCCCCTAACTTTCTCTCTCTATCTCTATTTGTGATTTTTTCTCTCCTCTGTAATAATTTATAAATAAAAAATTATATGATACAGATTTAAAGATATAATGATCTAAACCACACATCCTAAAGCTACACTTTTCACTCAAACCGTAACTCTGCACAAAGAAAAGCATCACCTAATGGAAAAAAGTAAATTAGAAGATTTAAGAGAAGAAATAATTAAGTTATCAAAATTAATAGATCAAAATTAATGATTTTAACTAATGTTAATTGTAATGACACCGAATTCTTAAATCAATACAAATAATTTTTCTCAAAATTTTTATTTTACTATAAGTTTTATTGAAGGACTTCAAAAACCTGAAAACTTATTTTTCACACGGAATTTCTAAAAAATGTTATCATGGAAATGATTCTCCACATCTTTATCATACCTTCAACCCACAATTAAATTCTATAGTAGATATGCTCGAAGAAATATTAGTATGTATAAAATTTCAAAGGGATAAGGAAAAAGAGAATCCCAAAGAAGAAAAACTTCAAATATAATCAACATAACAGATCTAAAAGTAAAACCACCATTGAAATTATGAATATTGAAGAAAATTAGAAGAAGTTACAATGCTTTTTAAACAATTAAAAATGGCTCAAGAAAATAATATTATGGAACATGGTTTTCAAATAGAAGAAGAGTTAGTTAATTCTGAAAATATAGAAAATAAGAACACATTCTAGATTATTCAAGTGACGAAGAACCAGCAATTCCAATACAAGTAAAAAATGAAGCTGGAACATCTAAGGATAATCAATCTCAATTTAAATGGGAAACATGTTTTGATAATTATGCTTTTAAAAAAGGGGTTTATAAATAAGATTCAAAATATACAAAAATACCATCAAAATACGTTCCTAAAATCCAGGAAATGGAAGGAGAAGAATGCTCGATTTAGACTGCAAAAAGAACGAAAAAGAAATTTTCGAAAACTGGTTAAATTCCTTCGGGTAAATACCCTTTCCGGCCCCTGAACATTTTAAAGTGGGACATATCGCACCTTTATCATCCAGAAACCTCAACCAGGTCCTCAACCATCAACATAAGTGGACAAATCGACCCCTGTGACCGGTTGCCAACAGATTGTCTGGATGACGTGTCAGGTGGAGGCTGAGTTGTCAACTCCAGATGCCACGTAAGTAGAAGTTGTTGCAGGGACTCAAAACCCCCTCCCTGCAACTGAAACGGCGTCGTTGCATTGAGTTAACTCAAATGCAACCTACTCCCTGACCCAATCTCTCTGTCTCTGAAAAAACAAAAATCAGCCTTCATGAGCTCCTCCGACCTCTCCTCTCTCTGGCTCCCTCCGCCACAATCCGCCGCCTCCACCTCCACCTCCGCAGCACCACTACCACAGCACAACAACCACCTCCTCCGCCGCCGTTCAACCAGGAAACCCTTCACCTCCTCCCTTCCATTTTGCCGGCTTCCTCCCTCTTCTCCGGCTCAACAGCCTCCTTCACCACAGAAGCTTCTAAATCCGAATAAATCCGAATGATCTGAATCTCCGCCTCCGCCACCACCAGACTTCACATTGGAAGCCGGCAAGATCACGCCGGAAGTAAAAGACAGTATTCCATCCTCAATGCTGCTCCGCGAAGTAGGGGATCTCCTCTTCTTATTCTCATCGGATACAAACTGCGACTGAGACTGAACAGAGAACAAATTGTTTCCACCATATTATTGTTTACAGACAAACTCAGAATCTCACCAGATCTGTTTTGTTGTTGGCAACCGTTTCGATCCCACCTGCCGAAGAAGAAGGGTCGTTGAGCCACAACGAAGAAGGATCGTTCTCTCCTTGATCACAACGCAGCTTCATGCACTTGTGGTGAAGCTTGGGGTTTCTGAGTGTGTTAGAGTCTGCAATGCTTATATGGGGTTGAACTGTGGTGTCTTGGACTGTGGTTGGAAGGTGTGGTGAAAGGGGAGGGTTTGGAGAATGGGCGGAAGGTGTTCGATGAAATGCCAGAGAGGAATGAGGTTGCTTGGACTGTGATGATTGTGGGGTATGTTGAGAATGGGATGACTAGGGAGGCTTTTGAGTTTTTGAGGGAAATAATTTTTGGGTGTGGGTTTGTGTGAATGATGTGAGCCTTTGTTCGATTCTTTCGGCTTGTTCGCAGTCTGGGGATGTGAGCTTGGGGAGGTGGGTTCATGGGTATGCTGTGAAGGAAATTGGGTGGGATGTGGGTGTCATGGTGGGGACTGGGTTGGTTGACATGTATGCAAAGTGTAGTGGCGTGGAATGCCATGATTGGTGGGTTGGCCATGCATGGGAAGGGAAAGGATGTGGTGGAGGAGTGCTGGGGAGGGGTGGTGAGTGGAGGGTGTTGTCGGTGGGGATGAGAACAGTTTGGGCAGGAAAGGGGTTTTTAGTCCCTGCAACAACTTCTTCTTACGTGGCATCTGGAGTTGACAACTCAGCCTCCACCTGACACGTCATCCAAGCAACCTGTTGGCAACCGGTCACAGAGGTCGATTTGTCCACTTATGTTGATGGTTGAGGACCTGGTTGAGGTTTCTGGATGATAAAGGTGCGACATGTCCCAATTTAAAATGCTCAGGGGCCGGAAAGGGTATTTACCCAATTCCTTCTTATAGAAGCCTTTACTAATCCAAAACTTAGTGAATTGTCTGGAAGAGACATTTGGAATTACATAGAGTTTCATACTAAAGGAACTATAAGAGATTATATGACATCAATAAACCAAATAATAGAAGAATTAGAAACAAAAACAACAGCTTATGATAAGATATTATATAATGATGATTCTATATAAAGAATTTTTTGGAAAAAATATTATAGATCATAAACAGAAGTCTATAATAAAGAATATCAAGAAGCAAAAATCATTTAGCTAATATTCAGATATATGATTTATGTAATGTGGAATCTTATATATGTGAATATAGAATACATTATTACAAATTAAAAGAAAAAGATAAAAATTATTATCTTAGTATGTACATAACAAAACTTCCATATCCTGCTAATGAATTTATAATGGGAAGATTTATAAGAGAAATAAATAGAGGAACAATGAAAATAATTTTGGTGGAGCAACCTCTGCAATAAGAGAGGAAATAAAAAACGTTGTATGCAAGAAGCAACTCAAAAAATTTGCAAATATAATCAGAATTTGCTGTCAGGATAATGAGAGATACCTCAAAAATATGGTCTTAATAAAAATTTCAAAAAAAAGAAAATATCAATTTAGAAAAAGAAATACTATCCAAACTGGAGAAAAAAGAGATATTTTAGAAAAGAAAATAACAATAAAAACAAAAGACAAAGAAATAACTATTGCCCGAATAAAAAAGAAAATTGTAAATGTTGTATTGCCAAGAAGAAGGATACTACGCAAATGAATGCCCGAAAAAGAAGGATAAAAAGGATTACTAAACAATAGAATTGCTAAGTCTTGTTTCATGGAACCATTAGAAGAATCTGATGATAACTAGACTATAT